>NC_133577.1:128482771-129177565 GCF_964106895.1 Numenius arquata
CTTTCTTTTCATATTTAGGGAAACATATTTAGCTTTCCTCTGGAAGAGGGCCTATGGCTTCCTTCTTTGGCTCATTTTCACCTAAATTCTCCACTGCTACTGTGGCCCTAGAAATGACCTGAATTTCCTCTTCTTCTGTTTCCTAATTTGCATGGTATTCTTTACTGAAGGTCTGACGTTTGTTCAGAAGGATGTTTGGGAAGCTTCTATAGTTTGCAGAGGTCTGTGTCTCTGGTGAATCCTTCTGAACCAAGCCTGAGGTAATGGTGGTAAGGGGCAACAGGAGGTGGAAGAGGAGAGAAGAGCCCATCACGGTTATTCCCTCAAATTTATCCACTGTAGGTTGTCTTTCCCAATCGTTTTTTCCCCCACCACAGCATGGGACACACAGGGGCGTCATTTGACTCAACGTAATGTAAATTAATGTAATGTAATATAGGGTTCCTTTAAGATCAATGTGGAAAAATGGGCACTCTTAAGTTATGACTCATCTAATCCTCCTGCTGATGTCTCAAACACATCCGAGGAATCTTATGCTGAAGGTGTTTGAAGTTAGGTGAGACAAATCCCATCCAGGGGATCCATCTGCACATGTGTGTGGAGGTGGGAGGAAAAGGAAGTGTTTGGTTAAAGGCTGCAGTTCACCTTTTAATGGCTGGAGGGTGATGTGCTGTAAGAGAGGACACTCACCTGGGGCTCAACCATCCAGATGTTGCCAGGTTTTGTGGTATTTCCAGGCTGGTAGAGGTAAGCGGAGTATACAGGAATACGCAGGTCTCTGTTGTACAGGGTGGCATAGTAATACTGGTTGTTGTAACGCTGGCAGATCCAGGCTGGGTTGTTTGGCTTCAGAACGTCATTTGGGGGCGTTTCCTGGAAGAAAAACTCAGAGCAACTTTGAAAGGATGTCACCACCTCACTGCGTCCCAGCCAGAGGCAACTTGCCAAGACCTGCAGGAGCAGCAGCAACAGCATCGCGGGGAGGATTTCAGGTGCAGGGCTCTTGCTCACCTGGAGGGCAAATACAGAGAGACACTAAGCTTGGAGGAAGCTCATCATGGCCTGGAGTCATTTTTGTGCTTGTGGGACAAAGCTGGCAGAGGAAGGGACAATGAGAGATCAAGGAGGGGACAACTTCAGTCCTCCTGGATGTGGTAAAATCAATAGGGGAATAAAGGTGAAATGTAAAATAGGTCTGAGGTGCCTAGAGGAGGAGAAGCAGTGGGAGAAATCAGCCCTTCCGAGGAGTGATCCAAACTTATCCCTTGTCTAATCAGCTCACACAGCAAAGTTTTCTTGCACCTGAGGCATACTGTTGGGCAAAGGGCCACCTTTTCCAGCTTACCTGTGTTGGCCGAGAGCTCAGTGGGAAGGCAGAGGCTTGAATGCCAGCAGCAACAGCGTTGGTTTTGGTTTGGTTTGGTTTGGTTTTTTTTTGCATTGGCACTGGAGAAACAAGCCTGAAGGCACCCAGGGCCTTGAAGCCCTTATTTCATTATATATACTTGCTCTTTTCTGCTCTGAGAACATTTCCACAGCAGAGATTTGGAAACTCACCTTGCATATTTGCCCTTTTCTTATTCTTTTCCCTGACCCTCATTTATTAATAGGGTTGAGATATAAAAGGGTAAAGATACCCTTGCTCTGACTCAAGACATCTGGTCCTTTATCTCTTTACTAATGCTGGAGCAGGAATATGGAGACCTGTAAGCTGAAACCTGAGAAGAGTGAACCACAAGAAGTGACTTATTCCAGTACTCTCCCGAGCGTGACAGAATCTGCCCCAGCTCAGGCAGAAAAGTTACTGAAAGGTTCATCTATTCATAGAATCATGGAATGGTTAGAGTTGGAAGGGACCTAAAAGGTCATCGAGTTCCAACCCCCCCACCATCAGCAGGGACACCTCCCACTAGACCATGTTGCTCAAAGCCCCATCCAGCCTGGTTTTGAACAATTCCCCGGACGGGGCATCCGCGAGTTCTCTGGGCAACCTGTTCCAGTGTCACACCACCCTCACAGGAAAAAATTTCTTTTGCACTACCCCCTCCACAAGCTTAAAATATACCTGACTAAATATCAGATATATAAAAACCAACCTACCGTGTAAAAGAGCAGCACACAAACAGTATTTCTATGCACAGGTCTCCGCTGGCAGCCCCAAAGTGGTAGAGGAGTTTCAAACGCCTCTGCTACAGCCTGAAAGTGGCTGTGACCTTGGAGGGGTTTATATATGATCTCCAGGAAGGCAGCATTGTGTAATTCCGTTTTGATAGATTTCTCAAATGGGGTTTAGGGGAAGTTTGTGCAGGGGTGCAGCCAGGACCAGTGGTTTTCCAGAGAGGCCTTTTGCAAGGTATCTGCTTGTGCATCTGTTCCCAAGGCTTCCCATACTTATTGTTTCCCCAAAGCATCCTTGGGCAGGTCCAACAGTTGGCCTGGGCAGCAGGTGAGCAGCAGGAATATTGCCACCACTTCAGAGCATCCCACCAGACTTTGGTGACTTCCCCAGGTGTGGGGGGACACATTGCCAGAGCTGCTGAGAGCTCCAGATGTAACAGGATCTCAGAGATCAGCTTGTGAGAGTGCCAGTTCAAAGTGAGGTAGTTTACACCCTTTTGGGAATAGCATTTCTTTTGTGAGGTTTTGATTCGAGCACCACCAAAAGTGATTTTTTTTTTTTCCTTAGAGCACACCTGATGTTATTTTTTCAAAGAGCAGAGATTAGGGCGTGTAGTGACAATTTCCTGGTTTCTTCCATTCTCTTCTGCCTCTAATTGTCTCTCTAATACTCTCCAGGTGTTTAATTGTCATTTCTTTCCCATGTTCTCCCAAGTCATTCCTTCTGTCTTCACCCTCCCTAATATAAAATGTAAAGAGCTGCAAAATACAGTGGATGCATAAACTGTGATTTTCTCCTTGGAGGGGGGATGTTGGAGCTCAGCAAGGGCAGCCGGAGACAGAGACTCCAGCAGCTCTCTGGGCAGTCTGTTCCCGTGCTCTGGCACCCTCACAGTAAAGGAGTTGCTCCTCAGCTTTTCTTGGAACTTTCTATGGTCAAGTTTGTGCCCATTGTGCTCTTGTCCTATAAAGGGCACCACTGAAAAAAGACTGGTCCCATCCTCCTGACAACCAGCCTTTAAGGAAGCAATGATAAGATGACACCTCAGTCTTCTCTTCTCCAGACTTAATAGACCCAAGTCCCTCAGCCTTTCCTCATCAGAGAGATGTCCTCTGCCCCTAATCATCTTTGTAGTCCTTTGCTATACTGTCTCCAGCAGTTGCCTGTCCTTCTTGAAATAGGGAGCCCAGAACTGGACACAAGGCACCTCACCAGGGCAGTGTATGGGTGGAGGATGATGTCCCTCAACCTTTTTGTTGCACTTTTCTTGATGCACTCCAGGATACCATTGGCCTTCTTGTCTACCAGGGCACATTGCTGGCTCATGGTCATCCTGTTGTCCACCAGGTCTCCCAGTTCTTCTTCCACAGATCTGCTCTCCAGCAGGTCAGCCCCCCAACCTGTACTGGTGCATGAGGTTACTCCTCCCAAGGTGCAGCACTCTACACTTGCCCTTCTTGAATTTCATCATGTTCGTCATCACCCAAGTCTCCATCCTGTCCAGGTCTTGTTGAATGGCAGCACAGCCTTCTGGTCTATCAGCCACCCCTCCCAGTTTTGCATCATCAGCAAACTTGCAAAGGATACACTCTGTCTGCTCACCCCGGTCATTGATGAATATATTGAAGAGGACTGAACCCAATATTGACCCCTGGGAGACAGCGCTAGTTACAGGCCTCCAACTGGACTCTGCACTGCGGATCACAACCCTCTGAGCTCTGCCACTCAGCCAGTTCCCAATCCACTTCACTGTTTTCTAATCAAACCCATGCTTCCTGAGATTACCTATGAGGATTTCAGGGAAACAGTGTCAAAAGCATTACTAAAGTCAAGGTAGACAACATTTTTCAGTGTTTTTTTGATTTTTTTTTTAGGATAACTAAAGCTGCTCTGCTCAGTGTCAGACACCCCAATACAGGGAAGTGTTTTATGATAGCATCAAGGTATTGCATGTAAGAAGTGGTGCAAGCCCCAAGACAGGGAGGGGGTTTGAGTGCTCAATAGTGGTCATTATCACATGTAGGAAGTGGTGCAAGGCTTTAACACAGCAGTTATGGAGACCACAACACCTTGGTTTTGGCTGAGGACTGGCATGAGTGCAGCAATCCAGCTGTTTTGGATCCTTACCCCACAGCAGAAAAGTTCTTTATCTTTGAACCCAGCTTACCCAAGTCAGCAAGAGCTGAACTGCAACTGGGATTCACCGGTATCTTCTCACCTTGCTCCAGTCCCCCAAGACAACTTCTGGAGGCCATTTTTGAAGTATGTCAGAAGAGTCTCTGAGAGCCAGGCAAGCTGAAGGTATCTGCTGCTTCTGGGTACTTCCAGCTTTGTAGGTATCACACATCAATAAACTACCCTCTGCACTGAGCAGCAGATCAAAGTATCCTGGTCATATTAAGATGGTCAGAGCACGTAAAAAGGGATTTTTCCATTGCCCCAGATCACTTTTGTGTTATGTTTTGGCCTTTCTGATTTAGTCCCAGAGTGCCCAATACAAAGACGCTCATCTTTTTGAAGCTGACCTAGTTTCTGTTTTCTGTGGGCCACCTCCTAACATTAAGGTCAATGAAGAGCTTGAGGTTTACCATGCCTATAATGATGCTTCTTCCCTTCACTTTAGAGGACCTTGTATTTGAGACCTCAGTATGGTTTCTGTTAACTTGAGAAACAAGTCAAGCACAAAGGCACACTTGTGTTCAGCTACAAGCACGTGCAAATCTGAATTTCCAAACCCTTCCAGAACAGACACTTTTAAAGCACAGACATAATGGTCAGTCATAAAATCATTCACTAAGGGAAAGAGCAGAGTTCGAGACCTAAAGCAAAGAGTGAACTCGTGTTATTTCCCCCTGCTGGGGGGGAAATGTAAAAAACCTTTCCAGTTATGGAACTGTGGAGCTGTCCTGAATCACAGCTTGTACTTCAGGAAGGCTGACCTCCTTCTCCTTAACGTGCTGAGCCACTGAAGGTCAAATCAACCTTTCAGCAACTTCAGTAACCAATGCATTTAGGATTTACAATATAGAAAAAAAACCTTAAAAATCCATCAGGAAGGGCAGCCAATGCAGTTAGACAATGCAGTAGACAATGCATTGCCCAGGCATGTGGCAGAGTCTACAATAAGTAAGTTTTTTGTGCGTAGATGGGACAGGCAGGTGCCAGGAATGGTGTACTATGGATCAAACCTTTCTGGAGGCAGGTGATGAACTGAATGTCCTTTCCGTGTCCATCTGCTGTCCTGTTTGGGACACTCAGAAGCTCCCAAGTGCCTTATGTCGGTCCTGCCGAGATAGGGAGGCTGTGGCAGGGGATTTAGGAGTTTGCCAGAGTGCTTTGGGTAGTCCCTCTCAAAGCTGAGATTGGAGCTCAGGAAATCCTGGCTCCTGTTCCTGCAGCCCGTGAGGTGTTGTTCATAACAGCAGAGACACGTCAAAGGAGGATCAGACGTGATATTTGTCAGAGAGTATTACCCCTGTATTTGCAAGGTAAGCAAACACCATCCTGTTTTGCCAGTGAAACCCAGTTGCAACTCAACTCTTGCTGACTTGGGTAAGCTGGGTTCAAAGATAAAGAGCTTTTCTGCTGTGGGGTAAGGATCCAAAACGGCCGGCTTGCTGTACTCATGCCGTTTCCCAGTCACAACCCGGGTGCTGTGGTCTCCATAACTGCTGTGTTAAAGCCTTGCACCACTTCCCACATGAGATAAATGACCACTATTGAGCACAGAAACCCCTTCCCTGTGTTGAGGCTTGCACCACTTCTTACATGTGATAGCTGAACGTTACTGAGCACACAAACCCCTTCCCTCTATCAAGGTTTCTGACACTGAGCAGGGCAGCTTTGCTTCTCCAAGAAAACCCAAAACAATGAAAATGTTCTGGCTCTGGTTTCCGATTGCAAAGCAGGGCAGAGACATGGTGGCTCCTGGGGAAAGCCCCTTCCCCAAGTGAGATGGCTCGGCTTCAGGAGAGCTGGCTTTGGCCTCATCAAAAGTTGCCTACTACAATTAATCCCATGGGCTAAAGCTCTAGATGGAAGAGGGGGTGCTAGATAGGTGGCTAATGTTTAAGCACCACTTCCTCCAAGCTCAAGATCAGTGCATCCCATGGAGCAAGAAAGCAGGCAAAGGAGGCAGGAAACCTACATGGATGAGCAGGGAGCTTCTGGAAAGACTCAGGTGGGAGAAGGAAGTTTATCAAATGGGGAAAAGAGGACTGCATACTTGGGAGAAGTACAAGAGCGCTGTCTGTGTATGCAGGGATGCAATGTGGAAGGTTAAGGCCCACTTGGAATTAAACCTGGCAAGGGATGTCAAGGACAAGAAGAAGGGCTTCTTCAAGTACATCAGCAGTAAAAAGGGAGACTAGGGAAAATGTGGGCCTGCTGCTGAATGAGGTGGGTGCCCTGGTGACAGAGGAGGCAGAGAAGGTGGAGATACTGAATGAGTTCTTTGGTTCAGTCTTCTCTGCTAAAGCTGTCCCTCAGGAACCCCAGACCCTGGAGGTAGGGGAGAGAGCCTGAAGTAAGGAAGACTCTTCCTCAATAGCAGAAGATCAGGTTAGAGATCATTTAAGAAAACTTGGCACCCACAAATCCATGGCCCCTGATGGGATGCACCCGTGAGTGCTGAGGGAACTGACAGATATTATTGTGAAGCTGCCCTCCATCTTCTTGTAAAGTCATGGAGAACAGGGGAGATGCCTGAGGACTAGAGGAAAGCTAATATCAATCCAGTCTTCAAAAAGGGGTAGAAGGAGGATCCAGGAAACTACAGGCCAGTCAGCCTCACCTCCATCCCTGGAAAGGTGGTGGAACAGCTCACCCTGGATGTCACCTCTAAACATGTAGAAGAAAAAAAGGTCATCAGGAGTGGTCAGCATGGATTCACGGACTCACAGAATCACGGAAATGTCAGAGTTGGAAGGGACCTCTAGAGATCATCTAGTCCAACTCCCCTGCTGAAGCAGAATTGCCTGGAGCACATCACTCAGGACTGCATCCAGGTGGGTCTTGAAAATCTCCAGAGAAGGGGACTCCACACCATCCCTGGGCAGCCTGTTTCAGGGCTCTGGCACCCTCACCGGAAAGAAGTTTCTCCTCATATTTAAATGGAACTTCCTGTGTTCCAGCTTGTGCCTGTTGCCCCTCGTCCTATTGCCGGAAACCACTGAAAAGAGTCCAGCTCCAGCATCCTTCAACCCACCCTTTAGGTACTTGTAAACCCAGATAAGGTCTCCCCTCAGCCTTCTCTTCTCCAGGCTAAAGAGCCCCAGCTCTTTGAGCCTTTTCTCGTAAGGGAGATGCTTCAATCCCTTAATCATCTTAGTTGCCCTACGTGGGACTCTCTCCAGTAGTTCCCTCTCTTGAACTGGGGAGCCCAGAACTGGATGCAGTATTCCAGTTGTGGCCTCACCAGTGCAGAGTAGAGGGGGAGAATGACCTCCCTCGACCTACTGGCCGCACTCTTCCCTATGCAGCCCAGGATCCCATTGGCCCTCTTGGCCACAAGGGCACATTGCTGGCTTATGGAAGGTTTGCTATCCACCAGGACTCCCAGATCCTTCTCCTCAGTAGCACTTTCCAGAAGATCCATCCCTGACCTATGTTGGTGCCTGGGCTTTTTCGCCCCCAGGTGCAGGACCCTACATTTGCCCTTGTTGAACCTCATTAGGTTCTTCTCTGCCCAGCTCTCCAGCCTGTCCAGGTCGCGCTGGATGGCGGCACAACCCTCTGGACTGTCAGCCAGCCCTCTCAGTTTGGTATCATCAGCGAACTTGCTGAGGATACACTCTGTCCCCTCATCCAGATCATTGATGAATACGTTGAACAGGACTGGGCTGAGTATTGACCCCTGGCAGACACCGCTGGTTACAGGCCTCCAACTTGACCCTGCTCCATTAATTACAAACCTCTGAGTTCTGTCACACAGCCAGCTCTCAATCCACCTCACTTCCCCCTCATCTAGCCCACACTTCCTTAATTTTCTAATGAGGATATTATGGGAGACAATGTCAAAAGCCTTGCTGAAGTCATCAGGAGTGGTCAGCACGGATTCATCAAGGGGAAATCACACTTGAACAATCTGATATGATAGCCTTCTACCATAGGCTGACTGGCTGGGTGGATGAGGGAAGAGCAGTGGATGTTGTCTACCTTGACTTTAGCAATGCTTTTGACAGTTTCCCATGACATCCTCATAGGTAATCTCAGGAAGCATGGGTTACATTAGAGGACAGTGAAGTGGACTGAGAACTGGCTGAGTGGCAGAGCTGAGTGCAGAGTCCAGTTGGAGGCCTGTAACAAGCAGGTCCTCCTAGAAGGTTACAAAAACTCCCCTGCAACTCCTGCTGGATTGACAAGCCAAGCCCATGAGCATGAATGAGGAGGGACTGTTTGCATCAGAGCTCTGTCCATAAGGAAAGGGCTTTGAAAAGGATAGCTTTTGTATTTTTATGTTATCCTTTGGCTAAGTAAATATTAGAAAATAGGCATCATGTATATAGAGATGGGATCATAAAGTGGGACTCATCTCATGCAATTTTAGTGGTGTAAATCACCCTGGGAACCGTTGCAGTCATCAGAGAGGAGTAAGCCCTTTTCTAGTCTAATTCACTTCATCTGCCTGGTGTGACCTGTGCCCTGGAAATGCATATTCCTCTTATTGATGCATATTCCTCATATTGATGCTAAAGGGAATGCTGAGGACTAGCTCTTCAACAGGGCCAACCCTGCTTAGCCATCAACAGAGCTCCAGGAGCAAATCTGGCAGCCTGAGTCATTTTGATGGGGTTATTGCAATTGTTTGCCTGTGTTGGTCTGGCCTCAAGGGCCAGTTTCTTGTGAATAGAGCTTAATTAGGAAATGATCCTGGCCAGGATTTGAGTCCTGGCTACTTTCTTCACCCACACATCGTGAGGCAGCACTGGGCTTCTGTATCTGAGCGCTGTCTCTCTATTCCCATTAGTCCTCAACTATTCCAGGGTTTTCAGATTTTGGATTTAGTCAGAGTCTTTAACGTATACATCCCTGAAAGGCACTTGCAAAACATTAATTCCTGATGTCTTAGGCAATCAATACAGGGTCTCACACTGACCTCCCACCATATGCACTCAACTGAAGTGGTTGCCTCATGCTCCTTGCCCACCGTAAGAAAATCCATCATCCTGCAGCTGGGAACAGCAGGCTGTTTGCTTATGCTCCCTGAAACACAAATCCTAACCTAAACTACAGATTGTTGAATGAACTTCTAAGATCAACCTCCCAAAGGCGTTTTAGCGCTTCATAAGCAGTGGGTTTATCACCTTCCCAAAAGGTAAGTGTTACATCTGGATCCTTTTATCACAAATATGTTCAGGAATCAAAGAGCGTGAGCACTGAGCAGGATTTATGGAGGCAGGATGTGTTCATTTAGAATTCTGGATTTTTCAGGAATGGGAAGAAAGTCACAAATAGATAAAATGACAAAACACAAAGTTAAAATTATACTTCAGAGGAATGAGGTCTCTCCTGGCAGCTTCAGCATCTCCAAGGGCTTCCCCTTAAAGCACGTCTTCTGTCTCTTAACAGAAGATGATGCTTGTATTTCGGCAGGAGTTGCCACCTTCCTGCGATGCAGCATTATTACATCTCTTCTGGCCAGAGGCAGAGAGCACTGACCTTGCAAATATCCTTCTTTTTCCTTGCCGCCATCTTTTCATCCACCAACACCCATCCCGCAGAAGTACCGGCATTCACCTGGGCCAAAGGGTTTTGGTTATCACCTAACACTCCCCATTGGACCCTGTGCTGCCACATGAGAATCAGAAAGTGAAAATAACGGGCTGATTTTTGGTCTGCAAAGCTGAAGGAGACTGAAAGAGTGAAAGAAACCACAGGCAACCCGACAGCTCTCAGCTGGTGAGTGTTTGTAGCAGGGTGATGCTTCACCAGTGACAAGAAGGAGACCTCACTGTCCCCAAGTGTTACCCGCTCTACACACACAGGGACAGTCTGGTGGAGTTAATAGAACTCAAGTTACCCAAATCACGTGCCAGCTTTCCCAGCTGAGCCGTAATATGTCAAAGCCACTGCTTGATCCTTATGGGGAAAGGATGGGTTGAATACGTTTGTCTCCGCAAGGCAAGGATTGGCCTAAGTCAGCATTGAGAAGAATAGCCCATCGTAAATTGGTTAAAACTAATAATATCCACCTGTTCTCCTTGGAGGGATTAGGCAACCTAGTCAATCTTTTGCATCGTTAGCTATTTTCCTGAATTTTTTCCCATGACTGTGATCCTTTTTCCATGGCCGTGGACAAGGGTTGTGTTGTTTGCAGGGGTGGTGGGCCATTTTCCTTAACAGAGAGCTGCTTTGAGACCCCTTCTGGGACACTGAGGAGGGGCAGAAGAAGCAGCTGCTGCCTCTGCTGTGCACCTCCAATCTTTGGTCTGGTCTGGGTCAGCTTTTCAACCTGCATTTGAAGCTCATGCTCCTTCAAACACCTGGCAAGGGGGAACATACTTGGCATAACGGTAGGGTGAGACATTTGTGTCTCAGCATCCTGCTTGGTGCAAAAGAGTGCGCTGGCCTTGAGGCTTCAACACTCCTCCTCTGCCCTCTCTCCTATCAGCAGCGTACATCCCAAAAGCAGAGGTGACACAGGGGTCAATGAAGGTGGCCTGTCCAGCATGTGGACTTCCTCATGTCCTGCCTGTGGCCCTGGCATACCAAGATCTTTGCTGCCTTCTAAGGAGGGACAGGGTGCTAGTAAGGGCCTTCCGCCTGGCTCCCTGAGCCATGCTGGTGACATTGCACTGCGGTAGAAGTCTTAGGGAGAAGAACCAGCAGCTCCTGAGGTAGCTGATGTAAACAGAGAAACACCTGATAGCTTTCTGCGATTGCATGACTGGACGGACAGAGGAGGGAAGGGCAGTGGATGTTGTCTACCCTGACTTCAGCAAGGCTTTTGAGACCATCTACCACAGAATTCTCATAGTGGGATGGATTGAAGACTGGCTGAAAGAGAGAGCTCAGAGAGCCTTGATTACTGGCATAGAGTCTAGTTGGAGGTCGGTAACAAATGGTGTTCCCCTGGGGTCAGTACTGGGTGCAGTCCTCTTCAATCTATTCATCAATGACCTGGGTGAGGGGACAGAGAGTATGCTCAGCAAGTTTGCTGATGACACAAAACTGGGAGGGGTGGCTGACACACCAGAAGGATATGCCGCTGTATAGTGAGAACTGGAGAGGCTGGAGAGTTGGGCAGAGAGGACCCTAATGAAGTTCAACAAGGGCAAGTGGGGAGTCCTGGAGGACAACAGGATGACCATGAGCCAGCAATGTGGCCTTGTGGCCTAGAAGGCCAATGGCATCCTGGGGTGCATCAAGAAGAGTGTGGCCAGCAGGTCGAGGGAGGTCATCCTTCCCCTCTACTCTGCCCTGCTAAGGTCACATCTGGAGCACTTTGTCCAGTTCTAAGCTCCCTTGTCCAGGACAGGGAACTACTGGAGAGGCCATAATTCTGGGTTATGAAGATGATTAGGGGACTAGAAAATCTTTCTGATGAGGAAAAGCTGAGAGACTTGGATCTTTTCAGTTTGGAGAAGAGAGGACTGAGGGAGGATCTGATCAATGCTTATAAAAACTTCTAGGGTGGGTGTCATGAGGATGGGGCCAGTCTTTTTCCAGAGGAGCCCAATGACAGGACAAGAGGTAACGGGCACAAACGTGACCATAGGAAAAGCAGAGGAGGCCCTTCTTTCCTGTGAGGGTGGCAGAGCCCTGGAACAGGTTGCCCAGAGATGTGCTGGATTCTCTCTCGCTAGCTGATCTGCTGCAGGATCCTTGGGGACATCTGTACCTATATGGGTCAGCAAACAGAGGCCAGGCAAGTTCCCCAAGGACATCTCCAGTGGCTCTGGACTCTTGAGCATTGGCAACCAGATCCCACTGCCAACCACTGGGCAGTAACATCGTGGACTTCTGCTCCTGTTGTCTACAGCTGCAATAACCCTTGCTTGTTCCAACTCTCCAGAGAACCCAAAATAACAGTGATGGTTCCTACCTTGTCCTCCTAAAAAGAAAATATTTCTCCTACATCAATGAGCAGCACCATCAATGCTATTTGAGTGCCTCTGGCTACTGGCCTATATGGGTGCGCGGGTGTCCATGAGGATCCTGCAGCAGATCAGCCAGCCCCACTGGGTGTCTTGCAAACATCAGGGCACCTCAAGAGGCCAAGGACACCACTGCTTATGAAGTTGAGTGGTGCCTGGATCTCTGCTGTCTGCAATCAGAGCTCAGACACCCAGCACACATGGAGACACCTGCACGTAGGTGCCTGATTCTGCACTTGAACCCCATCCCACGTTTCTGTGCAGCCTCCAAAGAGGTTTGCCTGGGGTGAGCAATGAGACCCCATGGGCTGATGAAGAGCTCCTGTGCCTTGTTCAGGTTCAAGCTGGTATCTCTGTGAGAGAGTTTCTATGAGCTCTTTGCACCATGGTCCACTTTATTCATGCACATCCATAGGAAAAGTCACTGGAGTCTGATGGTGACACTTTTGTCGGTGCTATGGCACCTGCAGATTGGCTGTGGACAGCCTGCCTCCTGCAAGGGTGGGTGCTGTAGGTGCTGGGGCATTACTGGTAGTGGAACTTTCAGTGGGAAGCAAATTATGGTTTACACGTAAGGTGACCCCACAAGCCAGCACTGCAGCAAATATAATTTTTATTTTCTGCTACTCAGGAAGTAAATTCTATGGCATACATTGACCTTTCACACCCATGGAATAGCTTTCACAAAATCAGTTATACATAAATCTGCAGAACAGGTTCAGAAGTAGAGCAGAGAATGAAACCCAACCAGTGTATCACAGCAATTTACCTTTGACTGCTCAAAGCTTGCTGTATATCTGATCCCTGAGCCCGGTTGTCTGATACCTCAGCTCCTGCTCTCATGGTGCATGGTCCAAAAGCAAGCAAACCAAAACAAGCTAATAAATTGATATAAGCACGGCTGTCATATAAGTTCAGGGACAGGGAGCCTAGTGATTCATCTATGTTATTTCCTTCCTTCTCCTTGCTTTGCATATCTACAGAATTCAGGAGAGATGGGATGTTCCTCCTGTGCATAGTTGTCTTCCGCCTTCCTACCTTCCTCTCTCCCTTTATCCTTTGCTGTGGTCACTGGGTGTGTTGGTCAGAAAGCATTTGTAGGATATTCCTACCAGGCTCTCAACAATCCTTGGGCTCTTTGCTTTCATGGTCCCCAGATAAATCACAGACACAAATTGCTGAGG
Source organism: Numenius arquata (assembly GCF_964106895.1). Lineage (NCBI taxonomy): Eukaryota > Metazoa > Chordata > Aves > Charadriiformes > Scolopacidae > Numenius > Numenius arquata. The sequence continues at coordinate 128,496,172 of NC_133577.1, forward strand.
TTGGGAGGGACCTTTTGAGGTCCTCTAGAGCAGACCCCTGCTGAAAGAGGGTCAGCTAGGGCAGGTTGTCCAGGACTGTGTCCAGTCAGGTATTGACTGTCTCTGGAGATGGAGACTCCACAACATCTCTGAGCAACTTGAGCTACCCTAGAACAACCCCCTTCCTGAGGAGGTGAGGGATAAGTCACCAGCACAATATCACGGATAGCACGTTATCAGGGAGGAGATATCATAATCTTTTATATATGTTTATTATATATATATTATATATATTCCTATATATATTCTTTTTTATATATATTTATATTTATAATCTATAATAATTATCATAAGGAGGAGAGGAAGGAACTACAGTCTATATATGGGCATGCAGAAAAGGAAAAAAAAGGAAAGCTCCTCTAGTCTCAGTGACAAGCTCTGATTTCCTTGCCCATGGGCTATTTTCCAACCTGCCCCTCAGAGGGGCCAGGCCAAGGACTCCTGCCAAGGGTGGGCAGCAAAGCAAACCAGCAGGAGTCTATGCTGACCTCTTTCTCCCTTTAATCAGTGATGGTCTTCTGAGGGACAGAGCTGGAAAACAACTAGAGGAGGAAGCCGCTGCACGGGACATGTGGTGATGCTGCTAGTGGTGAAGGGTGACGAGCCTTTTACAGCCGGCATGTGAAATGGGGCTTAATCCCGGGGACAGTCGCTGTGAAACAGATAAACCTGGCCCTTCCCATAGAGATGGGTCAACATGTCTTCCAGTTTCCCCAGCGTGAGGTACTGGACTGCATTCTTGGTGTTCTCGGCAAAGACTGCCCAAGTCTTCCTCTGGTTGTTACCCAGGTCGCAGCAGGCACTGGACCAGATGTAGCCAGGTATATTAACCCTCCCATTAGCAATATAGTTGTTCCCAGGTACAGCACCCATGACAACGTAGGTGGTCTTACAGCCCTGGGTCATCATACTCATCATTTTTTCCTTGTAGGTCTTCCAGGCACCAGTGTTGAGTTTCTCGTCCTGGGGTACTATGTTGGTGAGGGTGAAGGTAGCCGTCCTGCTGGTGGAGTCAGAGTGATGGTCACTGGGGTTCAAATGGCCACGGCACAAAGAGATCAGGTTCCTGTAGTCTTTGAGGATCGCCTGGCTCTTGCTGATATCCTCTAAGCTGACGTTGCGAAATTTTACAAGGTAAGTCTCTGTTTCCATACTTTTGTCGGAATTTGAACCCATCAGCTTGAGAGGTAAAGAAGAGGAAAAGGTGTTAGTATTGGAGATGGGAGTAAGGGAGCAGGTTCCCAGCAGCAGAAGTCTCTGAGTGCCAAGAACCCACTTTTTGTCATCTCAGTGTACAAAAATGCATGAAGCAGAGAGAAATCATAAAGCTGCTCCTCTCCAATGAACACAAGAGATTAAAAAAACAAACAGACAAGCTCAGAATTTGACTGCTCTCAGTTTGACTTGTGACGTTTGAAACCCAGCCTGCAGCCTCTGGTGGGAGTGTGGAGACAAGGAGCATTTTCCATGCTCAGGTTTGAAAGGTGACTTTGGTGAGACACCTCTCCTGCTACATCTCGTTCCCTTTCCTCCCTTCTCCACATCCCACAACTGCCCAGGCCTCTCCCCACCCCCACTGAGAACATCCAACCTCCATCACCTGCATCGAATCACGCTCTCATCAGCCCTGGCCTTTGCTCTTTTCAGCCCCATTTCCACAAGAGCTCTCTCAGTCTCCGTGACAGGTTTTCATTCCTTTTTTTTATCCAATCTGTCAACACCCTAGTGTTTTACAACTTTAAGGGAAAACAAGCACACAGATATTCTCTTTGAAGTTTGGGTGTCTTAGGGCATCCTTGAAGGTGGACGGGATGCGATGAGGATGAGCAAAAGAGCCATGGAGCCCTACCAGGAGGAGATGAGGAGGACTTGGAACCTTCTGCTCTTCTTCTTCACCCCTCATAGAATCATAGAATCATAGAATCATAGAATCGTCCAGTTGGAAGAGACCCTTGGGATTATCGAGTCCAACCATCTACCCTACACTACAAAGTTCTTCCCTATATCCCCCAACACCACATCTAAACGTCTCTTAAACACATCCAGGGATGGTGACTCAACCACCTCCCTGGGCAGCCTATTCCAATGCCTGACCACTCTTTCTGTGAAAAATTCTTTCCTAATGTTCAGTCTAAACCTACCCTGTTGGAGCTTGAAGCCATTCCCTCTTGTTCGGTCATTAGTTACCTGTGCGAAGAGACCAGCACCAACCTCTCTACAGTGTCCTTTCAAGTAGTTGTAGAGAGTGACGAGGTCTCCCTTCAGCCTCCTCTTCCTCATACTAAACAGTCCCAGCTCCTTCAACCTCTCTTCATATGATTTGTTTTCCAGTGTTTCCAAGTGTTTCTCACTTGGGAAGAAGTATATGTGGTTGCTGCAGGTGTATCACACTCCTGAAACACCAGGGTTTGCCTTCCTCTGATCTCATGGGATATGTGTTGGGAAACCAATGCTCGAGGTGAGGTTTCCCTGGGAGGGCTATAGTTCATTGTGAGGGTGAAGCTTCTTGCTCCGTGAGTAAAAATGGCTCAATGTAAGCGGAATCTGCTTCTGCAGTGCTATTAATGAGTCTCAGAGCTGATCTGTGCCAGGGAGCACAGCTGTGTTCCTTCTGCAGCATCACTGAAAAGAAGTTAAAATTACCAGCCTCTTAATGGAGCTCATAATGCCCCAAGGGACCTGGGAAACCTAAATACTGCACAAAGACCTCTGAAGGAAGTTAACAAAACCACAGTTTTCTCAGATGGCCTGGCTCCATGGTCCAGGAGGAAAAGAAAGAAGTTTCTGTCCCCTCTAAACGTGGAGGCTGCAGTGGTGCAACACCAAATGTGTTGCTTGTGTTCTTATGAGTTGCAAGTGCAAATGCCTTCATTTTTTCATAATTATAACACCTTTCTTTTCATATTTAGGGAAACATATTTAGCTTTCCTCTGGAAGAGGGCCTATGGCCTTCTTCCATGGCTCATTTTCACCTAAATTCCCCACTACTACTGTGGCCCTAGCAGTGACCTGAATTTCCTCTTCTTCTGTTTCATAATTTCCTTGGTATTTTTTACTGAAGGTCTGAAGTTTGTCAGAAGGATGTTTAGTAGGGTCTGGTGGATCCTTCTGAACTGAGCCTGAAGCAGTAGTGGTAAGGGGTAACTGCAGGTGGATGGAGATCATGCACTTCTGACTTGACTCATACTGATCACTCACTTCTCACTGCCTGAAATATCACTCAATAAATTTAGTGTGTTCATCCAACCATCTCATCACTGAGTGCCTGCACCTGGACTTCTTCATTCTGTTGCCTCACCCAATGCTGAGTTTCTCTGCACTTCTCTCAGGCCACATACAGAGCCAAATTGACTCTTAACTGAGAGCAAAAAAGGTTTATCAATAATGTAAAACATCTCACGCCAAAGAGAAGATCAGAGCCTAGTACAGTTGGTCCCTAAAATTTATCTACTCTTGGATGCCTTTTCCTGATCGTTTGTTCCCCCACCACAGTATGGGACAGGGAGAGGGGTCATTTGACTTAATGTAATGTAAACTAATGTAATGCAATATAAGGTTCCTTTAAGGTCAATGCAGAAAAATGGGCGCTTTTAGGATATGATTCATTCCATGCTCCTGCTGATGTCTCAAACACATCCGAGGAATCCTATGCTGAAGGTGTTTGAAGTTAGATGAGACAAATCTCATCCAGTGGGTCCATTTGCCCATGTGTGGGGGTGGGAGGAAAAGGAAGTGTTTGATTAAAGGCTGCAGTTCACCTTTTAATGGCTGGAGGGTGATGTGCTGTAAGAGAGGACACTCACCTGGGGCTCAACCATCCAGTCGCCAGTACTCCTGCCAGGTCCAGGCTGGTAGAGGTAGGCGGAGTATACAGGAATACGCAGGTCTCTGTTGTACAGGGTGGCATAGTAATACTGGTTGTTGTAATGCTGGCAGATCCAGGCTGGGTTTTCCGGTACCAGAGCTTCATTTGGGGTTGTTTCCCGGAAGAAAAACTGAGGGCATGAACTTTGAAAGGATGTCACCACCTCGCTGTGTCCCAGCCAGAGGCAGCTGGCCCAGACCTGCAGGAGCAGCAGCAACAGCATCACGGGGAGGATTTCAAGTGAAGGGCTCTTGCTCACCTGGAGGGCAAATGCAGAGAGACACTAAGCTTGGAGGAAGCTCATCATGGCCTGGAGTCATTTTTGTGCTTGTGGGACAAAGCTGGCAGAGGAAGGGACAATGAGAGATCAAGGAGGGGACAACTTCAGTCCTCCTGGATGTGGTAAAATCAATAGGGGAATAAAGGTGAAATGTAAAATAGGTCTGAGGTGCCTAGAGGAGGAGAAGCAGTGGGAGAAATCAGCCCTTCCGAGGAGTGATCCAAACTTATCCCTTGTCTAATCAGCTCACACAGCAAAGTTTTCTTGCACCTGAGGCATGCTGTTGGGCAAAGGGCCACCTTTTCAGCTTACTTGTGTTGGCCGAGAGCTCAGTGGGAAGGCAGAGGCTTGAATGCCAGCAGCAACAGCGTTGGTTTTGGTTTGGTTTGGTTTCGTTTTCTTTTGCATTGGCACTGGAGAAACAAGCCTGAAGGCACCCAGGGCCTTGAAGCCCTTATTTCATTATATATACTTGCTCTTTTCTGCTCTGAAGACCTTTCCACAGCAGAGATTTGGAAACTCACCTTGCATATTTGCCCTTTTCTTATTCTTTTCCCTGACCCTCACTTATTAATTTCCATCAGATTCAGGATATTGAGCTAGAGATACCCTTGCTCTGACCCAAGACATCTGGTCCCTTATCTCTTTACTAATGCTGGAGCAGGAATATGGAGACCTGTAAGCTGAAACCTGAGAAGAGTGAACCACAAGAAGTGACTTATTCCAGTACTCTCCCGAGCGTGACAGAATCTGCCCCAGCTCAGGCAGAAAAGTTACTGAAAGGTTCATCTATTCATAGAATCATGGAATGGTTAGAGTTGGAAGGGACCTAAAAGGTCATCGAGTTCCAACCCCCCCACCATCAGCAGGGACACCTCCCACTAGACCATGTTGCTCAAAGCCCCATCCAGCCTGGTTTTGAACAATTCCCCGGATGGGGCATCCGCGAGTTCTCTGGGCAACCTGTTCCAGTGTCACACCACCCTCACAGGAAAAAATTTCTTTTGCACTACCCCCTCCACAAGCTGAAAATATACCTGACTAAATATCAGATATATAGAAACCAACCTACCGTGTAAAAGAGCAGCACACAAACAGTATTTCTATGCACAGGTCTCCGCTGGCAGCCCCAAAGTGGTAGAGGAGTTTCAAACGCCTCTGCTACAGCCTGAAAGTGGCTGTGACCTTGGAGGGTTTATATATGATCTCCAGGAAGGCAGCATTGTGTAATTCCGTTTTGATAGATTTCTCAAATGGGGTTTAGGGGAAGTTTGTGCAGGGGTGCAGCCAGGACCAGTGGTTTTCCAGAGAGGCCTTTTGCAAGGTATCTGCTTGTGCATCTGTTCCCAAGGCTTCCCATACTTATTGTTTCCCCAAAGCATCCTTGGGCAGGTCCAACAGTTGGCCTGGGCAGCAGGTGAGCAGCAGGAATATTGCCACCACTTCAGAGCATCCCACCAGGCTTTGGTGACTTCCCCAGATGGGTGACACATTGCCAGAGCTGCCGAGGGCTCCAGATGTAATGGGATCTCAGAGATCAGCTTCTGAGAGTGCCAGTTCACAGTGAGGTAGTTTATTCCCTTTTGGGAATAGCATTTCTTTTGTGAGGTTTTGATTCGAGCACCACCAAAAGTGATTTTTTTTTTTTTCCCTAGAGCACACCTGATGTTATTTTTTCAAAGAGCAGAGATTAGGGTGTATAGTGACAATTTCCCACCTTCTTCCAGTCTCTTCTGTCTCTAATTGTCTCTCTAATACCCTCCAGATCTTTAATTTTCTATGTTTCCCATGTTCTCCCAAGTCATTCCTTCTGTCTTCACCCTCCCTAATATAAAATGTAAAGAGCTGCAAAATACAGTGGATGCATAAACTGTGATTTTCTCCCTGGAGGGGGGATGATAGAGCTCAGCAAGGGCAGCCAGAGACCAACTCCACTACGTCTCTGGGCAGCGTGTTCCAGGGCTCTGGCGCCCTCACAGTAAAGAAGATCCTCCTCAAATTTAGATGGAACTTCCTGGGGTCGAGTTTGTGCCCGTTACCTCTTGTCCTGTCACTGGGCACCACTGAAAAAAGACTGACCCCATCCTCCTGACAACCAGCGTTTAAGTATTTAAAAGCATTGGTAAGTTCCCCCCTCAGTCTTCTCTTCTCCAGACTAAGAAGTCCCTCAGCCTTTTTTCATCAGAGAGATGTTCTACTTCCCTAATCATCTCTGTATCCCTTTGCTTACCCTATCCAGTTGCCTGTTTTTCTTGAACTGGGGAGCTGAGAACTGGACACAGGACTCCAGATGTGACCTCACCAGGGCAGAGTAGAGGAGAAAGATCCCTTGACCTGCTGGCCACACTCTTCTTGATGCACCCCAGGATGCCATTGGCCTTCTTGGCCACATGGGAACATTGCTGGCTCATGGTCATCTTGTTTTCCACCAGGACTCGCAGGTCTTTTTCTTATTGGACCCTCAGGTCTTCTCCCATTTGGCAGCCGACAGATTCCTAGATGAAGTATTTAAAAATTTTTTCTGTGTCACACTTGAAAAGAAACAGGACTTGCAGCACTTTTTGAGGGAGAGTGTTTTGAAGTCCACATCTGTCTTCCCCATAAAGATGTTCTGATAGCTACCTCAGCTTTCTTTCTATCAGATGCTCACAGTCTCAGTCCAACCTCCTGCTCAAAGCAGGGCAAGCTATGAGGTAGCTGTCCAAGTGCAGGGAAATGCAAATACCTCTCGTGACTGCAGTGCAGGAAAAAGGGGATTTTGAACCCGCAATGTCAGAGGAGGGCACACTTTCTGCTGCAGAGAAAGAGGTGCCAGCAGAGCCTTCTCTTGAGTCTTCGGTCCCCACGGAAGAAGCAACTGAGTAGCAAAAGAGACACTAAGGAGATTGAGCAGTGGAGGCCTTCAGGAAGGAGTAAATCCCAGCAGCAGAAGACAAATGGGCACATGAAAACAAAATGCAAGAAAGGGAAACCTGAACTGAGGAGACGTATGCTGTTCTGGGCTGTTCTCCTTAGAGGGCAGCAAAGATGTTGGTATGCCAGGGCCGCAGGCAGGACATGAGGAAGTCCACATGCTGGACAGGCCACCTTCATTGACCCCTGTGTCACCTCTGCTTTTGGGATGTACGCTGCTGATAGGAGAGAGGGCAGAGGAGGAGTGTTGAAGCCTCAAGGCCAGCGCACTCTTTTGCACCAAGCAGGATGCTGAGACACAAATGTCTCACCCTACTGCTATGCCCAGTATGTTCCCCCTTGCCAGGTGTTTGAAGGAGCATGAGCTTCAAATGCAGGTTGAAAAGCTGACCCAGACCAGACCAAAGATTGGAGGTGTGCAGCAGAGGCAGCAGCTGCTTCTTTTGTCCCTCCTCAGTGTCCCAGAAGGGGTCTCAAAGCAGCTCTCTGTTAAGGAAAATGGCCCACCTCCCCTGCAAACAACACAACCCTTGTCCACGGCCATGGAAAAAGGATCACAGTCATGGGAAAAAATTCAGGAAAATAGCTAATGATGCAAAAGATTGACTAGGTTGACTAATCCCTCCAAGGAGAACAGGTGGATATTATTAGTTTTAACCAATTTACGATGGGCTATTCTTCTGAATGCTGACTTATGCCAATCCTTGCCTTGCGGAGACAAACGTATTCAACCCATCCTTTCCCCATAAGGATCAAGCAGTGGCTTTGACATATTACAGCTCAGCTGGGAAAGCTGGCACGTGATTTGGGTAACTTGAGTTCTATTAACTCCACCAGACTGTCCCTGTGTGTGTAGAGCGGGTAACACTTGGGGACAGTGGGGTCTCCTTCTTGTCACTGGTGAAACACCGCCCTGCTACAAATACTCACCAGCTGAGAGCTGTCGGGTTGCCTTTAGTTACTTTCACTCTTTCAGTCTCCTTCAGCTTTGCAGACCAAAAATCGGCCCGTTATTTTCACTTTCTGATTCTCATGTGGCAGCATGGGGTCTGATGGGGAGTGTTAGGTGATAACCGAAACCCTTTGGCCCAGGTGCACGCCGGTACTTCTGCGGGATGGGCGTTGGTGGATGAAGAGATGGTGGCAAGGAAAAAGCAGGATATTTGCCTGGGAGCGGAGATAAAATGCAGATGGCTAAAAGTGGTGATGTAATATCAATGGAAGAGAAAAATAAGAACGCTGTGTCTACCTTGTAGCACATAGATATCTAAAAATGATCTTACATAAATATCTTGCAAAGGAAGAAATAATAAGACACCCATCCTCAGGATCTCTCTCTCCGGGATTCATTCATCCTAATTCTGGCATTTGAAAAACAGATTTCCAAATCTGCCCTTTATTGTCAATGGAGAGAAAAAGGTGTCTCCAGAGATGAGTTCCTGTTGGTTCAAATTTGGCAAATGTAAAATATGAAAGTGTGGAAAATAGTTCAAATTAAAGTGTTTACTCTGTGTTGAGTATAAAGGCAGTCTAAGCTGGTAGTTTGCTGACAGATGTCTACTTAGAGACACATAAAGCCTTGCACAATAAATCCACCCCCTCTCTTGGTGACTCTGGTTTTGGGGTACATCTGGAAGAGCATTACAGACCAAGTCACGCCATCCCTGAGGCCACGGCTCCAAGTTTCAAAGCAGCTTTTTCCCACGTACCCAGGTAGGAGCTCTGTTCTTGCACGGTGGTATGAAAATGAGCAGAAACTTTCTGTGTCTTAACACCTTTTGTGGACTAGAAGTGGTTGCAGGTGCCGTCTACATTTTGTCACACAGATGGGTTTCCCTGTGAAAAAAAAATCATTTTCTCAAAGTTCAAGAACCTCAACGCCAGGACGCAGGGTGGGGAGGATTCTTGCTGAACTTGTGTTGCTGCATGAAAAAGGGCGAATGTCAAATTGATGGGGAAATCATGCCATTGAGGCCAGGGCTGGGTTCAGGGATGGAGGAGGTGTATGCTTGCAAGAGGAAAAGGAGGGACCACGCACATTCGTGTCAGTAAGCACAGATTGTTCCTGACTAGACCTTCCTAGCAATGCCTCCTCACATGGTCTACGTTGTAAAAGATGAGCACCAAGGGGAGGTTGAGATAGATGTGGGATTTGTCCTTGTGCATTTTGTGGGGCTCATGAGACTCCTTTTCTCCATCCCTCCATTTACTTCTCCTTCAAAGGCCTCCCTCGTTCAACTCAGCAGCGCGGCAGCTTCGATGCTATATCCAAAATAGTCAACCCCAGCCTTCAGCACAGCCTGCTAAGGCAATTTGGTGAAGAAATGCACTTTTCCTGCAACCTTGGAACATGTCCCCTACCCCTGCTCCAGGCTTTGATCACCTTTATGGACAGTGGGTCTCTGACCTCCAGCAAGGTGCAAACTTTATCTGGAGAAAAGCAGCAGCACCAAGCTGATGCGCTGCTCTAGTTGACCACTGGTCTCGCTGACAGCAAGGGAAATCACAGGGGCGTAGGTTGGTCTGTATGGAAACTAATTCATGCGGTGGTTTCATATGGATATATCTTTCAGAGGATTAAATATCTGTAATTATTAACACAATCTGTTTATTAAGCCTCCCTTGCTTTCTCTTCCAGGAAGACATTTGTAAATTAGGGCCAGGATTTCACTGTGTATGTGAACTCCCAAATCCTGTTGAGATTTAAGTGGTTTGGAACTGCTCTGAGATACGCTACCAAGGTGGTCAGAGGCGTGGGGCACTCCTCCTAGGAAAATTGGTTGAGAGACTCAGGCTTGTTCAGTCTGGCAAAGGGGAGGCTGAAGGGCAGCCCAATAGCTGCCTACAGCTACTTGGAAGGGCAAAGATAACCAAGTCAAGCTCTTTGTGGTTGAGCCAGAAACTACACCAAAGGGCAGCAGCCACAGACTGTGGCTTGGCCAGTGCATGTTGGACAACAGGATAAAAAATGTCTCTAGGTGGGTAGTACAGCACTGCGACAGGTGATTGGGAAATGACAAATGATGAATTGCAGAGGTGACTGAAGGCTTAGTTGGAAGAAGTCTTGGCTAAACCGGTCTAGAGCTGACAGTGCTTCCGCTTCAAGCAGGAGGTTGAATGAGGTTCCTCCAGCTGATGTTTCCAGCTAGCGTTTCTATGACCCGATGGTAGATGCATCTCCCATCTTCGCCCCGCCACACCCTGTGGGGACACACTCAGATATTTTCTGGAAAATTATAGCAAGGCAGTAGATGGCCAAATGCATTGAAGTCTTTCTACAGCCCAAAGCCACAAAAATACACCACATACCTCAGAGAGCCAAGAGGAGGGCACGTTTCCAGATCCCCGGTTCAGACTCCTCTGGGGAATAGATGCCAAGCAGACGAGAGCCCATCACCTCATCTGGCCCCACAAGGAGAGACTGATGACATCCAACGGTCTCTGCAGTAACCTGGATCCTCTGCTAGCCATGCAAAATTGCCCCACCAGGAGAACTGCGCTTCAGCTGCTCAGGACACCCACGTTCGCCCACTCTGCAGTAAACACAGGCTGTGTTACTGCACATTAATTATGCCAAGGGTAATTAGCAGTTATGTCACCATGAAGATTTCCAGTGAGGCTGATGGCTCACTCTATATGGAAATGAGGTTGTTGATTGTGAGCGGAAAGAATGTCAGACCAAACTCCAGAGGAAAAGCCTCATCACTAATTGGGCAGAGCCACCCCTTTGATCAGGGTTTGTTGTGCCATGGGTTGTCTCTGCCGGACTTGGCACCCCCTGAGGCCCCTGGATGTGGCATGGCAGGGAGGGACAGCTGTCCACGGCAGGCAACCCTGATCTTCCCTGCACCTCTGAAGATGTCGGCTCTAGTGGGTCAGCGCTCACTGCCTCTATCTAGAAGAGACATGATAAGGCTGCATCGCAGGAAGGTGGCAACTCCTGCCGAAATACAAGCATCATCTTCTGTTAAGAGACAGAAGACGTGCTTTAAGGGGAAGCCCTTGGAGATGCTGAAAGCTGCCAGGAGAGACCTCATTCCTCTGAAGTATAGTCTTAACTTTGTGTTTTGTCATTTTATCTATTTGTGACTTTCTTCCCATTCCTGAAAAATCCAGAATTCTAAATGAACACATCCTGCCTCCATAAATCCTGCTCAGTGCTCACGCTCATTGATTCCTGAACATATTTGTGATAAAAGGATCCAGATGTAACACTTACCTTTTGGGAAGGTGATAAACCCACTGCTTATGAAGCGCTAAAACGCCTTTGGGAGGTTGATCTTAGAAGTTCATTCAACAATCTGTAGTTTAAGTTAGGATTTGTGTTTCAGGGAGCATAAGCAAACAGCCTGCTGTTCCCAGCTGCAGGATGATGGATTTTCTTACAGTGAACAAGGAGCACGAGGCAACCACTTCAGTTGAGTGCATATGGTGGGAGGTCAGTGTGAGACCCTGTATTGATTGCCTAAGACATCAGGAATTAATGTTTTGCAAGTGCCTTTCAGGGATGTATACGTTAAAGACTCTGACTAAATCCAAAATCTGAAAACCCTGGAATAGTTGAGGACTAATGGGAATAGAGAGACAGCGCTCAGATACAGAAGCCCGGTGCTGCCTCACGATGTGTGGGTGAAGAAAGTAGCCAGGACTCAAATCCTGGCCAGGATCATTTCCTAATTAAGCTCTATTCACAAGAAACTGGCCCTTGAGGCCAGACCAACACAGGCAAACAATTGCAATAACCCCATCAAAATGACTCAGGCTGCCAGATTTGCTCCTGGAGCTCTGTTGATGGCTAAGCAGGGTTGGCCCTGTTGAAGAGCTAGTCCTCAGCATTCCCTTTAGCATCAATATGAGGAATATGCATCAATAAGAGGAATATGCATTTCCAGGGCACAGGTCACACCAGGCAGATGAAGTGAATTAGGCTAGAAAAGGGCTTATTCCTCTCTGACGACTGCAATGGTTCTCAGGGCGACAAGCTCCGATTTACACCACTAAGATTGCATGAGATGAGTCCCACTTTATGGTCCCATCGTTATATACATGATGCCTATTTTCTAATATTTACTTAGCCAAAGGATAACATAAAAATACAAAAGCTGTCCTTTTCAAAGCCCTTTCCTTGTGGACAGACCTCTGATGCAAACAGCCCCTCCTCGTTCATGGTCATGACCTTGGCTTGTCAATCCAGCAGGAGTTGCAGGAGAGTTTTTGTAACCTTCTAGGAGGACCTGCTGCACCTGTAACAACTCTCCTGTGTGGCGGGATGGTCTCTTGAGAGCACAACAGAAAAATAATCAGTGGAGCAAGGAACAGGATGAAGCATGCACTTAACGCAATTTAATCTTTGTGTTCTCAGATCCAGGAGTTTCATGTGGTTGGAGAAGCCAACAGAGGGTGAGGACCAGACATTTTTTTTCTTGCTTTCTGGTAGGGTTCGATGGCTTTAGAGTTGTTCTCTGCATGTTATTCAAGCCCAAAATTACTGTTAGCACCAGAAAACCACCTAGCATGAAGATGAGCTCATGCTAAACTTGCTATGGGCTAGATGCAAATTTGGGGTGCTTGAGAAGTGAAGCCAAAAGCTGTTTGTGCAGGTGACTCACTCTGGGTCAGACCTCCTGCTAGAGTAAGAGCCAGCTCATGGATGCAATGAAGGAAGTCAGGAGTCAGCTTATGCCTGCTCTAGGCTGAATCTTCCCCTTTGATGCAGCCTTACCCTGTAACACTGCCCCTTCAGCTCAAATTGATGACCTCTGAAAGCCAAACACAACCCAAGAGGACCACTGACGCTTCCCTTGTGGCTTGATTTTCTGCTGGAGATACCACTTTGCGGAACATGGCCATTGCCAGTAGGATGCATGAGAACATCCCGAGTTTCGGGGCTATGAATACAGGTTCCCCTTCAGCCTCCTCTTCTGCAAACTAAACATGCCCAGTTTCCTCAGCCTCTCCTCATAGGACTTGTTCTCTAGACCCCTCACCAGCTTGGTGGCTCTCCTCTGGACACAATCCAGCACTTCAATGTCCTTCCCGTAATGAGGGGCCCAGAACTGAACACAAAACTCCGGGTGAGGCCTCACCAGTGCCCAGTACAGAGGCACCATCACTGCCCTACTCCTGCTGACCATGCTATTCCTGATACAGGCCAGGATGCCGTTGGCCTTCTTGGCCACCTGGGCACACTGCTGGCTCGTGTTAAGCCGGCTGTCCACCAACACGCCCAGGTCCTTTTCTGCTGGGCAGCTTTCCAGCCACTCAGCCCCAAGCCTGTAGCGTTGCCCGGGGTTGTTGTGACCGAAATGCAGGACCCGGCACTTGGCCTTATTAAACCTCATCCCATTGGCCTTGGCCCATTGATCCAACCTGTCCAGGTCCCTCTGTAGAGCCTTGCGGCCCTCAAGCAGATCAACACTTCCACCTAGTTTGGTGTCTGAGGGTGTTTACTTACTTAGTAACTTACTGAGGGTGCACTCAATCCCCTTATCTAGATCATCAATAAAGATATTAAACAAGACTTCCCCAAGACTGAGCCCTGAGGGACACCACTGGTGACCAGCCACCAAATGGATTTCACCCCATTAATCACATTAATCACAACTCTCTGGGCACGGCCATCCAGCCAGTTTTTTACCCAGTGAAGAGTACACTTGTCTATGCCATGATTTGCCAGCTTCTCCAGGAAAATGCTGTGGGGGACTCCCAGGTCTTATTCCACAGAACTTGTGTCCAGCTGGTGTCCAGCAGGTCAGCCACCAAGCTGTACTGGTGCAGGGGGTTATGCCTCCCAAGGTGCAGCACCCAACACTTGCCCTTGTTGAATTTCATCAGGTTCCTCTCTGCACAGCTCTCCAGCCTATCTAGATCTCACTGTATGGCGGCACAACCTTATGGAGTGTCAGCCACACCTCCAAGTTTTGTGTCATGAGCAAACTTGCTGAGGGTACACTCTCTTCCCTCACCCAGGTCACTGATGAATAGATTGAGCAGGACTGGACCCAGTACTGACGCCTGGAGAACACCGTTAGTTACAGACCTCCAACTGGACTCTGCACCACGGATCACAGCACTCTGAGCTCTGCCAGTCAGCCAGTTCTCAGTCCACTTCACTGTCCTCTAATGTAACCCACACTTCCTGAGACTACCTATGAGGATGTCATGGGAAACAGTGTCAAAAGAATTGCTAAAGTCAAGGTAGACAACATCCACTGCTCTCCCCTCATCCCCCCAGCCAGTCATCCTATCATAGATTCATAGATTCATAGAGTGGTCCAGGCTGGAAGGGACCTCCAAAGGTCATCTAGTCCGACCTCCCCGCAGTCAGCAGGGACACCTCCAACTAGACGAGGTTGCCCAGGGCCTCGTCGAGCTTCACCTTGAATATCTCAAGGGAAGGGGCCTCAACCACCTCCCTGGGCAACCTGTTCCAGTGTTCCACCACCCTCATGGTAAAGAACTTTTTCCTAATATCCAATCTAAATCTCCCCTTCTCCAACTTAAAACCATTGCCCCTCGTCCTGTCACTTCCGGCCTTTGTAAACAGACCCTCCCCAGCCTTCCTGTAGGCCCCCCTCAGGTACTGGAAGGCCACTATTAGGTCTCCCCGGATCCTCCTCTTCTCCAGGCTGAACAACCCCAGCTCCCTCAGCCTGTCCTCATAGCAGAGGTTCTCCAACCCCCTGATCATTTTAGTGGCCCTCCTCTGGACCCACTCCATCAGGTCCATGTCCTTTCTATCATAGAAGGTCATCAGATTAGTCAAGTGTGATTTCCCTTTGATGATTCCATGGTGACCACTCCTGATGACCTTTTTGTCTTCTACATGCTTAGAGATGACTTCCAGGGTGAGCTGTTCCACCACCTTCCAGGGATGGAGGTGAGGCTGACTGGCTGTAGTTTCCTGGATCCTCCTTCTTTCCCTTTTTGAAGACTGGATTGATATTAGCTTTCCTCCAGTCCTCAGGCATCTCCCCTGTTCTCCATGACTTTACAAGACGATGGAGGGTGGCTTTACAATAATATCTGCCAGTTCCCTCAGCACTCACTGGTGCATCCCATCAGGTGCCATGGGTTTGTGGGTGCCAAGTTTCCTTAAATGATCTCTAACCTGATCTTCTGCTATTGAGGAAGAGTCTTCCTTACTTCAGGCTCTCTCCCCTACCTCCAGGGTCTGGTGTTCCTGAGGGACAGCTTTAGCAGTGAAGACCGAACCAAAGAACTCATTCAGTATCTCCGCCTTCTCTGCCTCCTCTGTCACCAGGGTACCCACCTTGTTCAGGAGTGGGCCCACATTTTCCCTAGTCTCATTTTTACAGCTGATATACTTGAAGAAGCCTTCTTCTTGTCCTTGACATCCCTTGCCAGGTTTAATTTCAAGCAGGCCTTAGCCTTCCACATTGCATCCCTGCATACACTGACAGCGCTCCTGTACTTCTTCCACATGGCCAGTGCTTTTTTCCATATTCTGTAAGCTTCTTTCTTCCACCTGAGTCTTTCCAGAAGCTCCCTGCTCATCCATGTACGTTTCCTGCCTCCTTTGCCTGATTTCTTGCTCCTCGAGATCTTGAGCTTGGAGGAAGTGGTGCTTAAACATTAGCCAGCTCTCTTGCACCCTGCTTCCTTCTAGAGCTTTAGCCCATGGGATTACTTGAAGTAAGTAACTTCAGAAGAGGCCAAAGTCAGCTCTCCTGAAGTTCAGGGCTGTAATTCTACTTCTTACCCTGCTTCTTCCATGCAGGATCCTGAGCTCCACCACCTCATGGTCATGCCATGAGATAAAAGTCCCACCTTCCAAGCCCGAAAGCTAATAGGCTTTCAGCAATCTACATCAGCAAACAAACACAAGGCAATCAGGTGTTACTTTCCAAAAAACTCAACTGTTTTTAATAGGTGCATTTCACTCCATCCCATCCAGGGCACTCCGAAGATGTCGCAGGGGGAGAAGGAAATGTGCCGAGACGTCTCACTGGGGCCGGGACTTTTCCCGAGGAACCATCATCACTCTGCCCTGCTTTGCAAAAGGGAAAACCGTCCAGGACATTTTCCAGTGGCTTTTGGAGGCAAAGCTGTCCTGCTCAGTATCAGAAACCTCAATACAGGGAAGGAGTGTGTATACTCAGTAGTGTCCAGCTATTGCACGTAGCAAGTGGTGCAAGCCCCAATACAGGGAAGGGGTTTGTGTGCTCGGTAACGTTCAGCTATCACACGTAAGAAGTGGTGCAAGCCTCAACACAGGGAAAGGGTTTCTGTGCTCAATAGTGGTCATTTATCTCATGTGGGAAGTGGTGCAAGGCTTTAACACAGCAGTTACGGAGACCACAGCACCCGGGTTTTGGCTGGGGAACGGCAAGAGCACAGCAAGCCGGCCGTTTTGGATCCTTACCCCACAGCAGAAAAGCTCTTTATCTTTGAACCCAGCTTACCAAAGTCAGCAAGAGTTGAGTTGCAACTGGGTTTCACTGGCAAAACAGGATGGTGTTTGCTTACCTTGCAAATACAGGGGTAATACTCTCTGACAAATATCACGTCTGATCCTCCTTTGACGTGTCTCTGCTGTTATGAACAACACCTCACGGGCTGCAGGAACAGGAGCCAGGATTTCCTGAGCTCCAATCTCAGCTTTGAGAGGGACTACCCAAAGCACTCTGGCAAACTCCTAAATCCCCTGCCACAGCCTCCCTATCTCGGCAGGACCGACATAAGGCACTTGGGAGCTTCTGAGTGTCCCAAACAGGACAGCAGATGGACACAGAAAGGACATTCAGTTCATCACCTGCCTCCAGAAAGGTTTGATCCATAGTACACCATTCCTGGCACCTGCCTGTCCCGTCTACGCACAAAAAACTTACTTATTTTAGACTCTGCCACATGCCTGGGCAATGCATTGTCTATTGCATTGTCTAACTGCATTGGCTGCCCTTCCTGATGGATTTTTAAGATTTTTTTTTTCATATTATAAATCCTAAATGCATTGGTTACTGAAGTTGCTGAAAGGTTGATTTAACCTTCAGTGGCTCAGCACGTTAAAGAGAAGGAGGTCAGCCTTGCTTTAGGTCTCGAACTCTGCTCTTTCCCTTAGTGAATGATTTTATGACTGACCATTATGTCTGTGCTTTAAAAGCGTCTGTTCTGGAAGAATTTGGAAATTCAGATTTGCACGTGCTTGTAGCTGAACACAAGCGTGCCTTTGTGCTTGACTTGTTTCTCAAGTTAACAGAAACCATGCTGAGATTCGGTCACAACAACCCCAGGCAACGCTACAGGCTTGGGGAAGAGTGGCTGGAAAGCTGCCCAGCAGAAAAGGACCTGGGCGTGTTGGTGGACAGCCGGCTTAACATGAGCCAGCAGTGTGCCCAGGTGGCCAAGAAGGCCAACGGCATCCTGGCCTGTATCAGGAATAGCGTGGTCAGCAGGAGTAGGGCAGTGATGGTGCCTCTGTACTGGGCACTGGTGAGGCCTCACCTCGAGTGCTGTGTTCAGTTCTGGGCCCCTCACTACAGGAAGGACATTGAGCTGCTGGAGCGTGTCCAGAGGAGAGCCACCAAGCTGGTGAGGGGTCTAGAGAACAAGTCATATGAGGAGAGGCTGAGGGAACTGGGCATGTTTAGTTTGGAGAAGAGGAGGCTGAGGGAGGACCTCATTGCCCTCTACAACTCCCTGAGAGGAGGGTGTAGAGAGGTGGGTGTTGGCCTCTTCTCCCAAGGGAATAATGACAGGACCAGAGGATATGGTCTGAAGTTGTGGCAGGGGAGATTTAGACTAGATATTAGGAAGAATTTCTTTACCGAGAAGGTGGGCAGGCACTGGAACAGCCTGCCCAGGGAGGTGGTGGAGTCGCCATCCCTGGAGGTATTTAAGAAACGTGTAGACATGGCACTTCAGGGCATGCTCTAGTGCCTGAGATTGGGTCTGTTGGTGGGTGGCGTGGTGTGTGGTTGTGGGTGTTTGGTTTGGTTTTGGTGTTTGGTGTTTTGGGGTTTTTTTGGGTTTTGGTTTTGGTTTTTTTTTTTTTTTTTTTTTTTTTGGTTGGACTCAATGATCTCAAAGGTCCCTTCCAACCAAAAATTATCACTGTTTCTGTGATTCTGTGATCTCAAGTACAAGGTCCTCTAAAGTGAAGAGAAGAAGCATCATTATAGATATGATAAACCTCGAGCTCTTCATTGACCTTAATGTCAGGAGGTGGCCACAGAAAGTAGAAACTAGGTCAGCTTCAAAAAGATGAGCCTCCTTGTATTGGGCACTCTGGGACTAAATCAGAAAGGCCAAAACATAACACGAAAGTGATCTGGGGCAATGGAAAATCCCTTCTTACATGCTCTGACCATCTTAAAATGACCAGGAGCACTTTGATCTGCTGCTCAGTGCAGAGGTTAGGTTACTGACGTGCCATACCTACAGAGCTGGAAGTACCCAGAAGCAGCAGATACCTTCAGCTTGCCTGGCTCTCAGAGACTCTTCCAAGATACTTAACAAATAGCCTCCAGAAGTTGTCTTGGGGAACTGGAGCAAGGTGAGAAGATTCTTTCAGATTAAGAAAGGGGAGATGTCATGCCTATCTTTAAAAAAAAAAGGATTAGGAGAAAAAGAGGGAACCTGCAGGCTGCAAGGATAAATTTCATTTCTCTTCATTCCAGAAGGACTGCTGAGACCAACTTTCTGCAGGCACCTGGAAAGTATCAGGATGAGGGGTAGGTCAAGACCAGTTTTTTTCAAACCAGTCTGCTTTCCTCGTGTGACCTGGGAAGAGACCTTGTGGGTAAGGGAGAGGCCGATGGCTTCATATCGCTTCTCTTCACAAAGGCTTTGGATCATGTCTCCCGTGGCAGTGTTTGAGAGACCGGAGGCTCATGCAATGCGTTGGGATACATGTGGGAAGTGCTGGAGAGCGCTCCCAGGGAGCTGCCTTTAATGGTCCAGAGCAGAGTGGAAGAACACAGCCACGGGTTTCCACAAAGCCTGTCCGAGGTCCTGTTCAACGTCTTCATTGGTAGCTCAGCTGATGGAGGAGACCATATCCTTATTAAATTCACAGATTGCTCCAAGGAGGAAAGGAGCCCAAGGTCATGGGGGAGTGGGGGTCTTACTCAAAGCAATCAAAAGAAATCAGAGAAACATTTTTGGGGAAAAAACCCAATACCTTGACATTCATTGCATAGTAGGAGAGCCTTCAAGACATATTTTGTAATTGTTACACTTCATTCTGCACTGCTATCCCCAGCCCACTATTAGAGTCATAGAATCATGAAATCATAGACTGGTTTGGAAGGGATCTGAAAGATCACTGAATTCCAGCCCCCCTGCCATGGGTAGGGACACCTCCCACTACATCACCAGGTTGTTTAAAGCCCCATCCAGCCTTGCCTTGAACACCTCCAGGGACGGGGCATCCACAGTTTCTCTGGGCAACCTATTCCACTGCCTCACCACCCTCACAGTAAAGAATTTCTCCCTAATATCTAATCTAAATCTACCCTCTTTCAGTTTAAATCTGTTATCCCTCCTCCTATCTCTTTACTCCCGACAAAGAGTCCCTCCCCATCTGTCCTGTAGGGCCCTTTCATTTACAGGAAGGGCCTCTAAGGTCTTCCCAGAGCCTTCACTTCTCCAGGCTGAACAACCCCAACTCTCTCAGCCTGTCCTTGTATCATAGGTGGTCCAGCCCTCTTACCATCTTTGTGGCCCTCTGCCGGACCCATTCCAACAGGTCCACGTCCTTCCTGTGCTGAGGACTCCAGAGCTGGACACAGTCCTCCAGGTGGGGTCTCACCAGAGAGGACTCGAGGTGTAAAATCACCTGCCTTGCCCTGCTGGCTACGCTGCTTGGGATGCAGCCCAGGATGTGGTTGTCTTTCTGTGCTGCCAGCGCACATTGCTGGCTCATGTTGAGCTTCTCATCCACCAATGCCCCCAAGTGCTTCTCCTTAGGACTCACCTCCATCCATTCTCCACCCAACCTGTATTTGTGGCTGGGATTGCCATGTCCCAGCTGCAGGACCTTGCACTTGACCTGGTTGAACTTCATGAGGTTTATACAGGCCCACTTATCAAGCTTGTCCTGGTCCCTCTGGATGGCATCCCTTCCCTCCAGCGTGATGACTGCGCCACATAGTTTGGTGTCATTGGTAAATTTGCTGAGGGTGCACTACTCATGAAGGAAGGTGTTTTCTTTCAGACACCCAACCTTTTCATTGCTGTACCTTCATCTCCTTTGGTCCAGTACAGACATTCTTCTTTCCCATTCTCTGTCTTCTTCTCCTTGAAGTCCATGTACCACGTGGATGATGGTGATGTTTGTAGAAGCCAAATCACAAAATAAAACCATCACAGAATCACAGAATCACAGAATCACAGAATCTTAGTGGTTGGAAGGGACCTTTGAGATCATCGAGTCCAACCACATTAAAAAAAAAAAAAAAAAAAAAAAAAAGAAAAAAAACCACACACAAACCCACACAAAAACAAAACAAAAAAAACCCCAACAACAACAACAACAAAAAAAACCCACACCAGAAAAAAAAAAAAAAAAAAAAGCACCCACCAACTAAACCCCACACCCATAATCTCACACACAACACCCCACCACAAACCAACAATCCCGGGCACTAGAGCATGCCCTGAAGAGCCATGTCTACACGTTTCTTAAATACCTCCAGGGATGGTGACTCCACCACCTCCCTGGGCAGGCCGTTCCAGTGCTTGACCACTCTTTCAGTAAAGTAATTCTTCCTAATATCTAATCTAAACCTCCCTTGCCGCAGCTTCAGACCATTTCCTCTGGTCCTGTCATTATTCCCTTGGGAGAAGAGGCCAACTCCCGCCTCTCTACAGTTTCCTTTCAGGTAGTTGTAGAGGGCAATGAGGTCCCCCCTCAGCCTCCTCTTCTCCAAACTAAACATGCCCAGTTCCCTCAGCCTCTCCTCATAGGACTTGTTCTCCAGACCCCTCACCAGCTTGGTGGCTCTCCTCTGGACACGCTCCAGCAGCTCAATGTCCTTCCTGTAGTGAGGGGCCCAGAACTGAACACAGTACTCGAGGTGAGGCCTCACCAGTGCCCAGTACAGAGGCATGATGACTTCCCTGCTCCTGCTGACCACGCTATTCCTGATACAGGCCAGGATGCCGTTGGCCTTCTTGGCCACCTGGGCACACTGCTGGCTCATGTTAAGCCGGCTGTCCACTAACACTCCCAGGTCCTTTTCTGCTGGGCAGCTTTCCAGCCACTCTTCCCCAAGCCTGTAGCGTTGCTTGGGGTTGTTGTGACCAAAATGCAGGACCCGGCACTTGGCCTTATTAAACCTCATCCCATTGGCCTTGGCCCATTGATCCAACCTGTCCAGATCCCTCTGTAAAGCCTTCCGACCCTCAAGCAGATCAACACTCCCACCTAGCTTGGTGTCATCTGCAAACTTACTGAGGGTGCATTCAATCCCCTTATCTAGATCATCAATGAAGATATTGAACAAGACTGGCCCCAAAACTGAGCCCTGAGGGACACCACTGATGACCGGCTGCCAACCAGATTTTGCTCCGTTAATCACAACTCGCTGGGCACGGCCATCCAGCCAGTTTTTTATCCAGCAGAGGGTACACTTGTCTATGCCATGATTCTCCAGTTTCTCCAGGAGAATGCCGTGAGGGACGGTGTCGAAGGCCTTACCAAAGTCCAGGTAGACAACATCCACAGCCTTCCCCTCATCGAGAAAGCGGGTCACATGGTCATAGAAAGAGATCAAGTTGGTCAGGCAGGACCTCCCTTTCATAAACCCATGCTGGCTGGCCCTGATCCCTTGGCTGCCCTGCACTTGCTGTGAGAGCTCACTCAGGATGATCCTCTCCATGATCTTTCCCTTGGTTCCCAAAGTAGCTCAATAACTGTGATCCTTCCTCAGGCAGTACTGCAAAAGGGGAGTCGTCTCAGGTGGGGCCAATACCCAGTGAAGTTTCCCTTGTGACAGGTAGAAGGAACCACAGGAGCATTGATCTCCCATGTTAAAGTTGTAGCATGGCATATCATGGCACATCAGGCACCACATATGAAGTTCATGAATTTTGACTAGACAGGGGAAAATCAGTGCCCCAAGCAAAAAAAAAAAACCCAAACCCCAATCAAGCTCCAGCAAAGGAGATGTTTCTGCTGCCTGTGACACCATAAATGGTTAAACCTAACATGTTTGAGGCATGTTCTGCTGATCCCACAAGGAAAGAATATCTTCAGCCCCAAATCTGACGTGAGGTCTGACCCCATGCCTGGCTCTGACCTTCTTTAAAACAGCCAAAATCTGCAAAACAGGCAGCTAGAGGGAGAACTACCCACAAATACACTGAACCACTGGTTATCCAGCACCAGCTCTCCCAGTCCCTCTCACATTCAGCTGGTGGGCAGCGTTTGATCCCAGCAGCAACCCTCCAGCTCATGGAGGTTCTTCTGCATTTATATTCTATGGCCAGAAGAATCATAAACCAACACCACATCATCTTCACCTGTTTTACTCCCAGGTGTGCTCACCCCATGCAGCTTTCTCCAGGCTCTGTGGAGCACATGTTTCAAGAGCTCTGTGGGAAGAGATCAGAACAAGGAATGTATGCCCAGATTTTTTTCCTAAATGCCTGGAAACCCTCACCAGCAGGAGAGCTGAGGTGCAGGCAGGAAGGGAAGGGGAGGAAGATGAGCTGGAGAAGAAACAAACAAGCTTTAAACCAAGGCGTAGGGAGACCAAATCAGTGCTTATGGTCCCTATCAAATCTTGAAGTGCCACACAGTGGAAATGTATGCCACATAGGTGGACCTGCTCTGGCAGGGGGGTTGGACTAGGTGATCTCCAGAGGTCCCTTCCAACTCCATATCATTCTGTGATTCTATGATAATGCCATGACAACAGATGCCTCCTCTATCCCGGCTGGCTTCATGTCTCCCTGTAACTGGAGCTCTTGGTAAAGTTTCAACCAGCTTGCAATTGGTCTTAAAGGCCAGGCAGACCAGGTGCCCTCATTGTACACTGGCCATGCCACTGGCCACCTATTTCTACCAGGGTTATGGACCCTGGTTTGGACCAGCAGAGTTGATAAGGACAGTTTTTCAGTCATGTTAATATGCCCACTGCACGAACAAGCTGTGCCTTGCGACTTGTTCTCTACTTTTATGTTGCCAGTGGAGCTGGTCCCCTGTGGCATTGCCCCAGGAATGATGAACCATCTGAAGACCCAGGCATTGGACCAGATGTCCTTCAGAGGTCCTTTCCATCCCCAACCATTCTGTGAGTCTGAGATGCAGATTCACTAGCTGTCCCCTTCAGTTCCTCCATCAACTCATTTCAGTTTGCCACTCGTCTGCTCATCTTGTTTGGTTGACTGCTTGGGTTTTCTTTCTTTAACAAGGTTTCTGGGCTCCCCTTTCGCAGCAGAACTAAACATCCTGCCTTCACATGTTCAGCTCCACTGTTTTGTTTCATTGCTGGGACTCCAACTTGCAGCAGCAGCTCTGAATTGAAGTGTGAGCAGGCTTTAATCCAAGCAATGAAATGTAGGTGAGGCTCCTTTTACAGACAGCTGTAAGAGCTGGCTGCAGAAATGTGTGGTTTTTTGTCCTCTACTCTTTGTCAGGATGCCTGGGCCTTGTTCCTGTCCCTGTCTCCTGTTAGCCAGGGTTGAGCACGAGGATCTTGCAAGGGTGAGAAGATGTGAATATTCAGCCAGAACTGAACTGAACTACCACTAAGTAGACCTAGTGCTAGATGGCTCCACTTGGACACTCAGACATCATTTTTACATGGGTGGAAAAAGCAAGAAAAATTAGTCCTATGGGTCATTTTTCAGGTGAAGTGCTGCAGTTGATGCTCTTTCATGCACAGTGCTCATTTGTGCTGATAACTGCAGTTAAGGTCCTCTGGATCTAAACACATACCATATAGCCTGGCAGAAGCCTACAGACACTCATTCCCATGGACAATCATGGTCAACTAGACCCAGACCTTTCCCCCCACCACCACCCCCAGGCATCCCTTGGTACCTACAGAGGCCACCGTGGGGACCAGAAGGATTCAGTGATGAGAACACTGCAGCTTGCCTGCAACAAAACTCAAGGGCATCCAACCAGCCCTTCTTCTCTGCCAGGTCCTCATTAAAAGAGGTATTTCTGGCCAGAGAGGTGTTTGGAGGGGAGATCTCTCTTTGGGGTTTGTCAGTGGACCTAGCTGGTGTTGCATGGGTTTGCCTATCACTGGCACTGCTGCAGGACAAAGCTGCTACCAGGGAACAATGGAAAACAGCATTTGGCATGCTGGGTGCTGGGTGTGCTGCAGGGCTAATACATGCCTGACAGTTCATCTTCCATCTCCAGGAAATAAAGCTTTTTATCTGCTCCCCCCAGCCCTCCCCACAGTGCCCGCAGGACTTCATCCGCCCTGATAAAATTGAGCAAGGCTTCTTCCTCCCTGCAATGGTATCTCCTCAGAGGGGCAAGCATTGCACTGAGGTTCCTCCTAAGAGTGATTAGGGATCTGGAGCAACCTGGCAAAGCTCTCACCCCATCCCAGGCAAGGCTCTGCCTCACAGGAGGTGGACGGCCACGATGCCTGGGAGCTGCTCGTTCAGTGCCAGCACTGGGCAGATCAGAAGAACTTACCAAGGCCCCGTGCTACTCCCATCCCCTGGCTGCAGCAGAGCATCTGTTTGAAAGGAGAATTTGCTGTTCTTTCACACTCACGGGTGAAAAATGGTCATGTGGCATTCTCGGCATCTGCTTTTCATTTTGTTGTTGTAAGCATCTGTGCTGACAACTCCACATGCTCCCAGTCAGCAAGTTTCCCATGCATGACTGAAGCTCTTTCTAACTCAGAGAACAGGGGAGGGAAAACTTCCCTCTGCTTCCCATCCATGGCCGATATTTGCTCTTGAGAGTTGGGTTGGCCATTGAACATCAACAAGAGTTGAAGTACTCAGAGTCTGAACCCTTCTGCTGCAAAAACAGCGTCTTTGACAAATAGTGCCTATCAAAAGTCACCCTCTTCCTATGTGCACAAGTGAGCATGCCAAGCAAGCCCAGCTGTCACAGACCTTTGTCAGAGCCTGGAGTGAGCAGCTGCCTGCATGTGGGACGTTAGTCATGTCTTTGTGTTTGGCACAGAAACATATTCCCTCCTTTCATGCTGCTAAAAGCCTCTGAAAATTCCCTTGGGCGCTGAGTTGCAACGTGGTGTCCTGTCAGTCAGTCAGTGACTCCTGTGTCTGCTATCACAGAGTCACAGAATTGTAGGGATTGGAAGGGACCTCTGGAGATTATCTTGTCCAACCCCCTGCCAGAGCAGGATCACCCAGAGCACGTTGCACAGCAATGCATTCAGGTGGGTCTGGAATATCTCCAGAGAAGAAGACTCCACACCTTCTCTGGGCAGAGTGTTCCTGTGCTCTGGCACCCTCAAAGGAAAGAAGATTTTCCTCATGTTGAGATGGAATTTCTCTTGTTCCAGCTTGTGGCAGTTTCCTCTTGTCCTGTCACTGAGCACCACTGAGAAGAGCCTGACCCCATCCTCCTGACACCCGCCCTTTAGATATTGATAAGCATTGATGAGATCCCCTCTCAGTCATCTCTTCTCCAGGCTAAACAGACCAAGGTCTCAGTCTTTTCGCATAAGAGAGGTGCTCCATTCCCGTGATCATCTTCATAGGCCTCTGCTGGACTCTTTCCTGTGGTTTCCTGTCCTTGTTGAACTGGGACCCCAGAACTGGACACAGTATTTCGAAATGGTTGTGGTCCTGTAAAAACTGGAGGTGGTCGACTTTATAGTCTATTTTGGGAATGACTGGAGTAAGAGATTTTTTTTTTAATGGCAAACCCCTTGACAAGCCCTGTTTCCATGGGCTCCCACTGCGAAAAGGCACTTGGGGCTCCTGGTGGAGCTTTGAGGACAATTTCTAGGCACATCTGCAGAAAATGAGTGGCTCCAAGGCCATGCTCTGACCTCCTCCGCCCTGGGCAAGATGTGGGCTGTGTGGAGAGGAGTGCCTTTTCCTCAAAAAGACGTGCACAGGCAGTGTCCGTCTCTTGGAAAGAAGAAGAGAGAATAAGCCCTTCTTCCCCTTTATGCTTTCCAGGAATCAGAAAAGGAACAAGTCCCTTTCTTCCTCTCCCACCCCAAAGGTGAGGGATCAGCAGCCTGAATCCCTGTGGCTGGGGCAGTGGGAAAATCCTCCCAGCTGCAGCAGATTAGCCCCAGTGACAGGAGGAACTCTGTGCCACCCCCTGTGAAGAAGATGACTTACTCCCCTTGCCCAGCAAGTGATCTGCAACCGTACGTTTCCCCCACCTCTGAGTCAGAAACTGCCTAATACAGATGCAGTAGTTTCCCTTTCACACACTCCAGCCCCCACAGAGCTTTGTGTGTTCCCTCCCTTCTGCTCCTCCATGAGGCTTTTGTCTTCAAATCTCAGCATCTTCTGAACCTCACCTCCACCACGCATGTGCTCACCCCTACCTCATGGAGCTTTAATCATCATGGAGTGAGGACACCCAGGACTGGAGGTGTCCAACAAGCACTGCTGTCCAGGAAATGCCATTTTTTGCAACCTTTCTGGGTTTGAAGGCCAAATATTAGCAGGAATGCACAGGTCAGGTTGCACTCAAATGCTGCACAGTGTGTCCTACAACGTTATGTTACCTGTTACCCAATTGGAGTCATGGATAATTTAGGGAATACAGGGGTTGAGTGACATCTTGCCTGGACACCCAAGCTATGAGCTTGCCTTCATTTTAATCCACCTTTTCACCATTGCCATTGTTCAATACTTTCAAGTACAGGAGATAAGTGTTGGCCCACACATATCTCCTGTACCATCCCATCCTGCATTCCGGAGGAAAAATTTCTCTCCCATTGGCTCAGTCTTCAGGACCTGCTTTCATTTACAGCATCCACCCCTGTCTCCTCCTCCTAAACCTTCTTTCTGTAGGTCTTCCCCGTGGTTTTTGCACCACCAGTGTTGCTGCTGTCTTTCCTCAAAATGTTGACAAAGCGCAACCGCTTCCCAATCTTCTTCCTCAATAGTGGTCCAAAACCACAGGCGTCCTTCTTCCCATTCATGCCCTCCCTGAACTTTTGTCCTTTGCCTTTCTCATTGCCCCCTTTCATTTAAATGAATTTAAACTGAAACAAGCACTCAGGAAGGGGTTAGAAATTCTGTTGTGCAGTTTAAAGTCTCTTGACTTTTTGGGACTGGCCTCACTCCAGGAAAGCTGGAGCCTAAACCTGCTTAGGCTGGCCCACCACAAAGAGGGCAACCGTGGTCTGCTAATCCCATAGACCTTCCACCTCTAAAAGAGTTAATGCTGCAACTCAAAGGAGAACAGCATGAATAAATCCTGCAGGCCTATCAAGGTAGCTGTTTTGGATTCACAAACTACTCCTAGATTGGATGTCCCCTGAGGTGCTGTTTTGCTCCCAAGAGGTCTACGTTGAAGGGAGTAATTTCTGTAAGGACAGGCAGCTGGATGGGAAAGGAATAACATCTGGGGTGCTGACATGGGGAGAAGACAAGCCCCAAAACACAGCCCTGAAAGTCAGCTGGGAGATATGTAGTGACTGACCCAGGCTGGAGGCCGAGGATGACCCACAGCATCCATGACCTTGTCTCTGCCCAGTGAGCAATGGGGCCCAGAGAAATGGCCTATGCTGGATGTCCCTTTGATCAAAGTGATCAAAGATCAAGATCAAGATCACTTTGATTGCAGCAGAGATTTTCTTCATAGAGAAGAGCCTTCATTTCCCATCCATCTGACAGTACAAAGCTGTGCCTGGTAGGAAACAGGCGGTATAGTGCTTAAAAAATTGCTGTTAACACAAGGAAAACAGGAACGCAGACAGGACCACAAGTACCGGGAGAATAAATATGCAGGTTTTTGAACCTTCTGAATCTGTGGATGATCTATATGATTAAGTCACAGCGATCTGCCTATCATGTATACAATATACTACATGAATGAATACATAGCATATAAAAGTGTCTCTCTATATATTGTCTGCTATATAGAGATTTCTCATATAAAAATATATTTATATTAATAGCATATTTAATATAGGAGTAAACATATGGTGAACTTAAAGATAGCGAAACTGAAGCCAAGGTTGTAGGGATCTAGGACAGGGACTGAGGAAGGGAGGAGGGCAGCACTATGGGGTCCAGGGGAATCGGGAGAAGAGAAGCAGAAGAGTGAGATTCAAAGGGAAGAAGAGAAGGCTGGATGGGGACCAAGGGGGGATTTAAGGACAGATCAAGGTTTGTGTCTCATGGTGCTCCTCTGGCTCCCAGACCTTATGCAAAACCTCAGCCACAGCTGAAGAGGAAGACGGAGGCTGTCTTCCTGTGCTCCTCTGTAGTGCCACTATGGGCACATCAGTGGGGGATGCTAAGCTGGGTTCAGGTGCAGATCATAGAATCATAGAATGGTTTAGGTTGGAAGGGACCCTAAAGATCCTCTTGTCCAACTCTCCTGCCATGGGCAGGGACATCTGCCATGAGGACAGGTTGCTCAGAGCCCTGTCCAACCTGGTCTTGAAATGATTTCCAGATGACACAAGTGTCCAGATTCCCACATCCTAGGGCCTAAAGTCCCCCACATACTTCTTGCCTTGTGATGGTCAGGAAACTGCTATGAGTTTGGTAATTGGCTCTTGGATTGTGACTCTATTTTCAGGGTGTATTTTGACTGTAAGTGTTGCCCCTTCCGCCCAGAGCTACTGAATTAGGTGATTTGACTGTTGACAGCCACATCAAAATGGCCAGCCCCATTTCACTGGATCCTGTTTATTTTCCTCTTTCCCCTTGCAACAAGAGGAACACATTGGAGGCCTCTGGGGTATAAGGATAGTTTTCCCAGAAATTGTCTCCAGCTGAGACCTCTGTTATCTCCAGTAGCAAAGGTGCATCTTTTTAAGGTGTCCTACTCAAATTTTGATGACACTTGAGTAGATGATTGGAAAGGACGACTTTAACAAGAGGCACCTACCCGCAAATGGGAGTGTCTTCCTAACTTCAGAGTGGACACCAAGGTCCACAGTCTTTGGTGTCTGAAGAAAAGAGATATGAAAGTGCCACAGGGACTGGTGTCTCTGGCAGATCCAGACAGTTTAAAAGATTGGGTAAAATGAAAGAAGAAAGGAGCTCTGACTCAGAACTGTCCTTTGCTGCTGAGCATTCCCCAGATGGCTTAGGGACAGCAAAAAATGTCTTCATCACTGCTGTTGGGAGAGATGCAACTGAGCTGAAGGACTTCGGGGGAGACCTCTTCACTTCCCTCAGCTAAAGACCAAATCTACAGGGATGTGGTGGCAGCTGCAAAGACATTAAACTGAAAGAAGCTGCCCTTTTCAACATTTTGGAAGGATGTTGGTCAGAAGCACATCGGATGTTGTTTAATCAGGCAGTTGTGGAGTCTTTCACGCCTTCAGGGCACGTTTTCACTAGTGGCTACTTTTCAGGGTAACTGAGCAAAATTCAGTTTTATGGCTTACTGGTGGGAGGAAAACGTCTCCAAAAAAACTTAGTCATTTGATCTCAGGCACACAGTAAATCAACAGTGAACTCAAGATGGGTTATAAGGCTGATAGAGACATGCAGCTGACCTCAAAGGTCATCCCATACATTTCCCAACCAAACCCCAGCAGTAATTATGCTTGTGGTTTACTTGAAGGACATCCCGTAACGGAGACCCCACTGTCTCTCCAGAGAGCATATTCCAGTCCCTGGAAAGTTAGAGAAACCTTCCTAATGTCTAATCCAAACTGCACTTAGTCTTGCTTAAAATTTAATCCGTGGCTGACTCATCCAGCGTGGGCAAGGAGAGCAGCAGAAACCATGTGTGTAGCTGAATGCTTCTCCCCAGCCCCCCAAAATCTCCTTATAAAAAGTTAAAAACTTTTCAGTTGTTCATCACGACTTGCATTTTTCAGAACATAGATCTCCCACTCCTGCGTTCCTCCTGGTTGACACCTTCTATTGACATGAGGTGCCCAAAACTCATCTGTCACTCTAGGTGGGGCCTCACAGGTGTTTATGTTGGGGATCCTTGGGGAAGCACATGCCAAAATGCCATATCATGATACCATTGCATACTGCACCATGGTGGACTAGAGGATTCACCATTGTCAGAGCCAACATCACATCACCACCAGATGCCAACAGCTTTAGGCACTGTAACTGTCAGATTAGTGCTGATATCTACAATTCCGGTCTTGTGCTCTGCCCTCCAACAGCTGCCCAGGCTGGTCTGACCACACAAAATTTCTGTCTCCATCTGATCCAATCCCCTTCTCAGAACTTTTTTGACTCTTGGGACACTTTATCAGGTATTGTAGTGATAGGATGAGGGCTAACAGATTTAAACTGAAAGAGGGTAGATTTAGATTAGATATTAGGGAGAAATTCTTTACTGTGAGGGTGGTGAGGCAGTGGAATCGGTTGCCCAGAGAAACTGTGTGTCCTGGGTTGAGAGACACAGGACTAACTTTTCTTCTAATGCTGGGGAATATTACACTTTTAGAAGACTCTAGAGTCTGAATTTGTGAAAATATTTATTTTATAGCCAGCCAGGCTCTGTGGGATTCAAGGTTAGTGTTTTCGAGCCTTGCCAGGTGCAGGGACAAGGAGGAGCAAGGCCTGGGCATTTGACCCAGGCTGGCCAACAGGAGTATTTCATACCATGAACGTCACATCCAATATAAATTAGAAAAGTTTGCTGCGTAGCGGGCTCTCTCCCTGATGCTGGCGGTCCGGACAACTCCTTGCCCCAGTGCCGGAGCCCTGAGGCCTTCCCTTTCCTCCTGAAGCCATTGCGCTCGCAGTGTCTGATACTTGCTATCCACTGCTGGGAGTGCACAGCTTCCTACTGATATAGATGGCTGAGTATAATTTCTGTATATCTTATATCAGTATCGGGATTAATACTGATTTTTTAGTATTATTGTTAATTATTTAGTCTTAGTCTATTAAATCTATTTATACTTCAACCTTTGTGTTTTCTTTGTGTTCCCCGATTCCCCTTTCCGGGTGGGGAGGGGTCATCGGGTGATAGAATAATTGTCTAACGACAATAGATTGTTATGGGCTCTCTCAAACCATAACACTGTGGATGCCCCATCCCTGGAGGTATTCAAGGCAAGGCTGGATGGGGCTTTAAACAACCTGGTGTTGTAGTGGGAGGTGTCCCTACCCATGGCAGGGGGGCTGGAATTCAGTGATCTTTCAGATCCCTTCCAAACCAGTCTATGATTTCATGATTCTATGACTCTAATAGTGGGCTGGGGATAGCAGTGCAGAATGAAGTGTAACAATTACAAAATATGTCTTGAAGGCTCTCCTACTATGCAATGAATGTCAAGGTATTGGGTTTTTTCCCCAAAAATGTTTCTCTGATTTCTTTTGATTGCTTTGAGTAAGACCCCCACTCCCCCATGACCTTGGGCTCCTTTCCTCCTTGGAGCAATCTGTGAATTTAATAAGGATATGGTCTCCTCCATCAGCTGAGCTACCAATGAAGACGTTGAACAGGACCTCGGACAGGCTTTGTGGAAACCCGTGGCTGTGTTCTTCCACTCTGCTCTGGACCATTAAAGGCAGCTCCCTGGGAGCGCTCTCCAGCACTTCCCACATGTATCCCAATGCATTGCATGAGCCTCCGGTCTCTCAAACACTGCCACGGGAGACATGATCCAAAGCCTTTGTGAAGAGAAGCGATATGAAGCCATCGGCCTCTCCCTTACCCACAAGGTCTCTTCCCAGGTCAGACGAGGAAAGCAGACTGGTTTGAAAAAAACTGGTCTTGACCTACCCCTCATCCTGTTACTTTCCAGGTGCCTGCAGAAAGTTGGTCTCAGCAGTCCTTCTGGAATGAAGAGAAATGAAATTTATCCTTGCAGCCTGCAGGTTCCCTCTTTTTCTCCTAATCCTTTTTTTTTTAAAGATAGGCATGACATCTCCCCTTTCTTAATCTGAAAGAATCTTCTCACCTTGCTCCAGTTCCCCAAGACAACTTCTGGAGGCTATTTGTTAAGTATCTTGGAAGAGTCTCTGAGAGCCAGGCAAGCTGAAGGTATCTGCTGCTTCTGGGTACTTCCAGCTCTGTAGGTATGGCATATCAGTAACCTAACCTCTGCACTGAGCAGCAGATCAAAGTGCTCCTGGTCATTTTAAGATGGTCAGAGCATGTAAGAAGGGATTTTTCCATTGCCCCAGATCACTTTCGTGTTATGTTTTGGCCTTTCTGATTTAGTCCCAGAGTGCCCAATACAAGGAGGCTCATCTTTTTGAAGCTGACCTAGTTTCTACTTTCTGTGGCCACCTCCTAACATTAAGGTCAATGAAGAGCTTGAGGTTTACCATGCCTATAATGATGCTTCTTCCCTTCACTTTAGAGGACCTTGTACTTGAGATCATAGAATCAAAGAATCACAGAATCAGTGATAATTTTTGGTTGGAAGGGACCTTTGAGATCATTGAGTCCAACCAAAAAAAAAAACCCCAAAAAACCAAAAACAAAACCAAAAAAAACCCTAGAACACCAAACACCAAAACCAAACCAAACCAAACACCCACAACCACCCACAAACAGACACAAACCAACAATCTCAGGCACTAGAGCATGCCCTGAAGTGCCATGTCTACACGTTTCTTAAATACCTCCAGGGATGGCGACTCCACCACCTCCCTGGGCAGGCTGTTCCAGTGCCTGCCCACCTTCTCGGTAAAGAAATTCTTCCTAATATCTAGTCTAAATCTCCCCTGCCACAACTTCAGACCATTTCCTCTGGTCCTGTCATTATTCCCTTGGGAGAAGAGGCCAACACTCACCTCTCTACACCCTCCTCTCAGGGAGTTGTAGAGGGCAATGAGGTCCCCCCTCAGCCTCCTCTTCTCCAAACTAAACATGCCCAGTTTCCTCAGCCTCTCCTCATAGGACTTGTTCTCTAGACCCCTCACCAGCTTGGTGGCTCTCCTCTGGACACGCTCCAGCAGCTCAATGTCCTTCCTGTAGTGAGGGGCCCAGAACTGAACACAGCACTCGAGGTGAGGCCTCACCAGTGCCCAGTAAAGAGGCATGATGACTTCCCTGCTCCTGCTGACCACGCTATTCCTGATACAGACCAGGATGCCGTTGGCCTTCTTGGCCACCTGGGCACACTGCTGGCTCATGTTAAGCCGGCTGTCCACCAACACCCCCAGGTCCTTTTCTGCTGGGCAGCTTTCCAGCCACTCTTCCCCAAGCCTGTAGCGTTGCCTGGGGTTGTTGTGACCGAATCTCAGCATGGTTTCTGTTAACTTGAGAAACAAGTCAAGCACAAAGGCACGCTTGTGTTCAGCTACAAGCACGTGCAAATCTGAATTTCCAAACCCTTCCAGTACAGACACTTTTAAACACAGACATAATGGTCAGTCATAAAATCATTCACTAAGGGAAAGAGCAGAGTTCGAGACCTAAAGCAAAGAGTGAACTCATGCGTTATTTCCCCCTGCTGCCTCTCTCATATAAAAAACCTTTCCAGTTATGGAACTGTGGAGCTGTCCTGAATCGCAGCTTGTACTTCAGGAAGGCTGACCTCCTTCTCTTTAACGTGCTGAGCCACTGAAGGTTAAGTCAACCTTTCAGCAACTTCAGTAACCAATGCATTTAGGATTTACAATATGAAAAAAAAATCTTAAAAATCCATCAGGAAGGGCAGCCAATGCAGTTAGACAATGCAATAGACAATGCATTGCCCAGGCATGTGGCAAAGTCTACAATAGTAAGTTTTTTGTGCGTAGACGGGACAGGCAGGTGCCAGGAATGGTGTACTATGTATTAAACCTTTCTGGAGGCAGGTGATGAACTGAATGTCCTTTCCGTGTCCATCTGCTGTCCTGTTTGGGACACTCAGAAGCTCCCAAGTGCCTTATGTCGGTCCTGCTGAGATAGGGAGGCTGTGGCAGGGGATTTAGGAGTTTGCCAGAGTGCTTTGGGTAGTCCCTCTCAAAGCTGAGATTGGAGCTCAGGAAATCCTGGCTCCTGTTCCTGCAGCCCGTGAGGTGTTGTTCATAACAGCAGAGACACGTCAAAGGAGGATCAGATGTGATATTTGTCAGAGAGTATTACCCCTGTATTTGCAAGGTAAGCAAACACCATCCTGTTTTGCCAGTGAAACCCAGTTGCAACTCAACTCTTGCTGACTTGGGTAAGCTGGGTTCAAAGATAAAGAGCTTTTCTGCTGTGGGGTAAGGATCCAAAACGGCCGGCTTGCTGTACTCATGCCGTTCCCCAGCCAAAACCCGGGTGCTGTGGTCTCCGTAACTGCTGTGTTAAAGCCTTGCACCACTTCCCACATGAGATAAATGACCACTATC
Source organism: Numenius arquata (assembly GCF_964106895.1). NCBI lineage: Eukaryota > Metazoa > Chordata > Aves > Charadriiformes > Scolopacidae > Numenius > Numenius arquata. The sequence goes on from NC_133577.1 coordinate 128,530,635, forward strand.
GAGCACAGAAACCCCTTCCCTGTGTTGAGGCTTGCACCACTTCTTACGTGTGATAGCTGAACGTTACTGAGCACACAAACCCCTTCCCTGTATTGGGGCTTGCACTACTTGCTACGTGCAATAGCTGGACATTATTGAGTGCACAAACCCCTTCCCTGTATCGGGGTTTCTGACACTGAGCAGGACAGCTTTACTTCTCTGGCTCCTTGGGAAAGCCCCTTCCTCAATGAGACAGCACCATGCAGAGCTGTTTTCCTTCTCCCCCTGCGACATCTTCAGAGTGCCCTGGATGGGATGGAGCATAATGGACTTATTAAAAACAGCTGGGTGTTTTGGTTTTGGCATTGCCTTGTGCTTGTTTGTAGATGTAGATTGCTGAGACCCTGATAGATTTTGGGCTAGGAAGGTGGGACTTTTATCTCATGGTGTGACCATGAGATGGTGGAGCTCAGGATCCTACATGGAAGAAGCAGGGCAAACAGTAGAATTACAGCCCTGAACTTCAGGAAAGGTGACTTTGGCCTCTTCGGAAGTTACCTACTTCAAGTAATCCCATGGGCTAAAGCTCTAGAAGGAAGGAGGATGCAAGAGAGATGGCTAATATTTAAGCACTACTTCCTCCAAGCTCAAGATCTCCCGTGAGTGCTGAGGGAACTGGCAGATATTATTGCGAAGCTGCTCTCCATCCTCTTAAAAAGTTATGGAGAACAGGGGAGGTGCCTGAGGACTGGAGGAAAGCTAATATCATGCCAGTCTTCAAAAAGGGCAAGAAGGAGGATCCAGGAAACTACAGGCCAGTCAGCCTCACCTCCATCCCTGGAAAGGTGATGGAAAAGTTCACCCTAGATGTTATCTCCAAGCATGTAGAATAAAAAGAGGTCATCAGGAGTGGTCGACATGGATTCATCAAAGGGAAATCACACTTGACTAATCTGATGACCTTCTATGATAGGATGACTGGCTGGGTGGATGAGGGGAGAGCAGTGGATGTTGTCTACCTTGACTTTAGTAATGCTTTTGTCACTGTTTCCCATGACATCTTCATAGGTAATCTCAGGAAGCATGGGTTAGATTAGGGGACAGTGAGGTGGATTGAGAACTGGCTGAGTGGCAGAGCTCAGAGGGTTGTGATCTGTGGTGCAGAGTCCAGTTGAATGCCTGCAACTAGCGGTGTTCCCGAGGTGTCAGTACTGGGTCCAGTCCTGTTCAATCTATTCATCAATGACCTGGGTGAGGAAACAGAGTGTACCCTCAACAAGTTTGCTGATGATACAAAACTGAGAGGGGAGACTGACACACTAGAATGTTGTGCTGCCATTAAACGAGACCTGGACAGGCTGGAGAGTTTGGCAGAGAGGAAACTGATGAAATTCAAGAAGGGCAAGTGTAGGGTGCTGTACCTGGGGAGGAATACCCCCCTGCACCAGTACCGGTTGGGGGCTGACCTGCTGGAGACCAGCTCTGTGGAAGAAGACCTGGGAGTCCTGGTGGACAACAGGATGACCATGAAACTGCAATGTGCCTTTGTGACCAAGAAGGCCAATGGCATCCTGGGGTGCATTGAATGTGGTCAGCAGGTCAAGGGAGGTTAGCCTGCCACTCTACTCTACCATCATGAGGTCACATCTGGAGTCCTGCGTCCAGTTCCAGGCTCCCCAGTTCAAGAAAGACAAGAAACTGCTGGAGAGAGTCTGGTGGAAGCCTACAAAGATGATCAAGGGACTCTCTTATGAGGAAAGTCTGAGAGACTTGGGTCTGTTTAGCCTGGAGAAGACTGAGAGGGAATCTTATGAAAGCTTATCAGTATCTAAAGGGCTGGTTTCAAGAGGATGGGGTCAGGCATTTTGCAGTGGTGCCCAGTGATAGGACAAGGGGCAATGGACACAAAATGGAACACAGAAAGTTCTATCTAAATGTGAGGAGGAACTTCTTCACTTAGAGGGTACCAGAGCCTTGGAACAGGCTGCCCAGAGAGGTGGTGGATTCTCCTTCTCTGGAGATATTCAAAACCCACCTGGATGTGTTCCTGTGCAACCTGCTCTGGGTGACTGCTTTAGCGGGGAGGTTGGACTAGATGGTCTCCAGAGGAAACTTCCAACTCCTACAATTCTGTGATTCTGTGACTTACAGGATGGGGTTTGTTCAAACAACGTATTCAGGAAACAAAAAAGTACAGAGTTTCAATACCTTGTGCCTGTGTGTGTTTTACCCTTCAACATCACTGGGCAGAAGGTAGATAAAGAAATCCTCCATACTGGCTTTTTTTTTTTTTTTAAATCAGTAATGTTATCAATGATGTATCATTAACATTATCTAACCTTATTGCAATTAATTGCAATAATGACACTGAAGAAAATTAATTGCAATGTTTGTAACTTGCACTGTAATTCGTCTTCTAATAGAAAGTCAGTCCATGACTAGTAGAGAAACATAAAAACCTATGAGTTTTTACCAGCCATTAATAAATTTTATTTTCTTATCTCTGGGGACAGATTGTTCCTGCAGGCCAATTTCTCTGGATGACTGAGAATAAACAACATGCAGCCTTTTAATGTCTTGGGACCTCGATTTTACATGAGCAACAACGGCGAGGTGTGAGATACTTTCCAGTTCGACCTACTCCCCTGTGATTTCCATTCCTGTCACTGAGACCAGCAGTCAACTGGCGCAGTGCATCAGCTTGGTGCTGCTGCTTTTCTCCAGATAAAGTTTGCACCTTGCTGGAGGTCAGAGACCCACTGTCCATAAAGGTGTTCAAAGCCCGGAGGAGGGGTAGGGGACATGTTCCCAGGTTGCAAGAAAAGTGCATTTCTTTACCAAATCGCCTTAGCAGGCTGTGCTGAAGGCTGGGGTTGACTATTTTGCATATAGCATCAAAGTTGTTGTGTTGCTGATTTGCACGAGCAAGTCCTTTGAGGGAGAAGTAAATGGAGGGATGGAGAAAAGGAGTCTCATGAGCCCCACAAAATGCACAAGGACAAATCCCACATCTATCTCAACCTCCCCTTTGGTGCTCATCTTTCACGACGCAGGCCATGTGAGGAGGCATTGCTAGGAAGGTCTAGTCAGGAGCAATCCATGTTTACTGACACGAATGTGCGTGGTCCCTCCTTTTCCTCTTGCAAGCATACACCTCCTCCATCCCTGAACCCAGCCCTGGCCTCAATGGCACGATTTCCCCATCAATTCGACACTCGTCCTTTCTTGTGCAGCACCATAAAACATTCAAGAATCCTCCCCACCCTGAGTCATGGCGTTGAGTTTCTTGAACATCGAGCAAACATTTTTTTTCTGTGGGGAAACCCATCCATCTGACAAAACGTCAACTGCATCTGCAACCATTTCTAGTCCACAAAAGGTGTTAGGATGCACCTGTTAAGGTGTTAAGTTTTCTACTCATTTTCATGCCACCATGCAAGAAGCAAGCTCCTTCCTGGGTACGTGGGAAAAAGATGCTTTGAAACCTTGAGCCGTGACCCCAGTGATAGCGTGACTTGGTCTGCATTGCTTTTTCAGATGGAAAAGGGACAGGCAACCTGACAGCTCTCAGCTGGTGAGTATTTGTAGCAGAGTGATGCTTCAGTGACAAGAAGGAGACCCCACTGTCCCCAAGTGTTACCCACTCTACACACACAGGGACAGGCTGGTGGAGTTAATAGAACTCAAGTTACCCAAATCATGTGCCAGCTTTCCCAGCTGAGCTGTAATATGTCAAAGCCACTGCTTGATCCTTATGGGGAAAGGATGGGTTGAATACATTTGTCTCCGCAAGGCAAGGATTGGCATAAGTCAGCATTCTGAAGAATAGCCCATCGTAAATTGGTTAAAACTAATAATATCCACCTGTTCTCCTTGGAGGGATTAGGCAACCTAGTCAATCTTTTGCATCATTAGCTATTTTCCTGAATTTTTTCCCATGAATGTGATACTTTTTCCATGGCCATGGACAAGAGTTGTGTTGTTTGCAGGGGTGGTGGGCCATGTTCCTTAACAGAGAGCTGCTTTGAGACCCCTTCTGGGACACTGAGGAGGGGCAGAAGAAGCAGCTGCTGCCTCTGCTGTGCACCTCCAATCTTTGGTCTGGGTCAGCTTTTCAACCTGCATTTGAAGCTCATGCTCCTTCAAACACCTGGCAAGGGGGAACATACTTGGCATAGCAGTAGGGTGAGACATTTGTGTCTCAGCATCCTGCTTGGTGCAAAAGAGTGCGCTGGCCTTGAGGCTTCAACACTCCTCCTCTGCCCTCTCTCCTATCAGCAGCGTACATCCCAAAAGCAGAGGTGACACAGGGGTCAATGAAGGTGGCCTGTCCAGCATGTGGACTTCTTCATGTCCTGCCTGCGGCCCTGGCATACCAAGATCTTTGCTGCCCTCTAAGGAGAACAGCCCAGAACAGCATAGGTCTCCTCAGTTCAGGTTTCCCTTTCTTGCATTTTGTTTTCACGTGCCCATTTGGCTTCTGCTGCTGGGATTTACTCCTTCCTGAAGGCCTCCACTGCTCAATCTAGTGTCTCTCTGGCTACTCGTTTGCTTCTTCCATGGGGACCGAAGACTCAAGAGAAGGCTCTGCTGGCACCTCTTTCTCTGCAGCAGAAAGAGTGCCCTCCTCTGACGTTGCAGGTTCAAAATCCCCTTTTTCCTGCGCTGCAGTCACGAGAGGTATTTGCATTTCCCTGCACTTGGACAGCTACCTCATAGCTTGCCCTGCTTTGAGCAGGAGGTTGGACTGTTGATTGTGAGCATCTGATAGAAAGAAAGCTGAGGTAGCTATTAGGAGAATAGGAGAAAGCCAGATGTGGACTTCAAAACACTTTCCCTCAAAAAGTGCTGCAAGTCCTGTTTCTTTTCAACTGTGACACAGAAAAAAATTTAAATACTTCATCTAGGAATCTGTCGGCTGCCAAATTGGAGAAGACCTGAGGGTCTAATAAGAAAAAGAAAGACCTGAGAGTCCTGGTGGACAACAGGATGACCATGAGCCAGCAATGTGCCCTTGTGGCCATGAAGGCCAATGGCATCCTGGGGCGCATCAAGAACAGTGTGGCCAGCAGGTCGAGGGAGGTCATCCTCCCTCTCTACTCTGCCCTGGTGAGGACACATCTGGAACACTGTGTCCAGTTCTGGGCTTCTTAGTTCAAGAAGGACAGGGAACTAGGGAGAGGGGAGGGGCAGGAAAGCTGGTTGGTATTCAAGGGTCACCTCCTCCAAGCTCAGGAGAGGTGCATCCCAAAAAAGAAATAGTCAGGCAAAATAACCAGAAGGCCTGTGCGGATGAACAAGGAACTGCTGGACAAGCTCAAAAACAAAATGGAGGCCTATAGAGGGTGGAAGTAGGGACGGGTAGACTGGGCAGAATATAGAGAAACTGTCTGAGTGGCCAGGAACCAGATCAGGCAAGCAAAAGCTCAGATAGAACTGAATCTGGCCAGGGACATCAAAGAGAGTAAGAAAAACTTCTATAAATATGTCAGGGATAAAGACAAGACTAGGGAAGTTGTGGGCCCTCTCCAGAAGGAAACAGAAGACCTGGCCACCCAGGGTATGGATAAGGCTGAGCTACCGAACGGCTTTTTTGCCTCAGTCTTCACCGGTAAGGGCTCTAACCACACTGCCCAAGTCACAGAAGGCAGAAACAGGGACTCTGCAAATGAAGAACTGCTCACAGTAGGAGAAGATCAGGTTCGAGACCACCTAAGGAATCTGAAGGTGCATAAGTCCATGGGACGTGATGAAATCCATCCACGGGTCCTGAGGGAGCTGGCAGACTAAGTTGCTAAGCCACTTTCCATCATATTTGAGAAATCGTGGCAATCTGGCAACGTTCCCACTGACTGGAAAAAGGGGAACATAACCCCAATATTCAAAAAAGGAAAAAAAGAAGACCTAGGGAACTATAGGCCAGTCAGCCTCACCTCTGTGCCTGGCAATATCATGGAGCAGATCCTCCTAGAATGTCTGCTAAGGCATACGGAAAATAAAGAGGTGATTGGAGACAGCCAACATGGCTTCACCAAGGGCAAATCGTGACTGACAAATTTGGTGGCCATTTACAATACTGCCACAGACTTGGTGGACAAGGGCAGAGCAACAGACATCATCTACCTGGACTTATGCAAAACGTTTAACACTGTCCCGCATGACATCCTGGTCTCAAAATTGGAAAATCATGGATTTGATGGATGGACCACTCGGTGTATAAGGAACTGGCTGAATGGCTGCACTCAAAGGGTTGTGGTCAATGGTTCATTGTCTAATTGGCGGTCAGTGGTGAGTGGTGTTCCTCAGGGGTCAGTACTGGGACCAGTGCTGTTCAACATCTTTGTCGGAGACATGGACAGTGGGATAGAGTGCACCCTCAGCAAGTTTGCTGACAACACCAAGTTCGGTGGTGTAGTCGACATGCTGGAGGGAAGGGATGCCATCCAGAGGGACCTGGACAGGCTTGAGAGATGGGCTCGTGCAAATCGCATGAAGTTCTCTCTTCACACTCTCTTCAACTACTTGAAAGGACACTGTAGAGAGGTTGGTGCTGGTCTCTTCGCACAGGTAACTAATGACCGAACAAGAGGGAATGGCTTCAAGCTCCAACAGGGTAGGTTTAGACTGAGCATCAGGAAAGAATTTTTCACAGAAAGAGTGGTTGGGCATTGGAATAGGCTGCCCAGGGAGGTGGTTGAATCACCATCCCTGGATGTGTTTGAGACATTTAGATGTGGTGTTGGGGGATATGATATAGGGAAGAACTTTGTAGTGTAGGGTAGATGGTTGGACTCGATGATCCCAAGGGTCTCTTCCAACCTGGACGATTCTATGATGATTCTATGATTCAACCAAGCCAAGTGCAGGGTCCTGCACCTGGAATGTGGCAATCCCAGGCACAAATACAAGTTGGGTGGAGAATGGCTAGAGAGCAGCCCTGAGGAGAAGGACTTGGGAGTGCTCATGGATGAGAAGCTCAACATGAACTGGCAGTGTGCACTGGCAGCCCAGAAAGTCAACCACATCCTGCGCTGCATCAAGAGAAGTGTGGCCAGCAGGTTGCAGGAGGTGATTCTACCCCTCTACTCTGCGCTCGTGAGACCCCACCTGGAATACTGTGTCCAGCTTTGGAGTCCTCAACACAGGAAGGACATGGACCTGTTGGAACGGGTCCAGCGGAGGGCCACAAAGATGATCAGAGGGATGGAGCACCTGCCCTATGAAGACAGGCTGAAAGAGCTGGGGTTGTTCAGCCTGGAGAAGAGAAGGCTCCGGGGAGACCTCATAGCAGCCTTCCAATATCTGAAGGGAGCCTACAGGAGAGCCGGAGAGGGACTCTTTGTCAGGAGATGTAGTGACAGGACAAGGGGTAATGGTTTTAAATTGGAAGAGGGGAGATTTAGATTAGATATCAGGAAAAAAATTCTTTCCTGTGAGGGTGGTGAGACACTGGAACAGGTTGCCCAGAGAAGCTGTGGATGCCCCATCCCTGGAGATGTTCAAGGCCAGGCCAGATGGGGCTTTGGTCAACCTGCTCTAGTAGGAGGAGTCCCTGCCCATGGCAGGGGGGTTGGAACTGGATGATCTTTAAGGTCCCTTCAAACTCTAACCATTCTATGATGCTATGGATTCTATGATTCTAACTCATGGAGAGGGTACAGCAGAGGACTACAAAGATGATTAGTGAACTAGAACATCCCTCTGATGAAAAAAGGCTGAGGGACTTGGGTCTTTTTAGTCTGGAGAAGAGAAGACTGAAGGAGGAACTTACCAGTGCTTTTAAATACTTAAACGCTGGTTGTCAGGAGGATGGGGCCAGTCTTTTTCCAGTGGTGCCCAGTGACAAGACAAGAGGTAATGGGCACAATCTTGACCACAGGAAGTTCCATCTAAATTTGAGGAGGATCTTCTTTACTGTGAGGGTGCCAGAGCCCTGGAACAGGCTGCCCAGAGATGTGGTGGAGTCTCTGTCTCTGGCTGCCCTTGCTGAGCTCTATCATCCCCCCTCCAAAGAGAACATTTGAGCTTATGTATCCACTGTATTTTGCAGCTCTTTACATTTTATATTAGGGAGGGTGAAGACAGAAGGAATGACTTGGGAGAACATGGGAAACATAGAAAATTAAAGATCTGGAGAGTATCAGAGAGACAATTAGAGGCAGAAGAGACTGGAAGAAGGTGGGAAATTGTCACTACACACCCTAATCTCTGCTCTTTGAAAAAATAACATCAGGTGTGCTCTAGGGAAAAAAAATAATCACTTTTGGTGGTGCTCAGATCAAAACCTCACAAAAGAAATGCTATTCCCAAAAGGGTATAAACTACCTCACTTTGAACTGGCACTCCCAGAAGCTGATCTCCCAGGCCCATTAGATCTGGAGCCCTCGGCAGCTCTGGCAATGTCCCCCCCCACATCTGGGGAAGTCACCAAAGCCTGGTGGGACACTCTGAAGTGGTGGCAATATTCCTGCTGCTCACCTGCTGCCCAGGCCAACTGTTGGACCTCTCCAAGGATGCTTTGGGGAAACAATAAGTATGGGAAGCCTTGGGAACAGATGCACAAGCAGATACCTTGCAAAAGGCCTCTCTGGAAAACCACTGGTCCTGGCTGCACCCCTGCACAAACTTCCCCTAAACCCCATTTGAGAAATCTATCAAAACGGAATTACACAATGCTGCCTTCCTGGAGATCATATATAAACCCTCCAAGGTCACAGCCACTTTCAGGCTGTAGCAGAGGCGTTTGAAACTCCTCTACCACTTTGGGGCTGCCAGCGGAGACCTGTGCATAGAAATACTGTTTGTGTGCTGCTCTTTCAGACGGTAGGTTGGTTTCTACATATCTGATATTAAGTTAGCTAGCTATATTTTCAGCTTGTGGAGGGGCTGGTGCAAAAGAAGAACCTTTCAATAACTTTTCTGCCCGAGCTGGGGCAGATTCTGTCACGCTCGGAAGAGTACCGGAATAAGTCACTTCTTGTGGTTCGCTCTTCTCAGGTTTCAGCTTACAGGTCTCCATATTCCTGCTCCAGCATTAGTAAAGAGATAAGGGACCAGATGTCTTGGGTCAGAGCAAGGGAATCTTTACCCTTTTATATCTCAACCCTATTAATAAATGAGGGTCAGGGAAAAGAATAAGAAAAGGGCAAATATGCAAGGTGAGTTTCCAAATCTCTGCTGTGGAAAGGTCCTCACAACAGAAGGGAGCAAGATGATACACTGAAACAGGGGCTTCCAGCCCCTGGGTGCCTTCAGGCTTGTTTCTCCAGTGCCAATGCAAAAAAAAACCAAACCAAACCAAACCAAACCAAACCAAACCAAACCAAAACCAACGCTGTTGCTGCTGGCATTCAAGCCTCTGCCTTCCCACTGAGCTCTCGGCCAACACAAGTAAGCTGGAAAAGGTGGCCCTTTGCCCAACAGCATGCCTCAGGTGCAAGAAAACTTTGCTGTGTGAGCTGATTAGACATGGGATGAGTTTGGATCACTCCTCAGAGGGGCTGATTTCTCCCACTGCTGCTCCTCCTCTAGGCACCTCAGACCTCTGTTATATTTCACCTTTATTCCCCTATTGATTTTACCGTATCCAGGAGGACTGAAGTTGTCCCCTCCTTGATCTCTCATTGTCCCCTCCTTGATCTCTCATTGTCCCCTCCTCTGCTAGCCTTGTCCCACAAGCACAAAAATGACTCCAGGCCATGATGAGCTTCCTCCAAGCTTAGTGTCTCTCTGCATTTGCCCTCCAGGTGAGCAAGAGCCCTTCACTTGAAATCCTCCCCATGATGCTGTTGCTGCTGCTCCTGCAGGTCTTGGCGAGCTGCCTCTGGCTGGGACGCACCGAGGTGGTGACATCCTTTCAAAGTTGCCCTCAGTTTTTCTTCCAGAAAAAACCTCCAAATGATGCCCTGAAGCCAAACAACCCAGCCTGGATCTGCCAGCGTTACAACAACCAGTATCACTATGCCACCCTGTACAACAGAGACCTGCGTATTCCTGTATACTCCGCTTACCTCTACCAGCCTGGACCTGGCAAGAGACCTGGAAGCATCTGGATGGTTGAGCCCCAGGTGAGTGTCCTCTCTTACAGCACATCACCCTCCAGTCATTAAAAGGTGAACTGCAGCCTTTAACCAAACACTTCCTTTTCCTCTGATTTGTCTCTTCTAACTTCAAACACTTTGAGCTTATGATTCCTCTGTTGTGTTTGAGACATCAGCAGGAGGATGAGATGAGTCATGTCCTAAAAGTGCCCATTTATCCGCATTGAACTTAAAAGAACATCACATTAGAGGAAGGCAAACACTGGTGTCTCAGGAGTGTGATACACATATACTTCTTCCTGAGTGAGGGGTGAAGCAGGAGAAGAATCTGAGTCTGAGATCTCCTCCTGGTAGGGCTCCGTGGGGGTTTTCTGCTCAACATCATCCCATCCCATCCACTTTCAAGGATGCCTTAAGACACCCAAACTTCAAAGACAATATCTGTGTGCTTGTTTTCCCTAAGCTTGGAATACATTAGGGTGTTGACAGATTGGATAAAAAAAAGGAATGAAAACCTGTCATGGAGACAGAGAGAGCTCTTGTGGAAATGGGGCTGAAAAGAGCAAAGGCCAGGGCTGATGAGAGCGTGATTTGATGGAGGTGATGGAGGTTGGATGTGCTCAATGGGGGTGGGAGGAACTGGGGAGAGGCCTGGGCAGTTGTGGGATGTGGAGAAGGGAGGAAAGGGAACGAGATGTGGCAGGAGAGGTGTCTCACCAAAGTCACCTTTCAAACCTGAGCGTGGAAAATGCTCCTTGTCTCATGCATCCACCCACATTCCCACCACAGGCTGCAGGCTGGGTTTCAAAGGTCACAAGTCAAAGGAAGAGCAGGCAGATTCTGAGCTTCTTTTTGTTGTTTGTTTTTTAATCTCTTGTGTTCATTGGGGAGGAGCAGCTTTATGATTTCTCTCTGCTTCATGCATTTTTGTAAACTGAGAGGACAAAAAGTGGGTTCTCGGCACTCAGAGACTTCTGCTCCAGGGAAACCTGCTCCCTTACTCCCATCCCCAATACTAACGCCTTTTCCTCTTTATCTCTCAAGTTGATTGGTTCAGATTATTCCAATACTATGCAAACAGAGACTGACCTCATCAATCAGTCAAATGTTACCTTAGAACAAATCAGCAACAGCCAGGCCATCTCCCAAGACTACACGAACCTGAACGGTTTGAACCGCGGCCATTTGAACCCCAGTGGCCATCAACCCAACAACATCAGCAGGAACGCTACCTTCAGCCTCACCAACATAATCCCACAGAATGCGAAACTCAACGGCGGCGCCTGGAACAAGTACGAGCAGAAAATTATGACCGCTAAGACCAAGGGCTGTAAGACCACCTACGTTGTCGTGGGCGCCGTGCCTGGGAACAACTATATTGCTAATAGGAGGGTTAATATACCCAGCTACATCTGGTCCAGTGCCTGCTGCGACACGGGCAAAAACCGGAAGAGGACTTGGGCGGTCATTGCGGAGAACAACAAGAATGCAGTCAAGACCCTCAGGCTGGGGCAACTGGAAAACATGTTGACCCAGTTCTATGGGAAGGGCCAGGTTTCTCTGTTTCACAGCGACTGTCCCCGGAAATAAGCCCCACTTCACATGCCGGCTGTAAAAGGCTTGTCACCCTTCACCACTAGCAGCATCACCACATGTCCCATGCAGTGTCCGTCCTGCTTCCTCCTCTAGTTCCTTTCCAGCTCTGTCCCTCAGAGCACCTTCTCCTCTGATTAAAGGGAGAAAGACGTCAGCAGAGACTCCTGCTGGTTTGCTTTGCTGCCCACCCTAGAAGGGAGTCCTTGCCCTGGTCACTCTGAGGGGCAGGTTGGAAAACAGCCCATGGGCAAGGAAATCAGAGCTTGTCACTGAGACTAGAGCAGCTTTCCTTTTTTTCCCTTTTCTCCATGCCCATATATAGATTGTAGTTCCTTCCTCTACTCCTTAGCTATCCCTGATATTGTGCTGGTGACTTGTCCCTCACCTCCTCAGGAAGGGGGTTGTTCTAGGGTAGCTCAGGTTGCCCAGAGATGTTGTGGAGTCTCCATCTCCAGAGACAGTCAACACCTGACTGGACACAGTCCTGGACAACGTGCTCTAGCTGACCCTCTTTCAGCAGGGGTCTGCTCCAGAGGACCTCAAGAGGTCCCTCCCAACCTCAGCAACTTGGTGACTCTCTGATTTATCCGGGGACCATGAAAACAAAGGGCCCAAGGATTGCTGAGAGTCTGGTAGTATTATCCTAAAAATACTTTCTGACCAATGCAGCCAGTGACCACAGCAAAGGATAAAGGGAGAGAGGAAGGTGGGAAGGGGGAAGACAACTAAGCACAGGAGGAACATCCCAGCTCTCCTGAACTCTGTAGATAGGTAAAGCAAGGAGAAGGAAGGAAATAACATAGATGAATCACTAGGCTCCCTGTCCCTGAATTTACATGATGGCCGTGCTTATATCATTTTATTAGCTTGTTTTGGTTTGCTTGCTTTTGGACCATGCACCTTGAGAGCAGGAGCTGAGGTATCAGACAACCAGGCTCAGGGATCAGATATACAGCAGGCTTTGACCCCTCAAAGGTAAATTTCTGTGATACACTGGTTGGGTTTCATTCTCTGCTCTACTTCTGAACCTGTTCTGCAGATTTATGTATAACTGATTTTGTGAAAGCTATTCCATGGGTGTGAAAGGTCAATGTATGCCATAGAATTTACTTCCTGAGTAGCAGAAAATAAAAATTATATTTGCTGCAGTGCTGGCTTGTGGGGTCACCTTATGTGTAAACCATAATTTGCTTCCCACTGAAAGTTCCACTACCAGTAATGCCCCAGCACCTACAGCACCCACCCTTGCAGGAGGCAGGCTGTCCACAGCCAATCTGCAGGTGCCATAGCACCGACAAAAGTGTCACCATCAGACTCCAGTGACTTTTCATATGGATGTGCATGAATAAAGTGGACCATGGTGCAAAGAGCTCATAGAAACTCTCTCACAGAGATACCAGCTTGAGCCTGAACTTCTTGGCTCAGGAGCTCTTCATCAGCCTACGGGGTTTCATCGCTCACCCCGAGCGATGAGACCTTAAAATAGGTTTGAGGTGCCTAGAGGAGGTAGCGGTGGGAGAAGTCAGCCCTTCTGAGGAGTGATCCAAACTCATCCCATGTCTAATCAGCTCACACAGCAAAGTTTTCTTGCAACTGAGGCATGCTGTTGGGCAAAGGCCCACCTTTTCCAACTTACTTGTGGCTGCTGAGAGCTCAGCGGGAAGGCAGAGTCTTGAATGCCAGCACCAACCGGGCTGGGTTTGGTTTGGTTTTCGTTTTTTGCATTGGCATTGGAGAAAAAAACCTGAAGGCACCCAGGGGCTGGAAGCCCCTGTTTCAGTGTATCATCTTGCTCCCTTCTGTTGTGATGACCTTTCCACAGCAGAGCACCTGCAGCTGGGCACATTCTTTGCCCAATCGCCTGCAATGTTGAGCTAGGCTTAGGCTTGCAGTGGGTTTGGAATGGAAATAGCAGTGACGCTGTGCTTCCTGCCTATCTCTGTCCCCATCCAAGTTCACGCAGACATGCAGCTCTTCCATAAATCCTCTGTGCTTTCAGCAGTATTAATCTCCCCTTAAGCTAGGTCAGATGTTTAACCCAAAGTTGTCAGCCCTAGGTTCCGGCTCTCAGACCACTGACATTTGGAAATGTGTGCCCTGCTGCTCAGCTTGCATTTTCAAAGTGTCGAACCTCAGACAATGAATTACAGAGCGAGAAGAGGCCAAGCAGACAGTAGCAGCAAGCATGAGGGATGATGTCTCTATATCATAGACTCGAACTATAGAATGGTTAGAGTTGGAAGGGACCTTGAAGGTCATCCAGTTTCAACTTCCCTGCCATGGGCAGGGACACCTCCCACTAGACCAAGTTGCTCAAAGCCCCATCCAGCCTGGCCTTGAACACCTCCAGGGATGGGCATCCACAGATTTTCTGGGCAACCTGGGCCCGTTCCTCATCCACCCTCACAGTAAAGAATTTCTTCCTAATATCTAATCTAAATCTCCCCTCTTTCAGTTTAAAACTGTTACCTTGTCTTATCACTACACTCCCTGTTAAAGAGTCCCTCCCCGTTCCCTCCTGGAGCCCCCTTAAGGTACTGGAAGGGGGTCTAAGGTCTCCTCGGAGCCTTCTCTTCTCCAGGCTGAGCAACCCCAACTCTCTCAGCCTGTCCTCACAGCAGAGGTACTCCAGACCTCTGATCATCTTCATGACCCTTTGCTGGACCTGTTCCTAAAGTCCATGTCCTTCCTCTGCTGAGGACTCCAGAGTTGGACACAGTCCTCCAGGTGGGGTTTCACCAAAACAGAGTAGAGGGGTAGAATCACCTGCCTCACCCTGCTGGCCATGCTGCTGGGGATGCAGCCCAGGATGTGGTTGTCTTTCTGGGCTGCCAGCGCACATTGCCAGCTCATGGTGAGCTTCTCATCCACCAACACCCCCAAGTCCTTCTCCTCAGGACTCACCTCCATCCATTCTCCACCCAACCTGTATTTGTGGCTGGGATTGCCACGTTCCAGGTGCAGGACCTTGCACTTGACCTGGTTGAACTTCATGAGGTTTATACAGGCTGTCCCGGTTTGAAGTAAAACTGAACCAATTTTCTGTTCTGTAACTTTCCATCCTAGCTCGGCCTCCTCTAACTCTCTGAAATTAACGGCATATTGTGGAGAAAACTGCTCGTTCTCAGAATGATAAGCCCAATGTTTGTGCTCCATGCCAAGGAATGGTGTGCAGAGAGGCCCTTGCTTATCCTTATTGCTATAACAACCAAGGGCAGCCAATTTCGTTATTTGCCCCTTAGAGGGTTGGAAACGGAAAAAACATAGAGGGGTCACATCGGTGGGGAGGAGTGGACAGGACAGGTGACCCAAACCTGACCAACTGGGGTATTCCATCCCATCTGCCCCATGCTCAGTATAAAAGCTGAGGGATCAAAGGGTCAGCCCCCTTCCTGCGATGGTCGATGTCCAGAGAGGACTCTGTCTGTTCATCTGCCTTTGATCCTGATCCGTGTGTTCCTGACTCCAGAGCTGGAATCCAGTTCCCATTCATCACTGAGTCCAGTCTGGGACTTCCCCAGTGCCTGCCGGTGACGTGACTGTCATCCTGGGAGCTTGATACGGTTTTGTATATATTGTATCTATTTCATTATTTTCTTCTTTATTTTTATTTTAATATTAATTCTTCATTAAAGTAGTTTAGTTCATTCTAAACTTCTGAATCTCCTTATCTCTTTCTCCTCCTCTCTCCTCTTTTGGGGGGGAGAAGGGGAGGGGAGGGCCATCTGTCGGTCTGGTTTTGGTAAATTCAGCTGAAACCACGACACAGGCCCACCTATCAAGTCTATCCAGGTCCCTCTGGATGGCATCCCTTCCCTCCAGCGTGTCAACCAAGCCACCGAGCTTGGTGTTGTCAGCAAACTTACTGAGGGTGCACTCTATCACACTGTCCATGTCTCCAACAAAGATGTTAAATAGCATGGGCCCCAGTACTGACCCCTGAGGAACACCACTCATCACTGGCTTCCACTTGGACACGCTGGCTTCCACTTGGACACGCTGACCACTACCTTTTGAGTACCATCCAGCCAGTTCCTGATCCACTGAGTGGTCCATCCATCAAATCTGTGTCTTTCCAACTTTGAGACCAGGATGTCATGTGGCATAGTGTCAAACACTTTGCATAGTTCCAGGTAGATGACGGCTGTTGCTCCCCACATCTACCAATGATGTGGCAACATCGTAGAAGCCCACCAGATTTGTCAGGCATGACCTGTTCTTTGTGAAGCCGTGTTGGCTGTCACCAATCACCTCCTTATTTCCCATGTGCCTTAGCAGGGGTTCCAGGAGGATGTGCTCCATGATCTTGCCAGGCACAGAGGTGAGACTGCCTGGCCTGTAGTTCCCCAGGTCTTCCTTTTTGCCCTTTTTGAAAATGGGGGTTATATTTCCCCTTTTCCAGTCAACGGGAACTTCACCAACCTGTCACAACTTCTCAAATATAATGGAAAGTGTCTTAGCAACTTCATCTGCCAGCTCCCTCAGACGTGTGGATGGATTTCATCAGGCCCCATGGACTTATGTACAGGTTCCTGTACAGCTGTGCAGGTCTGGCTGCAGTGAATGCCTAAGCCTGGCACTTGTTCCCAAGGGAGCCAGAGACACCACCTGTGTGCAGTGTGATCAAATAAATTACCTGCTCAGGCAGGTGGTTGAACTGAAGGAAGAGGTAGAAAGACTTAGAAGTGTCAGAGACAGTGAAACTCAAATAGAGTGGTGGAGCCATACCCTGAGGCATAGGCATCGGGTAGAGGCTCTACAGGAAGTAGATGATCTCCTTTCCGCCTGTCACCAGGCAGAAGAGAGAGACTTAAGGGACAACGGGGAATGGAGGCAGGTCCCTCCTCAGAAGGGCAAGCAAAAACCTCTCCTGGTCCCCCTCACCTTCCCAGTTGCACTTGCAAAATAGGTATGGGGCTTTGGAAATTGAGGGCCGGGTAAATGAGGATGGAGAAGAAGATCTATGCAGTGAGCTGCCCAGAGCCAGCCACCACCCCCACGCCTTAAGACTTCCTCAACAAAGGAAAAAAGGAAGGTAATTGTGGTAGGTGACTCCCTTCTGCAGGGAACAGAAGGCCCCATTTGCAGACCGGATCCATCCCACAGAGAAGTCTGCTGCCTCCCTGGGGCCAGGATTAAGGATATACAGAAAAATCTTCCTACCCTGGTCCAGCCCTCAGATTACTCTCTGTTACTAGTATTTCAAGTAGGCAGCAACAAGGTAACTACCAGTAGCACAAGGGCAATGAAGAGAGACTTTAGGGCCCTTGGACGGATGGTTAAGGGATCAGGAGCACAAGTTGTGTTCTCCTCTATCCCACCACTTGCAGGAATTGATGAGGGGATAAACAGGAAGGGCCAACAGATTAACTCCTGACTCCAAGGCTGGTGTAACCGGCAGGACTTTGGTTTCTTTGATCATGGGATGATCTACAGGACACCAGGCCTGCTGGCAAGAGGTGGGGCAAGCCTTACCCAAAGGGGAAGAAGAATACTGGGGCAAGAATTAGCAGTGCTCTTTGAAAGGGCTTTAAACTAGGCTTGATGGGAGACGGGGATGAAACCAGGATTACTAAAAAAGAGCCTGGGAGCAGATTACCAGTGATGGTGGGTAAAAGCACCAGCAAGGTCTTGTGGCCTGTTGTCTCAGTAGAGGTGTGGGATGGTAACCCATGTGCTAGTGATGACATCAGGGATAGTGATAGGTTGGCAACCACAGAAGGGTCTGAGCATGGTCAGGGGGGTACTGGGGCTCAGCCCCCCCCATAAAAGTGGCAGAAAAATTAGCCCAGCTAAAGTGCATCTACACAAATGCACAAAGTATGAGCAACAAACAGGAGGAGCTGGAGGCCATTTCCAGCAGGAAAACTATGATATAGTTGCCATCACAGAAACGTGGTGGGAAGACTTACAAAACTGGAGCACTGCAATCCATGGCTATCAACTCTTCAGAAGGGATAGACAAGGAAGGAGAGGTGGTGAGGTGGCCCCCTATGTTAGAGACATATTTGAATGCCTAGAACTTAATAATGGGAATGACAGTGTAGAGTGTTTATGGGTTAGAATCAAGGGGAAGGCCAAGAAGGCAGATATCATGGTGGGAGTTTATTACAGACCCCCAAACCAGGATGTAGAAATCGATGAAATATTCTATCAGCAACTGGCAGAGCTCTCGCAATCACTCACCCTTGTTCTTGTGGGGGACTTCAACTCCCCAGATATCTCCTGGGAATACAACACGGCAGAGAGGGAACAATCCAGGAGGTTCCTAGAGTGTGTGAAGGATAACTTCCTCACGCAGCTGGTAAGTGAGCCAACCAGGGAAAGTGCCATCCTGGACCTGCTCCTTGTGAACAGGGAAGAACTTGTGGGGGAAGTAAAGGTTGGAGGCCACCTAGTGCACAGTGACCATGAGATGATTGAGTTCTCAATCCTTGGAGAAACAAGGAGAGGGGTTACTAAAACTGTCACCTTAGACTTCCGGAGGGCAAACTTTGACCTGTTCAGAAAACTGCTAGACAAAATCCCTTGGGAGGCTGCCCTGAAGGATATAGGAGACCAGGAAGGCTGGACATACTTCAAGGAAGAAGTCTTAAAGGCACAGGAGCAGGCTGTCCCTGTGTGCTGAAAAACAAGTAGGCGAGGAAGGAGACCAGCCTGGCTAAATAGGGACCTTTTGCTGGATCTCAAAAACAAAAGGAGAGTCTACAACCTTTGGAAGGGGGGGCAGGCCTCTCATAGACTATAAAGAGGTAGTGAAGCTATGCAGGGAGAAAATTAGGAGAGCCAAAGCGCAGCTAGAGCTCAACCTAGCTACAGCTGTTAAGGATAATAAAAAATGTTTCTATGAATTCATTAACAACAAAAGGAGGATTAGGGAAAATCTCCCTCCTTTATTGGATGCAGAGGGAAACATAGTCACCAAGGACGAGGAAAAGGCTGAGGTGCTCAACGCCTACTTTGCGTCAGTCTTTAGCAGTGGAACTAGCTGTTCCCTGGACACCCAGCCTCATGAGCTAGGAGACAGGGAGGGGAAGCAGAACGAGGGCATCACAATTAAAGAGGAAGAGATCAGTGACCTGCTACCCCGTTTGGATGCACACAAGTCTATGGGACCGGATGGGCTACCCCAAGATTGCAGGGGGATGATTCAGGACAGCCAACATGGCTTTACTAGGGGCAAGTCCTGTCTGACTAACCTAGTGGCCTTCTATGATGAAGTGACTAGGTCAGTAGACAAGGGGTCACCTATGGATGTGATCTATCTGGACTTCTGTAAGGCCTTTGACACGGTTCCTCACAACATCCTGCTTGCCAAATTGGAGGGATACGGATTTGATGGGTGGACGGTTCGGTGGATAAGGAATTGGCTGAATGGTCGCACCCAGAGGGTGGTACTCAATGGCTTTAAGTCCAGATGGAGAGCAGTGACAAGTGGTGTCCCTCAAGGGTCCGTCCTGGGACCAGTACTGTTTAACATTTTTATCAAAGACATAGACAGAGGGATTGAGGGCACCATCAGCAAGTTTGCAGATGACACCAAGCTGTGTGGTGTTGTCGATACACCAGAGGGATGTGATGTCATTCAGAGGGACCTGGACAGGCTGGAGAGGTGGGCCCAGATGAACCTCATGAGGTTCAACAAAAGCAAGTGCAGGATTCTGCACCTGGGAAGAAACAATCCTCAGTATAAATACAGACTGGGGGATGAGGTATTAGAAAGCAGCCCTGAGGAAAGGGACTTGGGGGTGCTGATTGACGAGAAGCTGGACATGAGCAGGCAATGTGCTCTCGCAGCCCAAAAGGCCAATCACATCCTGGGCTGCATCAAAAGAAGTGTTGCCAGCAGATCCAGAGAGGGGATTCTGCCACTTTACTCTGCTCTGGTGAGACCTCACCTGGAGTACTGTGTGCAGGTCTGGAGCCCTCAATATAGAAAGGACATGGACCTGATGGAGCGGGTCCAGAGGAGGGTCACCAAAATGATCAGGGGGTTGGAGCACCTCTCCTATGAGGACAGACTGAGGGAGCTGGGGTTGTTCAGCTTGGAGAAAAGGAGGCTCCGGGGAGACCTCATAGCGGCCTTCCAGTACCTGAGGGGGGCCTACAGGAAGGCTGGGGAGGGTCTGTTTACAAAGGCCTGCAGTGACAGGACGAGGGGCAATGGTTTTAAGTTGGAGAAGGGGAGATTTAGATTGGATATTAGGAAAAAGTTCTTTACCATGAGGGTGGTGGAACACTGGAATAGGTTGCCCAGGGAGGTGGTTGAGGCCCCTTCCCTTGAGATATTCAAGGTGAAGCTCGACGAAGCCCTGGACAACCTGGTCTAGTTAGAGGTGTCCCTGCTGACTGTGGGGAGGTCGGACTAGATGACCTTTGGAGGTCCCTTCCGGCCTGGACCAATCTATGAATCTATGAATCTATGAATCTATGAAAGAGTTGGCAGACGTGCTCGCCAAACCGCTTTCCATTATTTACATGAAGTCATGACTAACTGGGGAGGTCCCAATGGACTGGACGGTGGCAAATGTAACACCCATCTACAAGAAAGGCAAAAAGGAGGATCCAGGAAACTATAGACCTGCCAGCCTGACCTCGATACGAGGGAAGGTCATGGAGCAGGTCATCTTGAGTCCCATCACAAACCATATAATGGGCAACCAGGGGATCAGGCCTATTCAGCATGGGTTTATGGAAGGCAGGTCCTGCCAGACGAACCTGATCTTCTATGACAAGATGACCTGATTATTGGATGAGGGAAAGGCTGTGGATATTATCTACCTGGACTTTCAAAAAGCATTTGACACTGTTCCCCATAGAATTCTAGTGGAAAAACTAGATGCACATGGCCTGGATGAGCATATGATCTGCTGGATCAAGCACTGGCTGTCTGGACGGTCCCAAACAGTGGTGCTCAATGGAGTTAAATCCAGCTGGCGGCCGGTCACAAGTGGTGTTCCCCAGGGCTCAGTGTTGGGACCATTTCTGTTTAACATCTTCATTGATGATCTTGATAAGGACACAGAGTCTATCATCAGTAAGTTCGCAGATGACACCAAGTTAAGCAGGAGTGTTGATCTGCATGAGGATAGGGGGACTCTACAGAGAGACTTAGATAGATCGGATCATTGGGCCAACATTAACGGTATGAGCTTCAACAAGGCCAAGTGCCAGGTCCTGCACTTGGGCCACAACAACCCCATACATCAGTACAGGCTTGGGGAAGTGTGGCTGGAAAGCTGCCTGGCGGAAGAGGACTTGGGGGTTCTAATTGACAAGCGGCTGAATATGAGCCGGCAGTGTGCCCAGGTGGCCAAGAAAGCCAACGGCATCCTGGCTTGTATTAGAAATAGTGTGACCAGCAGAAGTAGGGAGGTGATTGTCCCCCTGTACTCAGCACTGGTGAGGCCACACCTGGAGTATTGTGTCCAGTTTTGGGTACCTCAATACAAGGGAGATATCAAGGTGCTGGGGTGGGTACAGAGGAGGGCAACGAAGCTGGTGAAGGGCCTGGAGAACAAATCGTACAAAGAGCGGTTGAAGGAGCTGGGACTGTTTAGTTTGAGGAAGAGGAAACTGAGGGGAGACCTCATCACTCTCTACAACTACTTGAAAGGACACTGTAGAGAGGTTGGTGCTGGTCTCTTCGCACAGGTAATTAGTGATAGAACAAGAGGGAATGGCTTCAAGCTACAACAGGGTAGGTTTAAACTGAACATTAGGAAAGAGTTTTTCACAGAAAGAGTAGTCAGGCATTGTGTTGAGTCACCATCCCTGGATGTGTTTAAGAATCGTTTAGATGTGGTGTTGGGGGATATGGTATAGGGCAGAACTTTGTAGAGTAGGGTAGATGGTTGGACTCGATGATCCCAAGGGTCTTTTCCAACATAAATGATTCTATGATTCTATTCTACGATTCTCCACTGGCAGATGGAGACCAGAGGCATCTAAAATGGCATGAGACATCTGTATACAGGCAGTTAAATCACACCCATGTGGACTTTCCTGAATTTAGCAAGGCAAGGAGCTGCCTGCTTTGCAGGTCTTTGTCCCTCCTGTTACCTGGAGCCAACCCTTCCCATACTGAGGTGGACCAACAGGCCTCTTATGTTGTAGAAAGCAAGGGCATTCTCTGACAGACATTTGTCTCCTTAAATCTTCTCTGGTAGCAACCAGAAGAGCAAGAGTCTTTCCAACAGCAGTCCTGCCTGCTGTTCCAGGCCCCATGGGTTACTCAGCATGGGGACCAAGAGACTTCAAGGCTTCGGTTTGGCTGGTAACTTGGGTCTGTTAGCCCCGGGCGACGCAGCCCTTGTGATGTGCCCTTCCTACAGCAGTCTGTAGGTACAGCATGGAACCGCAGAACCAGTTTTCTACTGCTCATCCTCAAAGAGCAAAAGTGTTCAGACACCTCTGTCTGAAAAGAAAAAAAAAAAAAAAAAAAAAGAAAGAAAAAAAAGCAGCTGCACTTGTTTTTGCTGCAGGAAGTTCTCACTAATGGGGAGAAAAGAAAGTTCCTGTTAAAAACAAGGCATTCATTAGCACTTCTTGTTCTTTGCTTTGCAGTCACCGCTGGAACCATCACAATATCACATCCTTTTTTGTGCCTGGAATCTCGCCTGCTGCTGCTCCTGCGGACAATAATACCATCCAGAGTTACAGGGACCTCCGCTTCTCAGAAACAGAATTACAACGCTATTTTTTTTCTTGCAGTCATTTTCTTGCCTCTCCTTTGTCCTCCTGGGTGCGTCATTTTGCCTAGATGTCTCTCCTTCCTCACCCGAATTACTACTGCTGGCAGTAATTTTTAGCTGTTGAGCTAAATATCTAACAACAGCTAATATTTTATCTCCTGTTTCCAAAACAGCATTTAATAGCAGACAAACAAACCCATTTCCTTATTGTAATGATGGTTTATGTATCATGAACCTGCTATCACACCTCCTTTGCTGGTGATATTCCTTACCCTCCATGCTTAGCTGCTCTCCCAACTACCTCTACTTTGGTCACACGTTTGAAAGTGCCAGTTTGGGTGTCTCTGATGAAAATTCATCACCTTGGGCTTCCAGCTCTCCCCACTCATGCCATCACCACCTTCAGCCTAAAAAATAACCACCAAGCCCCCGACCGCAGTGCTGCACGGCTCCACTTCCTTCTTTCACCCAATAACGAGCTGAGCAAACACTAGCAGTGAGGCTCTGATGCTAACCAGCAAGAGAAAGATTGGCAGGTATAAAACCCCAAACCACAATTATTTATTTCACAGCATGACAGAATTAAGGTTTCTGTCGTTAAAAACGTTTTCCTTTGAGTATTTAACCCAACAGCATGGGAACGGTACATGGAAATAATCTTGCTGGTGGCTCCCCATGGAGATGTCCTCAGATGCATCCACGACTTGTGCCTGCCCCATGGCTTACACAGCCCTGGGCAGTGGCTGCTGTGTGATGTGCTGGCACCAGAGGAAGTGCATTCCTTCCGCTATCTGAAAAACATAATTTCTGACCATCCAAGCTGATGTTGAGGGTCGTCTTATGTCTTCTGCCAATGTCCTGCCTTCCCCCAGAACCCCAGAGGCACCACCTGCATCCTTCTGCCCTGTCCCTCCAAAGGGGGGGGACCCCAAACCCTCTCGCAGTTTCCACGACCGAGATCCTCCGGCACGATCTAGCTAACAAAATGCCCTGAATTTTCTCCACAGGAATTCAAGCAAACCAGCAAATTCACGTCTATTCTGACAGGTTGGCAGAGAGCTGTAGTCTCATGCTGGCCAAAGCGGCAAGCCTTGGCATCTCCTGGCTGCATGACCTACCACGGGAGAACTGCAATGATTGAGGCTTGTACTGACACGGGCAGAGCTCCGGCGGCAAGATTTGTTATTGAACTAAACTCCTGGCAGCTGCTGGTGAATAGGTTGCCTTTGTGTCAAAAACCTCTCAGAAGCAGTAGGCACCGGGAGAAATTTGCAGGAAGCATGTATTTCTAAAAATGCCAGGAAATTATCCTGATCTGCAGCTGACGAACACCTGGGGGGAGCCTTCCCCAGAGATGTGGATGGGCTTGAAGGTGGGCTGTGGCCAAGCCAGCCCCATGGGAGAGCTCAGGATGTAAGTGGAGACAAGCCCAGTAGAGAGGGAGAGGAGGGGAATCCCCCACATCTCCAGGGCCAAAGGGGGAAATGAATTTTTTGGTTGCTTATCTTCATAGAGAAGAATGTCTCCAGGTCCCAGAGCAGCTGGTTTGGAGACCAGCCTCCTCCGTGGGTGGTGTGGTTTCCGTGAGCATGTTCTGCATGTTCCCTGGGGTGCATGGACCGGCAGCACCACCAACGCTGAGCAGAGACACCTCAGCCATACCTCAAAGGGTGATTTGGGACCCTGACCCCTTCCTGCCTCCCCTGACCCTTCCTGTGTCCTCACACACCCAGTCCTGCCAATTAACACACCCCAGAAGGGTTATGCTCCAGGCAGGGTCATGGCAGAGTGATGCTCTGCCTAATGTCCCCACTGTCACCACGCTCTCCTCTGCAGCTGCCCAAAGTCCTCAGTCAACCCTCTTGGCCAGGATCCTGCACCACGGGGTGTCCTTGAACCCTGCTTCAGCCCCCAATGCCAATGCCAGCTCACCACTGGTGAGAGACGCTGCAGAGAGGGGACATGGGATGTCCCTGAAGGGTAATAACTGGTCAACATGGCCCAGCATCACTTTAGCCACTCCCTTTCCCTGTGGCTTTCATCCACCACCTTTTGCTGGAGCTCTGCCCAGCCCAAGGTGAGGAAGGTGTCCCCTTTCTCCAGCAGTCAAAGATGCCGTTGCTGGGTGGTTCTCTCCACTGTCCCCACTCCAGCTCAGAGCAGCTCTGGTGATGCCAGCCACGCCAGACCAGCCCCATGCACATGGTTCTGCTTCCCTCTAGTGACAAGGTGGCCTCACATCAGCAGAAGAAAAGGCTGAGGCACAGCTCCATCGGCAGCGAGGACTGCTCTTCTGCTTGGCCTGCAGAGATCACAGAATCACAGAATCTTCATGGTTGGAAGGGACATTTGAGATCATCAAGTCCAACCGTACACACACAAAAAAAACCCCAAAAAACAACAACAAAAATAAAACCAAATCCAACCAACAAACACCAAAAAAATCACAAAACAAAACACCCAACCCAACAATCTTGGGCACTAGAGCATGCCCTGAAGTGCCATGTCTACACGTTTGTTAAATACCTCCAGGGATGGCGACTCCACCACCTCCCTGGGCAGGCTGTTCCAGTGCCTGCCCACCTTCTCAGTAAAGAAATTCTTCCTAATATCTAGTCTAAACCTCCCCTGCCGCAACTTCAGACCATTTCCTCTGGTCCTGTCATTATTCCCTTGGGAGAAGAGGCCAACACCCACCTCTCTACAACCTCCTTTCAGGGAGTTGTAGAGGGCAATGAAGTCTCCCCTCAGCCTCCTCCAAACTAAACATGCCCAGTTTCCTCAGCCTCTCCTCATAGGACTTGTTCTCTAGACCCCTCACCAGCTTGGTGGCTCTCCTCTGGACACGCTCCAGCAGCTCAATGTCCTTCCTGTAGTGAGGGGCCCAGAACTGAACACAGCACTCGAGGTGAGGCCTCACCAGTGCCCAGTACAGAGGCACCATCACTGCCCTACTCCTGCTGGCCATGCCACTCCTGATACAAGCCAGGATGCTGTTGGCCTTCTTGGCCGCCTGGGCACACTGCTGGCTCATGTTAAGCTGGCTGTCCACCAACACCCCCAGGTCCTTTTCTTCTGGGCAGCTTTCCAAGATGTGGCCCTTGGGACTGATGTTGCAGCCCCCAAGGATGTGGGATGGGAGCACCTCTGTCTCCACTGAGTTGTGTAGAGCTTGACATGAAGGATTCCAAATCCACATGAATAATCTTCATTTCTCTGTCCATGCCCTGCCCACGCCTGCTCGTGGGCAGTGTCTTCCCCAGCACAGTGCTGGGATGCTTGTGTCCCTCGGTGAGGTGAACTGGGAAATATTGATTTTGAGAGAAGCTGGACAAGGGACAGTTGGTGGGAGATGTGACCCCTTCACACAGACATATGAGCCCACCTCCAAACAAAGGCCTTCAACCATTTTTGCCTGTAGTCCTTTTCCTAAAAGGGCATCATTGAGCAGCTATGAGGAGATGGGTTGGGATGAAGCAGGGTCAGAGCTGGATTCCAGTCAAGTGGCTGGAGCATTCAGCTGGGAAGGAGGATTCCCAAATTCCTTCTTTTTTGATAAAACACCCAAAACTCATTTCCAAATCATGGGCCATTGCTCTTTTGGCTCCTCTACGCAGGGTCTCTCCTATGGTAGCCAAAAGCAGCCATGGCCTCATGACAAACAGGTCCCCTTGTGCTTTCCAGAAGACACAGTCTCTGCAATGTCTCTCTATAGATTTCTTTTACCCCAAAGCTTCTGCACATCTTCCTCAAGATACCTCTTTCTCTCCACACTTATTCTAGGCTGTCCCCATTGTTTTACATTACGTATTCACAGCCGTAACATCAAGACTGCTCCTCAAGGAGCTTTGAATGTACTTTCCACTAAATTTTAGCCATCCTTTAAGGTTGTTTCATGATCCAAACCGTGATCCCAATGTCAATTGGCTCTGTGATGCTCCCAGCATGCCTCATCCCATCCCCCAAAAATGCTTTTTGGAGCTTAAGGGGCTTTGTATCCTGGTCCCTGGGATCCACCACCCATCACATGGCAGTGCTCAACACCAGCTCCTCTGCCCAGGGTAGCTCAACATTTGCAGCCTGCTTTTCCTTGTCTGAAATTCCTTGCCCTCCCATCACTCGGGACAGGCACCCAGATCTGAAGGGAGCATCTCCAGATGCTCCATGTCCCCATGGCAGCCCTGCAGCACCTTTCCTTGGTGGATAGGTGAATCACTGCTCCTGGTGGCTCTTGTAGCTGGGCCCCACCATCATAGCTTGCTCACCGGTGATTTATCTGCTTGCTCAGATTGACTTCTTGCCTTTTGGTTGGCCACTTCTGCATATTTGTTCAGCAGGAAACAACTTCCCTTTGCCCCATAATTGATTGTTTCTGTCTCAATTTACTGCTTCATCATTGCCTTGTTTCGGGAAAAGGGGGTTTTCAGGGAGGTGATTCATCGCTCTGTGGACTTTCCTGCATATTCAGTTCATTGTCTGCCCTGTCCTCTCCCTCCCCTTTATTGCTGCTTCCCCCAATTTACCCATTCCTCAGAACAAATTGATTTCACCATTGAGGTTTATTTTCGACTTCCAGCTGTCGGGCTTCTCACAGCTGCCTGGAGCTGGTATGCTCCCCCAGCACCACGTCTCTCCTCCTCATTTGTCTCCTGCTGCTACTCCTGACTGTGCTCCTTCATCCTCCGTCTCTGCTTTCTCCTCTGTGTGATGCTCGGCTATCTTTTAAAGACCTAAGTGTGCCCCACCAATGCTAAATACAAGCCAGAGGACAGCAGCAAAGTCAGGGAGGTTTTGCACTGCCAAAATCTAGAGGGGGAACAAGTAGGAGGAACAGGGATTTTGAGGCCAGATGCTGCTGGCCTCTGGGGACCAGGTTTAAGGGCTGCCACTGGTTCCCTGATCCAAGCTGAGGACATGGGACAGTGGCTTCAAGCCCATCTGCAAGTATTCACCCGTGGGTTAGCACTTAATAACCTCCTTTTCCATTTTTATTCTCTCTCTTGTCTTCTCTGTGTTCATCTTAAGTTCAGAAAGGATGAAAGTCAGTAGCTGTCATTTAACAGACCTGTCATTGCATGCAGAAGGTCTCCTGGGTGCCAGGGTGGCTTTGACCATTGGACTCAGGGAAGGACCCCACTATATCCAAAGTCTTTGAATCAGTGAAACCAGTACAGTCACGTGGATGTGGAGGGGGGAGGATTTAGGCAGCTTGATGCCAACTGCAGTGCCTAAAGCCAAAACGTGGGTCTGTAAATCCCCAACTCAGCTGTTATTTAATCCCAGAGGCATCTCAGTTCTGCAGATGCCCTCAATGTGCTGGCCAGGCAGAAAGCCATGACCCAGGCAGTGCTGGGGAGCTCCTCAAGCCTTGTTTGCCCTTGAGTCAAACCTTCCCGGATGTGCAACTTCATGCAGGGTCTGAGCAGAGGGGTTTAGTTGCTGGGTGCTCTCCAGGCCACCCACCCACAGGAACCAAGTCCAGTATGGAGGTCCCTTGAACATGGGACTCAGTGGTGGTGGGTAGAGGTGGACCCTCCTTACTTGGGTAACACACTGAGCTCAGGTTTACCCCTCCGAGAGTTGTTTTTCCACCTTTTCCTCATTCTTGGACCTCTCCTTTGAAATCCTCTCCATTTTCCAGCCTCCTTTTTGCAGTGTGGACCCCAAACCTGGGCACAGCATCCCTGTGCCTCTCACAATACGCTCTCCCTACTCTGGCTGGCACTCGCTCACACACGCCATCAGCTTGTGTGGTGCTTGGGTCTCCTGTTTTGGATGATTATTGACCCAAACTCTTATGTGTTTGGGGCATTTTCCATTTTCCAGGTGCTCCAATCTTAGAGCCAGTCCTAGTCTATGCCACCGCGTCAATTCTGCAGCCCTGCAAAGCGCAGGGTTACACAGCTGGAGGCACCAGGCAATACATCTCACCCGCACTGATGCCTTGTTTTTTTTTCCCCATTCCACTCAGGCAACAGGCTCTTTTGTGATTTCTGTTCCTTCTGGGGCTGTATAAAATACCTGGGAGCACAGACCCAATCCCAAGGGATCACTGCTGGCAGCATCGCCTTTTGCAGTCGTCTTTGTGCTGTGCTAAGTTTAACGTGAGCCACAGGGATGTTCACAGCCTTTTCACGAGAATATCACTTAGGGCTCAGCCAGGCACCTTCTAGAAACCTGAATATGTTACAGAACGTGCTCTCAGGTTTGGGGGCTCATAAAAATAAGCTACCCCACCCTCGGCTCTCTGAGGTCGGGTCACCACCAGCCCGTGCTATGAGGCACAAATTGCATCACCTCCCACTTTCCCCAAGCCTGAGTTATATCTCCACCGTAAATCTGCACGGCTGGTTTTTCTCCACTAGGTTGCAGCATTAACTTTTATTTTTCTATCCTTGCCCAACCAAGAAACTGGGGCCTTTTTTTTTTTTAATAGGCATCTCTGTCTTGTTCACCCCTCAGTGCCCTCCTGGCCCCCGCACCGGGCTCCTGGGGGCTGATGGTGACTCAGTGCTGGCGGTGGGGTGGCCGGAGAGACTCCCCTGGGGGTCCCTGCAGAAGTGTCTCGGTTCCTATTTGCATCTGGGCTCGCCTTGTTCATATTCATTGTGAAATTAAAAGTGAAAAAAGTAATAAGCAATAATTACATCGCTGGCATGAATCATGAAGGAAGGGGTCAGGCAAAGGACAGCCAACGAACTCCCTGCCACCTCCCCTTTGGTGTCCTTCGGTGTCGATGGCGATGGGTGAGGCCCCATCTGGAGCACTGTGTCCAGTTCTGGGCTCCCCAGTTCAAGAAAAACAGGGAACTACTGGAGAGGGTACAGCAGAGGGCTACAAAGATGATGAGGGGCCTGGAGCATCTCTCTTAGGAGGAAAGGCTGAGGGACTTGGGTCTTTTTAGCCTGGAGAAAAGAAGACTGAGGGGGGATCTGATCAATGCTTATAAATACTTAAAGGGTGGGTGTCAGGAGGATGGGGCCAGTCTTTTTTCAGTGGTGCCCAGTGACAGGACAAGAGGCAATGGGCACAAACTTGAATGTAAGAAGTTCCACCTAAACATGAGGAGGAACTTCTTTCCTGTGAAGGTGGCAGAGCACCGGAACAGGCTGCCCAGAGAGGTGGTGGAGTCTCCTTCTCTGGAGACATTCAAAACCCACCCGGACACATTCCTGTGCAAGCTGCTCTGGGTGGACCTGCTCTGGCAGGGGAGTTGGACTAGAAGATCTCCAGAGGTCCCTTCCAACCCCGTATCATTCTGTGAGTGTGAAGTTGTTGATGCCGATTTACAGCTTCAGACCCGTTTTTCATTTTTACAGATCTTATTAAGGTTGCGCCAAACTTGGTCAAAAAGAAAAAAAAAAGGCAGGCCACAATGGTACTGGGGATTTTATGCTACATTCGGTGTCACCACTGGGACATCGGTGGGAAGTTACTTGTGGTCTGTTGCTGCTTGGCCACGAACCTGCTGGTGGGTTGAACAAGGGCTGGAGACTGCCCATATCAGATGTACCTCGGCAAAACTGCGTGTGAGTGAACCGGGACGTGGGATGGTTTCTAGAAAGAGGAACAACATGAGTGGTATTTCCAACTCCTTCCCCTGGCCCAGCCCTGGTGCCCTCCCCTGGCCCCAGGCCCAGCTGTGAGGGACAGAATGTGATGCTCTGGCTGCTCTCTCCTGGATGGGGCTGGGTCAACCAGGGCACCTGGGCTACAGCTGCCGGGTCTGGGGCTTCATCTCACCCCAGTTCAGGAGGTGTCTGGTCTGGAGAGCGGTGGAAGCTGCTGTTTGGGCTCCTCCACGTGTACAGAGTCACCAGGGCAGGAGATGGTGCTGAGTCCCATGGGAGATGCTTGCGGTGGGGTGACTCATCCCCCGCAGGTGTCCCACGGATGCTGTGGCTGCTGCCCTGGTGTTGGGAGAGAGCAGGGTTTGAAAGGAGGAAGCTGCTGTGGTGGGTTTCCATGCTTTTGTGATGACCAAGAGGTGCAAATAGCGAGGAGAAAGCCCTGAGCAGTCCCGAGGAGGCTGACGGGTGAGCTAAGAGCTGGCTGTAAATACGTGGAAGGTCATTGCAGAGACATGGCCAAACTCCTCTCCATCCTGCCAGACTGTAACAAAAGGCACCAGCAGCAAACTGGAGCTTGGGAGGCTCAGGCTGGATGGAGGAAAAGGTCTCGCTGCGAGAAACTGCTGCCCTTGGGAGCCCTGAAGACCACCCCCTCCCACCCCGAGCTGGTGCACCCTCCATCCTTGGAGGATTTAGGACTTGGCTAGACCGTGTCATGGGTGACAGCCTGGTTACAGGCCTGCTCTGAGTGGGAGGCTGGATTCGAGACCTCCGTTTGTTACGGTTTGAGGAACCCACAACAGTTTATCGTCGTTTAGACAATTGTTCTTTCACCCGATGACCCCTCCCCACCTGGGAAGGGGAATTGGGGAAAACCCTAGGAAACCCGAGGGTTGAGACACAAACAGATTTACTAGATTAGGATTAAATAATTACCATTAATAATACTAAAGAATTAATATTGATCCTGATACCAACATAAAATATATGAGGACTATCCCCAGCCCATTCCATCAGAAGGAAGCCGTGCACTCCCCGCAGGGACAGCCCACGTGGGACACTGCGAGCGCTGCGGCTTCGGGAGGAAGGAAAGGGCTCAGGGGTCCAGCACCGAGGGAAGAAGCTCTCAGGATGGCAGCCACCAAAGGGGAGGGGAAGGGGGAGGAGAGAGAGAGAGAACTCCTCAGCAAACTTTCTAATTTATATTGAATGTGACGTTCATGGTATGAAATAATCCTGTTGGCAGCCCGGGTTTCGCTCCTCCTCGTCCCTGCACCTGGCAAGACTTGAAAACACCGAGACCTTGAATACCACATAGCATGGCTGGCTATAACGTAAATATTTTCACAAATTCAGACACTAGAGTCTTCTAAAAAGTGCAGTTTTCCCAAGCATTAGAAGAGACTTTACTGAAAAATAAAATTACTGAAAAACAAATTAGTCCTGACCCAATATTTCTATGTGAGTTTGATTAAACATCTCTGGTTTTCCTGCTTCAGAGTGTCCTCAAGCTGCTTTCCTGTTGTCTCAGCAGAAACAGAGCTCTCCTGCTTTTCTGCTTATGAAATGATGATGTTTCCAACAGCAACAGCGAGACAGAGCTCCAGAGGTGAAGGACACAGCAAGGAGGAGCGCAGGAATCCCCTCTGGCAGCAGGAAAAGCCTGCACAGATGTGTGTGAGGTCCCCTTCGGAGCCATCCAGGCATTACTCCATGGTGACTCACCATCCCTATTGCCCCCAGGTCCTTCTCAGCTCCCTCCTACTCAAACCCACAGCCCAGGGGCCTTCCAAGGTCCCAGCTCACTGGTGCTGTGATCATCTCTTCTGCTCCTGTCCTACATGTGGGATACGTCCTTCTCATCTTCACAAGCCACTGGCTAATGCAGCCAAACAAAATCTCCCCAGTGCCAGCCTGGGACATCACTGTCCCATAGCTTTCTGCTGCCAAAGCCAAACGCGAAGTCCTGAGGCTAGATGGTATTTCCAGATGTGGGACACAGGACGTGGTGACCCAAAGCCTGCCTGGAGCGAGGACTCTGCGGACAGAACGCGCTGAGAGCTCCTGCTTGGAGGCAGCCCAGGATATGTCATGTCCTTTTGTGGATGGGTACGGCCGTGTTGGGGAGAGCTGGGAGCATAGAGTGTTCTGATCCACCACGACTCCAGGGGCTTGGTAGCATCTCCTGAGGAGCATTGTAGACTCACCCTCACGGTTTTCCTGGCACTTAACCAAGTCCCACAAGTACAAGCTGTTCCCAACGCAATAAATACTTGCTTGGTACAGCTGGCACCAGTCACCCCTGCTTCCCTCTGCCTTCCCATCCCTCCCCGGGGTCTGCTCTCTCCTTCTCTACATGCAATTCTTCCACAGCTGCCTCTGCCAAAGCAACGACGGACCCAAGCCCCGAGCACCGAGTCCTCTGTGGAGGTAAAAAGCAGGTATTTTTCTATTAGAGATGCAGCTTCTTTGTGCTGTCCTCGCTCTGTGATGGGGTCTGTGGAAGTCACGGAGGGCAGGAGAGGTGAAGAGATCTCCACATCGCTCACGTGTACTTTGGCTTTAATGATGTCCTATTATTTCCTCCCAGACCTGTGGCTTTTTACCTGCAGTGACCTCCCCTGACTCCTTGTTTACCTTGCAGAAAAAGGGAACACTTACTGCGCTGCCGAGTTCAGCTACAGCTTTTCAGCCAGCGATCAAAACACTTGAAACCTAAGAGCAGCATCTGAATTTAAAAATCATAATTAGAGTGCCCAACAGGCAGGAGTTGGAAGCGGGCAATAAACGAAGCAGGGGGTTGGAAGAAAACAAAGAAAGGCACGAGAGGAATCCACGCTTTGAACAGAGAGTCCTGAATATCTTGTACTGGCGACTTCAAATCGGGCACCCAAAATTAATAGATTCTTTGACCTTCCTTTCTCTGTGCTGCGGTTCATTATTTGCAAAGCAGAAACACCAACAGAACCTCACCTCAAGAAAAGCAGATGTTCCCACAGCAATTGCTTCGGCCAAAGCTCTTGGATGCTGCAGAGATGAGCACGAAGAAGGATAACAAAACCCCTCTCTATGGCTGTTCACCAAGTGAGTACCACCATCGCGTGCCTGGAGAGGGTTAGTGTCCTGTGGAAAAAAATAACTTCCAATCATGTAATTAAGGACTGCACTACAGCGCATCCCCCCGCAGAGGTTACGTGGGCAGCCTGAAGACAGGAGTCTCCCAACTTTTAACCGCTTTTTCAACCTTGTCACTTCTGATGTTATTTTGAAGTGTTTTATGCATAGTACATATTAAGAGTGTCTTTATGTATCTTGCAAATAATTCTCCCAGCAGATGAAACCCTGGCACACACAGAGCAGCGAGGCTGTCACCCTCTGGTATAAGGAGCTTCAGATTGTGGTGATCATCACCGACCGGATCATCACGGTACATGGACCTCTCTGCTGATGCGCTGTTGGATTTATTCTACCGTGGTCTCCGCGATAGCTGGCCTTGCTGCTCCACCAGGGTGTAAGAGGAAGGTTAAAACCCGCACGAGAGCCATGCGCCCTGTTTGTGGAGCCTCGCTCCTTTAAACACATGTGGGAGGGAGGACTGGTAAATCCTTGGACAGCTTTTGCCTGGACTGGGCTGGGCTTCAGGCTCAGTCTGTTGTCTGGTCCCTTGTCATAGCTGCTGTTATAATGATTCATCCATCTGGTTTTCTGGGAAAAGAAAATGAAGTAGAGAAATGTTTTTTCTTTTTTTTTTTTTTTCTTTTTTTTGACTGGAGCTGGAGCTGATGGAGGGGAAGGAGTTTTGCACATCGTTTTTCGCTTGCTGAAGCAGAAAGAGGAGCTCCAAGAAGCCCGTTCCTCAAAGTCAGGCCATGACGGTGATGTCCTTAACTGTGTTTCCAAGAGCAAAAAAGGACCTAACAAAACCCACCGGAAGGTTCAGGGTGTCTTCAGCGGCTGCACTGGCCAAAACCTCACACTGATGCACTCCAGGGACCACGTCCGCTCCTTCAGTTGGCGCTCAGCCTGCCCCAAGCTCTCCAGAAATAATGCAGGAGGAACTGCAGCGAGAAGGCTTGGAAAGAAATCCAGGTGGAAAACGTTGACACGGGAGGTCTTCTAATTGGGATTAAACAGCTGCTCTCATGAGCGATGCATTTTATCGTAAATGAGGTAATAATAAGGGGAAAAAAAATGCTATGAGTTCACACTGGGTGATGTTTAGTCTCAGAGCAGAGTGCTAGAAGCCACGCTGGAGGTTTTCCTTGTTGGTTTGTACAGTAAGGACCAGTACTCCTCTGGTGGAGACAATGTGCCCATCCAGCTGGTAACAGCAAGGGAACCCACTTCTCAGGTAAGAAAAGTGGCTTTGCCACCTGCCCTTAAAAACACTGTTTTAAAGAAGGCAGCTGCAGAGGAGATCTTTTCTACGTATGTCTCCTTGCTCCAGGAATACATCTCCCTTGGTCCAAGAGGTTCGACTGGGAAAGCAGCAGCTTGTCTGGGAGCAATCATTCCTCCGTTCAGACACATATTAATAAAATTCCATCAAACGGGTCATGTATCAAAGTTCTACTTTTCTACGCTGCTAAAGCAAACCTTCCTGTGACAAATTCCTCCCTTTATACCAGCTTTGTATCCGCTACAAGCCCAGTGCACGCCTGTGAAAACCTGATCCTCCTTGAAGCCACCAGCACAGGAACTGCCCTCCTCGCTGGTCCAGCATCCTTCCTCTCTCATCCCCTTCCCTTCCTCCTCCCCCCGCCTTTTTTTTTTTTTTTTTTTTTTTTTTAAACCTAACACCTTCTTCACCCCACCAGCCTTCCCTCGGATTTGCCCGTTCCATGATTTCATCCCAAGTGGGTGGCGAGTTCGCTCTCTCCCGCGAGCAGCCTCTTCGCAAACGGCTCCCGGGATCCCTGCCAGCTCCTCTCCACCCACGGCCTCCTCCCGTCGAAGGAGCAAACCACGCAGCTCCTGCTGCTTCCCCCGGCCAAAGGCGGCATCTCACATCTGGGGGGGGGTTGGCTGGGGGAGAGAAAAGGCAGCCAAGGAGCAACTCGCTGGGGGTAGGAGCCCCCCTCCCACCTACCCCTTCATCCTCACACTTTCCAGGGTGGGCATCTCCAGCCCCTCAACCCACCAGCTTTCCTCCCAGGAGACAGCGATGGGTTATTGACATGACTTGGAAGGCTCAAAAGATACTGCAACACACAACCTTAGTTTAGAAAACAGCTTCGCAGATTCAGCACAAATAAAAACTGTTGTTTTTTGGTTTTTTTTTTAATTCCTCCTATTCAAAAAACGTTTGCATGGATTTAGATATTCCCAG
Source organism: Numenius arquata (assembly GCF_964106895.1). NCBI lineage: Eukaryota > Metazoa > Chordata > Aves > Charadriiformes > Scolopacidae > Numenius > Numenius arquata. The sequence goes on from NC_133577.1 coordinate 128,565,844, forward strand.
CCCTTGCTAATGCAAGAGCATCAGACTGAAGCCAACTGCTCCCAGGGCTTCAGAGACTGTGGAGCCAAATGTCACAGCGAAAAGTGGATTTGATTCACAGAATGGAGTTGGAAGGGACCTCTGGAGATCATGAAGTCCAACCCCCTGCCAGAGCAGGTCCACCCAGAGCAGGTTGCACAGGAACGTGTCCAGGCGGGTTTTGAATGTCTCCAGAGAAGGAGACTCCACCACCTCTCTGGGCAGCCTGTTCCAGGGCTCTGCCACCCTCAAAGGAAAGAAGTTCCTCCTCATGTTTAGGTGGAACTTCTTATAATTCGGATTTTGAAATTGTATGTGTTAAAACAGAGTATTAAAATTGAAAACACAGCGTTCTCAAATCTCTTGGGTTCTCCCCTCCGCTCTTTCCGATTTGCCACAGGTTTAGAAATTAATCTTTTCTGTCTATTCCTCCTGGTGCCGCTTCTGGGCTGGCAGCCTAGTTCCGATGCCGGTGATTTATACGCTTTGCTCAGAACGCAGCACACAAGTGCTTCGCTTTTTCACCCGGCCTTTCCAAACGCTTTTAACGATCTGCTTCCTCAGATCTGTTTACATTCGGGAAATTAAAAGCTTAGCAACAACTCCATTATGAACGAGAACTCCATAAAAATCCCACGATCGCCAGCAAACATCTCAATGCAGTGACAAATGTAGCCGTGCTCTGGTTCGGCCGCTCATCCGTGGGTAGGCTGGTTTATAAATTATTCATGAGCGTCTTAAATTTTCCAGGCTAATCTCAACTAAAAAGCGATTTGTTGGTTTTTTTTTTTTTTCCTTTACACCATCGTTTCACTCAAAAGTTCTCTGACTGGCATTTTGATTTGCACAGCGAAATCTGCAGATTTACTTGCACCGAAGGTAATTTCTCTTTCCTTCATCAACGCTTCAGCTGCGATTTCAGTTCTCACACTGGATACACAATGGGAAAGTTTTTACACGACAGCTTACTTGGGAGCCTGGGAATCTGTGATAATTTCCATGAATTTCCTGAGAAATTTAATTTTTCCCTGCTGTGATTCTGAGCAGGTTCTGATCTGTAAGGATTTGGGCACCTTTCAGCAGGTGATCCCAGCAGCCCAAGCTATTTCGAGTGATGAAACATGATTTGGGAGACTATCAAGCCATCCTTCTCCCAATTTGTTCCACAGAAAGGGCAGGCAAGACTGAAGATTAAATAATGGCCAAATCTAGTTGAGGAAAAATCACTTTGTGGTCCTCTGGAGGCTATTAAAAGATGGGCTAACTCACCTGTGCTTCTGGCTTTTACAACTGCCAATCTGTTTTAGAATTTTATCCAGCACAGTGGCACTTGAGTATCTTCCAAGTAAAATCATTAATTATAATGAAATCCTACTGGGTTTTACATTAACACCCCCACATGCAGAAATGCTACGGTAGTACAAAAAGGAATGGTTTCTGAAGAAACGAGGAATTCAAGAGATACCTTACGTTGCCCGGGGATGGCTATGCTCTACGCTGCGACGCACTGCTTGGAGAACTGGACCATAGTTGGCTCCTCCCAATCGTGCTGGGAAACCCCTTCCCTGCACTTCATCTCAGGCCATGATGCTCCAAAGCGGTGCAAGTGTCAGGGGCTGGCACCCATATGGCTTGATATATTAATTGCTTTGGAAAGTAGAGCCCAAGAAAGCCTCTCCTCTGGAGCAATCACATGTACGCCGCTAGCACCAAAATCACAGAATGTTAGGTGTTGGAAGGGACCTCTGGAGATCTTCCAGTCCAACCCCCTGCCAGAGCAGGTCCACCCAGAGCAGGTTGCACAGGAACGCGTCCAGGTGGGTTTGAATGTCTCCAGAGACGGAGACTCCACCACCTCTCTGGGCAGCCTCTTCCAGGGCTCTGCCACCCCCACAGTAAAGAAGTTCCTCCTCAGGTTTAGATGGAACTTCCTATGGTCAAGTTTGTGCCCGTCACCTCTTGTCCTGTCACTGGGCCCCACCGAAAAAAGACTGGCCCCATCCTCCTGACACTCACCCTTTAAGTATTTATAAGCATTGATAAGATCCCCCCTCAGTCTTCTCTTCTCCAGACTAAAAAGACCCAAGTCCCTCAGCCTTTCCTCGTAAAAGAGATGTTCTAGACGTTCTAAAAAGCTGAACTCAAATCCTTGTGATTCCAAGACTCACTTCTCCTTTTTTATGACAACTGGCCATTAAAAAAATGTCATTTGATGCAAGGAAAAACTGGTTTTATGGACCCCCCCCAAGACTGAAGCCAAGTCACCTCCTGCTGTAGTAGGTTTTCCAGAGAGGAAACCTTGAGGAAAGACAGACCATGATGCTGAGAAGGCACACACACATCTTGCCACAGACTGTTGCAGGAAAGCAAGTGGAGAAAGGTGAGAAAGACACAGGGAAAGAATTTCTTGCCTCTAATTTCAAGGGGAATATCTTCTGAGCAAAGGTTTGTAACCACCACGCTGACTCGTATGAATATCTACAGCATCCTCTTGCCTGTTCAGCAGCAGAGGTGGGAACACATTACTGGTCTAGGCTTTATCCCTGGAAACCAGAAGCTCTGGACACTTCAATGGAAGGTACAAAGCAGCATCTGACGGCTACTGCTGGGGGACAGAAGCCACCAGTTTGATGAACCATCATCAGAAAAGAGGACAGGTCTCTGCAAAGATAACACATGAAAAAAAAATTAGTTGCTGAAAATTAGTTCTGACCCTCAGTTTATTTGCTGTGAAGACAAAGCATCTCCACCATCATCCCAAGCTCCTCTCCAACGTTATCAGGGTATTTGGCCCCCAGATTCCCAATGTACGACGGATTTAATGTAACTCTTTTAGGTAGAGGTCAGACATTTCGAGATTACGATGCAATAGTTTCAGTCAAATTAATATGATAATTGAAATTTAGGCTCAGTGCAGTAAAATTAATTTGGTTTAATGGCTCATTAACAAAAAAAGGGGCACACCGCAAGACATTTCCAAAATATTTTCGTATTCAAATTTTCCCAATATACATCATCCTTCTCCCCCTCTCAGCCCACCATCAAGCACCTTCTGTGTTAGTCCAAAAGTGAGTTTGGGGGAAAGAGCAGCTTTTGGCTTAGTCCAAGTGTTTATTTCATTTTAACACAGTTCCAGAGGACCAGTAACTAGACAAACTTTGCTGACCACAAAGCAATCTCCTCGCACACGACATTCTGCAGTCGCTGCAGGGATGGAGCAGACTTGGAAATTAATAGGTGAAGTTACATTCTGCGGTACCTGATCAGTGCTTTGAGACTGGTACAGTTTCCCTAAGCCCTGTTTCGCATCTAAACCTGGCTGTGACAGGGAAGACTGTCTTCTGGTTGCTTCACTATTTAAGTAAGACCAAGACCTGAGAGCAAATAGGATCAAAAAGAAAGGAAACCCATTCCACATACTATTATGGTGCAATGTTTCTGTTTTCACCATGCATTTTTCCTCCTTCTTTCCTCCTTTCTTGCTGCATGAAAGATCCTACGAGGAAGAGGACACAATCCTGTTGGCACACGGGGACACCAGTGACAGCGCTCACGTCCGAAAAGCCTTTCACGAACTCAAGCACATGGCAGCTGTTTTTTTCTCCTTGTATTTCTCACTTTATATATATGCAAGAGAAAATTACTTTAGCTTAGAAACCTCTTACCTTTCAACAGAAATAATTAAAACTTTAATAATCATAGAATGAATAACAGAGTGGTTAGAGTTGGAAGGAACCTCAAAGATCATCGAGTTCCAACCCCCCTGCCATGGGCAGGGACACCTCCACTAGACCAGGTTGCTCAAAGCCCCATCCAGCCTGGCCTTGAACACTTCCAGGGATGGGACATCCACAACTTCTCTGGGCAACCTGTTCCAGTGTCTCACCACCCTCACAGTAAATAATCTTCCTTCAGCTCTTTTTGTGTGATCACTGCTATCACTTTGTAATCCATTCTTACCTTAAGATTAGATTTTGGGCTAACAAGTTTCCGTTCTCTGCAAAAGCAGTCTCGCCATTTAGATCCCACCTTGACGAGCAGAGTCCAAGCAGCTGAACTCCACACAGATCCATCTGCTCATTCGAGGACTTCCCAGTCTGGATGGGAGCAGTGGATTTACTTAAAACACACCCATGACTTGTAAACCACATTTCCAGAGTGCAGTATTTTATTCTGTATAGCTTTTAACCTCGATAAGAACAGAACATGTCAGCCCCCTTAAAATACATATGTGGGCAGGTGTCAGCTCTCTGCATCATGTCGCAAAAAATACCCTGCTAGCCATTCTACATTTTCAATATTTTAATGCTTTTTATATTAATTTAAGGGCTAACGTAGAGTTTTTTGTACTAAACACAGTACCGCCCACTTCTGAGAGTTTAATCTAAAAGAAGACAGACAAACCACGAGGGTGGATTTCACAAAGGGATGCAAGTGAGAGACTAGAAAGAAGCCCTGTATTTTTCATATAAAATCTCTTTTGGTTTGTGACTATCCAATCCCTTCATAATTAAACAAAAAGAAATAAAAGCGACAGGAGCACATACTGATGCAAATACAGAGAAGGGGGGGGGGGGGGGGGCAGAGGGAGGAGAAAGATAAATTGGCTGCCAAGAACCTTAGAAATGCCTCTGAATATGCAACAGCTGCTCCAGTTGTTAACAGGCTGAAGCTGGATTTTTAGTTTCCCCATACAGAAAAGCGGAGAAAAGCAGTATATTCCTGTTTTCACCAATATCCTTAGGAAAATATCCCCTGCTACAGGGATACGCTGCTGTAGGTTGGTCTGTGTTACCAGCTCCAAAAATTAGATCCAAAAAGCTGGATGTCGTATGACGAGCTGGTTGAAGAATGATCTTCAGAAATTATCTTTCATGGCTAATAAGATCCTGCTGCAACTGGGGACACGACCCACGCTTCCACCCTCCGTCTCCGTCCCGCTCTGCTCCTCTGAAGAGCTGAATTTTCAGAGAAAAACTTCTTCCATATTATAACGTCCTTGGGAAGGTGACTCGGTTTCACGGCTTAGACTGTTAACAGCGTAAGAGAGGAGAAGGCAGCAAGCTCTCAGGCTGGCAATGAAACCTTTCACAAAATCTCGTTTCCAGCATGTCCAGAGCACAGGAACTGGAGATGGGAAGGCCTCCTGCTGCTGGCTTTTGATTTCCTCATACCTCGCAGCCAGGTCATTCAGCCAACAGGGTGGGTGTTTTATCTTCAGTCCATACTGATTATTCGCACTGCAGAAACCATCTCCCTTTATCTCCAGTCTCGTTACTGTACGGTTTTCCAAACCATTCTGAGTATCCATAGACGACCTAAATCAAGACCTCGTGTTAAGTATTTTACATAGTCCATCTACTACAGATTATATTTTCTCCTAAGAAAGATCTCCCCAGCCATATAAAAGCACACTAGAGTTTAAACATGTAGCATTTCTGCATTCGGCAATTCCATTCGTTAAAATAATACCATTTTCCCAATTTCGGTCCCAGATAATACCATCAAAGATTCTCTTTGGAGCCTCTTGTATCAAATTCACAAGGAGCAATTCCCCAATCACTATAACCGATTTCAAATGGTGCTAGAAAATATTATTGACTCTGAACACCAAAAGAAATCAGTCATCCTCTAAAGGGGTTACTGAGATCTGCAAGGACGAGGAGTTAAATGCTGGATAGTATTTTGCATTGGAGGATCCCTAAATATTTGATAAGTGTTAATTACCTGTGACATCATTCACTAAAAATAATGTTATAAATAATATTAGAACACCGATGAGAAGGCAAAGACTTAGAAGGCGGCAACTTTCAAAATCCAACATTAGCTACACACATCTTTTAATATTGCAAAGCCAGTTTTAAAACGCTTTCAGTTCTCCAAATTCCAGCAGCCTCGGAGAACGTGACCTACCACGCGTGGTCCAGTTCTCACAGACGCCAGTGCTGGCCATTTCCAGTAACAACAACTGGTGTGTATCAGGCTATCGACTTGCAACCAGAACACTGGGAAGTCAAGTCACACAAAATAAATCGACATATTCAGCTCCGCCGAACATGCCATGACGAAGCAGCAAACACACAGCAGGGATGCAAAGAACATCTAGAATTTCTAGTGTTTCAATTTAATATTATCTCCTTTAAATTCTGTTGTCTGCCTTATATGATACATGTACAAGGTATTTATACGAGGACAGTAAAGAACTAACAAAGATTTATCTAAATAAGGCTGAAAGGCTTAGAGCTGAAAAGGAAGAGGAGCAAATCAAGTTCACACAATGATACAGGGTTGGAAGAGACCTCTGGAGATCATCAAGTCCAACCCCCCTGCCAAAGCAGGTCCCCCTAGAGCAGCTTGCACAAAAACGTGTCCAGGAGGGTTTTGAATGTCTCCAGAGAAGGAGACTCCACCACCTCTCTGGGCAGCCTATTCCAGTGCTCTGACACCCTCACAGGAAAGAAGTTCCTCCTCATGTTTAGGTGGAACTTCTTACATTCAAGTTTGTGCCCATTCCCTCTTGTCCTGTCACTGGGCACCACTGAAAAAAGACTGGCCCCATCCTCCTGACACCCTCCCTTTGAGTATTTATAAGCATTGATCAGATCCCCCCTCAGTCTTCTCTTCTCCAGACTAAAAAGACCCAAGTCCCTCAACCTCTCCTTGTAAGAGAGATGCTCCAGGCCCCTAATCATTTTTGCAGCCCTCTGCTGTACCTTCTCCAGCAGTTCCCTGTCCTTCTTGAACTGGGGAGCCCAGAACTGGACACAGTATTCCAGACGGGGCTTCACCAGGGCAGAGTAGAGGGGCAGGATAACCTCCCTCGACCTGCTGGCCACACTCTTCCTGACGCACCCCAGGATGCCACTGATTGTACAAACTGGTTGTTTATACCAGATTTACTACTTGGTGCATCAACATCAACGTCTTCAATATTGCGTTGCGATTCTGTATTACACTTTTTGGCCTTGCTTATTGTCTCGCAAGCCCTTCTCCGTTTCCACAGTTCTGGTTCACCACCTACAAACACTACAAACATACTGTTGCCCAGCAGGATTCCAGCAGAATTTCAGCCTTTGGAATCACACCATTGCATTGCTCTCCCAGGGGTCACCCGGGCCACAGCCTCTGCAGTCCTAGCCCAGTGAGGGACTTCATTTGGTGGTGGAGCTAATTGCATCATCAGAAGCGCACAAAGAAGATCCTGACCTTCTCTTCTTTTCCATCGAGGTTTCCGAGGATCCGTTTCATGGATCCAGGCAGGCATTCTTCCTCCAAGAACACTGATTTCAAATGGTGCTAGACAATGAATAGTTAAATCTAAACCACCATATGAAACCAGCTTCCTGAGGGAGCTTGTTTCTAACCAGGATGATATTCCTGTAACAATAAAATGGAAATGCCACAGAAGAACACCTACCCATGCTGGGGTTTTATCTTTTTTCTTCTCCTATTAAATAGTTGATGCTTTCTTCTTATTCTTACCCTTGATTTTGGTTTGACTCACCAAATGTTCATTTCTGTTTTCTGTTACAGTGCTACCAACAGAAAGAGAATTGCTGCCAGCAGCTTCACTCTGAAGAATCTTCTTAGGCACACTTGGACACCACCTATGAGGGTTTAACCAGGAAAGAAGGACCTCCATCCTACTTTTGTTGCTCTATCAACACACTGCGTGTGCTGAGGTCTGCCCTCAGCGCAGCTCCCACCAAACAAATCACTGCTGCAAACTCCCTCTAGTGACAGCAAAACAACGTGCAAAAGGTCTCCTCCAAGATGTTAATATATCTTACTTTTAACGGCGGCAACAGAGGTGCCGGCGTGTGACAGAAGCTACACGTTAATGCCAAAACGTTGAATATTCATTCAAAAGGTCACGCAGAGAGTCTGAAAATCAGCCCTCCTGTCTGCCAGCTCTCGCTGAGGTGGCATTTGCAGCGTTAAGAGAAAAGGTGTGTGCCCAAACCTAAACGTTAAGGATTGCATTAATTACGGGCTATTCAGATCTGGCACTTACCACCTGGTCCCAGCGCTACTTCTAAGAAGTCTGACACTGGGTTTTTTCCTGGAAGTCTGCTACTGAAGTGTGTTCTAGACAATTTATTCCCTTCGAACAGATGTATTTTTTTTTTTTTATAACCTGGCTGCAGCTTCTCATCTCAGCTGGCAGGGCAAACACAGCCGAATCGCATCTGCAGAATCGTGTCAAGCAAGTCGGAGTCTTTGCACGGATTAAAAGGCTCAGTCGTGCTCACGGTGAATATTCCGGGGAATATCTGATAGGTAGAACGCAGCCTCGCAGCAAAAAAAACCCCAAATTACCTGAAGCGTTAACACCGTCACAACAGGCACAGTGTGTCTCGATGGCAGGGCAGAGGGGAGGCACAATGAGACAGCGTCCCCCGTGCGGGTGTAAAACAACATTTTTTTTAAAGAAAACAACCAAACGGAGTAGGCTGGGCAGTTGCTTCAGTTACTGGAAGAGCTCTAACTATGCCAGGCCACATCAGCTTTGGATTTATTACACAGCTTTTCTGTCCAGAAAGCGTCTGAGTGGAGCAGAGCCGTCGGGAAGCAGCTTGGCCAGGAGCAGCAGGACTGTGGCCCGGCTCTGCCCCGAGCACACAGCTGCCTGGGAACCTTCCATGCAGGAGCAAGAAAGGGCAAGGCATTAATACGGTTAAAATAAAGCAGTTTTGAAGTGTGGGCAGGACCGAACTTGTTCCTTCAAGGCATGAAAAAGCCTCACACTTCGCCTTGATGGAGTGTAATTCAAGAAGAGTGAAGCATCTTATTCTCTCCTGCAACGTAACAGACCTGGTGGGCACCGTACCTGCCTCTGGAAAGTCCTGAGAAAGCCCATTGCAGCTGATTACAACCATCACCCAAGATGAACCCATCTGTGGTCTCCTGAGGACAGCCAAATATCCTCAAACTCCTTCTCTTCAGGGGGCAGGAAACCATGTCAAAAACTTAACTAATTACATCTGGTTCTAAGGTTTAATCACCTCCAGGGATGCATCCCTCTCTTCATTTACCAGAATGACAACCAAAACGACTTAGCTCAGACTAGAAACCCAACTTCTCGATGGTTGAAGATAGAGGAGAGAAATCCCAAATTAGTGCGGACAGTTCCCACGAGGGTGTCTGTCAACAGCGTCGCTAACACGCTCCTCTCCAAGAAAATCTTCATGAGAAAGTCCATCTGGGAAACAAAATAAGCAGTAACACTTCACAACTGTGGTCTTCCCTGGACAAGGCAAGGCTAAATTGTGCTGTAGCATCTTTTCCCGTAGTTGCATTGGTGACATACATGGGATTTGAAGCCGAGGTCCAGCTGCCTGGCTCTGCCTTTACCAGTAGCCCTCGAATGGGCGCAGACCCCAGCATCTCCCCATCTGAGTATCCGGAGAGCGAATTCTTCCTTTTAATATCATTTGCACTTTGGAGAAAAGCATCTTTCAAAACTTGTAATAACTCCGCGTGTTTCTAGAACATCGGTAATGAGAAACACTCCCGCATTAGGGCTGTAAACTGTCATTTCTAAATTGGAAATACAAATGAGCTGCAGATAGAGAGCTATTGCACTTCTCCAAGATGCCTCCTTCTAATTAGGTCCTGTGAGTTTTAAAACATGTTCCGATTTTGGGACTATTCTGTCCTTCCCAGATTTAATGATGAGAAAAGCTGAGGGCAACTGTCTCGTTGAACTGGAAAGGAAGAGGGGGAGCAGAGGAGATAACGTCTTTACGTTTATGCATCTACTTAGCAGAAGAGCAAGAGCTTGGGAAATAGGAAGAGCAAACCCAGAATTCATAGACTGAGACAGAAATTTTAGATGGAAGAGTTTCTGATTACGTTTTGTTCCCGTAGTTACAAACTAACACTGTTCTGTAACCTTCCAGAGAAAATTACGAGAATGACATGGAATCGCGGAATCACAAAATCATGGAATCGTTGGGAGTTGGAAGGGACCTTCTAGAGACCATCTAGTCCAACTCCCCTGCCAAAGCGGGATCGCCTATAGCACATTACTCAGGACTGCATCCAGGCAGGTCACGTCGGCAACTTAAGCCCTGACCTTAAATACTTCATAATTCACCTCTTTTTATTTAACATCGATGGGATTATTTACAGGAGTAAAGTTTTGTCTGCGATTAAACCACTGCGGGATTAGAGCACGATGGCTCGGTTTTGCTGTTGATTAAATTCTAGTGATTTGCAGGTGGTTTAGGTGCATTCACACACCTCTCAGGTAACCCCCTCTCTCCCAGTGATGAATCCCCATGGTTAAGCACTCAGAATAACGTGTAAACCACGATGCCAGCTTTGACTGCAAGTGACAACTGCGGGCGCTTCACCACATGAATCCAGGGATAATCACAGAGAACATCTACTGGGAGCGCCTTGGAAAGAATTCCAGCTGGACTAATGATACTGTACAGGAAAGCTGTAGAAAAAAAATAAGTCTTCTTGCTTCCTTTCCGTGCTCTGCCATAACAGGAACCGTGTAAATGGATTTAGGTGGAGCTTTGCTTCTGACAGCTTTACGATCCATCTCTGACAGCCTGAAAGCCCGAGTCAGCCTGTAATTCGCAGACAATGGCCTTTGAGTACGTTCCGTCTGACAAACCGCTCAACTTATTGTAACTTTTTAAATTCCTTTTTTGGAGCCCAGGAGAGATGACAGATTGACAAAGCCTCTGCTCACGGCAGGGCTATAGCACGGGAAGCGATTGTGCGAACTTCCTACTTAACGCTTGGCCATGTATCTCATTTATGAGCCGCTGCAGACACCCCACGGCACGGGGAGGATCGAGGAACCAGTAAGAAATTGGCTGTCAGCTGAAAAACCAATTAATACTAACTGCAGCGAGGAAGAACTGCCTACCAAGACAGAAATTGAGACTGTGAAGTCAGTTACAGACGTCTTTAAGGGATTTTTTTTTGGGGGGTGGGGGAGCATTTTCAGCTTGAACTTAAACCACAGCTATTGGGGAAAAGCTGCTTCATCTTTTCTTTTTCTGCGCCATCAATCCCCCAGCGTTTTCACCACCAGCTTAATGAATTCCAACTATCGAGGGAGCTCATCCGCTATGTAATTTGTCTTTTTTTTTGTTCCCTTCACTAAACAAGCAGGAAAAATGTTTTTAATTTGCAAGGCTGAATAAATACCTACTGTGTTTGCCAAGACTTTATTGACATTCATGGCTGTCCACAAAGCTGACTGACTTCTCACAGACAGGGTTTATCTCCGCAAGAAAAAAAAAGAACAACCTGCCCAAGCAAGAAGATGTGAAGTCTTTCTTAATAAAATAAAATGAAAAGCAGCAGTTCAGTAAATAATACTGTGGCTAGCGAAATTCCCTTCATCCAGGATATGGTCCCAGAGCAGATTTTTTTGTTGACAGCAAGATCATTTAACGTTGGGACACCCTCCAGCACTCGCCGGCTGCCTCTGACGCTGCAGTTCGTGTCACCTCCAGTAGCATCCATACAGCTGCCCGCGGGCCATGCTATAAACAAGTTCACTCAAATGATTCTAATTCAAAGAAAAAAAAACAAACAAAAAACCAACCCTGTTTCTTGACTTGAGATATTTTCAGTCATCTGGTTTTCCACCCGGTCAGGGGAGAGATGGCACCACGTTGCTGCTGAGCTGGAAATGAAGGGCAGGGGGTTGGCAGAAACTTATTAAGCTGGCACTAGCAAAAGACATGAACTGTGGAATTACACCTCGGATAGCATCAAATCTCATCTCCCTCGCTCAGCCGGTCGTGAGGAGTTGAGACGAGTTTCAGCCTGCAATGAAACACAGTTCTTGAACTTTCACAAGAAAATCAATACACCAAACTTTGAGATTCTTACTCAAGTTTTAGGTTTTTATAAAAGGTCCAGCTTTCCCTGCTGGTTTGAATTTTTCCATTTAATTTTTTCTCGCTGAACAATTCTGTTATCTTAAAATTGGCAATGTACAAGAAACTAAGGCTCTGCAGTTGGAACTGAATATGAACAGAAGGTCTGCGCTGGCCTTGACATAAACAGGTAAGAAGGAAAAGCATTTTGGTCATCTGGAGAAAGAAATTCATGACATGACAGAATCACAGCATCACATGGGGTTGGAAGGGACCTCTGGAGATCATCTAGTCCAACCCCCCTGCCAGAGCAGGTCCACCCAGAGCAGGTTGCACAGGAACGTGTCCAGGCGGGTTTTTAATGTCTCCAGGGAAGGAGACTCCACCACCTGCCTGGGCAGCCTGTTCCAGGGCTCTGCCACAAACCACTACTGTCAAAATTCCCTACACTGATGACAGCACTTCACGTATCTCACTTTCCTCCCTGTGCTTCGGTGAGCTGTACAGAAAAGAGCTACCAAGGAAGCGACATGGGGAACATTCCTCTGGAACAAGCAAAGAGCCCTCAACTAAAGACCATTATTTCCCACTGGACAAACATCCGTACCTGTTACGTACGCATTTTCATTTCAGGAGCTTCTCAAAGCTTCTAACAGGTAAGGTCTGCTGACACCGAGGAGGGATACAGATGTGCTATACCTCACAAAAACCAGCCTCCACCACGTACCATTTCTCCGTGCATTTCTGGAACAATTCATTATTGACAGGTTTGGCCTCAGAATCTGGAAGAAAAGAAATACCAGAAGCTGTTTGAATTAGTCCTCTCTTTTGTGTTGTTCCTCAAAGAGATAAATGAAAATACAACCTCATAATCGTTCTTCTCTTCCTCCAGCCTCGTATAGAGGCTTTTAGCCAAGTCACTGCTCCTCAAAATCTGAACTTGAGTGTATTTACAGTCAAAACAAGCAATCAAGGTTTACCACTAACCCCACCGCTGGAATAGAGGTACCGTGTTCCCTTTCAGAAGAAGGACTTTTCTATCAGAGCTTCAAAATTCATCAAAAGAAATTGCCGTCTCTGTTTCATACAGAAGGATGCCTGTAGACGCTCCTTGTAAGATACCTCTAAATTGGTCTACAAACCTCTCGACAGATTACCTTGAGCCCCAACCCACCCACACGCTGACCCCACAGCAGCGGTGTGTCCCCCACGCCATGGGGAAATAATTCTTTGTGGAGGAAGGATCCGTAAATAGCAGGTGCCAGAGAATCACCCACCACGTAGAGCAGTATCCTTGATGCCTCAGTTGTCTCGGATTTACTCCAAGCTCTGTTTTAAAACCTTTTCAGGCTGATTTGGGGAATTATTAGGAAACAGAAATCCTAAAAATACAAACGCAGGCTTATCAAGCCGAGGGAAAAACAGTGAGATGTTTTTGTGACAAAGGCTTTAGCGTATGAATTATGCATTACCGAAAACTGACTTCGATTCGTATGGGAGGAGGGAGATTTCTGTGCATCCAAATTCAAGCACAACGGGCACAAGCTGCACTGCAGCGAATTCTACACAGTCCTGTACAAACACCGGCAATTTGAGCATCTCACTCTCTTTTTATCTCCTGAGGATTATTTTGCGTTATTTTGCGAGAATTTGAGGCAGAAAACAAAATAACCTGTTAATCCCTTGAAATCCGTCACCGCCGAATTCAGAGAGGGCTACTGAAACGGTGAGGAAGCAGGAATAGTCTGGCTCCAGCCTCGCCACTCTATTTCTGTCCGTGTTCCCATCTCCTCCCCATCACCATAGCAGCTGACTGCTCTCCTGTCAAACAGCGAACTTTGGGGCAACAGAGGCAGGAATATCGCTTGTTTTTTTTTTTTTTTGTTTTTCCAAGGGTATGACGATTTGCCGGATAAAAGCGGCAGATTCTGTACTTCAGGAATCGTACAGGACAACCATAAGGAACAACGTAACTCCCTGTTGTTTTCCAAGTTATGTTAACAAAGATATGTTAACAAAGTAGCCACCCACAACAAAACTCACCGGAGTTTGTCCACATCTCTACATTATAAAACCATTTTTTTCATACCCACCGTCTTACATACACAGAAATATCTCATCAGGATCTGGGAGAAAACTGATGATCATTAGGGGAAAAAAAAAAAAAAAGAAAAAGATTTCTTCAGCTTAATATATTTCTTCTGATTTAAAGCTTTTGGAATATGAAGAGCGATGAGCATCATTTTTAGAAACCACCCTGGCACCGTTGCCGTTATATAAAAGTTTCAATAGAAGTGCTAATCCCAGCGCTCAACAGAAATGCCCCTGTCATGAAGCACTCAAAAACTACACCTACTGTTGATATTCTCGTGCCGCGCATTGTATCGCAGCCACTTACGTCTCTACAAAGTGAGCTCTTAAAACCAGGCGCCTGTAACTCTTTTGCCCCCTCTGCTTATCTTCACTTCGGCTGCTACATAAACGATGGCGTGTTTGTCTGTTAAAAGGATGAAAGGTCACCTGGAAAGAATTGCTCTTATGTATCTTTTAAAAATAACAATAAACGCACATGAGAATGTTTATTTTTCTCGTTTTTTTCTGTTAGAATACAAAGTCAAATTCTGACTACTTTGAAAGACTCCGCCATTACTGCGGAGGAAGTGAAATTAAAATCATCACATAGGGAAAAAAAAAAAAAGACAGCAATTAAGAGGGATAGGAAATTCAATCAGCTCCACGTGTGATTGTTTTTAACCCCCACTGAATTCCCACGCCTGACAAACAGACTGCAGAGGCTCTTTTAGCTGAAGTCAAATATTCTTTACTCCTCCCATCACGTGTAACGCTGCAAAAAAAACCCCAAACCCAAGCCAAAAATATTTTCAGAGAAAAACACACCACCTTTGAACCCTTCTTTGTTATGGTGAAGAAGCAGAGAATCAGAAATGGAATTTTAAAAAGATATCCGCTCCCTACCTAAGTGGTGTTGCACAGCGACAAACGTGATACATGCCAGGTGTATTTACACTGCGTACTTCACATCGGGAAACATAACCAACGCAGAGAGCGTATTTCACCAACCAATTTACAGAAATGATTTACCTTTCAGTTTGCACTGTATTCAGTATTTATAAATAGGTTTTCCCCTCAAACAACATGTTCTTCCTTTGGCACAGGCACGGCACTCTCAGCAGATCAGCACCTGGAATTTATAGAATGGTTTATTTAAATGCATGTTTGTGTTTCCCCTTTAGCTTCACCTTATAAAAGCAGAAAAAAGGTCACACGCCTCCGGTACGTTTTTACCACTTTGGTATCATTTCAGATCACCTCGTTTTATTACAGAATGGAAGAGCGTTACTGGAATGCAGCCGATCGACACTTGTCACCGCTGCACGGGAGGCCACGGCCACAGCTCCCCCGGGATTGTGTCCCCCTCCATTTCTCCATCTTTTTGGCCGGGCCAGGAGATGTCACCTCATTAAAGACCTTGTTTCTCCTGGCTGTGAATAGAGAGGGATGACAGATTTACCTCAAGATTTTAGGGACTGACCAATGGCCAGTAAGTCGTGGGAGAGACTGGAAGAGCCAGGAGATGAGAGGGATCTTCACTGCATGGTGAAGATGACCATGGACAAGGATGGTTCTCCATCATCGGGATCCACCAGTCAGCGCTGGAATCGATTACATCCACCCAACGATGCCCAGTGGTGAACAATTACTGATCCTTATTCTTGAACCCCCTTTACTGCTCACTTCATGTATTTGACGACTGTTACAGGACAAAACGCATCATCAGGATAAAACCAGACATTGTGCTTCAATAATAAACACCGATGCTGGCATACAACATGGCAATTACAGAATTAGAGGACCACAACATCGTGCTCCACATATTAAACACAGCCAAGCAAAAGATGGGGAAAAGCGGCTGTTGGATTTTGAACATCATTTTGCAGAGCAGTTTTTACTTTAATCTACTACAGCTATTGAACAACTCTAGTTGCATTAGAAAAATATGTTCCTATCTATCAGAAAAAAGCCATTTTGCTACAACTTACTTCTGATCTTATTAGTCTCCTCCCCATAATTGGCTCCATCTTTTGAAGCTATACATGAGGTCTGCATCTCATAATTTGAACATTAAAACAAGGAAGGGGTGAGTTCTGTTTCTAGCCTGATTTTCTCTGGGACCTGAGAAACTGTATAGAATTTAAAGCTATATAGATATTCACCTTCCCAGTGATTTCCAAGGGAGGGACTGTAAACCTACTGCAGCAGGGCAGAGTCCCTGTCATGGACCAAAGACACACCAATCTAGGAGCTTCATATAAAAAAAAGAATAAAAAGTATAAAAAAGAATAAAAGAAAAAAGAACAAAAGAGAGATTTGGTTTCTACTTTACTGCCCAAGGCAAGGAAGAGTGGAGAGACATAAAGAAAGAGGAAGCGTAAGGAATAAAGAGACCATAAAACCTGATACAAAGGCTTATCTACTCCAGGCATCGTAGGAAGGTATAGCTTTAAAATAGAGGCTTAAATAAAAAGGTATTTTTGTGGTATTTATAGAGGGTTGGCATGGGAGAAAGCTCCTTTTCTGTTGAAACCGCGCTGGGCTGCGGTGATTGCTGTCAATTCACACATGCACAAGGCAGGCAAACGTCTCAGGAGAGAAAGAAAATGATGCACAGAGGTGCAGATCTGGGACTTGACTGCACGGAGGCAGCAGTCATAGACACGTTCACAGAGGAAATCTGGAAAAACCAAGACGCAGAAAGCACTAAGAAAGGATGTGGTTGCGTAAAAGACCTTTTGACAAGCGCATTAAAAAGTACAATTAAAAGAGATCACAAAAAAACCTCAAACAGAATTACGGACACCCAATCAGAATGAAAACTAGAGCTTGACAACGTTGACTGACGACAGTTTGCCCAGTGGAAAAAAAGCTAAGGATGAAGCCACGGTGCTAATATTTGGCTAAGAAAAAGCAACTAAAAACTTTTCAAGATTTCAAACGAATTAAAGAGGCAGAAGTCAGCCTGGAAGTGGTGCAGGACGGAATTGCAGGGGAGAACCCCAAATTGCGAATGAATGGTGTAACTTCCCACTGTTAAAAATGTGGCCATTGCTAGACTAAGGAAAATTAAAAGCGAAGAAACCCTAGTGACTTAGCGAAGAAGAGAGTTTGCTCTTTATTCCACCAGCATTCGAGTTCCCCTATTTGTAACAGACATGACTAAATTAATTCCTCAATTAGTAAATGACTTCGGTTAGTTCACAGCATGTAATTCATTTACTCTACTCTGTTAACAGGCACATCCTAACGTCATTTTGTAATATTTCATAAATTCAATTTAGCTTATTAGACACGATGAGAAAAGGGGAACTTGAAGGCAGAAAAGAAAATTGTAACAAAAACAGATGCAAAACTTACTGAGATAACACACAACGTAAGTAACAGTAAGAAGCTGCCAGTGAGGTGAGGTCCCTGCTCAGTGCTGCTGACCGTTCTCCATCAACGATTTTGTGGTTAAAACAGGTCCGAGAGGACACATTGCAGGAAGGCGGCAGCTGCCAAGCCGCGATGGTGGCCCCACCGCCATTTCCCTGCAGCCGGGCTGGGTTTTCACTTTGTTCTCCCCCTTTCCGTCCCTTGCAAGTAGCGTCATCGACAGATTCCTTTTTTCACTGAACTACTTTGGATTTCTTTCTGGTTTTAATACCGGCCAAGGACATTCACTCGAGATTATCCCCATAATTGTCTACTGTGAAGGTTGGAAGGATAACCTGTGAAGGTTAGAAGGGGGTCGGAAGAAGATGATTTTTACAGTCCCTTCCAACCCAACCCATTCTATGATTCTATAATAAAACAGTCAAAGTGATGACTAGGATAATAAAGCAGGTGCTATATAAAGCCAGCTGCAAAGGTCTTGACAAAATAAGGTTTAAAAAACCCAAGGAGAGTGTTGAAATGTCAAACCCGATAGTCATTTGGAAGAGGTATGTCCATACATCTGCCCAGCAGAGTCCAGGGGTAGAGCAGGAGCCAGCAGAAGAGCTCTGAAGAGGTTGTGGGATGGACAGAATCGCACATGCACAGGAGCAGGACCCTCTTAGATACCACCTGCCCCTCAGCAATGACGACTCTTTGAGCAGCTTCCTTGCGGGACGGAGAGAAAACAGCGACAGACACGCACTTAGCCCAGAAGGGAAATCAGCTGAACCACGGTAATATTAATAGACTATTAAGCCCTCATCAACAGGAAAATTAAGTTAGGTTTCTATCAGTAAGAAGCCAAAATTTTTTTTTCTGGTATCAGTGTAAAACACACGACCGGAGCTTTGGGGAGCTTGATCTTTCTGCACGATGGGTGACACAGCTGAGCAGTGGGACACGGCTGTCTCTGCCCAACGAGTGCCCCGTACCACGAGACCGGGAGGCTGCAGGTGTCAGGCAGTGTGTCCTTTGTTCTGCCGGAATTTTGGCAGAATTTAGGTGCCTGGAGTCCTAAGGCACCTAAACTCTCTACTCAGTAGATGCTTGGACACCAGCACATGCCACATTAGATGCCAACTGTTCACAATCGAAGGTATCAATTGTCCACATTGGAATGAGGGAAACTGCTTCTCTCCTAGACTCTGCTGCAATCCATTTAAGCAAAAAGTGGCCTAAAAAACATGTATGTCCCCTGAAAGAGCCTGAAATCCACCAAAATCCATACCAACACCAGCGCTCTCTCCAGAACAAGGCTGCACTATCAGTCCCCCAGTGTTTTCACCACCACAGCCTGGACACTGAAGCACCCACCCACAAAGCAGGAGAACCCCTTTTTATGTCTTCTTAGGCTTCAGCTTCACACCACTCTGGACCATTGAAGCAACAGAGATCCATCACATGAGGCTGAACATCCATCTGCGACCGCCGCATTGTGCCTGGTGCCCCAACAGGCTCTGTCAGAGATAACCTCAGCTTCCGAGGGTGCAACTGCTCTGCTGGGAGGACAGGCTGAGAGAGTTGGGGTTGTTCAGCCTGAAGAGAAGGCTCCAGGGAGACCTTAGAGCAGCCTTCCAGTACCTAAAGAGGCTCCAGGAAAGCTGGAGAGGGAACTCTTGATCAGGGAGTGGAGCGATAGGACAAGAGGTAATGGCTTTAAATTGAAAGAGAGGAGATTTAGATTAGATACTAGAAAGAAATTCTTTCCTGTGAGGGTGGTGAGACACTGGAACAGGTTTGCCCAAAGAAGCTGTGAATGCCCCATCCCTGGAAGTGTTCAAGACCAGGCTGGATGGGGCTTTGAGCAACCTGGTCTGGTGGGAGGTGTCCCTGCCCATGGCAGGGGGTTAGAACTAGATGATCTTTAAGGTCCCTTCCAACTCTAAGCATTCTATGAGTCTATTCTGGATTAAAGTTTGTGTATGGGGTGAAAAAAAAGGAGTAATTAAAAGAATTTTGGAAGGGCTTACAAGGATAGTAAGAGAGAGAAGACAAAGTTGATTCAGACTATAGTATAGCACTGAAATAAAACAAGGACTGACTATAATTATGTTTGAGGTAATTTAAGACAAATTGTAGCAGAACTGTTAAAGTGGCTTGATAATTCTGTTACTAATCATTACATCACACGTTACAGACTCCTCACGGATTTCCCTCCTAACAGCCCCTGCTTTGTCTGCATTTTTTTTTTTGCAAAAGGAATTACAGTAACTCATGCTACGAGGGAGTAATTGTGTCGGGGGTTGGTGAGGAATATATTCCCTTGCATTTCCAGACTGGAGCAGTCCCCTCTTTCCTGTACTCTCTAAAACATCGAACTGAAGCATTTCACCTGTTTCATCCTGCTTTCGAGGGCCATAGAAGTTATATTAGGTTTCCAGTTCAGATAAGGACCACCTGTATCCTGGATGGATCTGACAGGAAAGGTTAAAACACCTAAAATAACTGAAGTGAATATGCAAACTGCACTGTACAGACCTAGAAAATAATACAGGCACGCAAAGCAGGAAGTCAGAGCTCTGACAGACATGGGAATACAGATTATGAAACTGTGACAATTCACTTAAGCTGTATTATTACATCCACGCAACAAATACCTCTTTTACTTCTCGTTATCTCCCTCACTTTGAGGGTCAATATTACTAATATATTGCCTTGTACCATTGCCCATGAGTAAGAAAACCTTTCTTTAAATCTCATCTCTTTAGGAGGGGTCCAGTACCCCGATCCCAGATATTTTTGGATGCAAAGGAAAGGGGGGGGGGGGAAAGGACTGTCTACAATGCCCACATCAAACCGATCTTTTTTTTCCTCCCCAAATCCACAGCACTGCATCCTAAAAGAGAGATGCTGAGCGTATCTCCTGCATCGCTCCTCTGAATCCCCGCCAGCGCTCTCTGCTCTTTGAAACACCCCACGGAGAAGATTTCCAACACACCGCGAGTCCTGCACAACTCCGCCTCCGACCCTTCCTGTTGGGGACTCCTGAGCGATGGGCTTTATCTCATTAATTCAGTGGTTTTTAGGAAACTACTTTTTCCTGCCAGTTTTTAAACCCAAAGGAATTTTCTAGACGTGCAGTGACAGTGCATGAGTAATAGCTCCCTCATTAAACTACCAGGGACTCATAAAACAAAACAAATTGTTCCGCTTCCCAGTGTTTTTCCGATTTGCTTTCCCTTTCCAAGCCCTGTAGTGCTCACAAACATCCAAACTATCTAAGTGACGTCATTTATAGTCAGGATCCTTAAAGGAAACAACATGTCTTTAAGCACGTTGCTCAATCCTCTGGTATTCTTGCAGTCATTTATTTTCGCCCCAGGGCAGTTTCAAGTTGTTTGATTTTTTTATTTATTTTTTTATTAAATCAGGAGTTGGCTGTGCCCACGTGAAATGTGCGCCCCCAAAGTCCGCCATCAAAAGCTCGTCCGGCGCGAGAGAAGGAGCTGCACAAGGTTTGCTGCTGCCTGGCAGCCCTGGGAATGCCTCTTGTCTTTGTGCCAAAGGCTCTGGGTGCCCACGGCCGAGAAGCGGGGTGCTGCACCGCGGGAAGGCGAGAAACAAACCCTGCTCTCCCACGACCAGGGCTCTGCAACTGCTGCTGCGGCAGCCACGCTCGCTGCTCCTCCTCGCGCTTGAAAAACGGTCCTCTCTATGGAAACAAGTTGTTTAGCCCAAACTCGGGAATACAGCTTTGCTTTCGCCGCGGGGCAGGTTTGTGTTGAGAAGCTCAACACTGACAATGTGTGCTGGCAGCCCAGAAAGCCATCCGCATCCTGGGCTGCATCTCCAGCAGCGTGGCCAGGAGGGCGAGGGAAGGGGATTCTGCCCCTCTGCTCCGCTCTGCGGAGACCCCACCTGGAATGTTGTGTCAGCTCTGGAGTCCTCAGCACAGGAGAGACATGGACCTGTTGGAGCGGGTTGAGAAGAGGCTATGAAGATGCTCCGAGGGCTGGAGCGCCTCTGCTGGGAGGACAGACTGAGAGAGTTGGGGGGGTTCAGCCTGGAGAAGAGAAGGCCCCGGGGAGACCTTAGAGCCCCTTTCAGTCCCTAAAGGGGCTCCAGGAAAGCTGGGGAGGGACTCTTGATCTGGGAGCAGAGTGATAGGAAGAGAGGGGCAATGGTTTTAAACTGAAAGAGGGGAGACTTAGATGAAATATTAGGAAGAAATTCTTTGCTGTGAGGGTGGTGAGGCACTGGAACAGGTTGCCCAGAGAAGCTGTGGATGCCCCATCCCTGGAGGTTTTCAAGACCAGGCTGGATGGGGCTTTGAGCAACCTGGTCTAGTGGGAGGTGTCCCTGCACATGGCAGGGGGGTTGGAACCAGATGATCGTTAAGGTCCCTTCCAACTCTAAGCATTCTATGATTCTCTAAGAAATCACTCCGTAACTCTTCTAAACCGAGGCAGTAGCTGCATTTCTGGAGTGCCTTTGATGTCAGCAGGTAACAGGTTCTTTATCCCATTTTTAAATCTGGGAGTCCAACTATAAACCATATAGAATCATAGAATGGTCCACAGAATAGTCCAACGATTCATGGCGTCCTTTGAAAGGCCACAATTTCTACAGCAGTTTGTGAGAACAAGAGACAAGGCTCAGTCTCCTTCGTTTCTCTTCAGGACAAAGAAGCTTGTACTAGGTGCCAACACTGAGGTACCTTCCTACCCAACGTGGTACCCACCATTGCAGAAACTACATCCTATAAATGTCTTGTCGTATCCAGCGCCAGCACGCAGAATATCTTGTATGATAACTCAGATTTGGAGAATGTACAAAGATGAAAACAGTCCCGTATTTTTTAAAAACAGAAGGGAAAAAAAAGCAACAAAGCAGAACAAGATACCAAACTCAACCCTGGGAGATGAACAGGTTTGAAAAATATTTCTATTTAACACGTTTTGGTAAGATTGCAGAAATGCTAACAAACTACCGTAGTTTCCAGAACAGTCCTTTAAGGTGCACTTGTAATCCCTACTTTACAGATACCAAAGGAATGACTGTCATAAAGTCAGCGTAAGGTGACCTGAGTTCAGTGTTTTTACTGAAAAATGTGGCTTACTTGAGGAAAACTTCCGCTCCTTTTGTCTACAACAGAACCCAGGAGCCGTGGAATGAGAACCATTTCAGACAGCCCTAACATCTCACATCGCCGAGATGTGAATTCTGTCTTTTAATGAGCAGCAGAAAGCAAAGGAATGGGATAAACTGCGAGCTCCAGACCATGGTTCCCAACGCGGCTGGCCAAGTGGTGAGGAGCCCCATTAAACGTACCAAGTTCATCGACCTCAGAGATTTCTCCAGGCCAGGGCTGGAAAACAAAACAGCTTATTTCCTTTTAGAGGGAACTGCTGGCACCTTGAGCTCTGTCAACTTCCAAGTCAAGGGTTTTGACACCGAGAAAGAATCCGCAGCTTTAAATACAAATCTGAGACAGACAAAAAAGTAGTAATTAAAAGTCAGTGAGAGACTGCTCGAGCCAAAGTTGAGTGAAGACCCCAGCCCAGAGCCTCAGGGATGTTCAAGAGCCTCACCGCTAATGATTTCATGGCGAGGTAGGTATTCAAACACCTCTAAGGACACAGGTTGCTAGAGTTTGTCTCTGCATTGCTATATAATTGGCAACAAAGGTGGGAACGAGCTCGTCAGCTTCGCTTGTCACATCATCCTTACGAAAGAATGCGGAGGTAACGATGAGAAATGGGGGATTTTCGTCAGGACCGAAATACATCGCAGACACCGTGGCAGATGGCACTGAATGAACTGAAATGGAATCGGAAAGTTCAGGGTATTTTAGAGAAGGTTCATGTAAGACTAAACAAGGTAACAGCTTAAGAAATACAAACCAGTGGAGAGAGAGGAAAAAAAAAGGACTCCTATTCATCCTTCTCCTGACATATGGAGATGTTTGATGAACTAAACTGATTATAAATATTTAGGTGTGTACATTACGGTCACAACTGAATATTGCTTGGTCCTAATACACTCTCACCCGCGCATAAAGCCATCGCTGCCCTGCAGAGTTTGCAGTCCAAAGGGTGAGGGAATATTTAAACAAATGCAAAGAACAAATACAGTGTGGACCTCACAAGAATATGCCAAAGCCAAGAGCTCTGAAGGGTTAAGAAATCAAGCCGTTGGATAGATAATGAAAACATCCAAGATTATTAGACTAGTTAGTAGGAAAGAGTAGGAATAAGCCCTCAAATCTTTGGTAATTGTCCTCTGTAAGGACTCCATCACCTCTCCCCAAAGTCTTTGGTGCTGGTTGCTGTCAGGGACGTTACCGGAGCAGATGGGCCACAAGTGGGAGACTCTGCCTGTCCCTGGCTCCTAAGATATAACTCATCTCTGTAGCTTAACATTTCAGAAACAAGTCTGCTGCTCACACACAGTTTGGGCAACGTTTCCAAAGCTTCAGGGCCCCATCAGGCCAGCTGATAGCTCCTCATTTAAAAAAAAAAAAAAAAGCAACAAGAAACAAAAAACCCACCTCTTTTCCAGGCAGTGAATGACACCAGCATGAGACTGACAACTTTCAGGCTGAGGTCACCTCCGTTCCCCTTCAGAAACGACGCTAGCAAGTACAATTAACAGTAATTAAAAACTCCTTTCACAAAGGGTCACTATACTTGTATTATCACTGTTGAAGCCTCATCAAAAGCACCACAATGGGCTTGTTGATTATTTTTTTTCTAAACCAAGATACAATAAAAGACAGAAAGAAACCAGCAATTAAGAACAGAAACCTAATTTCCTTAGTATTTTTGCTCAAAATATAAACTGTCCTCTACTTAACTAAAAGAATAACTCTACTTACTAGTTGACCATGGCAAGAGATAACCAAAAATTCTGATTTACAAAAAAAAAAAATAAATAAAGCTTAATGGGTAAATAAATGTGCTCATGACACTGAAACATATATGGGAAGTATAAGCAATAAGCTGTAATCACACTCATGAAAAGTTATTGGCTTTGAGTCTAATGATTTTAGGTTCCAGCTGCATAAAAATATTAAAGTTTCTTTGCATCTCCATTTAGGATTACAAATTCACTGCGAGACTGTGAACTGGTTTGTATTTCAAGCTATTTATTATTTGTATTTGTTTCACCTTATGTGTCAGAGGAAAAAAAAAAAAAAACCCAGTGGTTTAATCACTAGAGATGCAGTAGCACCTAAACAGCATTTCAGCCCATCAACTCTAAGCGTCTGCTGCTGGATTTCAGCGCTGAATTGCATCTCCAGCAATTACAACAGGAGCACTGTTGTTTAATTACAACACTTACGGGAGGATTTAGTTGCCCAAATACAGCACCTCTGCCTCCTGACATTTTAGGTGATGTTCAGCATCCTGCCCGGCCCACGTGAAGCTCCCATAAAACTCACGTTGTACCTGCCAGCCCTATGGGAATGTCCCAAATAACTCAAGGTGTCCCAAAGGCAACAGAAACCAACGTGCAGGCAACCGAATCCCATCCTGGTGCACTTGCAGACAAGAATGAGCACATGTATTATGCTCTCGGGTCTTTGTATCAGAGCCAAATCCCACCCATGTAGTCTGCTGCACACCTACAGTGTAACAGTAATTTAAAAACCCCTTTAAAATGCTTTTATTTTTGTTGTGGATTAAAGGTCCCTCTGCTCTTTGTCGGGAAAGGGCTTTTGATATTGGTGTCTCTACCCACAGGCAGGCAGAACTGCCAGATCAGATCTACCAGCAGAGCTTTAGGGTGCAGATTAGACCTTGGCAATTGGCTTTCACCCAGAAACTCAAGCCCTTAAATCACTTCTAAAGCGTGATTACTTTTAAAAGATTTACTGTCATAACCCCCAAGTGACCCTGCTGCCACGCAGAACACGCCGCAAACCCGAGTGCTGCGAGAAGCATTGCACGGGTGCGCAGGTCCTCCTCTCCCAGTAGCACAGGTGGGCAATTTTCTTAAGACTGAGCAGATTTTAGGGCAGAAGGGTAAGTTCGGGGAGCCATGAAGCTGGGGGCCATCAGGAACCACCCCCCCACACACCCACCGGCAGCGTGCCCGAGGAGCAGATGCCGGCCGGAGAAGTGCCAGCCAACAGTCGAGAATAGCAGCGGGGCAGGGCAGAAGGGAAGGAAACACACGGCCTTAAGCAAGAGCTCAACCCAGTTTGAACCCATCAGCGTTTAAATACGGTTTTTCCGAGGGACCGAACTCCTCAAAAATCGCTGCTGGTACCAAGGGGCAGCTCCGAAGGCTGAGGACCACGGACCAAGGATGCTGCTGCGAGACGAGCAGCTCGTTCCGCCACTGCTATTTCATATACATTTACAGCTGGGCTGAGCGTAAACAGGGAAGTCACGTGGCATCCGCAGTGTCACGTAGTGTCACTGGGGCTTAGAACATCGCCTTTTTAACACCTAGTAGCCCACACGGAATCTGCAAAAACGGGAACCTTTAAGGAATTCCTATTAACACCGCCCGCCTCGGCCACCCTCCGTGACTCGGGAATCGGTTTCTGGATGCTTTAGCCTGTATTTCCCACTTCCTTTCCCCGCAAGTCTACCTACCAGAAACGAATCTGAACGCTGACACAGTAAGTAGATTGATTGCAGTTGTTTTATTTTGGTTTTGGTTTTTTTTTTTTTTTTTTTTGGACCGAGTCCCAATTTTAGTCCGATTTGCTTCTCAGATAGGAGGCTCCACATTGTCACGTAGTTCGTAAAAGCAGTTGCTACACTGATTTGACGAGATACGCCAGGCTGTGCATCTGCACATCAGAAAGCCAGACCGTGCACGCCGCAGATGCATCAAATTTTCTCAGAATAATAAACGGGAGATTTACTGCAAACAATAGGGAAATAATTTTGACGGGCTTCTTCCAAACACACAGATATAAATACAGGTCAGACTCGCAGAGAGCGTTCGTATTTGCATCGTGGTGCTTTAAAAGCAATTTGAAAAGAAAATGTTTTATTTTATAACGTAGAATCATGGAATGGTTTAGGTTGGAAGGGACCTTAAAGATCATCCAGTTCCAACCCCCTGCCATGGGCAGGGACACCTCCCACCAGACCAGGTTGCTCAAAGCCCCATCCAACCTGGCCTTAAACACTTCCAGGGATGGGGCATCCACAACTTCCCTGGGCAACCTGTTCCAGTGTCTCACCACCCTCACAGGAAAGAATTTCTTCCTAATATCTAATCTAAATCTCCCCTCGTCCAATTTAAAACCGTTACCCCTTGTCCTGTCACTACCATCTCCTGACAAAGAATCCCCCTCCGGCTCTCCTGTAGGCTCCCTTCAGGTATTGGTAGGCAGTTCAGATAACAAGCCTGGGAGACGGCAAATTTGGATTGGTTTCTCCTCCTACTACACCACTGATCATGGATCGTGGGAAAAACCTCAGCTTTCAATCAATTACCCAAAGGGCAGGTGAAATTTTCCAAGAAGGTATCACCACCACCAGCAGGAACGAAGCACACAGGTGCTTCCCAGCACCTTAAAAAAAAAACAAACCCTCATCTTTTAAAGGATGGTTATATGGAAATATAACTTTCAATGGAAATGTATTAATCAGTGCGTATCAGCAAATACGTTCATCTCTGGTTATTTCATACCATTGTTACCCTGTTCTCTGACACAATTTTAATAACTTTCTTCAAGAAAGAATATAGCCTTGCTAATATAAAGGGCAGTACAATTACTTGGACGTACCTTTGAACAGATATAGCGTTTTGAGATAATTTTTGGCAGAAATTCTCACCCTATAACAAGGCAACGATTTGGTCTGCACATACAATTTCAGACCAAAAACCTTAAAGCTTCCAGGCATCTCCTGAACGACGGGAGGAGGAAGGTCCTCAGATCCTTTCCTACCTGTTAGCTGATTAGTATTTCTGCCAATAAATGAACCGCAACTTTTTTTAAGGGGAAAAATTCTCTCTCACAAATGGATTGGTTCTACCAGACCGACCAAGACAGACGAATAGTGAAAACTTATTTCCGGCAATAAATAATGAGCTGCTTTGAACTATTTTTCAGACACTATCTAGTCTACGCACAGGAATCTCCATCCACAAAAAGGGTGCTACGAATCTCAATATAAAGGTGTGTGACATAGATCTGCTGGGTCAAGCACTGGCTGACTGGAGGGTCCCAAAGAGTAGTGCTCAATGGATTTAAATCCAGCTGGCGGCCGGTCACAAGTGGTGTGCCTCAGGGCTCAGTGTTAGGACCATTTCTGTTTAATGTCTTTATTGATGATCTCGACAAGGACATAGGGTGTATCATCAGCAAGTTCGCAGATGACACCAAGCTAAGCAGGAGTGTTGATTCCCAGGAGGATAGGGAAGCTCTACAGAGAGACCTAGATAGATTGGATCATTGGGCCAACATCAATGGCATGAGTTTCAACAAGGGCAAGTGCCAGGTTCTGCACCTGGGCCACAACAACCCCAAGCAGCGCTACAGGCTTGGGGAAGTGTGGCTGGAAAGCTGCCTGGAAGAAAGAGACCTGGGGGTTCTAATTGACAAGCGGCTGAATATGAGCCGGCAGTGTGCCCAGGTGGCCAAGAAAGCCAACGGCATCCTGGCTTGTATTAGAAATAGCGTGACCAGCAGAAGTAGGGAGGTGATTGTGCCCCTGTACTCAGCACTGGTGAGGCCACACCTCGAGTATTGTGTCCAGTTTTGGGCACCTCAATCCAAGAGAGATATCGAGGTGCTGGAGCGAGTGCAGAGGAGGGCAACGAAGCTGGTGAAGGGCCTGGAAAACAAATCCTATGAAGAGCGGCTGAAGGAGCTGGGACTGTTTAGTATGAGGAAGAGGAGGCTGAGGGGAGACCTCATCACTCTCTACAACTACTTGAAAGGACACTGTAGAGAGGTAGGTGCTGGTCTCTTCGCACAGGTAACTAATGACAGAACGAGAGGGAATGGCTTCGAGCTCCAACAGGGTAGGTTTAGACTGAACATTAGGAAAGAATTTTTCACAGAAAGAGTGGTCGGGCATTGGAACAGGCTGCCCAGGGAGGGGGTTGAGTCACCATCCCTGGATGTGTTTAAGAGCCGTTTAGATGTGGTGTTGGGGGATATGGTATAGGGGAGAACTTTGTAGTGTAGGGTAGATGGTTGGACTCGATGATCCCAAGGGTCTCTTCCAACCTGGATGATTCTATGATTCTATAATCTTCCAGATGGGAAGCATTACAAAAGCGTCATTACACACATGTATTTTTAATATTAGGCAATTATTGTCTTGCACACAGTCTTAGGGCAGCGATCACAACTGAAACGCATGGCCGATCGCAGGGAGAGGAAAAGAAAAAAAAAAAAGCAGCTTCAGGCAAAACCACAGAATCACAAGGGATGGGTGATGTGTTTTTTACCACCCTCCTTGCCCGACCCCCATTTCAGCATTTTAAACAGTTTTAGCAAGCTGAAAAAAAAAAAAAAGCAACAAATTAAAAAAACCTTACTTCTTCTTTAAGCCGTCTGGGTGTTTTCCTACGGACGCTATCTCAGCATTACCCAGCCAATAGAGCTAACGGCATTAATTGCTTTCTCTTTGCTGAGATCCGAGTCCTTCCCTTCACTTTCTCTTGAGCAAGCGAACAAACAGAAGCAGCCTAGGTAGACAGCATCTCCAGAAATAAAAAAAAAAATAAAAAAATAAAAAAAATATCTATTTTACAACAGCAGGAAACAAATAAGATAATACGTATAGACTTCAGACATTTCAATGTTGGGTTTAAAACGCCGGCTGAAAGGCTCGGAACTCCCTGGGGCAGAACCGAAGTGAAATAAGCCGAGCAAAAAGGGACGTATTTCTGAGCAACGTGCCTTTCCACCGTGGTGTTCTCAACTTTTATCCGCAGCCTCTAAAATAAACTGCTCCGTTGTGTAATCCCAAACCTTGGAAAAGTTAGCAAAAACCTCCTTCTCCTGTAGCGGCTTCCTGCACCTGCCCCTACAGGTAATAAAGGATTAGAAGGATCAGAATTGCAATGTTTATGAAACTTTTTTTTTTTTTTTTCCCCCTCTGCTCAGCAAGCAGCTTATTTCTGATTCTTAAAATGAAAGGAGTGGCCGTGCTAAAAAAAAAAAAAAAAGGGAAGAAAAACAACATAATGAAAAGGAAGCACACACCCATATGGAAAAAAATGGCCAAAAGACGAAGCATGCTTATTGCCAATGCTCTGTAACCTTGTCACCGACGAAAAACAAACCATTAATTAGAAGAGAAGAAAACTTCAAGGTTTTCTTTCCTGTGTATTTTCAGAATCTTACAAGCGTCGGCGCTTCCATCGAGGACGCAGGTTGCTCCGCCAGTGTGATACGTTTTAATATCCAGCAGTAAACTTCTCGTTAGAATCTCAATAATTGTAAATATTCTCCCGGTGTCCCTGCAATCCCACAGATGGCAACTAAGAGCGGTGGTTTTGAGGCAGCAATTCCCTTCCCGCAGCTCCCTCCAGCACAGACAAAGCCTGTGTAAACACCACCAGGAATTCTTCGGCTTTATGTAAGAAATGCAAATTTGGGGCTTTGACAGATCTACAACCCAACAGGCTGGGATTAAACATACCCACACGCTCCTCCGCGCCTCACCTCGCACACTCGCTACAGCATCCCAACATCAGCAAAAGATTTGCTCCGCTTCGACGGTAAGAAACATCTGCCCGAGTACAGCAAATGATTTCTGGATTTCTTCCAGATAAGTACGAGTCAACGCTGATTACTGTACGAGCTGGCTCGGCTACAGATCAAAGCCTTATAGGAACCTTAGTTTGCAACAGGTGACCATATTCTAGATGAGAAAGATTTCCCTCCCTGGTTAGGGATACTTTTAAAAGAAGCCACCAATACCCTGAATAGATTTTCCAGATGCTGTGTAACCCCGTGTTACAGACTTCTGCCTGGCAATAAAACCCGCAGTGAGCGCCGCGGAGCTGGTAGGAGTTATTAAACGCGCCGGAACGCTGGGCTGGCATCTCCTTCCCGAGCACGATGTGGGTGCAACCATCGTGAGTGACGCAACTCACTGATTAACAACGCAACAGCAAGTGTGGGGTTACGGTGCTCCTGGCAGCAGGATCATAGAATAGAGTCACAGAATGGTTTGGGTTGGAAGGGACCTTAAAGATCATCGAGTTCCAACCCCCCTGCCATGGGCAGGGACACCTCCACTAGAGCAGGTTGCTCAAAGCCCCATCCAGCCTGGCCTTGAACACCTCCAGGGATGGGGCAGCCACAACTTCTCTGGGCAACCTGTTCCAGTGTCTCACAACCCTGACAGCAAAGAATTTCTTCCTAATATCTAACCTAAATCTCCCCTCTTTCAGTTTAAAACCATTACCCCTCGTCCTCTCACTCCACTCCCTGAAAAGAGTCCCTCCCCATCTCTCCTATAGCCCCCTTTAGGTACTGGAAGGCCGTTGTGACAGTCTACCTGGAGCCCTCTCTTCTCCTGGCTGAACAACCCTATCACCAGGTCCTCATCCTGCTGATGACCACATCCAGGCAAAGTAATGTAGTTTTCCTCAAAAAGGAGGTCCAGCAAGGCAAAACTCTCACCTTACCCAGCTCTGCAAAAGCCTGCAGAGCCTGGTCTCCAGTAGGATTTTTCAGTACACAGAACCACAGAATCATATGGGGTTGGAAGGGACCTCTGGAATCATCTAGTCCAACCCCCCTGCCAAAGCAGGTCCACCTACAGCAGGTTGCACAAAAACGTGTCCAGGCGGGTTTTGAATGTCTCCAGAGAAGGAGACTCCACCACCTCCCTGGGCAGCCTATTCCAGTGCTCTGCCAGCCTCAAAGAAGTTCCTCCTCATGTTTAGGTGGGACTTCTTACATTCAAGTTTGTGCCCATTTCCTCTTGTCTTATCCCTGGGCACCACTGAAAAAAGACTGGCCTCATCCTCTTGATGCCATCCTTTTAATTATTTATAGGCACTGACCCAATCCCCCCCTCAGCCTTCTCTTCTCTGGACTAAAAAGACCCAAGTCCCTCAACCTCTCCTCATAAGAGAGATGCTCCAGGCCCCTAATCATCTTTGTCGCCCCCTGTTGTACCCTCTCCAGCAGTTGCCTGTCCTTCTTGAACTGGGGAGCCCAAAACTGGACACAATGTCCACAATGTCTACACCACCATGTATTAGTTATTCCTTAGTAAATACACACCTTTTTGTCAGCTAAGATAAAGCCTGTAACTTCCTGCAGTAGTCAGTCACCTCTATTCAGGCTTCAAAAGGACTTGTTCTATTACAATAAATATTGAAAATGTACCATGCTTACATTAACTTAAAGTAACTTCAACAGGACAGTGGAGCCTTCACCTTAAACAACAGCCCAACTGTACCCGCCTGGAGAGAGGTCACAGCCAAGGTTGTAATTGCCATGGTAAATTAAAAACACTTAGGTATTAGTCACGGTGAACTATGTCCAGCCTTAGAGCACTTTAGTAAAAGATCCTAATAAAAGCCCAGTCATTCAACATTTGATCATGACTTAAAATTACTATAACTTCACGTCTCATTCATTAAAACGATCTTCAAGTTTGGGAGATGCCTTTACGCTGCTGTGTTGTGAGTTTGTAATTCCACCATATCCGTCACCTTTGCAATTTTTTTTTTTTTTGTGTCAGGTTACTCCTTCCATCTGCAGCTCTCGGGAATACCCACTACAAACTGGAATGCTCCAAAGACCCTAAAAGCGTCTGTTGTGCTTCAGCTGCTTTCTCTGTGACTTTGTTAGAGCCAAAAAAAAGCCCCCAGCAAATAATAATTATGGTCTTCTGTATTTCTGCAGGAACACCAGCAAAATGCAACCACCTGACCGAGGTGAAGATTAACACAGAGATACTGAAGTTCAGGCAGAGTAAATGATGTGCCATCCAAATGAAGTGGACAGCAACCGGTGGAGAGCAATGTGACATCTGGAGGGTCTGCCTGCTGGTCCCTGTGACAGCACTGGCCATCGGTCCTCTCTGCAGGCCTGGAGGAGGCTGGCTGTCACCAGTCCTTCGGGTATCATCCCAGAGCCGGCCCGTGATGCTGCTCCAACTTCTTCGCTGCATACCTACCCATCGACTCACCCACTCCTACCTCCTCTGGCTCTTACCAGTCTAATTACCCGCCCACCCACATTTTCTCTTACTCACTTCAGTAACCCACCCATGTACATGTTTTTCATTCATCTCCCTGTTTGGTTACACAACTTGAACCTCAAACACCTTCAATCCACTCGCTAATAGTAATTTTACCTCCTAAGATATGCCTGTCCTTACCTCTCTAATCAACACCCCTACCCTGCATCGAGCTTCCCAGTGGCTTGAAGAAGACAGTTTAACTACCACCCCAAGCTCCCAAGGTCCAGGAGGATCCACCAGTCAAGTTCTCCGCGCCACACCAATGCTAACCAGCTCCTGGGATCCATGCTGAATGAGTCAAACTTGAAATTTCTTCTGACACAAGGCAGACTCTGGCCCTGCCTTCACAGGCTTCCAGACAGGCACGTAACGCATGCCCTCGCTCCCATCCTGCAAAAAACCTTTCTCTGGAGACTTGCAACACAACCCTCTCATCCTTTGGAGCACTCCGAAAGGAAAAATGGTAGTAATGCTTCAGAAACCACAGAATCATGCAGGTTGGAGGGGACCTTTGAGATCATCGAGTTCAACCATCAACCTAATGCTACCAAGGCCACCACTAAACCATGTCCTTCAGCACCACGTCTGCCCGGCTTTTAAATACCTCCAGGGATGGACTTCCAAACACTTCCCTGGGCAGTCTGTTCCAGTGGTTGATAACCCTTTCCGTGAAGACATTTTTCCTAATATCCAATCTGAACCTCCCCGGTGCAACTTGAGGCCTTTTCCTCTTTTCCTATCGCCTGTTCCTTTGGAGAAGAGACCGACCCCCCCTGGCTACACCCTCCTTTCAGGGAGTTGCACAGAGTGAGAAGGTCTCCCCTCAGTCTCCTTTTCTCCAGGCTGAACACCCCCAGCTCCCTCAGCCGCTCCTCACAAGACTTGTGCTCCAGACCCCTCACCAGCTCCGTTGCCCTTCTCTGGACCCGCTCCAGCACCTCAATGCCTTTCTTGTAGTGAGGGGCCCAAAACTGGACACAGCACTCAAGGTGGGGCCTCACCAGTGCCCAGTACAGGAGGACTATCATTGCCCTAGTCCTGCTGGCCACACTATTGCTGATACACACCAGGATGCTGTTGGCCTTCTTGACCACCTGCGCACTCTGCTGGGTCATATTCAGCCATCTGTCAACCAACACCCCCAGGTCCTTTTTCCACTGGGCAGCTCTCCAGCCACTAGAAGAGGTCTGGGGTAAAAGCATCCCCACCATAGGCAGCTCCGAAGGGATGGGCTTGGGCCAGCATGGCCATGTGCCAGCTCACACCAACCAGCCCATTTTCTCATGGGGCGACAGCAAAAACAATGCCCATTTGTCCTCTTTACGGCCACGGAGTATTTGTTTTGGGAGGATGTTGATGTAGCTCTTTGTGGTCAAGAAAAGGGAAAACTTTGGAGTGCCTGAGGCTTCTGGTAGCGAAGACGGAGCCCTGAAGAAGAAACAATAAACAAGCAACGCCCGAATCCCACCAAAACAAGCGAAACTATAAAAAGAAACAATAGTTATGAAGTGAAGAAACTTTGAGGGAAAGACAGAATAATGGAAAGCTTAGGGGAGGGCGGGGGGGGGAAGACTCAAATAACTACATTACAACTTCCACTATTTCTATCACTAATGGAAAACTGTGATTTTTTTTTTTTCATCTTCCCTGTAATGCCATCTGCAGACTTGCCCGCACCCATCACTTTCTCGCAGTTTAAGTGCCACAACAGAGTTAAAAATCACTGAAGTTATACTGGCATAACTTCCCCATATAAAAACATCTTCATTTCCGAATAAAATTGGCCTTTCTGGCTACTTTTCAACAATTTCTCAAGTGACACCAGAACGGATGACTCTTCCACCGGAATAAAACACGCGTCTTGAGAAATTATACTATTAGCAGTTCAGTTTAAAACCTATCTTCAATCAGTATAATTTTCCCAAATCCTCAAGAACTGAAGACTTAAGTCTAATACTCAAGAGCACATAATATTATTCTGCTTATTTTTACAGGCTGTTAACACCACAAAGAGAATTACTGAAAGATGAGAATGAAGACTTGAAATAATACGGTGAAACAAAGAAATGGAAAAATTTAGGCCAAATATCGGGGGGGGGGGAAATCTTGCAGTCAAACTCTGTGGAAAAGACTCCAGAAGATGGAAGTGGAAGGCCAAGTTCTTAGAGTATCTCTTAGCCATAAACCACAGAGAAAAAAAAAAAAAAAAAAAGTAGCAGAAAACATGTACTGGCAAGAAAGACGGTCTGGATGATCTAATGCACTTTCCATCTCTAACATCTATGATTCTGTAATTCCATAGGAGGGCTTAGCAGAGGGCTGGCAAACTTTCGCAGCAACTCGATCGTCTGATTATTGTGTGATAATCACAAAGCGTTCAATCAAAAGGAGGTCCCTCGGAGCTGGATGCTGTAGCTCTGCCCCCACCACTCTCCCTCCAAGTTGCGCATTGCGTTGCCAGCGGAGAGCCTGATGTGAATGGCAGGCGGGCGGTAATTACAGAGTTGTGGGTAGCTCTCCTAAACAGGCAAAACAGAATTTAAGTAATTAAAGAGACAACCATCATCTTTCTTGCAAAACGCCCGGGGGTCAACTTTTGACAGCGTTTTTGATATTACAGAGTTCAACTTCGTCAACATTTCTGCATGCAAATAACTTTACTCACACATGCAAGTAAGAGTTAGCGTGGCTGCATCTATACTATACAGCATTTTAACTCTTGATTTGTGTGCGGATAAAATCCTTCCTTAGGGTAAAATACCAGATTGTTTCTCCAATCATGTGCTTTGTTTGCTATTTTCAAGCTGTTAGGTAAGCGTACACACAGAAAGAAGGAAGTGCAAGACGACGTATGGCACAAGCACATCTTTTATGTTTAAAGCATGTGTATGAGAAAAATGGATTATAGCAATAGGAAGAGGGACCTGGACAGGCTTGAGAGGTGGGCTTGCGCAAACCACATGAAGTTCAACCAAGCCAGGTGCAGGGTCCTGCACCTGGGATGCGGCAATCCCAGGCACAAATACAGGTTGGGTGGAGAATGGCTGGAGAGCAGCCCTGAAGAGAAGGAACTGGGAGTGCTCGTGGATGTGAAGCTCAACATGAGCACACTGACAGCCCAGAAAGCCAACCACATCCTGCGCTGCATCAAAGGAAGCACGGCCAACAGGTTGCAGGAGGTGATTCTATCCCTCTACTCTGCTCTCTTGAGTACTTGAAGTACTGTGTCCAGCTTTGGAGTCCTCAACACAGGAAGGACATGGACCTGTTGGAACAGGTCCAGCGGAGGGCCACAAAGATGATCAGAGGGATGGAGCACCTCCCCTATGAAGACAGGCTGAGAGAGCTGGGGTTGTTCAGCCTGGAGAAGAGAAGGCTCCGGGGAGACCTCAGAGCAGCCTTCCAATATCTAAAGGGAGCCTACAGGAGAGCCGGAGAAGGACTCTTGATCAGGGAGTGTAGCAATAGGATGAGGGGCAATGGTTTTAAATTGGAAGAGGGGAGATTTAGATTAAATACTAGAAATAAATTTTCCTGTGAGGGTGGTGAGACCCTGGCCCAGGTTGCCCAGAGAAGCTGTGGATGCCCCATCCCTGGAAGTGTTCAAGGCCAGGTTGGATGGGGCTTTGAGCAACATGGTCTAGTGAGAGGTGTCCCTGCCCAGGACAGGGGAGTTGCAACTGGATGATCTTTAAGGTCCCTTCCAACTCTAACCGTTCTATGAATCTATGATTCTAAGTTTAAGAATCAGGAAGATTGAAAGAAAAATTAAAAGATAAAATCTCCAAAGAAGAAAGGTAAAAAAGAGGGGGCATATAGAAAGATACTCCTTCACAACATGGAACCGTGCTGTGTCTGTGGGAAGCCCATCGCCTGAGCCATCGCTGCCCTGAAACCTTCTTTGGAGGATTGGGTTAGAGGGTGTTTTGCACGTACTTTTCCTGGCCAACAGAAATTCCACCCCAACTCTGACTAGGACGGAGTGTGATCTGTGGGATTACAGCCAAAGCCAAATTTGGTGGAAAGTATGAACAGAAGAACAATTCGCGATGCTGTCTGAAAAAAAGCCAAATTGATAAATGCCATGAGCCTATCGGCCTCTATAAATATGATTTTAATACTATTTATTTCCATTGTTGACTAGAAATTTTACTAAAGGACAATCTCCTCTTTGCCACCATACAGTGATATCAACCCTACTCTTAAGTATTTAGGCTCTGAACAGAAAATGGAAATATAAAAGGAGCACACTGACTACTCAGTGTACACAGAAGCCTAAGTTACATGTAGACACCAAAAATCCAGATGCCAAAGGAAAAGAGGGAAGACTAAAACCCACCAGATTGCTTGTTTTGGAGAACAAGGTTAACGTAGCTCTTGCTTGAGCTCCACCGTGATTAGGAGACAAGGGAGGTGGGGTTTCCTGAACAAGTTGAACTAAACTTCATGCAGGTGTCACCAAGAGGGACAGTCCCACCTCCTCCTTTGCTTCTGGCCACGAGTTCCTGTTTCTTCCCCATCAGCACGAACAGTCACAGAGCTATGCAATGAGCTGGATCATCCCCAGGCAGCGCTACAGGCTTGGGGAAGAATGGCTGGAGAGCTGCCTGGCAGAAAAGGACCTGGGGGTGTTGGTCGACAGCAGGCTGAACATGAGCCAGCAGTGTGCCCAGGTGGCCAAAAAGGCCAACAGCATCCTGGCCTGTATCAAGAACAGTGTAGTGAGTAGGACCCGAGAGGTGATCGTCCCCCTGTACTCGGCACTGGTGAGACCCCACCTCGAGTACTGCGTCCAGCTTTGGGCCCCCTACCACAGGAAAGACATTGAGGTGCTGGAGCAGGTCCAGAGAAGGGCAACGAAGCTGGTGAGGGGTCTGGAGCACAAGTCTTACGAAGAGAGGCTGAGGGAGCTGGGGTTGTTCAGTCTGGGGAAGAGGAGACTGAGGGGAGACCTTATTGCTCTCTACAAGTACCTGAAAGGAGGCTGTAGAGAGGCGGGGGTCGGTCTCTTCTCCCAAGTTACAGATGATAGGACAAGAGGCAATGGCCTCAAGTTGCGCCAGGGGAAGTTCAGGTTAGATATTAGGAAATATTTCTTTACTGAAAGGGTTGTCAGGCATTGGAATGGGCTGCCCAGGGAGGTGGTTGAGGCACCATCCCTGGAGGTATTCAAGAGAGGAGTTGACATAGTGCTTGGGAATATGGATTAGTGTTGGGTGGTGTGGTGGTGTGTGTGTGGGTTGCGTGTGTGGTGGTTTTTGTTTTTGTTTTTTTGTGTTGTGTTTGGTTTTTTTTTGGTTTGTTTTTTTTTTTTTTTTTTTTTTTTTCATTGGTTGGACTAGATGATCTTAAAAGGTCCCTTCCAACCTCTGTGATTCTGTGATTCTGTGATTTCTGATTTTCCCAGAAGAAATGGAGGAAAAAACCAATAAATCTAGTTTTCAACCAGATCAGCAAATTGAGCTGTCTCACCCCAAGGCCACATGGTCATGGTCATCAGCACTAACCGCAGAAGAAGCAAACCTTAAAACCGCACACGAAATCTGCAGAGTGTACCCAATAAATTGAACTGCTCTGGTCAACTACAAAACAACATGTACCAATCACGATAATCCGAAACCATGTCCACAGAAGCTAATATTGTCACCTTTAAATAGTAAGCCAATGGCGAGAGGTCACCTGGGAAGGCTGGGCACCTTTCACCCTGCAGATCCCACCTCCTGCAAAGTCCTGGAACCAGCAGCCTTCAAGCAGAGCCTGGGCTGAGGTTGCTTTTTGCCCTCCCGCTGGAGCTGAGCCAGCGCAGGGAGGAATTCAGAATTCACAAAGCCATCAAGAGAAAGCCCTGGAGGGTAAGTATGACTCCATGAGAAAGAGATTCCCAGGAGAAGGGGTAGAGCCCTGTATTCTGGTCCCTTCTCCAGGAATTGCTCATGCCTACTGCACTGAAGATTAGATAAAACGTATACACAGCTCCTTTTATACTAAAGCTTGAAAAATACATCCTATGAGCTATGTAAATACAGTCAAGAGCCAGTGAGAGCTCTGCCCTAACAGGAGAACAGCATATACCTACCTGTATTCTTGGAAATATTTTTATTTTTGGTGTATAAAAGTAAATCAAAGAGCAAAGCTGAGATCTTCACAGTTATGACTCACTTCTGCCAACCTCATGTTTTGGCAATACAACTGCATATACACTCTCAAAGGAACCTGTAATAACAGGTCATACGGGGAATTTCAGTAGCCGCTTAGGT
Organism: Numenius arquata; assembly: GCF_964106895.1. Lineage (NCBI taxonomy): Eukaryota > Metazoa > Chordata > Aves > Charadriiformes > Scolopacidae > Numenius > Numenius arquata. Next base: position 128,604,595 of record NC_133577.1, read on the forward strand.
CCTTAAAGTTACAATTCAGGTGACCCAAAGTTTGATTAGAAGTTGAAAACGCCTGGTAGCTTCTATCTGTTGCTGTAGTGACTCCCTGAAGTCACAGCCCTGCCTGGAGGCAGCCCAGTTTGCCAGCAGACATACGGGAAACGAGGGAATTTCAAGTCTACTTTCTCATTTTTCAGCCCTCTGGGACACCAGAGATCATAGCACACAACCCTATCTTGAAAATACACATAAAAAAAGTGGCTTCTATTCATACCTCACATTGCTGGAAAACATGTGGTTTTTTATTTGGCTCAATTTATTTTTTTAGATGTTGGTATTACTGGTATTACCATTCTGGTAGAGCAATGGAAGAGGAAGCCCTCCCCTTTTCCAGATCCAATTTTGAGCTCACCATCCTGTAGGCAAACTTCAGCTGTAAACTCTGCATTTTGGATAGCTGCGGGCCATAAAGAACTTCACTCAAAAAAAATTTACAAGACAAACAAGGAGGAAAAGCCAACAAATTCTCTATACCTCCCCTGTGAACTTTTGCATGGGAATCCCTCAGAAATCAGCACGAATGAACGCTACGGAGAAGCTGCATCAACCTAAACCATCAAGCATCATGTTGGGTTGGAAGGCACCATACCACAGACCTGTATATCTAATTTCAGATTGTGTTAGTGTTTTCCTTAGATGCAATTTATGGCTTGTGTTTAAAAAGCTACCATTTGTGGTAAAGGGGTTTTTTTTTTTTTGTTTGGTTGGGTTTTTTGTCAGTTGTTTTTTTTACAAAATCAAGTCCTTCACTAACGTAATAAGCAGTTTTCTGCTTCAGAGAGAAAGGGCTGTTAAACCTGCATCCACGTGGCTGCTTTTTTTGTCAAAATAATAATAAAACCCCATGGAAAAATGCAATCTCTACATCATGTATTTTAGATTCTATTGTATTACGTGACATTTTAAAAACTGCAAGGAAAATGGAAATACTACAAACATAGAATCATAGAATGGTTTGGGTTGGAAGGGACCTTGAAGATCATTGAGTTCTAACCCGATGTCCCTGTCCCTGGCATGGGCAGGGACACCTCCCACTAGACCAGATTGCTCAAAGCCCCAAACATACATGTAAAAAAAAAAAAAAAAAGCCATCAGGTTTCAAAACATGTTTTTTTTCCAATTATTTTGGGTGGGAACACCCCTGTGCGCTGCATCACTGGTACCAACCCGCTCCCCAAAAGAGTTGATTTTCAAGAGCAGTGATTTCCCTGTCCCAAGGGTGGGTAACACAATAATGAAACCAAGATCTAAGACTCCTTTTCTCCTCAAACAGGGTCTGCTTGTAACGTCTTAGTCAATGAAAATTGCTCCAGTGTGAGCCCGAGGCAATTTGATCCACCGCTTCAGTACAGGTTTAACAGTTAACAGTCTAGGGGCTATAAAAATTCGTAGTTTCCTTTCCTTTTTATCTGGAATGATAAGAAAACAATGGTTTTGGTTTTGTTGCCCTTTTTTTTTTTAAAAAAAAGAAAAAAAAAACCCTCCCTCCTGAGAACACTTTGATATGCTTACGGTTAAATAAATGATTTTCAGAAGATATGCAGTTAATTCACAAAAATACTTGGCAAAAATCTAACGGCGAATATCTAATTCATAGAACATTCTCCTTTATTTGTTTAATTCAAGTAAAATATTTTCCTCCGCCCTTTCCTTTTCATAGGCTTTTCACACCCACATAACAACCGAGTGACTCTTCCCTGACCCTGCCTCCCACGCCTTTGGGTACAACCGCTCGCTGGAAAGTCACCCCGCTCCCAAGCTCTTCTCCCAAGATCCAGAGGAAACACTTAAGGAAAGGAAATCCAGTACAATGCTAAACCTTCCTTTTTATTTATTTTTTAATTTTTTTTTTTCCAAACCGCTGGGTTTATTTGCAGTTCCGTAGGGATGTGTGGTGTACGGGCTGCCTTCTCGGTTGCTTGTTTGGAAAAGAGGGGACAATAAAATATCCACGAGCGCCTCACTGCATCCCGATGTCACCCACCCAGGGAATTCCTCCCTTCCCGGTGGACGCTTAGGACACAGCAGCAGAAATTCCTACAGCTGGTGTCTGGAGGGGATCTGCCACAGAGCGTGGAGAATTCAATAATCACTATTCCGCTTTCCCTGTCTTCTAATAAACTACGCCTACAAAACAACGTACTAGAAATCCAAGAGCTACAGCATCACGTTAACAGCGTCCCCTCTAAAAGGAAAACATAGTGACAAAGCACTGAAGGAAAGTTAAATATCACTATCCTCGTTTTATCGACAACTAAGAATAAATGCCTTGGCACAAGAAGCTCCCCCCCGGCTCCAAAAAATCCCTCCCCAAACCAGTGATTCGGGGCACACGACTTCCAGACCTAGCTCCATCAGCCAACGTGATTCCTTCTGGCCAATAGCATGTTAATGATTTGAGGTTTTTTTTTAAAAAAAACCACTAATTGATAGCTTGCTTTATTTTTTCTTGGGATTTACAGAGCCACTTAAAACCAACGTTGTTTCTATTCTAGGCATATTTTAGGAAAAGCATCATTAGATTTAATTCCAGGGACCGACATCTGATTTTCACGTGAAATTTAAGAAGACCCAAGCCTTGTTCGTTCAGCAAAGCGTAACAGGAAAATCACAGCATCCAGCAGGACAGGATCCCAAAGCCGAGGGCTGGCCCATCCTCTCTGCTTAGTACCAGCGTTAGCAAAGGTTCATAGGTTAAAGGTGGGAGGGAAGAGCAATTTCCAATTGTTTTTGTCGACCTGATCAACCAGGTTTCTCCCCTTCTTTACAGATCCCTGAACTGCAGCAGCCCAGTTAGTGTTTGCTGTAAAAGCTGCTCCAGTGAAAAAGACGACTACACCTTGCCACGTTCAGAAAGCTGTTAAAGAGCTTTCTTTCAATTCCATTTAGCCAGATACCATCTCAGCACTGAAAAAGAGAAGTATATAAACTTACCAATGCATTATCAGGAGAAGCATCAGAAATCACGTTCAGGTGCAATTCAGCAGTCAGCACCTCAGCTCCTTCCTGGCACTAAATAAATCCCACAGGCAGCAGGTACCAGAACTGTCTCTCTCCTTTGGTAGTCATACCCCTAAGCTCACAGGCGTCTTCTGAAGCTGCCACCAACAAAAGAAACCACAGGAAGACTGCTTCCCTAATGCTTCATAACTGAGTCAGTAGGTCAACAATTCCTTCGGTTTAGGAGCCAGACCAATTCCCTTAAACACCCCCTTTTTTCTTTTTTTTTTTTTTTTTTTAGTGATGGAGACGCCAACTGTCTCCTGCCAGTGGCAGCCCATCTGCTTCCAGAACAGAACCAAACCGCTCCAAACCACCACCTCGTCTTGGCACAGGCACCCGTCCTGACGCAACTCCATTTTGTCTCTCGCGTCTGGGCGGGGGGTGGAAAACCAGGAGAAAATACTTACAATTGGAGAGACAGCCAGGAAACTGCTCCTCGTGCACCTTGCGCTGCTGCCGCCGTCTCCCAGCCCACATTCTCCTCTCCCATCCCCGCGATGGAGCGGGAAGAAGACGGGCACTTGACGGAATTCCAGACCTATTCCCAGTCTGCCTTGTTCCGGGCGAGCAGAGAATATCCTGCATGTGCATTTCAGGAGCGCTGCTCGAACAAAGAGAAAGCTCTGAAGCTGCTATCCCTCTTCCCGAGCCATGACTCAAAACGTCTGGTTGAAAATTGGTTTCGTAATAACCCTTTAGTACCACCTACTCACATCACAGAGCAACTCTCGCAGCAAATGCACAGGAAATCACCACCGAGTGCCAATGGAGCTACTATTCCAAGAACTAGCTCTTTCGGTTATTCCTTCATCATTGGGAAACTGAGATGCTTTTACTTTCTCTATCGCACAGGATGTCTATATATATATATATATTTTTTTTTTTAAGAGGAGCTTTTAACTATGATCCTGTAAAATACTTTGTTGATAAATCACCAGCTGAAAACTTGCCCACTGTAAAAAAAAAAAAAAAAAAAAAAAAAAAGAAAAAAAGAAAGTATTTCACAATACTCATTCCAGAAAATACAGTAACTCCTTTCTGGAAATAACTCACTGGACAAAAATCAGAAGGGCAGAATTAATTTCCAGCGACAGTTTGCATCCTGCAGAGCACACAAAGACGGTGGAGTCAGCCACGTGCCTTTCTGACCACCAACAGCAGACCCCTGACTCACCCAACCGCAAGATGAGTCGCAGGGAATGATTTCCTCTTCTTCCACGCTCCCCCAGGGCTCCTTCTGTGCCACCGGCATATCCTGAGCTTAATCCCGACTTTGATGGGAATTCCAAAACTCCTCTGGTGAGGCTGTGGCCACCGGCTAACGACGCGACCATCTGCTGGCTCCTGCTTTGAGTCACCTGTCAGCGATACAAAAGGAAATTACTCAGCAGCGAGCACGTGGAAACCCATCGTTACAGCCTCTCCCGGACCCCACAGAGGAATCCAAAATTCCCCGAGCCCTCAAAACCCGCCCCCCCCCCCCCCCGAAGTAAAGCTGCTCTATTCTGTTTTGCTAACGTTCAAAAAAGGGGGAACTCGGTTAAAAAATAAAATAAAATAAAATAAAGGACGGGAGAGGGTTTTGGCTGGGTTTTCAACGCCAGCATCACTGAAGCTGCTATGCAAGGGGGGGGGGACAAAAAAAAAAAAAAAAAAAAAAAAAAAAAGAAGACATTTCACAAACACTAGACCCTTCACTGTGCGTGACAAGAAAAATAATTAAAACAACTGAGAGAACTAATCTGTGGCTGCTTAGGAAGTTAACTCTTCGAAGGAAGTGATTAAGGAAGAGAACAAAAGCCAAGTGTTATGTTTATCAAACAAGTAAACTTAACAACCCGGGAGTGCTTACTCACCTAAGTGAGGGCTCAGCACTGTCACTGCCTGTCCCCCCCCCGCAGGCACAGCTTCACGCGGGGCTGGGATCTTATTGATTATTAAGCAGTTATTATTGCAAAGAAATAAAGCTTTTAAAAAATACGCAGCGCTGCTTTGCCGAAACGCCATCAGAAAAGGCAGCCACAATGTCCTGCCCCTCTTCAGGAAATTCCCTGTATCTAATTCCTATTCAGGACAAAATTCGCCAGGATTTTCCTGCGAAGTATTTACAAATTCAGTCCAGCAACACACTTTTTTTTTTTTTTTTTTTTGTTTCATCACAAATTACGCAGCTCGTGAATTCAGCCCTCCGCAACCAGACTCCCAACTTCTCCCAAAAAAACAGCAGACGAACAGAAGACAGCGAGTATACACGACACTTCGGATCTTCAGGAATTTCACCAAAAAATTAATTAATGCTAAAGATTTAATTGTCCAACCTGCTTCTGCATGCAGAAAGAGCCAGACCTGGTGCCTCTACGGGGGGGGGGGGGGGGAGGGAGGCGCTTCTTGTTCCTGTTTTGTACTTGACTTCTTTTTTCCCCCCCCTGCGCAGGAGATGATCTAATTATTCAACGTGTCAGTGTATTGCTTCACCCTTCCTCGTGTGTCTCCTTACATTAACATATTTTAACAATTCAGCTCATTAGGAAGGAGGGGAGGAACAAAACGGCCAATTATCCTTAAAAAAATCAATCACAAAGGCTGGAGTCTTTCCGTGTTTTGCCCCGTACCTATCCCCAACTCCACGAGAGCACACGACCGCGGATGCTGAATGTAAAGGGGACACAAAGCTCCCTAAACCCAGTCCTCGCGTTAACGTACCTGTACAAGGCACAAGCCTCATCCCCGAGCTCTGCCAAGGAATAATTTTGGGTCTTGCCCGATTGGGAAGGGGAAGAAACACCCAAATGACAGCCTTTTATTGTTACTGATGCTCAGCTGCAGGCTCTATGGGCGAGAGGGGGCTGATGGAGCTCGGGTATATTCATCGGGTGATGAAAGCCCGGGATCCAACCACGTAAGGCTGCTCCCCATCGACTTGAACTGGATGCGAAACACCCCGAAATCCAAATACAACGTGTACGGCGCCAGCATTTGCATATGGAGGATGCCAGCCGAAGTTTCCGAGCCCTTTTATCAAATGCCTTTCTCACAGCAAACAGCCATTCAACACCCAGCCCTTTCGGCAGATAAGGATTCCAGAGACCTTCTCGGGGTTTAAACCTTGCCTGGAATGACAACGCCAGGTTTGCTCAGGAATTGGCTCCAGCAGGGTCCCCACGGCACGTATTAAAATCACCGGTTCTCGGGGAAACGTTTCTTCAGCAAGTTTGGCGTGCGTAACATCAGGTCCTATATATAAACCTGTTTACGACTATTTCTAAAGAAGAGCTCGTTCTGAAGCAGCTCCTTTATTGTGATCGAACGCGCTGGATTCGTTCCCAGTAAAGGCTTATATAAGGCCTTCAAGGAAGTAGAAACTTATTTTGTACAAAATCGAGCCCGTATAGTAGTAGGTGCAACGGATTTATCCTGTTACACATTAAGTTTTACTAATAAAAGCCCCACATTGCAGTTATAAAGTCAAATGCTGAATCCCACTAGTACAAACAGTCAAATATTTCCTGCCATAAAATCAAAACCTTCTCAGCCAAAGGAAAGACAACAGGTAAAAAGCATCTGCTTTTCTTTTTTTTTTTTTTTTTTTTTGGTATCAAAGCATCACGCTCCTTAAAAGCAAAATCATGTAGTTGCTGGAATGCCTCATCTTCATCCCTTGCCTAAATCTGATTTAACTTTGGTTTAAAAAACAAACAAACAAACAAACAACAGACCAAGGAACATTCAAAAGAGAACCATTTTCAAATGCACGATGTTAATTCTCTCGATGCTAATTTTTTACAAGTATATTGTTGGTATTTTTGTTAATTCTGAACAAATCACCCTCTGGGCAGGTCTGTCCGCTCTAATAAATAAGGAGCTTTCTGAACCGTGGTCCCCAGTACGTCTGTGTAAAGCTTAATCCCATGGCCTCTGTTGGGAGGGATGTGTCCTCACTCCAGAAACCCTCGTGAGGACCTAAGTCCGTACCAGGTTTGGTTCCCAGGGCCTCACCCAGCCCTCTGACACCGCTCCAGCAAGATCCATGCTTCCCAGGACCACCAGGCAACAGGCCACACCAACCTCAAATCCAGTCTTCACAACCAAAAGCTGGGAATGTGACCAGGTCCAAAAACTCAAGCTCTTGCTACTTTAGGAATAAACCCACCAAATCAAACCGTAGCGTCTTCTTTCAGGTGCTTTAAAATGAAAAAAAAAAAAAAACAAACACAAAAAAACCACCGAATAGAAATGAAAGGTTGTGAACATCTTCACGTGGCACAGAGATGTGGTCCAAGCACCACGCGGTATCAGTGCAGGGAGCCTGTTGGGCTAAAACCATCCATGTCTGACATGGGCTGGGAGGCCAGTACAGCTCCCTTGAGTGGACCCAGTTGGTACACACACAGCCAGCGAGACAAAAATACCCATTCTGGTGTCGTTTAGGTGTCTACATCTGGATATATCAATCAGTCTCCACCTGATTAGCATGGACACCCTCCACAGCACTTCATCGGTAACGCCAGGGCTTTTTGCCCTCGGCCACGTCCCATTTTGTGCTGTCACACAGAGGCAGTTCAAGGGTTAAACCAGCTGCAAACTAAACCTCCTCTTGCTTATGATTAAAACGCTATAGGACTGACCCCGTAAGCACCTCAGCCTCACTTTTCAGAGGGGTCCACGTTACAGGTCTAGCATGAAGCGCTACACTACAATTTTCTTTGCAAAAATACGGTCAGAGATGCTACTCCCCCTTCTGCATCTTCCCAGAGCTAAGTCTCTTACCTGGGAAGTGGGAGACTTATCTTCTGCTTTCTCCTCCCAGCCCCACAGCCTGGAGCGCGTCGTGATTTTGATACTACACATTTACGAACCGAGGGGTGACCTCTCATCCCTCTCTCTGAATCACGCCGCCGCTCACAAAGACATCAAAGATTCCGAGCGAGAGAATATGCCAGAGCAGCTCGACCCTTACCCTACAGAGAAAAGGGACTTCTCCGGGCATTTGGAAGTCGAGATTTCGATTTCTTTTCTCAATCCCCCCTCCGCATTTCATCCAAGCTGTATAAGCAAGCCTCAAGTTAGGGCAGCTACACCTCTAGCATTTAATACTGGCACGCTTTTTTTCTTCCCACTGAGCTCGCTGGCAACTCTTAGATGCTTAACTCCTCTTATTCCTTCTAACAGGCATCTTGTTTTTCAGTCTGTAATTCCAGCGTTGGCATTTTTGGGGTTTTTTAGCTTTCGTCTCACGGGCCCGGGCACAAACAGCGTGCACAAAGGAAGTCTGGAGCTTTAGGAGCCGAGAGGAACGGCGGAATTCTAACGCTGGCAGAAAAAAAGGATGCCGTGAAGGGCAGGAGAGGCAGCACAGAATTGCTCTCCTGACTTACCCTGGTAGCTACAACAGATGGATCACATAATCCAGTGCAAACAGCAAGCAAGTTTCTTGGTAATAAGAGAAAAAGGACACGATGACCTCTAGGTAAAACTCCTAGGAACAGCAAGCACACATAAACATCAACCTGAGCAACTTTTATTTCTGTGCCAGAGCTCGAGCTGAAGATAACAGCAAAGACAAACACCCAAGACAGATTTAATTCAGACTGTAATTCACCGCACACACACACATGCCAAATCGTGGTATAAACCTCGTGCCTTTTAACGCTCCTCATTGTAAGGCCTGTTCTTATCTGGGTGACGAATGGAGGTTTTTCGAAAGGTTTTGAATCCTTCTGCAATTTTGGTGTAGCCTTCTTTAGGCAGAGAGGAAGCTGGAAGAACTTCAGGTTACTAACTGGGGTGGAATACGTCCTCCCACCGATCTCCAGACGCGGGACATCTTTCCGCAGGGCTCTGTTGATGAATTGTTGCGTAGCTACTGACAAACACCTTATTGTTACCTCCCTCTCTCCTCCTCCCTAAAGCATAGGTGTTTTAACCTTAGATTTATTTTGTTTGCAAAGTCGGTTCAGTTCCTCCAAGGGGAGGCAGCATGAACTCTGTTTTCTTGGTATGAAGGTACAGACCTCTTAAGTTTACCATATACTTCATGTAATAGACTAAAAAAATCCCCTGTTCCTCCTTCTGATTAACAAATCCTTGAAGAACTCAATTCCCCAGCACTCAGGAAACCCAACAGGGTAGCGGGGGCCATAAATATTCATTTTCTGCCCCAAACCAGGGAGCATTTCAGAAATAACAAGTATTGGGAGGCGGGTGGATTTTTGGGGGGGATTTCCTTTATTTTGAGTGCTGTTGGTTTGCACCACTAGATGGCACGTTTGAAACTCTTGGCATCTCGGTGAAATCCCAGCAAAGTCTTTGCTCTGCATCACCCCGTGTTTATCCTGCTCAGCCTCGCCTGGGATGGAAAAGTACAGGTAAAATGATATCTCAAGAGCCAAAGAACAGAGACATGAGGACAACAGCACGTAAAAAAAGTGCTTGTGCAGGAAGGTAACGTAATTCAGTGAGCTGAGAGCAGGACTGCAGGGCATCCCGAGCTCCAGCACTTCTGTGATCCTGGCGTGGCCCTGGATGTCTTGGGAGAAGGAGCAAGGACAAGAGGAAAATGGGAAAGCAGGGTGAGAAATGAACCTTCGCAGGCACGATGCCACCTTCAACGACAAGCTGAACAATCTCTGCAGGTCCCCAAGAGCTCAACAGACACAAAACCCATTCACAACCTCTCCAAACCATCACTGGCACGAACTGATGGGAGGGAGAGCATCAAAGGCACGACCAAATGCGGGGGAAGATTTAGCCAACCCCCAGCATCACGTTTCACCATCGCAAGATCTAGCTCTTCCAAAAAGGTCAAGCATTTCGCATCCCACGGCAGATAAGCAAACACAGAGCAGCCCACGACCCACTGAGTCAGCTTCATGGGCAAGTCACCTCCTGTGCTGGACACGTTTTGGAGTGTACCCAGCTGTGCCCTGGTGTACTGGCCTTGGCAGGGGTGCCAGCTTTTGGCAGCACCGCTTCCTTTAGGCTTCTTGCTTGTTCTCGCTGCCAGTTCCTTAATTTAACTCAATCCACTTTAAAAGTGCTTTAGCACAAGCACGTATCCGCCCCAACCAACAACATTCCCTCAAAAAAGAACAAGTCGGTTCAGCACCAACGTAACAATCGCGGGCACTCAGAGACAGTACTTGTCATGGCATCGCACCCCACATTCCCCGTGTGTGCAATTTCAATAGATGAGGATTAACAACCTACCATGAGCGCTTCAACACCCCACTCAGTCCTTGGACCCGGCTCTCACATCAATGGAAAAAGTAACTGTCAATTTAAGCTGGAGGAGGAAAGAAGTTTTGTTGATAGACCCGAAGAGCAATGGTAAAGAGCGCTGCTTGTCCAGATGGAAGAAGAAATACCAACTTCCACCTCCCAAGAAAGAACACCTCAGCCCTAGAACTGTGGGAAAAGGTTTTCCTTCCCTTCTAAAAATAAGCCCACACACCAGCACAGGTTGGGGGTTGACCTGCTGGAAAGCAGCTCTGTGGAAAAGGACCTAGGAGTCCTGAGGGACAACAAGATGACCATGATGCAGCAATGTGCCCTTGTGGTCAAGAAGACCAATGATCTCTTGGGGTGCATTAAAAAGAGCATGGCTGGCAGGTTGAGGGAGGTCATCCTCCCCCTCTACTCTGCCCTGGTGAGGCCCCATCTGGAGCACTGTGTCCAGTTCTGGGCTCCCCAGTTCAAGAAGGACAAGGAACTACTGGAAAGAGTCCAGCGGAGGGCTACAAAGATGATCAGGGGACTGGAGCATCTCTCTTAGGAGGAAAGGCTAAGAGACCTGGGTCTGTTTAGCCTGGAGAAGCCTGAGAGGGGATCTCATCAATGCTGAGCAATATCTAAAGGGCTGGTTTCAAGAGGATGGGGTCAGGCTCTTCTCAGTGGTGTGACCACCTTGGTAACGACAGGGGGCAACAGACACAAGCTGGAACACAGGAAATTCCATCTCAACATGAGGAAGAACTTTGTTTCTCTGAAGGTCCCAGAACTTGGAACAGACTGCCCAGAGAGGTGGCGGAGTCCCCTTCCCTGGAGATATTCCAAACCCACCTGGATGCATCCCTGTCCAACCTGCTCTTGGTGACCCAGCTTTGGCAAGGGGGGATGGACTAGATGATCTCCAGAGGTCCCTTCCAACCCCAACCATTCTGTGATTCTGTAGGATTTAGCTCTGTAAAGATGCCCCCAACTAAATGGCAGAGAGACACTGAACTGCCCTCACCATCACCAGCTTCACCAACGGACCAAAACAGTCTCCTGAGGCAGCACCAGAAAGCTCGCAGTAGCACCATCCATCCTGGCTTGCTGTTTAGGAATTCTGCTCTTTCCCGATCCATCACTCTGACAACTATTTGTGTATTTACATATTCATGTTTACATAGTATAAACCTGCTGGGCAAATATCCCTCCCAGTGCACCCGAGTACGTTTCTGTGTTGATGTCTACGGAGTCTGCCAACAAGAGTCTGTAGACATCAATGCACGGCAGTAGCATCCTGCAGAAATATTCCAGCAAGGCCTCTATTTTCAGTGTACAAACAACTCAAGAGAAACTAATTTCAAACATAATGATGCAATAAGGTCAGATGAATCTTTTCAGTCCCCCTGGGCCCGCACTTTGGATGCAGCTCCTACTCCTGTGAGGACACGCCAATGCAGAGACGGCAGCGGTTTGGGGGGACCCCCAAATGGAGCATTTGAGCTCCATTGATGGAGCTATGGGAATGAACAGCTATGGGCTGTCCCAAAGTGCAGGTTTCCACTGGATGACGCTGAACCTCTTCCAAATATGAACCTACCATGGATTTTGACTGCTTTTAAATGAGAACCACAAGCACTCCGTCAGGTGGATTTGTTTCTCAGCGTAATTACAAACTACACTGCTAAATCCAGTGGGGAATAAAAAAAAAAGCAGATATCTATAAATTAAAATCCCTGGAATTCTGTTGTAGATTTTTCTCCTAAGCCAATGAAACCCCCAATACACTGTGTCCCAACTGGAAGAGTGAAGGAGACTTGACAAATGGGATTCATCTCGCTTCTATCTGCGTACCTGCAGCGTAGATGTTCGAATCTGAGTTGGTCACAGGGAAACCCTTTATGGGCAGTGCAAAAAAACTGTCACTTCCATGACATGATTGATCTGACTTAGTCCAGAGCGTTACGTGGGGACGTTTCCCCCTCACAGAGGGGAAGCTGGGAACTTCACAGCCCTGTCAGATGAATAACGGCGGTATCAATTCTCAAACGCTGTTTTAAGCTACTGCAAAAAGTGACATGGAAAATGCGAGGTTTTTGGTAGTGACTTATTTACGTGCACTTTTCTCTATCTACTTATTTAAGTGGAAAAAACATAAGTAAGAGTGATGCCTCTTTTAAGTTTCTATTCAAGAATTCTCTCGTTCGAATTTGTAAACAAAATTCTGTAGCACTAGCCTGGGACACGAGAGGTGGACAAAGAATTTGGGCCAATGCGCAAAGGGGAATTAATTGATCCATTTTCACACTCTTAAATAATTCGAAAGCAAACCCAGCGACATAAAGAGCAGAAAGTGGATTTCATCACGCAATATCCTTTTACTTTACTAAAAGGATGTTTATGAGGAAGGAAGAATAAATCTTATGGTTAAGGGCAAGATGTTTAAAGTGCACTACCAGCTCTGGACTGTATTTCCCACTTATGTTAACCAGTCAGTCTCTACCTCGATGCCACACACATCATGTTTGCTGCCTCAGACTTACGTTTCTGCAGAAGACTGGCATGGAAGGAGAACTTCTTGGGAAGAAGACAAAACGGGCATTGCTGAAGCAGAAGTCTCTTGAGCAGAGCATCAAGGGCCAAGCTCTCCCTCTCTGGGAAAGATGACTGCAAAGAGGATGGATCCCAAGGACAATTACAAGGACGCGGCTGTTAATGAGTAGAACTGATACTTGTGACGTTGCTCTGGCTTTTGCAGCGCTGCTTCATTTGAGATACCTTCTCTGGAAACCCCCCGGCCACTCAGCCTTGCTCTCAGCAGAAGAGTCGTCAGCAGCAAGCGTTGCCTTAACCTCGCTGCCCTTGCTCACCTCCTCCTCAGCAGACAACCGCCTGTACGTAAACAGCTTTCTGAAGAAACTGGAGAGACCAAAGGGATCGCTTCTGCGGAAGAACCGTGAACTCTCAACACTTGAGCAAGTGTCCTGGGGCTCTGGTACAGGCTTGGCTATATTCTGAAGGTGCTGGACCTCCAAATAGAGACCATCCTATAACAGAGCACTGGGGTTTTAATTTCCGAGCTCTATGCTGCCGATGCAGACTCAGACCTCGAAAACATAGGAGTAATTCATACGGCTTTTAGTCCTCTTCTAATTATTTATCTCCCATCTACATAAACAGATCCACTCCACTCTCACCAATACTTTTAACTAAATTACTATATGATGGTAGATCAGCAGCTTCTTCTGCAAAACCGGCTGTATATGATTAGCCGCCAGGAAAAGTCAACATCCTTGGTCAAAGAGCATGTAACAATTAATACACTTCATTTAGCTGCCACCAATGATGTCACCAAGAGCAAAGTACAACAACAGAACTGACAGCCAGGCGGGACGGAGCGTTTCTCGAGTATTGTTCGAGCGACAATCAAACAAACCCCTCGTTGTTTATCCGCCTGTGGAAGCGGATGGCACACACACAGCTACCTACGTGTTTCTCAACACATACTAGGAGATGCTCGGGCAAACGTATCCCTGGAAGAGAAGAGCATATCCAACAGACTGCAAGCTGAATCATGTACATTTGGGTAAAGAGAATCCCATTAAAGAAGCAAAATTAACATTAAGTGTATCAGATGAAAGATTTCACTTCTAAAGTCAGCACCTGAACAAAAATTCAAGCTGCTTCGAAGATACTCAGGTCATTCAGACAATTATTTTAAAATGGCAGAGGAAGACAGTCTGACGATCCGTGTGTGGAAATAGGAGCCAGAAGTTCTGAATCATTCGTAACAACACTTAGCAGTTCTATCATCTGCAGATCTCAAAGCTACTCCGCAAAATGGATATGAATCGTTGGCACCCAGCTGTGGCTCCTCTGGAGCTGGTTGGCATCTCACCGCTGCTCCAGGAGGCCTGGAGAGCACCAGGGTGCTTTCCAAACAGCAGTCAGTAATTACAGCTTTCCTCCCTGTTTATCCACCTACCTACCTGCGATTCTAATTCAGCATTTCCCATGGCTGACAGCTATGGCTGTATCCGATCTCCCTCCGCACCAACGCAGGAGAAACTTCATTCAATTCTCTGACACCTCCGGCAAATCAACTTTTTCAGAGTCAAAGGTGCTTCAAGGAGCTGCGTTTTACTCCGATCTCCAACAGCCACATGGACTTGGTGGACTCTCAGCACCTGTTTGTATCCGAGAATTATCTTTCACGCTACTCTTGTATTTAAGGGCTCAGACGAACCCACCTTTCCCATCCCAACATCCCTGTGCTCTTGTTTTTTCCCCCCTCGGTCACCTTTATAGATTGAAGCCCCGAGATTTACTTTGCAAGAAAAGGAAACCAATGCACAGAGAAAAAATAAGCGGTGTGCTGAAATAACAGAATGATTCCCAAAGATAACTGCAGGCTCCGCATTGCCAGAGCCCTGGCTTTCCACCCAAACCACTCCATGCCACTGCACCCAGTTGGAACATTTGTTCTGAGGTCGCCACTGACTCCCTAAAACTGTCTGTGCCCCAAATACCCCCCCTGCGTAACAGCAACAGCTGTTTCACAGGGAAGAAGTGGAGGTCTGAAGGGATATTTGCCTTTTAATTGCAGAACACCTTGTTAACAACACTGCATCGCTGTTACCCGTCGCTATTTCTGCAGCTGCCTGGTACAGCCGCGTGGTTAGAAGTTTAAGCAGCTCTAACTATGGGGCAGAGACCCGTTTCCACATCACTTCAACAACCCTCCCTGTAGCCAGCCTTGTTCTTGCTGTACCAAATAACAAGGGGAACAGCTGCTGTCATCAACTGTCCATGGAAATTCAAAATCATAGAATGGTTTGGGTTGGAAGGGACCTTAAAGCTCGTCCAGTTCCAACCCCCCTGCCATGGGCAGGGACACCTCCACTAGACCAGGTTGCTCCAAGCCCCATCCAGCCTGGCCTTGAACCCCTCCAGGGATGGGGCATCCACAGCTTCTCTGGGCAACCTGGGCCAGGGTCTCTCCACCCTCACAGTAAGGAATTTCTTCCTGAGATCTCATCTAAATCTCCCCTCTTTCAGTTTAAAACTGTTCCCCCTCTTCCTATCACTCCACTCCCTGATAAAGAAGTACTGCAGGCTGAAACCTTAAATAAACATAAACCCCACTGTCCTGCAAATGAAACTCCATGACAGGACACATTTCCCTGAACTAGAGAGCAGGGCAAAGAGATAAAATTAAAAGGAAAAAAAACAAGAGGCGGGGCGAGGCAGGGAAGAACTATCAAGAAAAAAAGAGCCACTACCAACCCCCTGTCCGTGTATTTCGGCCAGCTATGAAAGTCTCAGACACTAGAAGTTCAAGTCTCTTCTTCCTTGCTCATCCCTCAACCAGTTTTGCCCCGTGTTACAGGTCCAACTTACACCAACACCTGAAAATATTTTTTAATGAAGCCTTGAGTCACAGCCCATTTTTACTAGCTACCTCGACAATCAGTGTAAGATTAAAACCTTACATTCTCTCAGCTGCACCCTTTTACGTCTCTTTGACCCCCCAACTAAGTCATAATCCAGAGTTTTAGATATCCTCTTCCTTTCCACTCCAGCCATGGAATGACAGAACGAGGCGTAGGATTCCTCTGCACATTGAGCTTGAACTAGGAGGGGTAAAAGATTCTATTAAAACTGGAAAATGACTGAGATTTACAGAGGTAAATATGGACTAAACCCACAAGGATAAATGAGATTCTGTCTTGTAAATCTGGTTTTGGGAGCAGGGTCCTCATTTTTATATAGAACTTTGTCTCTTCGCCTCCTGAGAGTTTTCTCTTACATAGAAGCTGCCCTGTAAACGTATGTGTTTGAGATGCTTCTCCCAGTAATGCAAACATCATATAACGAAGCTCCAATAACTTCAAAGGAAGAGGCTGCTCAGGGCAAAGCTGAAAAACAAATTTTTTTTGTCACCCGGACAAATTTTTATGAACTTGCTCAAGCAGAATAATTTTTAATCCCACCCTTTCCAGGCGTGCCTTCAAAGAGAAGCGAAGGTGCCTCCCCTCGACGCGAAGCTGCAGAGAAAACCATTTCCTGGTCAAGCCCAGTTTGTGCCAAGTTACTCCTCGGCCGAGCCCTCGTGCCAAGCGGTGCCGAGAACCGCAACTCGCAGCAAGCCCCAATTTTAACAAGCACGACTTCCTGCTTTTCAAAGGGCTTATCCGAATTCCTCTTCTTCCAAAGTTCCTGGATATTTCTAACATTTGTCGTGTATTTCTTTCCTTCAATAAGTGTGGCCGTGCCCCTCTGATACCCAGGAATCCCTCTCTCCTGACCTCCTCAGTTCCATGAGTTACACAAAAAAATTCAGTCTCCCATTTATTTCTTGAGTCCATCATTTGAGTCACATTATTTTCATATCAAGTATCATTTAAATTCAGCAATAATGGTCCTCAGCCTTCCCTGGGAATACTCAGACTGTTTGAAGTCAGTCCACTACGTCTAAACATGAAGCCAGAAAAACTATTCTTTTAAAAGGCCTATAAAAGTTGGATAATTATTTTATTGTTCTTCTTTCAGTTCGCAGAGGAATTTAAAAAATTAATATTACTATAAATTAAAGCCGCAATTTAATTTCACGTGGATTACTGACGTGCCTAAAATGCTTTGCCAGATAAGGACCTATCAGGAGATCCCTAATGATTCCAGCAATCCCAGCACAGTCCAGCCGAGTCCAGTATAAAACACCTCTCTGCCATTCACGCTCTCCCACCTCCAGCGCTCCGTTTGCAGCCACCCAACTGCTGGAATGCCACCCCCAGCGCAGGCTCCAAGCCTGGATTTAGGATAAAGATGGGGCCTCATTAAGGAGAGAGTGAAGATAAAGCTTAAGCAACCAGAAAAGGGAAAAGTTATGAAGGGAACAGAGAAATACAGATGTGACCAGATGAGCCGCGCTCTGTCCAGAAGAGGACAGTGACAGAAAACAAGCTTGTCCTACCACCACCAGCCCACATAACCTTGCCTAGACAGAGCACTCTGCACCACCATCGTACTAAAAGGTTAAGAAAAAAAATGGCCATTAAAAATACGTTGAAGTACAAATTTTTCCAACAAGGTTCATTAATGATACCTACTGATGTTGAAAACAAATAGGCAGAACATACACTGAGCTTAAAGTGGTCACTCAAGTTCCAGCAGCTTCACATCCTCAGGCTCCTTGGACCTCAGTGAAAGGACTCTTTGAACTGCGTCTCAGCAACAGGTCACAACACTGAAATAACTTTACCATTTAATTTAAGGCGTATTTAGTAAGTGATGAAAATCAATACAGGGATGATTAGTTAAAAGAAGTTCATTATTGGTGTGCCTGATCTTCCCCCTCTATCCTCTGTGCCTCCATCACCCAAACCCACACACCTGCTTTTGGAAAGTATTTATTACTTTTAATGACAAGTGTGACAACAATTTCCACAGCATTGACTAGTAGCATTTTTTCGCTACAACGACTAAATAATCACAAATACTTTTAAATTTTTATTTCTGGCAACGTTACCAGATAAATACCAGAGAGACAGCTGATCCTACTCTGAGCAGGAGGTTGGACTAGAGACCTCCTGAGGTCCCTTCCAACCTCAATTATTCTATGATCCCATGATACAAGCATCGTCTTATAAAATCCATGCAGGCTTGTTCATGTTTTTTTGGGTCTCGTGGAAAAAAAAAAAAAAAAAAAAAAATCATCTCTGCTGCCAAAATGGTACAGAATTGGGTGGCAGCAAAAAAAGGACCTACCAACTTTCATTTACACTGGTAATGCTTCAAACTTGTCTATACTTCTCTGAAATTATTTTCATCTTCGGATCTGGAAACTCCCTAAGCCCCACTTGTTCCATTTCATAATACCATTTATGCTCCCATGTACATAGGCAAATTCACTCTGGCACAGTGATACCGTATTTATTTCCCCATGAATTCCTCTTTGAGGAGAGTAAAGATACGGAGCAACCAGACGAGTACTACTACAGAAAGGTCACCTAAAAAAAAAAAACCCATTATGTTCTTTATTTACTATCCACATTTGAGTGTTTAAGTATGAGGGAAAATTTGACTATGCACTTCCTCCCGTCTGCAGTGCTCTTAGTAAATCATTATATTCCCCAGAGAGTTACAGAGCAGACTTGGACAGCCCTAATTCTGCTTTTACCCAACTTCAATTTAACCTCTGCTTCAGCCTCCTCCAGCCCACACACTTACGCTGACACGTACAAGGTGAAAGTCGAAGTTATCTTTAACAAGTTAACTCAATGAATCTGCTTAACGTCTCCTAAAGCTGTCAATCCTTTGAAAACCAGTCCTTTTTCACACCCTTAATACTCTTAAACTGCCGTTAATTTATTCCAGCTGAGCCCAGCAATTCCATTCCCAGCACCCCGAGCAGGTTGGCCATCCCATCCCAAACCTTCCACCGTGTCTCCGTGGCTGTTCTCCACGGCAAGTCAAAATTAAGGTTAGAGAAGGTCTCCCCCAGGTTTCAACGTATTCAAAAATGAAGATTCAGGCCTCATAAGGTGCACAGATGAAAAGAGGAGGAGATCAATTAGCAATACACCATAGTTTTGGTGAAAAAGGTACTGCACTCTGCAAGGAAGGACAGGATTTCGCTCCGGGAAGAGTGACGGCAAAATGCATTTTCTGTTCTCTCTTTCCCTTGCGGAGTCGGTGGAATCCAGATTATTCTGCAGCCATGACAGAGTATTTGAGAAATATTCTGCACGAGAAATTTCCAGCTGGCTTCAGGTAGGATCTTCACATTTAGAAATCAGGCAGTAGATTCCACTTCACCCAAACCACTGAAGTCAGAAATACATAGGTAACTAAAAGATGATACAAATTTCCTGTCCTAAAAACCCACTGAATGCTCTTTTCATCGTAAAAAAAAAAAGGATTAGCAGCGTATAAACAATTTATATAAGGAGACTTTAACGATTTCATTGTGATGTGCTATTTAGCATTTGCAGAGGATCCGATTATAAAACTTTTACTTAGTTTTCCATGAGTCACCCTCTGAATAACATGTTTTGATTTACCTAACAGCAAGAACTCTTGGTAGGAGACTGTTTTACTAAATGCGGTCATCCAGGCCTATCATCACATTGCTGTTGGATGCAAATTGTGTACAGAAAAAGGAGATTTTGCTCCGTGAACATTAACCTATTGTTCAATCTCACCTAGCTTTGAAAAAAAAAAAAAAAAAAAAAAAAAAAAGTAACACAGGGACTTAGATTTTGGCTGCAATTGTACCGAAGGTTTGTCTCTCGGAACAATCTGGCAATGTCTGGATGGCGAGGGATACTGAATGTATGGTTTCACGGTATCTCGAAACAAAAACCAGTCAAACTTCTGGACCATGAAGCAGGAGTAAGGAACCCTAAAACAATACAGCACAGTCAGCTCTCAAATATGTCCGATAACAGGAAACTGGGGTAACCTAGTTAATGAAAAACTATCAATAACAATACTATTCTTTATAAAAGGCAGCTCCTGGCATCTTTGGGTGGTTTTTATTAGCTTGGCCATGGCACTGCAAAAAGGTGCAGATCCAGCCTGGGTCCCAAAGCAACATGGTTCCTCTAACACAGCCCTTCAGCCTCCAGGGCTCGTACGGAGCCGTTCATGTGTCTTTGCACAGGGTTGTTCAAGTCCAGAGTCAATATCACCATTATGGTATTTGGCCACAGTAAAGTCATCACCCGGACGCTCCACTTATGGACGTCACAGACCTGACCACACACACCAGACCGCTTTGGCTCAAACACCAGTAAAGTCCTGTTGGCATCCTGGGGCTGAGGTTATTCTTGCCATATCAGCTTCAGATCTTCATGGGAACCGTGGTGTTCGAGGCTAAGAGCATCTCAGGAAGAAATCATTCTTCTGGCAAGTGAGAAATTGGCCACTCAAAGAAGCGGAGAGGGAAAAAAACAAGAAGAAAAAGCAGATGCCAATAGAGAAAAAGGAAGATATTTTCATTCTCATGGAGAGCAACGCGCTCCAAGGACTGCGGGTGCCAGTACACAGTGCTACAGGAGTGCAAAGTACACAACCGCCCGGATGCCAGACAAACAGCCGCAGCCCTAAAACAATCAAAGCCCTCAATGCCCATTCTCCTGAAGACACAATACAGGTAACATTTCCACCAACTTCTCTTTTTTTTTTTTTTTTTTTTCCTCCAGGACTAGCTCTGTTCCATCTACCAATAACTCGCATAACAGGAGACCGCTCAGAGCAGCAAAACCCAAGCTGTTGACAAAGGGGGAATCTACGACGACACACGGATGCTCTAAAGAAGTACCTAAGGGGGTGGAAAGACAGTAAACAAAACAAAAATAAAATGCAGATGGTGTGTAAGTAAAGCAAACTGCATGGTTCGCCGCACACCTAGCAGGCCAAGGAGGAAGGGAAATTCCTTCTCGGGGTTTACATGAACAATGAGTTTCCCTGAAATCTCCGGGAGACCGTTCCCAGCTCCTCCGCTGGCACCATTAATAGGAAAAAAAAATGCTGGGAAGGTTCTTTCAGTTCATTACTGACCTCAGTAAAAAAAAATCTCAGCACTGGTGAACTCCAGTGTAGATCGATGTGACCTCTTGCTTCGGAGCGGTGGTGCTGTTACAGCGTGTACAGCACACCGTGCTGCTTTTTTTAAAAGAAAATCCAGCTGTCGATACGCTACCGCACTCAAATCCACGTTCCGGCAGTCGCACAGGTCTCATCGGACCAAATTCAACATGTTGATGCTCAATCCCACCCTTAGGATAACAGGCAACCTCTCAAATTTTAATAACAAAGCATGGAAAAGACACGACGTGTAACTGTAATTGCAGGTGAGGGGTGAATTCTTGAAAGCAGCAACCCAGCTATTATACATAAAAATCAGCGAGGGCTGTAGCCACCCCTATCAGTCAGAGTTGGGAACAAAATAGACGTTTTGGGATACATCTGTCACCCCATTTGTTAGCTTTTAACAACTGGACATGCAAATACAAATGAAGTTGCTTCTGAAATACTTCATAAAAACGTGTTCAAAAAAAATTCATCAAGAAGCTCTTTAAAAAAAAACAATCTTCTAAAAGCAGCCGCACCGAACACTAAAACATCTTTTTTTTAAATAAAAAAAAAAAAAACAAACCTGTGGCTCTTCTGCCACATTGTTTCTATTGCATTAAAAGGTCAGTAATGGTTAAAATGTGAAAAAAACGGAAAGTCTCACCATTTCAAACCAAACCGCAAACCACTTTGTAAGATCATGGAATTCTACAAGTTAACAGGCAAATGAACAAACACGCACACCAATAAAACTGCACAAGAAGAAACATGCCAGCTTCTATTTATTTTCATTTGCTGCCTTCTGCAGTTTAGGGGAAGAAAGGAAAAAAAAAAAAAAAAAAAAGGGGGGCCGTAGCAGTTGAGTTTTGTTAGAGCCGGAGGTAAATTTTGGAAGTTTTCATCAAAGAATTCAAGATAATTTTCTTTTTTTCAAAATGGCTTTGATTCAAAGCAATGGAAAAAGTTACAAAAGCATTTCAGAACCTGAAAATAGGGAAGACTGGAACAAACATGAAGTCATCTATGGATAATGTTCTCCAAATATAAATTCCTCCGCTCAGTGTCTTGGTAATACTTTGATGTGTGCCGTGGTTAAAGAGCGAGTAGAAAGAAAGGACAAAAAAGAGGTAGGTTCTTTAGTGCAACTCATCACAGCAGAATTTTAGCTCAGATATAAAAAACAGTCTAAAAACACTGGCACAAGTTTTTACGGAAGTTTCCATCTCCTGTTTTCACGGGGGTTTAGAATCACTAAAGAATTTGGGATTCTGTGCACAATTCCAAATAGCAACCTCGTTTTCCTGAAAGCAGGCACACGGAGGCTGGACCAGGCATGACCTAGCAAAGCCAGGGAGAAAGACGGGAGTAGAAACCTCTCTCTGCTCTTCTCCTGTCCACTTTCTCGGCAGGTATGAGGCCAGTCTTTCCTCCCGTAATCCCTTGGAAAATGATGGTGAAAATACCAGTATTTGAAAACCAATTCACTGACTTACCGTTTAAAAACCAGCTGAAAGAGAGTAAGAAGGGACAATCTGACCTTGTTTACCTACAGGACTCTGAATCTCTACTGAGTCAGCTTCTTACAGTGTAAACGTACGTCAGCACATTCATAACTTTTCGAGAAAAAAGGCTGAAATCCAACCTTTAAATACCTATTTGTCAAGTCCAGAGAAGTAGTCACTAAAAAAAAAAAAAAACAAACCCAAATAAATAAAAAATCCACCAAACAAACAAACAAAAAAAAAAACCCATAGCAAATCTCTTTGTGAGATTTTTTTCATCGTGGGTTGGTCACTGAAGGTATCAGAATCCTACTGACGCTGGACAACTGGTTGCTTATTTAACTGAATTTTTCCTGAATTACTATAACAGCAGAAATGGAAGAATATACAGCAACGTATCACTGCATAATTTTAATTATGCAACTCTTATTTAGCTGATGTTAATGACTATCCTGCAGGTAAACCCTTCCAGTTCTTCAACCAGGTTCTAATCAGCTCACGACTCAGCAGAAGCAATTGGAATCCTGGCATGAGCTGCTACAGAATACAGTTTAACCATTAATTGCAACTAATCATGTATTGTTTATTAAATCTTTACAGTCACTTGGAAGAATTCCTACCCGTAGCAATTTTCAATTCCTACAGAATACGTTAAATAAAACAGCGGTAATGAATGAATTACATTTCACTCACATAGTGCGAAGAAAGTAGAGAGAAGTAGGTGTCCTAATTAAAAATTAATCGTAATTTTTCAGATGGGAAACTGCAGCACAGAAGAACGCAATGACATGCCCAAGATCACAGGCGGATAACTGTAATTTTAACTTAAAGGTTCTGATGCAAATTTTCCCCGCGCAATACAGATGACTGCTCTTCTTCAAAGTACCGGGGACTGACAAACACTGAGCACTTCAGAAAAATGTCCATTTTCAGAGGCAAACTGACCTATATTTCAACCATAAGAACTAATGCAAACACGAGAAGCCTTACTTACATATATTAAGTATATAGTAGTATTTTTTTTAAAACCAGGACACACAACCGAAGGGTCTTTCTTTCTTGGTATCTCTTTAAAACTCGTTACCTGGCCCTTTCCCACGAAGCCCCCGCCTCCTCTCGCCCCTCGCAGACACAGGCAGTTTGCAGGCGCTAGGACCGAAACCCTGCCAGGATTAACGCGCCGGGAATATTTCACGCGAGGAATAGAGAAATCCACGCAGTAAAGAGATTTCTGGAAGAGTTCCAGAAGCTGCTATCTAAGGTAACGCGAGCAAAATCTAAAGGATTTCCGTTTGTCCTTCCTTCCTCTCTCCCTCCTTCCCCCCCACCCCCACCCCCCTCAATGCAAAAACCGCTCAAAGGCTTTTTAAGGAGCATAACGTTACTTTGAGATATTTAAGAAGCAAATATTTAAGAGGCGTTCTTAAAACCAGCCAAACAAAACTTTTCTCTCGCCGTTAACATACCGCTCGTCTCGAAGCTGTAACGACCTGCACTTGCAGCCAGGGACCAGTCACGCTTTTCAGGCGCTGCGAGAAACCGTCCTCCCGGAACGAAATGCTGCCAATCCTGCGTTTTCAGTTTGCAGCGAATTAACGATTAAAAGTACCAGGAAGTCCTAACACTTCTGAAATGACTTACTAAAAATATCTCCTCCCGCCAGAGAAAATAGCGACGCGAACTTGCTCATCGGTTTGCAGTAACGTACTTTCCCCAACACAGAGAAAAATGCTGGCGATACCGACAAGTAGAGAGAGATGTTCATCTTGGTATACGCGGATGATTAAAACAAAAACCCATTATGGACTAAAAATTGGGCTGCAAATACGCTGATGTCTGCTGGAAGCAGCCTTGCAACCTCCCGTGGAGAGAGTTGTGATTCTCACCTGCGCAACCTGGATCCGAATCTAAAGACCTCATTCCTCTACTCCAAAAATAAAAGTTACTGGAAAAGGAGCTCGCCGAGATGGATAGAAACATGCCCATCAGGCAGCTGTGTACCCATTTAAAGTAGTTAAAATAATAGATGAGGATAAAACTATAAAGACCTTTTCTGATAGAATTAAAGCACTATTAAAAGGGAAGAGACACAGGAAGAATTACCTCCGTTCTTGCTGGCAGATACGTAGCCAGAACCAGACCAACTGCATGCCCCGAGCCGTTAATAAAAAGTAGAGCAAGCGAATGAATAGCTTTCGGATGAATCCAAATAGTTTTTGTTTCTCTGCTGCAGTTTCACCACTCCCACGGGGTAATTTCTGCGTTCACTTTATACCGAAAGTAAAGCACAGGTCAGAAGAAGAAAGGGAGGAGACCAAAAAAAAAAAAAAAAACCTCCACTAAATTAGTCAAAGTTTGTCACCCTTGCTGTCTTGTTTTCAAACGGGGGGACACGGGGCTGGTGTGACAAAAAGGGGATTTAGAGGGGGTGTTCTGCTTATGCATAATAAACGAGAACCTCGGTTCATCTGCATTTTATATGATCTGATTGGTAAAAGCAGGAAGCGAGAAAAGCTTTCAAGCGCATGATTTATGGAGAGATCATCACATGACTCAAAAGCACAGAACAAGAAGGGCCAAATTCAGCTTTCGTTTACATGGATGTAGATCTCCGAAGAGCTCTGATGCCTTTGACAGATTTATTCCGTTCGAAAGAGAATAAAATATCTGGTCTCCATAAAGACATAAAGCCATTTTAAGAATCAGAATTTAGCCCCCGCTTTTCAAACACTGCGATTGTTTCAGGTTTGTTGGACGCAGAATTTCTGTAGTGGCCGAGAACGACACGATCTATTTGTAGGATATTTTTAAATATATTTCTGCCACTTCTATCGCTCCGTTTCCAAACGATCCCGCTACCCATTGCTGATCTACACATTCGTGCGCGCTTACATACTCCTATCTGTTTTAAAATCCATTGTAAATACTTAAAAGGCAGGACAGCCCGCAAGCGCATTGGAAACGCTCTCTTGCATTTCATAAAGGAAGTTAATGAAAGCAAACACTCACTTCATTATTTGGGGAACAAAATAAAAGGATGTAACATCCAGCAAGCTACGGGAATTTTTGTTCAAATGAGAATGAGAAACGGTAATGCTCTGGTTTTTTTTGGTTTTTTTTTTTGCTCTGTTGCCAGCAATTAAGCCTACATTTCCATGAAACGCTGGTAGATTTGATGAGCTACAAGGCAATTTTTTTTTTCCCCTGTCTCTCATGTATGGACTTTTATACTAAAAGGGGAAAGTAGTTTTTCTTTCACCTCCAACAAAGAGGAATGTTTACGAGGATGCAGAGTACTAAGGAGAAATGGAAAGTAACAAAGGGGTAAGAAACTAAGAGCAAACATTACGGGAGACGGTGGAACAGAACTATCCTAGCAGAGGTGGCATTTTTTTTCAGCGATGGTCTCAAAGCACTGCTGTCCCTTGAGCAGCTCACTCAGATGGCAAAAGGTTAAAAGCACTGGGGAAAACCTGAATCATCTGACCTAAAAATGGAAAAGAGGAGAAGAAAAAAAAAAAAAGAAATGACTTTGTGGTACAAGCTCACTTTTAATATGATGCCCCTTTTTAAAATACTGAAGTTTGTTATTTAAATACTGCTCCCTTTTGACAAAGACTTGGTAAAACACACACATTATGTGTGCAGACAGTGGAACCATAATGGCAGTTCATTTGATTAGGTTAGAACTAGAAACCCCATCTGTATTTCAGACGCTGCAGCAGCAAACTATGAATCAACTGGGTGAATTTTATACACAGCTTTTTGTGATACTAACAAGTGCCTCAGTAACTGTATTGGTATGTTTAAAAAAATGACAAGCAGATCCAATTATGATACTGGCATCTAATAAAGTAATAAAATGTTACAAAACCAATTATCCCGGAGTTCTCTGTGTTGTCTGAAGAGTCTGAACCGAACACAGGACACACTTCGTGTAAATAGCTGAGCAATGCATGTAGTTGAAACTACGTCTGGAAGTCCATGAAGTGTTTCTTGATAGTCTTTAAACATCAGATGCTCAGGTATTTTCCTGTACTTCAAAACTGGCAGATCTGTCTCCAGCTTGTGTGGCAGCAACCCCAAGAAAGATTCAAAACAAGATAAAAATAGACTCTTTTTTTTTTTAAAAAAAAAAAAAAAAAAAAAAGTAACTGTTTATCATACTGTCCAGGAAGTGGTTCTGTTTGAGAAATCCTGTACCAAAGCAAGTGCTGTCTTTGCTGGAGTAACTCAAGCATCCTTAACCCTAAGCAGTGAATAGGAGACAGCATTCGCGTACACAAAACACCTCCCGGGAGACTTTGCATTCATACACCAGCGAGTAGATTACTGGTGAGTTAGCTGCTATCAGCACTGGGTTTGTCTTACTCAGCTACAGGTGCCAAAAATTACAGGCTTCCTTTAAACTACATTCTGGAGCAGCTGTCAAAAAGAGGCAACTGCCGATGTTGAATCTCGTTAAATTCCTTAGGAAGAAAAAATTTACATGAACATCAGAGAGAGAAACAGCTTTGCAGGTCAGCGTGACAGTGAAGCAGAATTCTGAATTCCCTCAGGCAAACACTACTTTCTCCAACTGGAGATGCAGTTTCCCAAAAAGAGATCTTAGCATGAAAAATCTCAAACCTGTTGCTCTCAGTTTCTCACTAATTAACTCAAAAGTTATTGGCAGATTGGAGATGAAGAAGGGTAATGGAGTCACATACTTGCACAGATGGAATTCAAGTGAGGAACTACACGGAAAAGGAGAAAAACTTAAGGAGTAAAATCAGAGAAGCAGTTCGTAGAATCATCCATAGAATGGTTCGAGGTGGAAGGGACGTTGAAGATCATCCAGTTCCAACCCTCCTGCCATGGGCAGGGACGCCTCCCACCAGACCAGGTTGCTCAAAGCCCCATCCAGCCTGGTCTTGGAACACCTCCAGGGATGGGGCAGCCACAGATTCTCTGGGCAACCTGGGCCAGGCTCTCACCACCCTCGGAGCAATGAACTTCCTAACATCTAATCTAAATCTCTCCTCTTTAAGTTTAAAATGGTTCAGAGAAGTTACATGCAGAGATGCTGTGTCCCTGAACAACACATCTGCAGAAAAGGAGCACGACCAATCCCTGTGTAACACCACGTGTTACCATCAGCAGTTGGGAACACTCATTGGAGATGCTCTGAGCTCTGCTTCAGGACATCCCTGAGGATCCTGGTAGAAGATGTGACAAACATCATCTTGTGTTGACACCCAAGGTTACCGACCATCTCATTCTGCACAAATACATTAACACTTGTGGCTTATTAAAAATGTTTGGTGTGGTATTGGTTGGGATTTTTGTTGGGTTTGTTTTTTTGTTGTTCAGCACCTTTCAAGCACTGTGTGTTTCATAAAACTTTGGCAGAAATTAAACCAGATGGGAAAAAAAAACAACTCACAAGTGACTTGTTTGCTGCTGGACTCCTCAATCCCAGTCTTCTACAACCATCTAATAAATCAAAACCCTTTAGAAAAGATAATAAGGATCTGAATGATCTAAAAACAATACACTTCTAAAAACATGACGTTCTTCATGCAGAGCGAAGACAACTCGGAGCTGGTTTGAGTTATGGGATGAATTAAAAGCAGGCAGTGACCTACAAGGGATGGTGTGTATCACTCGGGGAACCACGTATCCGACGCTGCCAACCCGTCTTTGTACCAGAGATAAGTAACGGCCAAGATGTTCTTTGAACCACCACATTTGAATTCCATCATTCATTTCCTCAGGGTCCCCACCAAACATTGCGGAAGAAAAGCAAATCTCAAAAAAATTTCTTTCTAGATTGATTACACACAGGAATAGGAAAAATAAACGCATGCCTGTCTCCTGGTTCATTCAAGACTTATGCCAGACAGGAGGTATTAGTCACTCCTCCGAGCACAATATTAGGATGTTGACTGCAGCCAGTCAAAGATCGACGCTGAAGAATGGAGCCATCAAATTCGTTTCCTGGGCAAAATTCACAATCAAAAAAAGAGATATTTCTCAGAGGGAGAGTTAAACACGGGAACAGAGGAGAAGAAACTAAGACTTGGAAAGTCACTGTGCTTCCCAAGTTTAATTGTCGTGTAATTCCTCCAGAGGAAAGGGAGTGTTTCGACATGACACAGCCAGCAAAACATGCAAGAGTCACATCCTGGTAAAGGGTTGCAGCTCCAGCAGATCTGGCCTCCGAGAACAGCTTTACGCACAGGAACCCTGGCCAGGTGAAGATGAAGGGAAGCAAAGGGAAAGGGATATCTTTAAAAGAAGGTGTTAGGAGGATACGACCCTTTTTGTGAGACAGGTCTGGATCCCCAACATGCATCTCAAAGAATAAGCCGAGTAGGCCTTTGCCACAGTATTTTGAAAGCCCAGGGACAACCCT
Organism: Numenius arquata; assembly: GCF_964106895.1. Lineage (NCBI taxonomy): Eukaryota > Metazoa > Chordata > Aves > Charadriiformes > Scolopacidae > Numenius > Numenius arquata. The sequence continues at coordinate 128,633,320 of NC_133577.1, forward strand.
CATTGAAGTGATGCTGTCAGGCTGAAGACTGCGATTTAGCACTGTCACCAAGGGTTGACAATCTCTCTTAGGCCCTGGCAAACCCCTACAAAAACCAGTGAATTAAAGATAATCTCTCTATACCCTCCACATTACAGGAGGGACATCCGAACCACCGTTCCTTCCATGCTTCCCCACCACTTCCACCCACCCCGTCCCCCTCCCCACTCAGAGGGAATACAGCAAACTGAATTAGTTTTAAATGCATAATAGCGTTTCAAATTATATATCCATTACAGCGTCTTCAAATGAATCTGAGGATAGATTTGACTCACTTTGCAAAATCTGACTCACGCTTCTTGGGTATGGAAAAAACAGTTTGCAGGGTTGACTCCTGTAGGCTGTAAACTCTTGACTCTCGCTGTAATTTTATTTAAGTGACAGCCATGTCAGCAGAGCTCTAGTTCCCTCTGCCTCTTGAGCACCGGAGCAGAAAACCAGGAGAAAACAGTAAGCACGAAGTGAGGTTCAAATAGTAGCCTGTCAATAGACAGGAGCACACGGTGTACACGATTTTTTTGAGGAAGAAACTAAATATATTTTAAAAAAAAAAAAAGGTACGTTTCATTTTGCTAGAGGTAAGTTTCACGCTCCAAGTCAGACTAAGAAATCAAGTCAATAGTAGATGTTTGCTTAGCCAGTTTAGCTTCTGGATACAAAGGCCAAACTTTCCTATTATGCAAGTTTTATAAGATTATACCTCCTTTGATTTCTGAGGAGCTACTTAGCTATTGTGGATCTGGATGGGCTCCTGTGAATTCACACTATGTGTACACAAGAACCACCAAACCCATTCAAACTCACTACATAAAGGGAAAATTCCCCTCTTTATTCTTTTTACTGGTGCTCTTGGTTATTATCTAGGTTCCCCTCTGACTGGATTTACACATGCGGCTTTCACACAGCGACTGTGCAAATATTGGAGCTCCAACAACCAACAAAAAGGCCATATTAAGCTTTCTGCATTTTCAAATATATACTTCCCCAGTAGACGGAACTCCGTTTAAGACTGGCTCATTCGACACAATACGGATGATTAGTAACGTCTGTGTAAACGTTGGCTCCATTCTAAGGGCATACTCAAAGGCCACTACAACATGAGCTGCTTCGGAGAATCAAAGCTGCTTTCACGTTTCCTCTGAAAGCAGCAACTACTTCAGTAAACAAGGTATGATTTGACTTGAAATTATTTTCAGTGAACTGCTAATTGGTGATTCATTGTAAACTCACAACCTCAAAATGCTTCATAATGCAAAGAATCTTCCAAGGAGGCAGATTCATTTATTGAAGAGGACTAAGAGAGGAAATAATCAAGATCAGACTGATCTGTTTAAAGTGCCAGACTCTTGGTTCCGTTGTGCCTGTGGGTTTGTGGGGTTTTACATCAGATGCTAAAGAAGTCCAGAAAATTCCAATATTGTTCAGTAGCATTACTGCATCTTGAAAATGCAAGTTCAGCTCTTTCTAGCACTTCACAGAATGATATGGGGTTGGAAGGGACCTCTGGAGAACATCTAGTCCAACCCCCCTGCCAAAGCAGGTCCCCCCAGAGCAGGTTGCACAGGAACGTGTCCAGGTGGGTTTTGAATGTCTCCAGAGATGGAGACTCCATCACTTCTCTGGGCAGCCTGTTCCAGGGCTCTGGCACCCTCCAAGTAAAGAAGTTCCTCCTCATGTTTAGATTCATAGATTCATAGATTGGTCCAGGCCGGAAGGGACCTCCAAAGGTCATCTAGTCCGACCTCCCCGCAGTCAGCAGGGACACCCCCAACTAGACCAGGTTGCCCAGGGCCTCGTCGAGCTTCACCTTGAATATCTCAAGTGAAGGGGCCTCAACCACCTCCCTGGGCAACCTGTTCCAGTGTTCCACCACCCTCATGGTAAAGAATTTTTTCCTAATATCCAATCTAAATCTCCCCTTCTCCAACTTAAAACCATTGCCCCTCGTCCTGTCACTGCAGGCCTTTGTAAACATACCCTCCCCAGCCTTCCTGTAAGCCCCCCTCAGGCACTGGAAGGCCGCTATGAGGTCTCCCCAGAGCCTCCTTTTCTCCAGGCTGAACAACCCCAGCTCCCTCAGTCTGTCCTCATAGGAGAGGTGCTCCAGCCCCCTGATCATTTTGGTGGCCCTCCTCTGGACCCGCTCCATCAGGTCCATGTCCTTTCTATATTGAGGGCTCCAGACCTGCACACAGCACTCCAGGTGAGGTCTCACCAGAGCAGAGTAAAGTGGCAGAATCACCTCTCTGGATCTGCTGGCAACACTTCTTTTGATGCAGCCCAGGATGTGATTGGCCTTTTGGGCTGCGAGAGCACATTGCCTGCTCATGTCCAGCTTCTCGTCCATCAGCACCCCCAAGTCCCTTTCCTCAGGGCTGCTTTCTAATACCTCATCCCCCAGTCTGTATTTATACTGAGGATTGTTTCTTCCCAGGTGCAGAATCCTGCACTTGCTTTTGTTGAACCTCATGAGGTTCAACTGGGCCCACCTCTCCAGCCTGTCCAGGTCTGGAAGACCTGGAAGATGGAGCTTCCGGTGTTCAAATTTGTGCCCATTACCTCTTGTCCTGTCACTGGGCACCACTATCACTTCCACAGGTGACACTCTTGGGCACTCCCATGGCCCAAAAGAGGAAGAGTGATCCAAAGAAGGTTCCTGGACCCAGGTTGCAAATGTGCACAGAACACTAGTTATTACCCCTTCATCAGCCCTTTGGGTACCTACACGCACTCCTGAGAAAATACAGACAAAGAAGACACAGACAAATGGCAAGCGGCAACAGTCACGAGCTGCAATAAGGCAAATTCTGATCAGATCTAAGTAAAAAAAAAAAATCTTCAATATGAAATGACTGGATGATGGGAAGAGGAAGGTTTTTAACTCTGTTCTTGGGGGGCTGGAACTAGATGATCTTTGATGTCCCTTCCAACCCAAACTATTCTATGATTCTACGATTTTCAATTAGTAACGGCCCTTTGCAGCTCAACCTCAACTTCCAAATCAGTCCTCTTTGAGCAGGAGATCAAACTGGAGTGACTGAAGAGTCCACCAGCACAGCATGTCCCGACTGAGCTATGTCCTGACACAGCTGTGTAGATGGAGTGCTGTCATACACTGTCCTCCAGACCTGAAGCCTTCTGCTGCTTCTCCCAGGTTGTACTTCCCCACCAACCACCATTACCTCACCAAAAAAGATGGGGAGATCCGGGTCCTACGTGGTTTGGATTTCCCCCAGAAAAGCCATTCTAAGGAAACAGAAAACATCTGGCAGCCATTTGAGCAGTTGTTACATGAGAATTGTGGATGGGGAACATGAGGTCCCTGACAGCTAACCCACCTACCTGATACGCATCAGGCAATCCTTCACACCGGCTGAAGAACATACCTTCAAGAGGATTTTCTTCCATGGAAACACCACCTCTCTTCTCATAAAGTCATCTATAGCAATTACTAAAATTAATCAATAATTTCCCAGAAGTCACAAGTTGCAGACTAAAACTAGAGCTGCTCAAAAAAAAAACAAACAAACCCCAAACAACTCCTAAACACAACAATTTTTATACTGCAAAACACCGATCGCATGGAAAAGTGCTGATTTCATCAAAATGCTCTATAAAAGGCAACAAGATTGGCCGGCGGGCCAGTCTGTCCAGCTTCCTGCCAGGCCGCCTGCCAGCCCCAGGGTGGGTACTCCAGACTCCCTAATTCAAAAAATAAAAATCAGATATGAGAAAGGATGGGGATTCTGTTTCCTGTAGCTCTCTAATTAAAATAAATCCTGCATAGGTATGTGGTCAGGAAGGACAAAGATGCCTACAGTATTATAGGGCAAGAAAGGGAAAAAAAAAAAAGAAAGTTTAAGAAAATTTGTTGCATTTCAAAAGGCAGATGCCATTGCTAACAGTACAGGAGGGAGAGGATGAGCCCTCTCTGCACAAATCTGTAAGAGGGAACACAACAGCAAAGAAATCTGAACAACAAGATGACAAATTAGAGGTGGGGAATCCCTGTCTTACCCCTTCTGCAGTACGTATGCAGCTTTTGTATTTAATTAAAATAAATTACGGCTAACTTGTACACATACTGCAGGGCTTTTAGCCCTGAACCGAAACACAGCGACGCTCAGTAGCCATCCTTCAGGAGAACACACCCTCTGCGTTCCTAGACATGGAATACAGATGCTCTGTCCCGGTGCAGTTGCAGCAAGGCTGAGGGATCGACGCAGAACAAAAAGCCCAAAGAGTTCTGCTTTTATACCGTCTACTTCCTCAGCTCCACACGTGGGATTCGTGCCAGGACGTTGGTAACGTTAACGGAGAATGCAAAGCTGCACATCACTGTCTCGGGCTGCTTCTAAGCAAGGATGTTTCCATGGGTAGTCATTTATTCTCAGTACGATGATTTAACTCCACTGGGCTAAACTATGTCTGCAACACTCAGCTGTGCACGGTGACGTGTCTTCCTGGTTAACCACACCATCCACATAGTTTAGTTCCTGCTTGACCTCACTTCTTGCATTCCCAACAGCAGCAGCATCCCAGGACAAGAACTTCTCTCTGCACGGATTCATGCTGGGTGTGCCACACAGCACCTGGGCCAACTGTCCACTGCTGCTGGGTAACTGCGGTTTGATAAGGGTACATCAGCCCTTCACCTCTGAAAGCCAGAAGGTCATTAGGTGTTCAGGAATGCTGCTGAAAGGCTGTGCCACAGGACACGATAATGATGCAGAGTTATGTTAATAGCCTGACAGGGTGCTTTCTGGTGATATAAACCGTGTTTCCACCATCATCAGCCTATAGATAAGTCACCCATCCACGATCATAGAATCATAGAATCGCCTGGGTTGGAAGGGACCTTTCAGATCATCCAGTCCAAACATCAACCCAACACTGACAAAACCCATCACTAAACCACGTCCCTCAGCACCACGTCTACACGTCTTTTAAATACCTCCAGGGATGGTGACTCCACCACTGCCCTGGGCAGCCCATTCCAATGCTTGACAACCCCTTCCGTGAAGAAATTTCTCCTAATATCCATCCTAAACCTCCCCTGGTGCAACTTGAGGCCATTTCCTCTTGTCTTTATCGCCTGTTACTTGGGAGAAGAGACTGACCCCCACCTCCTTTAAGGTAGTTGTGGAGAGCGAGACGGTCTCCCCTCAGCCTCCTTTTCTCCAGGCTGAACATCCCCAGCTCCCTCAGCCGCTCCTCACAAGACTTGTGCTCCAGACCCCTCACCAGCTTCCTTGCCCCTCTCTGGACACGAAGCTTGGCCCATCCAGAAGGATTACAACACACTGCAGAGAGCTGAATATCAGTGGCAAACACCCAGAGGAGCATCCACACTAACCATCCACGGAGCAAGAACCCTACTCAAAAGGGCAACAGCTCTTCTCCTGGAAGGCTGACAAGAGCTGGTTGTCCTTTCACAGCCTGAGCAGTGAGTCTGGTCCTCCAGGCCAGTGAGCTGAGGAGGATGCTTATTGGAGAAAAGGCCTGTCTCGTGACAACACGGCAGCCAGTATGAATGGGAAAAAAAAGCATTTCTTCTACAGAAGATGAGACAGACTCCAGTCTCACAGAAGACATGCTGGAGGACAAGAAAGGAGCGCATTTCAAGCATGTTCATCACTTCACGTATTTACAATGATTTGATGTTTTAAAGAGAAAAATCCTTGTTTTTAATTTTCATATGAAGTTACATTTTTCCCTACTATCTTCACGCAAGACTCAAAACCCCAAACAAGTGGAAATGTGGGATATAAATATGATATACAAAACTGCAAGCTCAAGAAGGCTCAATCAGTGATTTCTGATTGGAAATCCGATGGTTGTCCTGCCTCCATCCCTCAGAGAGTAAACGTTAGAAGCAATGATTTATCTTTGTCCATCCTCTGCTGGCTTACACACAGGTAGGACTCAATGTCTTGGTGTCTTTGCAGGTGCACGTGAGTTGTGATACAACAGTTCACACCAACATCAGAGAATTTTTTTTTCTAGTGAAGGTCCAAGGCTTTTAAACATATTTAGCAAGCCATGTCCATGTGTTAATAAACATGTCAGTGTTGCTCTATATTAATGTGAATAAATAACGTGAAAAAATAACATGACAGTAGGCTACATGAAACAGTGAGTGAGTCACATAGAGCCCTTAGGATATAGGCTCTCACCCCTGAGCTACAGAAACTAGCCTCGGTTAGGGGAAAATAAAATCTAAATGAAGTCTAATAATGATTTGTGAGTCTCAAACTGGATACCTAACTCATCTCTGAATTTACATTTTCAGCTTGCATATTGGGGAAAGGTGAATTTCTAGGTAAGCTCTGGCTCTTAGACATCTACAAAGATCTGAAAGGAAGTGCTTTTATCTTGCTTTCTGAGCAAGAAATTAAAAGAAAAGAAAAAAAAAAAGGAGAAAGTTTTGCTGTTAGGTGTCTTCCAATTTCAAACATTAGAAGTCTTCAGAAAACTGCAGTTTTGTAGCATCAGACAGACTCCGATTGATGGAGCGCACAGGTGAGAAAGGCAAGAATAAATGTTATTTACCCTTGGCTTGGGAATGTATAAGCAGCTCCTGTGAATACAGATGGATATATTCCAGGTTGACACATCATCTCTTTTTTTTTCCCTTTTACAGTTGCAGAAAAGTTGTTTTAGCAGCTGTATTACTATGGGAAAAGGGGAAAAAGAAGATACGAGTCCCACTCCCTGGGGCTTCCTGTACCCTAGAATATGGCTGCAGACAGCGCATCCGTAAGGGATAGCCCATTCTGCAGCTCAAGATCCCTACAGCACGGGGCTCCTATTTACGTGGCACGAGAGATGTGCTCCTACGAAGTGCACATCGCAGTCTCTCAGTGTTAATGGTGGTGCCAGAACTCTGTATCTGAAGCCACCGTAGCACAGATACAACTCATAAAATGGAAATGCGGTAACTGGTCTGAGCACAGCCCTCGCTTTGCAAAGCGCACATTAAACTTACAGGTACTTTCGTATCTGACAAAAATTAAAAGCGCTCTTTTAAAAATAAGTTGTGTTTTTATGTTTCTAAGTCATCTAGAAGACAGCACTGTCAAACGGAGAGTTTCTTTATGAATACTCACTGCCTGCATTAATGGCTATTTCGCACACATCCAATAACACTGACCTCTTTGTGGTCTGTCTCCTTTCACGCCATACGTGCTAGTGGACCTTCTCAGAAGAAAATGGCTACCTGAAGAGGGAAATGGCTTTCTTTACCATTTTTGGCTGTACTTCTCTCTTCTCTGCAAACCTTCCTCATCATTCGCCTCCCTAAGGGATCAGACTGAGTGGCAACACGCTCCATGAAACCCATTTGCTCAGGCATGTGCAAGGAGTGAGCTTTGTCATGAGGTCAGAGATTTGGCTTGTACTTCTGAAGAGTCAAAATATTAATATATATCGTTGCATCTAAAACCTGAACCAGATAAGGCTCCCTCACTTCACAGGCAAGAGTGACCAACACCACTGACAAAGCGACTTTGTGGAAGCTACACGAGTCAGCAGAACTTCAACTGATAATGAAAAGCTTATCATCATCTGGATCACCCTGCATGAACAGAGTCAGAATCACAGAATGATATGGGGTTGGAAGGGACCTCTGGAAATCATCTAGTCCAACCCCCTGCCAAAGCAGGTCCACCCAGAGCAGGTTGCATAGGAACTTGTCCAGGCGGGTTTGGAATGTCTCCAGAGACGGAGACTCCACCACCTCTCTGGGCAGCCTGTTCCAGGGCTCTGCCACCCTCAAAGGAAAGAAGTTCCTCCTCATCCGACCAACAGTTCAGACAGGCACCAAAGATTTTTACCACCCCTAAAAACACATGTGTGCATACACACACACACGCAAAATGTTCCCCACTATTACTGTTTCTTCTGTAAGACATTATCTGGAATGGAATGACTAGGCTGACACGATACAACATGATCTTGTCAAGATCCTACAGCGTAGAAGTCATCTTTTAGTCCACCTTTTAAGTGCAGACATTATTCTTTACCATAACCAACAGCATCTGTGAATATAACCAGAGCTATTTTGGATCATTTTGAAGTACAATGGTGGAAACCCCAAGGTTTATGCCCTGCAGTAAAGCACCTCATTAAAATGCAGTTTAAATGGAAATATTTATCTGGCAGGTGAGGTCAGCAAGAACACAAGGTTCCCTGTAGCAAAACAAAAAGCAGATTTAATACACAAATCTTGCTATAAATCTTGGGGGAACTGCAAAGCCTTATTTCCTATCCTGAGGCATTTAACGTGGATCAAGGATTTCAGATCCCAAAGCCTGAGCCCACGAAGCAACTAACCTCAGAACATATTGCTTCCATCAGTGTAGAGCAACCTAAAGGACAATTCCAATATCTGATGTCCAACTACGAAGACATCAAAGAAAGAATATTTCAGAAAAGTTACAAATTTTGAGATCAAGGAACTCCCTATCTCCTGGTATAACCTGGTGTTTTTACCTGGAGCTCCAGCCACGCAGAGAGTTGAGGTAAATAAACATCTCCCTTTTCTTTGTACACCTGATGTTGCAGAGAAACTACCTTGGAAACTGAACACATAGAACTTCTCACAGGCTTTTGGCAAAGTTGCTTTCTTACCTGCTCCCAATAAGAAATGCCCAATTTTAAGAGCTTTTCCCAGTTGTCAGAAAGCCACATACTTTATAGAATGTAATGGTTTTAAACTGAAAGAGGGGATATTTAGATGAGATCTCAGGAAGAAATTCTTTACTGTGAGGGTGGAGAGACACTGGAACAGGTTGCCCAGAGAAGCTGTGGATGCCCCATCCCTGGAGGTGTTCAAGACCAGGCTGGATGGGGCTTTGATCAACCTGGTTTTGTGGGAAATGTCCCTGCCTGTGGCAGGGGGTTGGAACTGGATGAGCTTTAAGGTCCTTTACAACCCAAACCATCCTATGATTTTTGGATTTTTCCCCACATGGTGACAAATCCAAAGGAGTAAAGCTGGCAACACAACAGAGCACATACAGCAGTAACTCACTGCTGCTACATTCATATACATCATGAGAACCCAACAACTCTAAATGGCACTCGATTTATATAAGGAAGGTGTTAACAACTATCCTGGATTAATTTTTTCTTATTTTACCATCATTTATGCCAAAAAAGTCTACTGTGCACGCTACACCATCCCCCAGCCTCATGGGCAAATGGACAGGGACATTAAGGAAGTCTTTGGGCATTTAATTTATGCTTTTGATACAAATTTTGAGACAGACTTTTTCCTTTTTTTTATTTTTTAAATGAAGAGTTACATCACACCACAGCACAGCTTTTATTCTTTACCTCGTTAGGCATTTCTCAACGTAGTTTAGCACAATGTTTTTTAACAGAAAACTTACTGTAAATTACCAAGAGAGCAATGAGGAGATCAGGGAGCACTGGACAATAGGAGTTCTCCAGAACAAAGGTTGGTGATTTCATTATCACTTCCAGCACTGACTACACGTACCGCAAGGAAAAAGTTGACCTGGTTAAGGACTTTTCCATTTCTAACCACGATTTCTCAGGGAACGCGCTAAGGAAACAATCGTCCTACTGAATCATTTCAAGAATTTTACAGCCAAGAAGATTTATTACCATAAAACAGGTCTTGGAAACAAGAATATTTGAGGAGATTCAATAGCTATTAAATCAGTGTGGAAAACATGATGCTTAAGGAATTGCATATGCCTGACACATGTTCTACCACTTTTTCTTTTTTCTTTTTTTTTCAATAGAAAGTGTCTATAAAAAGCAAGTCTGTAGAATTACTTCAATTTTTCAGACAACGAGGAGACACAGGTATAGATTAAAATGACATTCACTTAAGTAATAGAAAAATTCTAAATAAAGCACCACACAAAAGCTGCTTGATAAACTGGAGCCATCAATAATTTCAAAACTTATGCGTTAAAACCATACTCATCCCTTAATAAGTAAGCCGAGATGCGATTTGCAGATTTACAGATATTTTAAAGTTGAGTCAACAATACATAGAAAACCTCATGCAATCTTTTACTGAGTCCACTTGTTCAGCCGGTGTGAAACTAAAGTCAGAATAATCTTAGGTTTTGTTATTACAATTGCAATATAAATCTTGTTAACACACAGCACTGTTCAAGACAGTTAAAAACACCTAACTTTTAAGATGTGCCATTGTCTACTACAAGGGAAGCAGAAAGATAAGCTGTAAGCCTTGCTGTCTAAAATTCTACTGCAAAACATCCTGCTTTCTTGACCAAAATGGAAAAAAAAACCACATACGGCGCTTCTTAAGCAAATTGTTTTAATATATTCGAAAAAGCTCAGCCAAAAATACGGCAGCCTTAAAGTAGGGTTAAAGATTTTCTTACACCCACTGATATTATGGAGAACACTAAAAAGCCCCAAAACCCTTCCCAGTTTATCTTGCGTTCCTGTAGGCTGATCTGATTCTCCAAATTTTATCAGAAACAGTCTAAGAAGAGACAAAACCTTTCCCTAATAACCTCTTCCCCTCCACATCCTTGGACCATCACTGCTACAACAACAGTAAAAACACAAATTACAAGACACAATCCTGAACCACTTCATGCCTTGACCCAGTGATGAGAAAGGGAGAGAAATGTTCTACCAAATGCAACTTGCCCTGAGCCACACGGCTTGAAATCAGGTTACTCAGCACAGCTCCACAACCTGCACATGCTACACTCACAGCCAAAGACATGAGGGAAAACTAATTGCCTTCTTAATTAAATGGATGTCTTAAAAGAACAACTGTCCTATAGTCATACAGAAGAGGAAAATGAGCATTCTTCCACTTACTTTTTGGATTGTCCCAGTTTGCTTGTACAGCTCAGTCACCATTTCTTCTTCTGCAACACAACAGAGAAAAGAAAAATTCTGTTAAAAAGAAGTATTTGCTTGGACTGAAGTTTCTCATTATACTGTTAATTAATGCTTGAAGCTTACTGCTTGCCTTTAGTCAGCGCTGGAAAATATTTCTATCCTTCATTTCTATTTCTCCGATTTGACTGCCAGAGTATTTCTGTTACATGAAGCTGCTCTATCAAGATGAAATGCGGAGACTGCCTCGTGATTTGAGCATAACGTTGAAGAACTAGAAATAAATTCCAAATCCTATTGCAAAGTTTACCAAAGAAATTCCTTTCAGCCATAGAGAAAGTGAGGAAATGTAAAGAAGGATTTAATTGCTAATTAAGATAGGTATGTAGTGTCTTGTTAGACTCTGACTGTTCCTTGTTGACCTCCAAGACATACTGCAGAAAGGTGAAGACCCAAGACCAAGGGAAAGTCCTCTCTGTGTTTCAGGCACACTGAAACACTTCAATGGGTGCTGAATATAACAGGTTGGCCATTATGTCCTGCTCTGTGCTTTGGATTCAAATCCGTAGAAACAAAGAAAATATATCCATACCTTACTGGGAATTCATTAGTGTTTTCACAGCATTTTGGAAGATTAAAAGAAGCAAGCAACCAAAAAAAAACCAACCAAAAAAAACCTACTAAGTAGAGTTATGAGAGTATTGTCCTTAAAAAGAATGCTCTCATGTTACATTCCCTATTTAGCCACATAATTAGTAAACCTTTAGCAGAAGCAACAAAGAATTCCTCATTCCCTTACTATGCCAAGTAGTGACCTGGAAGAACTACTCAGTCCTCCATAAAGAACTGGTGTGCTCCAGATAATGGAATAACTAAATAACGAGGGCCATACTGGAAAATGAAGCACAGAGACATCTCATCACTCAAGGTTAGCACTGTTCTGCTGCTGAAAACAAGAAAAAGTAAAAGAAAAAGAAAAGAGATGGAAAGAAGAGGACACCAGTCAGAAAGAATTCTGACTCCGGCTCCGGTTTGCAGCCAGAAGCGGATAACAAAGCAACAAGTAAATGCCAACATGGATTTGTCATCCTGCTTAACCTCCCTTCCCAACAAGGCAGAGACGTGGGATACAGAGACGGTGCAGTAACCAGAGTCACCTGAGTGTGTGTGTGTGTGTTTTCATGCCACATCGTCTTGTTTTCTCCTAAGTGGATAAAGGAAGGATGGTCTTCATAAACACACTGTAGAACTGGATGGAAAAATCCCATCCAAAGAATAAACCTATTAATGGCTCACACCAGCGACCACACGTTGCTCTTAGCACGTGGCACCCAACCTTTAGCACCAGAAAAACTCCAATGAATTCAGAAAGGAACCAAGTATCTCCTTAATTCATCAGACAACTGCGCACGAGAAGAAACGTTTTCTGACTTCATCAATTTAAGTGCTAAAAATCTCAATATGAAATAAAAACAGATATCATTAGTGGGCATAAAATCATTTAACTACTTTAAAAGGGCCACCGTTAAACTTCAAGCTATTTCATTTAGCAAAAAACAACAGGAAAACACAATAACAGAGCTTTACGAAGCATGTTTTTCACCAATGACCTGGCCACTATTTTTGTTATGCTTGCCTTTAAAATGCAGAGCCAATATTTGTGGTTTTGTTTTTTGGTTTTGTTTTTTTTTTTTTAAAAGACATTTCTTTTCTCAAAATGTTGTTGTGAAGGAAAAAAACAATACAGAAAAAAATAAACTGACAGTACAATCAAATATACAAAGGAAAACCACACAAGTGCAGATTTCATCATACTCCTCCAGATTTTAAATAGATCAACATATTTTGGAGATGGGTGGGATTTTATGCTGGCTATGCCCCTTTAAAATTGGCAAATCCATTTAATTCAGTGGCTTCTTATTCCAAATTCCAAACTCCAGATGAAAATAGATCTCACAATGGACTCCTACAGCTGAATATACTCTAGGGGAAAATTATTTCCTTTAATTATTCCAAATTCATTTCCATGACAGTATATCATTAGTATCTACAAAAAAAATAAATGTATTACAGCAACAGAGGAAAAATTCTGTGCGAAGAGTTAAAGAAACTCACATCCCACCAGTAAGATGAGCTTGAAATTTAAAGCACAAACCTGTTGGTTTGTTTCTTTTAAAACAAACAAACAAACCAACCGTAGATAACTGTTTGTAGTCCAGAGATGGTAATTTGTTTAGATACCATGTGATGTTAACAAAAAACATCAGAAATACGATGTGTTACTGGATTCTCTTATAAATAGCTAAAGAGCCACACGAACAACCTAGTGTAGACTAAAAATAACCGATTTAACACAACTCTCGGCAAACAACTCAAGTGCAAAGAAGGCCTTCCTACCTTGATGATTAAAAACAAATAAAGGAAGAGGAAAGGAAACACATACTCACTTTATAACTCTGTCATCAACCTTGTTGTCCTGGAAACAATTCTTCTGCGACAGAAGTACTTAACTACTAAAACATCTTCTGCTACTATTTTTTTTTTCCTTTTTCCCCCCCTTTCCCCCTTTCTCTGCAGTGCTCTCACTGTCTGATAAACAGACAGTAACAAATCTTTTATATAAAACTGCACAGAAATTGAATCTCTTGCTCTCAGAAGAAAATGCATCGTTCCATATGTGAGTATGTAGCACTTAGGGAACATCAGGTTTGCGTGAAGCCTTTGGAAAGGATTATAAATTTTTTGTTGTTGTTAAAACAACCTACTAACTGAGCCTTTTACTTTAGGAATATATAGTGCTGGTAAAAGGTAACTGCTGATTTGATACCAGCACGTTTTCACAAGGGAGCGGGGTGCGAAATCTCAGACTACGGTCCATAGACACAAAAACACACCACATGCTCTGCCAGAAGGGCTGAGCCCTCACTCGTAGGCGGCGAACAGCCCCAAACACATAGGATCACAGAATGGCTTGGGCTAGAAGGGACCTTAAAGCCCATCGAGTTCCAATCCCCCTGCCCTGGGCAGGGACACCTCCAACCAGACCAGGTTGCTCAAAGCCCCATCCAACTTGGCCTTGAACGCCTCCAGCGATGGGGCAGCCACAGCTTCTCTGGGCAACCTGGGCATGGTCTCACCACCCTCACAGTAAAGATTTTCTTCCTAATATCTCATCTGAATCTCCCCTCTTTCAGTTTAAAACCGTTACCCCTTGTTCTATCGCTCCACTCCCTGATCAAGAGTCCCTCCCCATCTCTCCTGTTGACCCCCTTTAGGTACTGGAAGGCTTCTGTAAGGTCTCCCCAGAGCCTTCTCTTCTCCAGGCCGAAAAACCCCAACTTTCTCAGCCTGTCCTCACAGCAGAGGGGCTCCAGCCCTCGGAGCATCTTCATGGCCTCCTCTGGACCCGTTCCAACAGGTCCATGTCCTTCCTGTGTCGAGGACTCCAGAGATGGGGGCAGTACTCCAGGTGGGGTCTCCCCAGAGCTGAGTAGAGAGACAGAATCCCCTCCCTCGACCTGCTGGCCAAGCTTCTTTTGATGCGGCCCAGGATGCAGAGCCCTCTACACAAAAAGATTTGCTGTGTGGCTTCCTCTCCTGACACACGGGCTATTCCCTGACCTGCCACAAGCTTCTTCCTTCCATTGAACTCACTCAGAAAAATTAAATCTAATACCCAGCTCTACCCTCAATATAATTAATGTCTCCAAACACTCCACCAATGAAATGGTTACTGCTTCCCCAAACGGAGTCACATAAGTCAGGCTGAACATCTTTTATGAGAAGCTGAGAAGATTAATGCCATCCCTGCCTGCCCAGAGGACAGACAGACAGACACTGTGACTGACAACCACACCAAGCAACAGCGTGTCCCTTACTGCTCAATGGGACTGAATTCCTTCTTTCACCTCCAGGAAGGGCTCAAGGTTTGATTCCTGGGACAACAAACAGGCCAAATACTTCTGCTGAAGAATGACTATAAACCAGCAAATGTACAGAGTGAATCCAGCCCGCTTTATTCAGGTATTCGGGGTGAGACTCTGTCTTGCAGCTGAATACCTCAGCAGGAGTGTAAAAAAAAAAAAAATCATAAACCACACACACGCACACAAAAAACCCCCAAACCGAAAAATCCAACCAAACGAACTAAAAAATCCTGATTTCTGGCTTTATAGTTAGTGTATGTGTTTGGAAGGGAACAGAACTTTCATAGAATCATACAATGGTTTGGTTGGAAGGGACCTTAAAGATCATCCAGTTCCAACCCCCCTGCCATGGGCAGGGACACCTCCCACCAGACCAGGTTGCTCAAAGCCCCATCCAGCCTGGCCTTGAACCCCTCCAGGGATGGGGCATCCACAGCTTCCCTGGGCAACCTGTTCCAGTATCTCACCACAGAATTTCTTTCCGGTATCTAATCTACATCTCCCCTCTTCCAATTTAAAACCATTACCCCTTGTCCTGTCACTACATCTCCTGACAAAGAGTCCCTCTCCGGCTCTCCTGTAGGCTCCCTTCAGATATTGGAAGGCTGCTATGAGGTCTCCCCGGAGCCTTCTCTTCTCCAGGCTGAACAACCCCAGCTCTCTCAGCCTGTCTTCATAGGGCAGGTGCTCTATCCCTCTGATCATCTTCGTGGCCCTCCGCTGGACCCGTTCCAACAGGTCCATGTCCTTTCTATGTTGAGGACTCCAAAGCTGGAGACAGTATTCCAGGTGGGGTCTCACGAGCGCAGAGTAGAGGGGTAGAATCACCTCCCGTGACCTGCTGGCCACACTTCTCTTGATGCAGCCCAGGATGGGGTTGGCTTTCTGGGCTGCCAGTGCACACTGCCGGCTCATGTTGAGCTTCTCATCCATGAGCACTCCCAAGTCCTTCTCCTCAGGGCTGCTCTCCAGCCATTCTCCGCCCAACTTGTATTTCTGCCTGGGATTGCCACGTCCCCAGGTGCAGGACCCTGCACTTGGCTTGGCTGAACTTCATGCGGTTTGCACAAGCCCACCTCTCAAGCCTGTCCAGGTCCCTCTGGATGGCATCCCAGTTCTTGGCAATGGGTGCTGGAGTAACCCAAGTGGGATCAGAAATCTCAGCAACTCCTGACTTCAGAGCAACAGCTGCCTAATGCACAGCCGGGGTTCGGGATTCTCCACTGGTCCCCAGACCAGCCACAGCAGCACAACCAGTACCCAAATGGTTCAGCAAGCTCTCCCAGCCCCACAACAGGGTTTAACCAGTTTAACAGAACCAGAACCAGTTTAACAAGATGAATTACAACATCCCAGTAGCAGGAGTCATCCACGCTCTTCCCTTCTGAGTTTGGAACCCTTCTTTTAGAAATGGTTCTCTCTGTGCTTCTACTAGAAAAGAAAAACTTGATTTTAACTTTTATATGAAATAAAAGCTGGTTTTAGAAATCAGACTGGTCTAGGAAACAGTGAGTTTGTTTCAGACCAGGACCTTTCACTCCACATTTGCCCGTACACTGATCTTTTTGCCACACGGCCCATTTCTGTCAGATGCAGCAATTTGGCCTGACCTAAACTGGTTCCATCCACTGCAATGAACATAAATATACTTACGTAAACACTTGTAAATTCTTACTTTTTAAACTATCAATGCTTTGAGTAAGTTTTGCCTCTGACCCTCTCAGTTAGCCTGCGCATGGATACTGTTGTCAAGTAAAATGCCAGAGCTCATAGTGCTCTCAGACGGGGAAAAAAAATTACCACATATTCCATTTTCAAGTGAGACCTGTTAATTACTAAAATTATTCCCCCAGTGAATCCAAAGGGCCTTTTGTTCTTTCAAAAGACCCGGGACTAAATAAAATTATGCCGAGCGGTATCCAGTACAGTATCTCTTATTTCTTGTCACTCTTTGGTAAGAAGGAGACCTGCATTTTCCCTTGACTTGCTCTAACTTACAGTCTATTAACTAGCATTAATTGGTAACATGAAAAGACTTTGCAATCCATCTTTTTGTACCTTGAAATTTCATATAAACCCCACCTGATCTGCTTTTATATTGATTTTGAATTATCTTCTCCTTTTCAAATGACTTATTTGACACATGAACATGAAGCACAGCTTTTTTTCTTCCTTTTCTCTTGTGCTTTTATTCTAGATGCTTTAACTGTGAGGTCTCTACGTATTCTCTTACTTCTTCGAGTATCTGCTCAAGAGATGATACGCTTAGTGGGTAAAATGATGTGAAATCCTCATTAATTAGGATCTGGAGTTGCTACCAATAAACTACCGTCACTAACAGATCTAAAAATCTCAACCTCACACAGTCTTGAGCTGCCTCTGCAAAACGCCACGGAGTATTTACCAGCAGAACCCAGCACACAATGAGGATTATCATTTCTCATCTCCGCCACTAACGATCCAACTCCCCGGGCAGCATTTAACGCACAGGCTCAATAATCATTACAAGGATGTGTCATCAAGCAGGCAGTCAACATCCACGAAAAGTCTGTCTTAACACGTCGAAAATTTCAGGGGTTTCGAGCATCCTCTCCTTCGTACCACGCACAATAAAAATCCAACACTGGAGACGGAGAGGAGGAAGATATTTGGAAACTTGGTACGTGCCTGTAAATTTAAGATTATGAAAATTGTGGTGCCTTACAGCAGCAGTGCTGCATGTGTTACACACACTGAGTTTTGTCAAACTGTTTCCTGTAAATGTAATTTTTTTTTTTTTCCCCCCCTCTCTCAGCACTAGAAATTCCCTATCTATAATATAAATTGATATATTATGCACTCTCTAGTTTGAAACAGGACCAGGTTTACCAGCCACCTTTTCAGAGTGTTTTTCTACCCTCCCTCTGAGCGGGTACCAAAGTCATGGTATCTCAGGCTGGAAAAACATTTATTCTACAGATTCTTTCTTCTTATTTCAGGCAAAAATTCCAAACCATAGCAAAGTTTTCACCTTCTGCTGCCACTGAACACCAGTTGCTGCACAAGTTAAACAGAAAAAAGCTGGAGTCATGATTTTAAAACAGCTTTTTTTTTTAAATCTATGATTTTTAGTTTTCAGTAGAGCTGAGTATCTTATGGGTGGGAAATTAAGGCAGTGAGTGATGCAGCCACCACCACAAAGTAAGGCAGTGGCAACAACAGAAGAAAAATAAAACCCTCTAAAACTTGCAGGACAGCGTGAAAACATAATAATGCTCTTCTACCCTCCATATAAACTAAAAAAAATAAAAACAAAAAACCAAACCATCACCCAACAAGAAAAAAAACCCAACAACAACAAAACAAAACCCTCTGGCAATTATTTTTATTCTCAGCCAGTAATGCTGCAAAATACGCAATAAAGTTGACACAAATAACTTTTAAAATGTTTACTAATTACTTGAGGCTATTTTTCATTTTACTGATTCGCTGTAATGTCCATTACCACATGAAATTATACCAGCTTTTTCCAAAGAAAGATTTCCAGTGAAGTCAGTGGGGATTCAACAAGGCCAGGACCATCATATAAATAGAAATCAGAAAATAGTATTTCCATAAGAAACCACTCAGGTTTATTGGATTAACAGGCACTTATAAGTGACTCACACTGACACAGCCTATAGTAATCCAATCTATTTGTGATAAAAAACAAATTCAAAGGAAATCTTAAATTTAGAAAATCACCTCTGTGGATTCTCACACGGTTGGTTTTATTATATGAAATCACATTAGCTGTTCTCTCCAAATGAATTTTAGCCTTTTTTTTTTTTTTAATACCGTTGAGTGCAGCGTGTTCTTAACACGGTAGTAGCTGCCACGCTGAGCACAATCAGAGCAGGGTAAAAGAGTCTGGATTTGAAGCACCGAGCGGAACACAGAGGTTTTCCTGCCCCACGAACTCGCAGGCAGACGTCGCGCCAAAAGGAGTGGGAAGAAGCAAAGCCATTAAACCACCTCGCTACGCTTTCCTTGGGAAAAAAGAAAAATCTTTCCTTGGGAAAATTAAGGTAGATTGTTAGATCTCTGACGGCAGTCATGATTTTCTTCTTGCCTGCATACTGGTTTTGATTTCCAATTTGGCATTTCTCAGGGAAATATGACTCGTCTCTAGGGAATGTTGCTAAATCTTAATATACACTGAGGTGTTCTGGCACGGACAAGTGAAGTATCAGAGCTTTACTGAAATCCTGAAGGATGCGTTCACAGCTCTCACACCTCCTATAAAACAGGACAGCAAGCAGGGAGGCTGTGGCTGGTATGTAGCTTATTTCTATAATTACTCCTTCACAGCAATTAAAGAATTTGTTCTTTGGTACAATATCTCTCAATAGTGCCACAAGGAACAACAGCCTAAAAAGATGTATTATTAAATATTCTATACGAAAAGCAAGCTGCAAATATAAGCAAAGGTGACAGCAGCCAGAGCATGGGGTCATGCACTAGGGACATGGAATCAGACTGTCACCTTTATCACCACTTTCTGTAAAACCTTCAATCAAATAATACCCGTCTGTAAGGATATTTGGAAGCCACCTTTCTTCTGCCGTCCGTAAAGCAAAGATCCATATCTAGAGTTGGAAATCACTGAGCACATGGGTGAAGATTCATTTGTAAGAACCAGCTGCGCGTTACTGAGGCCAAAGAAAGCTAAACCAAATATAGACTTCAAGGCTGAAGTGACTGGGATTTAGAATACAGCTGTGCAGCCCCCACCTGTACCCCCTGGTGAAGTTAGATCAAAGATAACAGGACATATGAAGTACATCGTAAGCAAGAGGCTTGTCATCACAGCACAAGAAGGACATGGACCTGTTGGAATGGGTCCAGAGGAAGCCATGAAGATGATCAGAGGGCTGGAGCACCTCTCTTATGAGGACAGGCTGAGAGAGTTGGGGTTCTTCAGCCCAGAGAAGAGAACATTTCAGGGAGACCTTAGAGTCCCTTCCAGTCCCTAAAGGGGCTACAGGAAAGCTGGGGAGGGACTCTTGATCAGCGAATGTAGTGATAAGATGAGGGGTAAAAGTTTTAAACTGAAAGAGGGGAGATTTAGATGAGATATGAGGAAGAAATTCTTTGCTGTGAGGGTGGTGAGACACTGGGAACAGGTTGCCTAGAGAAGCTGTGGATGCCCCATCCCTGGAGGGGTTCAAGGCCAGGCTGGATAGAGCTTTGAGCAACCTGGTCTGGTGGGAGGTGTCCCTGCCCATGGCAGGGGGGTTGGAACTGGATGATCTCTAAGGTGCTTTCCAACTATAACCATCCTGTGATTCTATGATCTTTATTTCTTTATGCACACTTCCCTTCACGCACACACGCCCACTCTTAACAGATTTCCCTTAGTGGCTACTCTACAATCCTAAAAATTAGTACGTTATAGCCTTGAGGTAAGTAAATTAGAGTGATCCGTGTTGAAGCTACAATCAGAGTGAAAATTGTGCATATTGCTTTCACCACAATAAAGATATTCCCTCAGAGAGCCCCTGAACAGCCTAAGACGTAAAAAAAACCTCACCATATTCCGCATCTCCTGTGAATTCGGTCACGACCACCTGGGGCCTTACCCAAGGACACTCAGAATAAAGGTCAAAAATTACTAAGTAGGCAAAAACATTCCTTGTATGGAACAGTTTCAACGGCAACCTATGGAATATCAGACAAGAGAGAGATGCAGACCTTAGCGTGAGGGAGCGCGTAACAGATGCCAACGGAAAAGGCAAAGCGCAAGGGGGCAACGCACGATTCGGTTTGTTTGAAAGCCGAGGTTAAGAAATCCCATTTTCTAGCAGGAATGAATTGCGTTTTGAAAGCACGACCTCCCTGCCCTCGTGCATTTTCCAGATTTGGGTTTGTGGGGTTTTTTTTTTTTTTGAGAAATTCTAGCCTCTACATTACAGCCAAATGCTGTAAAATTTTCAAATAGCTGTATTTTGTGCTAACCCTAATTCGTAATCATTCTGGCCTTGCAACCATGGTGTGAAATTTCCTGAGCTAGACAGCTGGGAAGGGGGGGGTGTGAAGAGTGGGGGCGGTGTTGGCTTTTTTTATTATTATTGCACTTCTGGTATTCAACCCTTCCACTCTATGAAATCCATATTCGGAAGCCTGTAAGGATGAAAAAGACGCTTTTACTTAACAGGTATTCCGTCAGATTCTAAAAGCATCTGCACCTGCATTTGCAATGAATGAATTCGTCTCCCTTCAAATCTACTTCAGTGACCAAAATATTTATATATTTTTTTATATATATATATTTCCAGCCCGTAACCCTAAATAAGATAAAAAGTTGTGCTGCTCAGAAAATTGTTTTGTCCACGTGAGGCTCTCTAAAATAATTTTTCTCTCTTCAAAACCCTTTAAAAGACACCTACTGAGAAATGCTTTGGAATGAAACCTATGAAGAAAATTCCCTGAGCTCGCAGCACTATTACAAAATTAAACCTTAACTGAAGTTCTAGGAAAGGATCACCATTTTTTCACATAAAACTGTGACAAGTTTTGACTGAAGCCCTCAACTCTGCCTTCCCATGCCCTAAATTCTGTACTTCATTTCCTATTCCAAATCAGTCATAACAGCAAGATGGTTTTGCTCCGTCATTTTCAGATCTCGGTCAAACCCAACACTAAACATAATTCTGGATGGTGGAACCTGGCTGCAGACTGAAAAAAAAAGAAAAAAAAAACACATTGAGACAAATCTATGAAACTTAAGTCTGCTTTTACTATCTAAATGGGCATCGGGCACAGCCCTTCAAAGACAAATGCATTCAGTCAGGTTTTATGGTTCATGTGCACTTGATACATGTTGGATCGTCATCCTGTGGTGTGCAATTTACAAAGAATGAGAGAATCATTTAGGTTTAAAAAGACCCTTAAGATCATCAAGTCCAACCATCAACCCAACGCTGCCACGTCCACCACTAACCCATGTCCCTCAGCACCACGTCTGCCCAGCTTTTAAATGCCTCCAGGGATGGTGACTCCACCACTGCCCTGGGCAGCCTGTTCCAAGGCTTGATAACCTTTTTTGGTATAGAAATTTTTCCTAATATCCATCCTAAACCTCCCCTGGTGCGACTTGAGGCTGTTTCCTCTTGAACGGTCACTTACTAATCGGGAAAAGAGACCGATGTAACGTACCTACAACTGTTTTATAACGTGAGTACATGAGAAAGTCAAACTCATGCTCAATTTCTTATGCAAGTGCTAACTTTCTACATTTACTTTTTTTTTTTTCCCCAAAACTTTTCTACTCTTAACAATACTTTAAAGGTCACTACACCCCCCACATACCAAGAACTATGAAAAGCAACACTGGGCTGTTTCACGGACCATCTCCCAAGGCTGAAAGGCAGACGACGTCACTGTATTTCAGCCTCTGTAATATTTTTCTTTAGACAGGTACAAGTTGTCTCAGTGAGAAAACATTATCTTGCGCGCATCCCATTGACAAGATTAATCTGTTCGACACCTGATGATTCACTCACCCACATGTTAAAAAGTCCACACGAAAATGACTCACTCAGTCCGTAAGAATAATCACCTGGGATACCAAAGTCCCCTCATCTTTTCCAGAGCTGGTAACCGCTTTCTTACGCAAAGCAAGTGGATGGCAGGCTTTTTTGTTACGGCACGGGTGACATGAAGGAACAACAGATATGAGACTGGTAATTCTATAAACAATCTAGATTATAATAAAAATAAATGAAACTAAGATTGTAGATAACCAAAGCACTGGCAGAGAAAATAACACTCCATAGAATCACAGAATTCCCTAGGTTGGATGGGACCTTTCAGATCATCTAATCCAACCATCAGCCTAACACTGACAGAAGTCATCACTAAACCATGTCTCTAAGCACTATGTCCACCCATCTTTTAAATACCTCCAGGGATGTTGACTCAACCACTGGGCAGCCTGTTCCGATGCTTAATAACCCTTTCAGAGTAAAAGTTTTTCCTAATATCCAATCTAAACGTCCCCTGGTGCAACTTGAGGTCTTTTCCTCTTGTCCCATCGCCTGTTCCTTGGGAGAAGAGGCCAACCCCCCCGGCTACACCCTCCTTTCAGGGAGTTGTAGAGAGCAATAAGGTCTCCCCTCAGCCTCCTTTTCTCCAGGCTGAACACCCCCAGCTCCCTCAGCCGCTCCTCATAAGACTTGTGCTCCAGACCCCTCACCAGCTCCACTGCCCTTCTCTGGACCCGCTCCAGCACCTCCATCTCTCCTTTGTAGTGAGGGGCTCAAAACCGGATGCAGTACTCAAAAGAGCCAAGTACAGGGGGATGATCACTGCCTTAGTCCTACTCACCACGCTGTTCCTGATACAGGCCAGGATGCCGTTGGCCTTCTTGGCCACCTGGGCACACTGCTGGCTCATGTTTGGCCGGCTGTTGACCAACACCCCCAGGTCCTTTTCTGCCAGGCAGCTCTCCAGCCACTCTTCCCCAAGGCTGTAGCACTGAAGACAACGCCTAACAAATCAAAGTCACCCATGCTTGAAGAAGGAACAGAGCCTACTAGTCCGTGACTTGGACACTTCCAACCCAAAAAAGAGCTCTGAAGCAACTGCACTGAATCACCCTGGTATGGACTGTCAGTGCTGGGCAAAGCCGCGTTATTGGCTCGGCTGATGACATCACCTTCCAGTGTTTATGAAATAAATCAAGCTAAATTCTAAGCTAGAACTTCACGTCCAGTTCTGATATCCACGCTGCAAAGATCCCAAAGTACTGGCAAGCGTTCAAAGGAAGGCCTCAGAAAACATCGGTCTGGCTGGGACACAGATTCACGACGCTGGGTCAAAGGTCTCCTTTAGTAAGGAGAAGATGGCTATGTGACCTTGTTTTTATAGGTACTTTATGAATATGGCAAATAACAAACAAGCTTGCAATCCCTGGAGAGAAAGGCACAGCAAGATACTACAGCTGGAAGCAAAACAAGCTCAAATTTGAAATAATTTGCCACTTCTTAGCAATAGATTTACCACTACTTGGTGTGTTAGGACTAGAGAGCTTTCTAACAGCACTCTGTGGAAAAATTCTCACCTTCTAACATACAAAGCCAGACTAGATTACAAGCTTGATAAAAACACAACTCTCAAAATTTATTGAAAGCTAGCTATGAAATCCTAAATCTAGTACTGAAGTTAATTTTAATGTTTAATTTTATTGCTACTGTTATGCAATGCTTACTGCTGCACGCTGCCTAACGATGAACTGTGCTCTTCTGACTTGAAAGAAGCATTTCAAGATGGTTTTCCCCTCGGTAAACTTATCTGTGAAAATACAAGCATGGAAAATACCTGATCTACTATTTTTCTTTCACCCCATTACTTCAAAAAGTAACATGAAAGCTAAAGGCAGAAATGAAAGAAAATACAAGCCCTTAATTTAGGGGAGAAATAGATGATAACTTAAATAGTGTATCATTAGAGTACGATGAGAATTTATGTAAAAAGAGGACATTAGTTTAGCCAAAAAAGCTATTAACTGAAGTGAATGAAGAAATGTTTGCTACTTTCATGACACAGCTCCCTCTTTCCAGCCCTCCTATCATCCAAACAGTTTTTACTGCCATCCCTTCTGTCCTTCCAGAACCCGAATTTTTGACTAAAGCTGAGATAGTACTTGGAGGAATCGAAGTGGACAGTGCACAGAGTTTGGTAATTCAGTAAAAGACAAGACTTTTAGAAGCACATACTCTACCTCCACAACCGGTAGCGCCAGCGTGCACAGAGCCCATCGATAACACCTTGCATGGAGAACACCAAGATGAAAGGGGAACAAGAAGAACAAACTGATCAACATCACAAATGTGTCCTGATAAATGAATAACTCTGGAAGAAATACTGTGGGAGAGAAAGGTTGTTTCTTGACACAAAAAAAAAAGAAAATAAAGGATATAGATTCGGAACTCTGAAGCTGAGAAAGAAGAAAACCAACATGAAGAACAAGCACTGGTTTATATTTAACCCCTGATCTCTACTGAAAGATATTCTTCCAGAAACTGCACTGTAAACAGTGTCTCAGTATTTGTTGAAAACTCACAAGTTGTTCAGGAACTAAAGAGAATCCCTACAAGATGTGACTTTCTATCTTAAATATTTATTCTTTTTTATTTCATGCTAGGTCTTAAATCTTCAAAAATCTGTTTCTACAAAGAGATTCTGCCTTCTGTGAAACTCAGCTCAGGAGAGCAGGTCATTCCTCCGTTTTACTCACCCTGTCTCTCTACTGCCCTTGCTACAGGGATATTACATCGTATCCCTCTGAAACTCTCACTCTTCCCTACCGACAACAAGTGAATTTACACAGTACTGGAGAAAGCACCATAAGCCACCCATTTTACTTGCTTCTAATTCTGTATTTCAAAAAAAGAAAATTAAATTAAACAGAATAAGGCATAACTGACTCATTTTTAATTCTGAGTCATCCTGAATCTGTGGATTCCTGTGTCAGACTATCTGTAGTCTGAAGAAGGTATCAGAATACGACCATTTCTAATCAACTTCAGAATCACGAAACTCACCAAGCAGGCAACAGTAACTGGCCACCATTTTCATTGTATACTGAAAAAAAATTAATCACAGAATCACAGAATGATATGGGGTTGGAAGGGACCTCTGGAAATCATCTAGTCCAACCCCCCTGCCAGAGCTGGGTCATCCAGAGCAGGTTGCACAGGAACGTGTCCAGGCGGGTTTTGAATGTCTCCAGAGAAGGAGACTCCACCACCTCTCTGGGCAGCCTCTTCCAGGGCTCTGCCACCCTCAAAGTAAAGAAGTTCCTCCTTGTGTTTAGATGGAACTTCTTATATTCAAGTTTGTGCCTGTTACCTCTTGTCCTGTCACTGGGCACCAGTGAAAAAAAGTCCAGCCCCACCGGTGTCCTCTTGACACCTGCCCTTTAAGTATGTATAGGTGTTGATCAGATCCCCCCTCAGTCTTCTCTTCTCCAGACTAAAAAGACCCAAGTCCCTCAGCCTTTCCTCATAAGAGAGATGCTCCAGGCCCCTAATCATCTTTGCAGTCCTCTCCTGTACCCTCTCCAGCAGCTCCCTGTCCTGCTTGAACTGGGGAGCCCAGAACTGGACACA
The DNA here is from genome assembly GCF_964106895.1 of Numenius arquata. Taxonomy (NCBI): domain Eukaryota; kingdom Metazoa; phylum Chordata; class Aves; order Charadriiformes; family Scolopacidae; genus Numenius; species Numenius arquata. Next base: position 128,659,277 of record NC_133577.1, read on the forward strand.
GTACTCCAGATAATAAATAATAAAGCCCTCTCTACCAAATATAATAAAAGTTTTGAACAAACAGAGTGGGTAAGATAAGCCACGCCGTGTTTCACATGAGATAACAGCAGGGGAAGTCCCCTCCTGACTTGTCCTGTTAGAATTACAGACCTTGAGCTTGGAGAAAACAAAAGCCTTCTTGACAGCGTTGATTAGGATAAACTCCTTCGCAGAGGCCTGCGCTGGGGGCTGTGTACACCACCACACAAACCACATCCTAAAGAAGTGCCAGTTCTGCTCCTGGTGCCAGGGGGTAAACTCTCCACCTTCTCCTTACACTTCCATTTCGTCCCCTTTTATATCCTGCAAAACCAAATACATCGGCTTTATGTAATAATTGCCAGTACGACATTTACTCCACGGGATTGGAGGTTTAACTCCTTAAGGACGCAATCCTAGCAAAATAAATCCATTCCAGGATCCTGGAATACCAGTATTTCTGGGGAAATTATCACAGAAGTATTTAGTACAGTGTTTCTGAATCTTGTAGTTTTATGCAGAGACTCAAACTGCTCAGCATTTTTCTTAAAATTCCTGTTCCCAGAATTACCAGGTTACGTAAGAATCTCAAGATGCCAATAATGAAACATTTTCTAGTCTCCAAGGTAGCACAGAAATGCCTGAAATTTGTCTGACATTCCTCCCCCCTCCAAAAAAAAACCCCAGAAGGCACGTAAAAATGTTATTTATAAAGTCTCATTAATTATCAGTCGTTCAAATACTAGTGGCCTAATTGTGCCTGAATACTCGGTCAGGAATGTTGTCGACAGTTTCCATGCATTCCTGTCAGGTCTTCTTTACCGAGAGAAAGAAAAAAGGATAAAAATACTGTTTTCCATCACAGTTTTCCAACCTTTTCAAGATTACAAGTATCTGACGTTATCACTAAAATAAAGATCCATGGCTTTAATGAAACAGATGAATTCAACTAAGGCGTTTCCTTCTGAGATCACTGCATCAACCACTATCAGATCAGCACAGGGAATAAAATCAGCAGGAGCACTTCCCCGGAACGATCGCAACGTACAGCTCTGGCAATTTTTTTGCTTCAAGTTTGGTGTGATTCTGGCCCAAAACGGCTTTCAGGAACGAAGCAGCTGGGAGGCTTAACATTTTTCCTTAGCAAACGAGAGACTCTTTATAAGTGAGTGGAGCGATAAGACAAGGGGTAATAGTTTTAAACTGGAAAAATGGAAATTTAGATGAGATATGAGGAAGAAATTCTTTCTTGTGAGGGTGGTGAGACGCTGGAACAGGTTGCCCAGAGAAGCTGTGGATGCCCCATCCCTGGAGGTGTTCAAGACCAGGCTGGATGGGGCTTGGAGCAACCTGGTCTAGTGGGAGGTGTCCCTGCCCATGGCAGGGGGGTTGGAACTGGATGAGCTTTACCATTCTGTATCTATGTAAAACACAAAAAGGAGGCATCTTAACTATCTGTTCATAATTAAAGAACATGTTTATATGGTCCACAAATTTTGTTCAAATATACAAGTAGATTTTAAAAGACCAACACAGGCATTAAAAAGTCCAAATCCAATGTAACACTTAAATATTTGTGTCTTAAAGTTATTGTAAATGAACAGAAGCAAAGACAACTGTGAACCTATGGCTACAATTCTGGAACTGCGTTCTGGAATACAATTCTGGAAGCTACCAGATAAGCTGGATTTCCAGTTCAGCATCCAAACTTCTTCAGCTGCTTATAAAAGTTTGCCTTATGACTCTGTTGGCTTTAGGTGAAACACTGGACACCAAGTGTCGCTGTGTAACCCACATCCACAGGGCTGAGCTGTTTTTGCCTGCAGCACAGGGTGTTACCCACCTCCCTACCAGCAACAGACCCAGCCTCCTGCTCTCCTCAAACTGTTAAGTTGCTTAGGAAAACATTAGTTGGCCAAGCAATGTCAATGAGTTTACTAATGATTAATAGTGGGTGACCACAGGAGACTTCAAACCCACTAAACTCTGCTTCCTTTACTAGTACAGGCACAGCTTGTTTCCACATGGAGCACCAACAACCCAGCAGCAATCTGTGACCAAACCAAAAGGATAAACGACCAAAGGCCAATTCTGCCATGAAGTCCAAGATCACAGAATCACAGAGCTGTAGGGAAGGGACCTCTGGAGACCATCTAGTCCAACCCCTCTGCCAGAGCAGGTCCACCCAGAGCAGGATGGACAGGGATGCATCCAGGCGGGTTTGGAGTTATCTCCAGAGGACACTCCACCACCTCTCTGGGCAGCCTGTTCCAGGGCTCTGCCACCCTTACAGTAAAGAAGTTTTTCATCACTTTGAGGTGGAATTTCCTGTGTTCCAGTTTGTGCCTGTTGCCCCTTGTCCTGTCACTGGGTACCACTGAAAAGAGTCTGGCCCCATCCTCTTGACACCCACCCTTTAGATATTGATAAGCATTGATGAGATCCCCTCTGTCTTCTCTTCTCCAGGCTAAACGGACCCAGGTCTCAGTCCTTCCTCAGAAGAGAGGTGCTCCAGTCCCTTGATCATCCTCATAGCCCTCTGCTGGACTCTCTCCAGTAGCTCCTTGTATTTGTTGAACTGGGATGCCCAGAACTGGACACAGTACTCCAGATGTGGCCTCACCAGGACAGGGCAGACGGGAAGGATGACCTCTCTCAACCTGCCAGCCACGCTCTTTTTAATGCACCCCAGGAGACCACTGGCCACCAGGGCACATTGCTGCCTCATGGTCAATTTGTTGTCCAAGATGATCCCCACAGTGATTGAAGAGCACATCTGCAGCCTTTAAACCTCAGTGAAGTATTTTCTGCAACAGCAGCTCCACTCCCTTCTCACCAAATACTTTCCCAGGCACCAGAACTGCAGAAGGTTCTTTTTTCTCCTCCTGATTTCAGACCCAATGCCTCCAAATTCTTTTGCACAGCCATGTGGTACAACTAAACTTAGGTCGTTTGTAGAGTTAAAAAGGGCTCCAAAATGGATCCCCTCTGCGGAACTGAAACCTCAAACTGCAGTTCTGTTCATTTATATTTTAATACAGTTTGTGCGCTGGTATTACAGTAGCATATGGCAGCATGTATTTTTTTAAGTTGGAAGAGCTTCAAGGGAGAGCAGCAGTATCATTCTAAAAAATTGCTTATATACCAAAGCAAGCTCTTTTCCAAGTGAGTTACACCTCAGTCTTTAGGATGCGAATCCTCTTCTACCAACACAAATAACCCTCCACATCGAGCACAAAGTTCCCTTTGCGCAATTATCTTTAGACTGCTTTTTATGGCAGAACACCAAGAAATAACAACGACGAAGGAAGCCTAAGTTCTCTGTTTAGACCGATGATGATAAAAGGAAGAGTAGATCTTACTTCTTACTGTTTGAAATTATTCCAGCATTTAAGAGACTCTGGATAAATCTCATCTCACTTCAGCTCTCTGAAAATCACATATCCAGGTTGGGTTCATCTTAATCCGGTTGGATTAGACAGATACCTCCTTTCACGCTGCGAGATGAAACCTTCAGGTCCAGAGGAACCAGAGGTCTGGAGATCTGCAGAGATGGCATTTGCATTACAAATCTAGAAAGGAATTACTGTAAACAAGACGCATACTGTATCACTGCCAACACCTCAGCAGAATTTGAAACCCTGCGTCAAGTGTCTAAAATAGATGATATTAGAAACATCATTCCTGAAAAAAAAAAAAAACAAACCACCAAACCACCCAAAAAATCTACCTTAGGACCCTACACCCTACAGAAGGTGAAAAATCGACCACTTGAAGGAAACAAACTCTCTGAATAAACACAAACCTGATTATTCACTGATTGCTGAGCAGTCCCACCTCATACTTAAAACAGTGAAGAGTAAACTACTTTCTTTTTTTCCAGGCCTTGGTAAGTGAATCCTTACCATTGATTTCAGTGCGATTTCTGCCTGACCAAGGCATCGTTTCCTTGAGAATCATGAGAAGTGCTCAAGAACTGAAGTTACTGCATCCCCAAAAAGTTGAAACATCCCCCTGGCAAATTGTACATGAACCCTCGTTTCAAAGCAGTTAACCCACGTACTCTGCGCAGCCCTCATCTGTGGAACAGACAACTCCTCAAGTGAGTATTCTCCCAAACCACAAAAATTCTGTGTTAATTTTTCTTAATTCTTGGCAGGCATTAACTGAAAACACCCTTCATCATCTCTGTCCTGACACCGTTCCTGAGCATTTGTATTCAATCTACGCTTATTTGATGGGAATAAATTAACAGCGTGCTCTCAGCATCCTTCAGTCCTCCAGAAAAATCTTCTCTTTCCCCAAATTAACATATTAACAAACACCTGCCCTACCCTTGGCATCGCCCAGCGGGCAGAAGAGTGTTTCAAACCTGCTGGAAACCGAGATCAGCCACCATTCAGCTGAAATAAAGCCCAGCTCTACATTATGCAATCTACATAGTTTTTAGACCAGCCTGCATTCTCGCAGAGCCCAACACCGAGGAAGCTACAGACAGAATAAAAGGGAACAGAAAAAAAAAAAAAAAGTTCATTAATCTCAGCCCAAAGGCTGCTTTCGAGTCTGTATTTGCACACTTAAGCTCAGGTCTGTGTGGGTGAATGGACAATACTGCGTGAGCACGCACTCTCATAATACCGAGGGTAAAGCACCACAAAATTTCCAGCGAGTCAGATCAGTCATTTGGATGAACTAACAACTAATATGCTCGAAGATACACTCAAAAGGGGTTTATGTTTGGGTTTTTGGTTGGTTTTTTTTTTTTTTTTTCGGTAGTGCATGAATAACTCCAGACTGATACAAACTCATCTTAAAAAACTCAAAACCAGCTCAACTGTTACATTGCCACTGACCATACGGAACAATCAGAAAGTGGTAACACACAAATTATATCTGACCTTTAAGGATAGATTTATCTCACCCAATTTCTTCTGTTGAAAGTGTCGGGGGTTTTCCTCTTTCGTTTAAGCTCTTTTTAAAACCACTGTGGATCTGGGCACTTCCAAAGAACAACTGAACTGGCTAATCCCATCCTGCCATGGCCATCTCACACTAGAAGAAGAACTGCTCTCTGGCAACACTTGTCTTTCCACAACTTGAAAGAAAATGTCTGGTTTGTAGAAGGCTACAGTTATTTCAAAAATCATCAAAATCATCACTTAGAGCCCTGGCTGGTCCTCAGTGGCTGACCCAAGAGCTGCGGGCGCTGTTGCCATCTCACACATCTGCCACACAATTCAAACACAGAAAAAGCATTGTCATCACTACTTTCTCCAGAGCTCCCAGAGACCTTGCAGCATCAATACTGAAATGGAGTATGTATCGCTAGAAATACAAGCACTATCTGATTAAATCTCCAAGCTGCGGATTTTTCATTTATTCATTTACTTTTAAGAGGGTGAGGAAAAATAGGCAAAACTACCAACCACTCAAGTCCCACCAAGCTGTTCCTCACAATCAACATCACCTTTACATTACCTTCACGCTTAATTTTAAATTCCACTCTCATTTTATTTAGGTCACCCACAAAACTACACCTTCATTTCAACCAAAGAGACACTTTGTGTGAAAGCCTTCTCCTTGGTTTTCACCTTGCCACAGTGATCAGGACTGCTCTTTCTCAAGAACCACAGCGACTGAAGACAACTCTTGGCTGCAAGTGAAAACACTCCCCAGTTCAGAAGACTGAAAATGCCAGGACAGGATTCAATTCACCCAACTTCAAATGTCTCCAATTGGTCTATAAGCATTCTGGATGTCTATGCCCTCCACAACAGCCACTGGAGAGTTATCAACCCAGAGGTGGGCAGCAACCCATCTGAACACATGAAGATGATTACAGTAGGGTGAACCAAATCGCTCTTCAAACTTTGAATCACAGAATGGCTTGGGTTGGAAGGGACCTTAAAGAACACCCAGTTCCAAGGCCCCTGCCATGGGCAGGGACACCTCCCACTAGAGCAGGTTGCTTGAAGCCCCATCCAACCTGGCCTTGAACACCTCCAGGGATGGGGCAGCCACAGCTTCTCTGGGCAACCTGGGCCAGGGGCTCACCACCCTCATACTAAATTTCTTCCAAATATCCAATCTAAGTCTTCCCTCTTCCAATTTAAAACCATTACCCCTCATCCTATTGCTCCACGCCCTCATAAAGAGTCCCTCCCCATCTCTCCTACAGATCCCCTTTTAGGTACTGAAAGGTTGATATAAGATTTCCCTTATATCCACCGTTAGATGTCAATCTGGTATCTTTTCAGATAGTGTAGAATTTTCCTGACTGACTGGAGTATCTCAAAGTGGATGAAAGTTCATGAAGCTCAAGCCCTCTTCCTTCCAACAAAAGCACCGTAAAAAAGAAAAGACACAAAACGAAGTTCAGCAGGACAGAGAGGCTTCCCAGTTCCAGCCCGAAGGGGAAGGTGACGTAACCATAGCCCCATGAAGGTATCTGAGAGTTATCAGTGACAAACATCGCCTCTTGAGATTAAGGTGGAGGAACACTAGGATTTCAGAGCGACAAATAAATTCTCAGTATTGTCAATGTAATGTGAACACTCCATTTTTAGGACACCATTAATTACTACTACTTCAACAACTTTGAAAACCCACAACAGAAGCAAGACTTGACCCAGTCCTGAACTGTGTCCAGGATCTTCACTGCTGAAGAGCGACTGCATTACTGATTACAACGCACTCAAGTCCAGTATTTGAAGCATTAGTTTTCTCTTCTTTTTGGTTATCCAACTAAAAAAGAACCCTGCTTGAGCAGGAGAGTTGGACCAGATGACCTACATAAGGTCCCTTCTAACCTCAAGCATTCTGTGATTAAGAAAAAAAGGAAGCTGCTTTAAAGAAAACTAAAAAGAACAGGCAAAAAGGTGAATGTTTTTCGGGGCTGACAGCTTGCTAAAGACCCCATATTGCATACGGAAGAACAGGGTAAGTGCAATATTAAAAAATACAAAAACCACAAAGCCAAACATTAAGAATTCATGCAAAAACATACCCTTCAAAAAGTGAAGTCGTATCAGGACTTTAGCAAAATAAATGCAAATTCATTGTCTTTCAAGATAAAAAAATAATATTGAGAACTGATACGTTAGGAGAAAATAGTATCAAATACACCAGAAGGATGAAGCTTATCAGAAAATCTGCTGGGTCAATAGCTGATAAAAAGGTAAAAGGCACCCTCAACAAGACAAAGCCATGGGAAGGGGAAAAAAACCCTCAAAATTACTTCTTTGCCACATGAAAACCCAACTGAATTCACCACTGAGTACGTAACAGTTTAGGGAACTTCCAGCACTGGAGTCTGCCTGCAGAGCAGACACAGAAAGGGGATCCTCTGCCGTCAGTTGAATCATAGGCTGGTTTGGGTTGGAAGGGACCTTAAAGATCATCCAATTCCAAGCCCCCTGCCATGGGCAGGGACACCTCCCACCAGACCAGGTTGCTCCAAGCCCCATCCAGCCTGGTCTTGAACACCTCCAGGGATGGGGCAGCCACAGCTTCTCTGGGCAACCTGTTCCAGTGTCTCACCACCCTCACAGGAAAGAATTTCTTCTTAATATCTCATCTAAATCTCCCCTCTTTCAATTTAAAACCACTACCCCTCGTCCTGTCACCAGGCTGGATGGGGCTTTGAGCAACCTGGTCTAGTGGGAGGTGTCCCTGCCCATGGCAGGGGGGTTGGAACTCGATGATCTTTAAGGTCCCTTCCAACTCTAACCATTCTACGATTCTGTAATTAGCTGTAAGGAGGAATGTCTTACTAATCAACTATTAACATGCCAAGTATGTACCCGTTTATACACACAAAAAGGTAGACTCCTAGACCGATCCGTAGTTAGACCCCTCTCATTTAACTTAACAATAAATTATGCTGAAAAGGATATGACGCAAAGTCAAAGGTCTATTGAAGATAAAACATTACGCGCACCAAAGCAGTTATCCTCCGTCCTTTCTCCCAACCAGTTATTATACAGCATGACTGGGAGAAAAAACAGAAGACGAAATTCAAATAGATTAATGCAAGGCCCTGCATTTGGGTAAAAAAAAAATAAAAAATAGCAAACTACACATAGCAAGTGACGGGTTCTAAATTAATCTTTCCTGATTAGGAAAGACCTTGAAGTCCCTGCAAATAGCTTTATGAAAATACGATTTTCACAGGGGCTGATAACAGGAGCAGTGAAAAAAAGCCAACAGAATTTCAGGAGTAATTAGGGAGGGCACAGAGACAGTCAGAGAAGCAGGAGGGTGACACTGGGGACACTGCATTCGGCTGCAGCACATTCGGATCCTGAACTCTGCACGCTGTCTTGGTCACCCCAACTTAGGAAGGGGGTAACACACCAATTAACGGCAAAGATGAGACTTGGGGAACAGATTGCATGAGGAGAGATAAATCAAGCAAAATTCCTCAGCCTGCGAGAGAAAGGATTGACAGAGATGGGCTGGGGGTACACAGGAGCACTGCAGGAGCAAGAGAGTGTGGCTGTGCCATGGGAAACACATCCAGGTCCCCTCTTGTCACACACTCCCCTGAGCTGCAGACACAGGCCACCATCAGAAAAAACAATTTTATGCTATGGGTCCTTTTGATCTGACCCAGATTTCTTAATACTGCGTTAGCTGTTTGCTGTGTTAGCATTAGAAAACAAGTAACACTTCTTAGAATTCGAAAACAAGAACAAGTAACAGCTAAGGTAATTTCCTACACTTAATCATCTAAAACCAGTGTATATTTGATTGTGGAGATTTATTTATTTGCCTGATTTCCCTTATTCAACATTATTTTCTATATACTGGTAATGCAGAGAGTGATAAACCAGTAAGTTCCAACCAAGTTGCTTTCCGAGAATAAGATGACAAATGCGATGCTGTGAGGAAAGTAGGTCTAGTCCTTTTAAACGTTAAAGCAATTATCCTCCATCATCCACAAAGGTGAGTCCCTTCCCTTCCGTATCTTTTTCAAAGGTGAAGTTATAAATATGCAGCTGATGAAGAATGACACTGTATCTTAAAGATGAAGTTATCCCTTCCTACAGCGTTTTTACAGTGACTCCATGCTTACAAGCGTACCAAAACACCACGGTGAAATGACTACAAATTCAACCGTGCCACAGGCAGAAGCCGGCATTCCCACTTCTGCTTTTGGCAGGACTTGGTGAAATTTCAGCTCTTCTTTCCACAGGGATCCGCGCTGGGATCTGTTCCCAGCAACGTTCAGAGAATTCATAAACGACATGAAAAGGGCTCAACAGTGAGATGACAACATCTGTTGATGCTACCAAGTTATTCACAGCAGCAAAGACAGTAAGTGAGTAGGAAAAACTGAAAAAGGGCTACATGCAGATTATTGACTGGACGATAAAATACATCAGTGAAATTCAGTAGCGACATTCATGAAGTATCTCAAGGAAATTAAGTGTGAAGTAGGATAATTGGCGGCAGGGAAAAGTGGTCCCAGCCCTGTATGTGTCAACAGGCTCTGAACGGACTCAACACTTGGAGCAGGCTGAGGTCTAGAAAATTGGTGTTGTTATGGAGATAGTAGAGAGGGATGAATTACTTAAGTCTCTTCCAGTACAAGAAGTGGATTTTAAATGGACTTCAGTTTCAAAACGTACAAGAGTATGGTTCCTCCTCACCAGGCTGCCATGTTAAAGCTGTAGAACCACAGAGTATTACACTTGCTAATACTACTAATGGCTTGAAAGGGAGATTTAAGAAATTCCAAAGACATTCCAATTTCCATTCATTCCATTCATTCCAATGAACATCGTAAAAAAAGACACCCAGCTCAGTAAATCCCCGTACTACAGACGTCTAGAGACAAAAGAATGTGGAGAAGGAGGATCCTATATTCTCGTTTTGTTGCTGTGCTCCTCAGTTACCCACCTTTGGCCATTGCTGGAGACAAACTACTGCTCTAGATGGGTGCAGGAGAACAGCCACTATTCTACTCTTACGTTCAGTACCTCTCCTCCATAAGTCATTTTGTCTAACACAGGTATAATGTCCCAAAAAACAAAACAACTGTCAAGTGTTAGCACCACCTCCATGCCTGTTATAAATATTCAAACACTCACTGTGGAGAGCAACTTAAAGCCACATACCACCTCTCTACCAAAAAAGATACTGTAATTCTAAAGTCTTTATTTTTTAATAGCCGGAAAAGATATACAACTTAACATGAGGAATTCAAATCACAAAGAGGGACTTGGAAATATACCATAGAATCATAGAATGATTAGAGTTGAAGGGACCTTAAAGATCATCCAGTTCCAAGCCCCCTGCCATGGGCAGGGACACCTCCCACCAGACCAGGTTGCTCAAAGCCCCATCCAGCCTGGTCTTGAACACTTCCAGGGATGGGGCATCCACAAATTCCCTGGGCAACCTGTTTCAGTGCCTAACCACCCTCACAGGAAGGAATTTCTTTCTAATATCCCATCTAAGTCTCCCCTCTTCCAATTTAAAACCATTACCTCTTGTCCTATACAACTTAACATGAGGAATTCAAATCACAAAGGGGGACTTGGAAATATATATTACTATGAACAACTCTGCTGCTATAAAAATAATTTATTAGTTATTTCATTGATTCCAAAGAAAGCTAAACTGGTCCTAGAACGATGACCAAGTGGACTGACCTTTCTATTCTATTCTGGACTTTTTGCATAATTTGTCAGGTAAAGTCCTCTAACTCCACTGAAAAAGCATATCCAAAATGCGTAGCAGCAACAGCTGGCAGGGAGAAAGGGATCTCATGACTAAGCTTAAGGTCCATCATCTAGTAGATAATTATACCTGCAAAACAGTTTATGACGATTAAATCATCATTACAATTTTAACCACTCACTCACCTAAGTACAGCAAAATAGTTCTCTCGTTCTGAAAAGGTTCTGTGATTGCTGTGACTGTAGCTGTTCTCGGAGCAGTGGCCGGTCACTGAGGCAGCTACGCAGAACGCAACAGAATACAATCCATTTTACTACAGTTTCAAACTTTTACAGTGGTACTGATAGGCAAAAATAGCATCCTGTATCGATGCATCTGGAAAACGTTCATTATCACTTTGGGGCAGGTGATTTTAACTCTCTTCTGATCTCCAAGGAGTCAGAGAGCAGAGACAGTCCTAAAAACCTTAGGATACACAACTTCACATAGTGTCCCGGTGACTGATATTGCCAGAGGTTATTTTCTTTCTCTGGGAAGGTGAAAAATCTTTTCTACAACATCTTAATGAGATGCTTGATGTGTCTGCCCAGCCTGATACACCCCAAAACCTCCAGAGATGTACGGATCAAGCCTCTGAAATAAGGGGTCCATTCGGTATTTGAGTTCCCTCTAAGAGCTGGAAGGTGACTTACTGCTTACTGCTCTTTCCCTGCATTTCCTCTATATTTTCACTCCAGGCTCCTCTTAATAGAAGGAAAAAGTCCCTTTGAAAAATCCCAACTTGAAAAATTACCTGGATTTCCAAAAAACAAGAGGAAAGTGTTATCTATTCCAGGAAACAGTTAATACTGTTACTTAATAAAATTAATGGATATTTTAATGACACTTTTAGACTACCACACCGTAATTGACCCTTGATACAGTTTTTCTGACAGTATAGAAATAGGGGAAAAATGGAATCACTAAAGCAAAATCCTGTAAGAGAATTAATGTTTCACTATTTCCCATTTTTTTCCTTACAAAAGGACATCAAATTACTCCAACATGGAACATAATATAAATCTTCTGTTACAGAAAGAGAAGTACAAAGAAAATTTTATTTTTTATGGGTACATATAGTGTTAATTCTTAATAGCCAAGGCTGCAAAAACAACTTTTATGCTGACACGCACAGAATCACTTTAAGAAATTAGAAACTATTGAACAAATCACTGCTCCTAAATTTCTACTCCCCTTCATTCCTCTAAAGCTTCTCAGGGATAGAGATTATTAAAACATAAGCTATATACAGAACATCGGAAATCAATTCTGCCCAGCCACTGTATTCTCTTTCACACAGTCCAGCTGCCTAAATTTAGCATGCATATTTTTATTTCTATTAGAAACTATGTTAAAAAACTCCATGTGGCTGTCCAGTATCCCTGATACTGAACCACAAGCTTGTATATGAAGTCTGGAAAAACCGCCATGGTCAAATATACAAGTTGGGAAAAGGAGGATGAGTAAGTGGGTTGTACCAGTAACCAAGCGCAACTCCAGTTAGCATGGGAAGCTCTGGATTGGGAATGAAATATGGGGGGGGGGGGGGGGAAACCATACATGAGTTTCACGTATAAATACATCTAATTATACGCTTGAAGTTTCTGAAACGTTACACATGTTGGCTAAATTAGCAGTCCAGGCTGAACCATCAACGGAAAGAGAGAGATTCCTTTCTAGAGGCAAGTCATGCCCTTCAAGGGGGTCTGGAACAGGTACCTTCAGGGAGACATTCATCCTACCTGCTGTTCACCACCTGCTTCAGCAGGGCCTGGAAATCTAAGCTTCAAGAGAAGAATCTCACGCCCAGCATCTGAGGCGAAACAGAACAACTGAGGTGCTGGCATGTTTTATGTTTTCTTGGGATGCTCAAGATGAAACTTCTGTGTGCACTCTTGGGAATCCTGCACTACTTCACATGATTGCTACCTTGCTATTACATTACAGAGAATCACAGAATGATATGGAGTTGGAAGGGACCTCTGGAGATCATCTAGTCCAACCCCCTGCCAGAGCAGGTCCACCTAGAGCAGGTTGCACAGGAACGTGTCCAGGCGGGTTTTGAATGTCTCCAGAGATGGAGACTCCACCACCTCTCTGGGCAGCCTGTTCTTACACAAATATACAAATACACTCTGTCACAACTATCCACTTCCATCTTTGAGTTACTCATGCTTCTTGGAAGGCAAAAGATCTGGATCCACACACACCGACAACCCTTATTCTACTCACACTGTGCCTCAATTTTGTATCATCTTCACTGTGCTTGGTGCAGGAACTTTGCCAGCACACTCTTTTCACACGTGAAAAAAAGGATTTGTCTCCAAAAACCTTTTTCTCAGCTTTACACTGAAAGGAACTGAACAGCCTGAAGAATTACTTCAGAAAGAAAAATCAATTTGACAGTTAAGCCGTGGTGACAATGAACCAATGAGCTGGAAATCAAGTATTAGGGTTGAAAATTGCAGTTGTGTTCACATTGGTACCTACAATTATTATCTTCTGAAATTCTGTAATAGCTGTAAAGGGTAACAGTGGTTACTGGAGAGGTTCTATTTGTATTCCCTCAAATCACAAAGCTCCCACCACGCAATTCTTATTTCTTCTTGGACCCACCGTACCTAAAAAACAATGATCCTCTTGTGCTGTGGAAGGGATGGAATGTGAAATCCCATCCACATCCCAACAGAATCCCACAAACATTTTGGCAGGAAAAATTTATTATGTAAAGCCCAGATGGCATCCCAAATATTTCTACTTCAAAATTTAGGAATTTTTTTTTTTTTTTCTTAAAATAAACTACACAAAAGCATCACGCCTAAAATTAATTTACAAAAGCATCGCTCTAGGTAGCCAGGCTGAGCTGTACAGTTATTTGGACTATGGGAAGAACGTGAATGTGGCTTTCTTCATTTAACTTCATTGTCAAAAATGAGTAATATTTTTCTATTCAAATATATTTGAATGACTGGCAGAGAAGGAAGATATAATAGATACATCCCGTAACATACTATACTTTCAGAAGAACTTTTCCAGCTACCCAAAGCCTAACAGCTTTCCCATAAACTTTTGCAGCAGCATTTCAAACTTTCAGAACCGAATTTGTTATTTTTTTTGTTATTCTACGAGTTCTTTTGCTTACCTTTTGGTTTCCCCACTACACAATTTCAGCTCAGAATCTGGGAAAGTCGTCTTCAAAATAGTTTTAGCTGCTGCTTTACCAAAGCAGCTAAACCTGATTATCGGTTCGGTTTCAACATCAACTTAAATCACTGCATCCCCTTTAAGCTATGGTATAAAGATCGATCCTCGATTCTGACTGTCATTTTGCAGTGAGCCCACTCCTACATTCCTTTTATATCTATCACTTCACTGAATGCCAAAGAAATCTCAGTGTACTTGGCATGAAGGCTGCACTTCCTATATTTATGCTCCCACTAATGTATGCTCCATTTTAGTCCTTACCAGCTTAAAATCATCTGTGAGGAAAGACGGTATAAAGTGCAAAACGGTTAATGCAACTGGTTTACTGATACCAACTACTGTTCACTCACATCACCTTTCCATCATCGTCTCTCTCCTGGATTTTCTGTTTAAATATAACCAGAAAAAAATAACACAGAAGGACCCACGGTAATTTTCTTAAATTAATAATATACAGTCATATTAGGATTGTTGCTCCTACTCAAACTTTCAGTACCTCCACAAAATAAATCAGGACTTTTTAATTGTACTACCTTAACTTTGCTGGCAGAAACACATTTGGTTCTTCAAGACGGAAGAAAATGAAGCGCTCTCTCCAGGCAAGAAATCCTTATATCTGGCACACTAACGCTTCATCCTTTTTAATTATTCCACAGGTGGTTGCCTTGGAAACTGCCAAGTAGCTCTTGGATTTGAGGGATCCAGCATGAGAAAGTAACAAGCCTTTGTAGCCACGGCGTTCGGATCTGCGTTGGCTGCAGCAACAGGGTAACGGAACGGTCATGAAAACCTGAAAGAAATGGTTAAAATTAAGTAGAGCTGAACTATATCGCTCAATTGTTCAAAAATAAAATACAATGAGCGTTGGTAGAACCTTAACAGAGGATAAAAACTGGGCTTTTGAGAAATACGGCTTATGTAGCTTTCCAGCAGCACAGACTGGATTTCACCTTCGGGAGGACAGCGCTGAAATGTTGACGCCGAAGGAGCTCAGGAGTTCAGCTTTCAAGATAAAGCAAGATGAGACTTTCCTCAGCTTCAAGCAAGACCTTCCTAAGTGTCTGGTCAAACCGCCTGAAATTCAGTGCTATTGTTTTTCTTCGAATAAAAATAGAGTAACTATAAATAGCTCTCATCACGAATGCTGAATCACTGTATTTTGTATCATACAGCAAATTGCTTCAAACTTCATTTAAAACTAGGAAAGTTTTGTTTGCTTAAAACACAATTAAAAGCCTAGCAAAGCATCTCATGCTGCATTCATATAGCTTTCTAGAAGTAAAGAAAATTTTCCTTGCCCTCTCTGATTTCTATTTCAAAAGCTGACCATTTGCAGTTTAAAAAATTAAAAAAAAAAATCAAAACCAAACCAAAGCAGAACCTAATTACATTTTTTGTCACTGGCCAAAGTTATGAATTTCCATTTTTCAAAAATCTTTTTTTTTTTTTTTGTTTTCTCACGTTCAATTTGTTAACAAGGAATGGGTTCACCGTAAACCTTAGAAACATAATTTTCGCTAAAACTATCAATCACGCACCCAGGGGCCGTCTCATGAAAGCCAGGGAGGATCTATTAACGTGTCCAACCTCGCGGTGCGTTCTCAAGACATCACTCAAATATACGTTTATTTTGATTTGCGGCGTTGACAAACTGACTGGCAGGACCTCAAATAAAACAGCACCGTGGAAGTGGATTTGCCTACACCGTTCCAGAACGAGACACCTCAAAGTCACAATAGGTTTGTTAATTCTAAAGCTGAGTTTTACTCGAACAAACCAGAGTAAACATGTATTTGTTTCCCAGAAAAAACCCTGAAGTGAGATAACAGAAGTGAAAGGGTTTATGAACCATCTCCCCAGCACCTACTTTGTCCCTCCAGGGCAGGTCCTCTCCTTCAGGCTTGCCCTCAGCCCAGCAACTCTGCACATTTCTGACCTGTAGAAAACGCCACGGAGCCTGCTTTGGTCCCAAGGGCAAACAACTGCTTCTGTGTCCATCCCCACCCATTTCACAGACCTCCCTCTTCTACCCCTCCTGGTTCTCCCTTCTCTGCTCCTGACGGGCACCTCCAAAGTCACAGCAAATCTCAGAACCACTTAAAACTCATCTTTTAACTTACTGAATAACCACCAAATTGTACTGACAACTTCCCTCTTCCCTGCCTTCTTTAGTCCCTTGCTTGACTGAAAAATTAGAATAGTAAACAATTTTCCTTCTCTCCCTTCTTCCCTCCCTCACCCAAGCCCACCAAGGTCAAAGAACATTTAAGCAGTCCTACACAGGTTGCCTCTTCCCTGGTGGATTTTGGAGCTTCTCCTTGCTTTCTCCTGCACAGTCTTTTCAGTCACATAATTTACCCCTTTATGAGCAAGGTTTCTGAAAGATGGGTTGACAAAAACAGGCATTTTCTTTCCCTCACTCCCCAGCAGTTCCAGAAATGAGACCTGTTTAATAGTTTCTGGATGCAACTTAGGATGAACATGAGTTTTCTCAACTCCCCTATCCCACCAGCCCAAGCCACACTCGCCATCTACCTTCATCCAACCTGCCTCCCTCCCAGCCCATCAGCTTCGGTTTGGTTTGCATCTTGTAGGGATTCTCCCTGCAAAAGTGAAATGCCAAAATACTGTGGAATATTGAGAGCACTTTCTCTGTTCCTCCTCTTCAGAATTACCGATACAATCTCCTGCACGTCCTGTTAATGCAGAAGAAAACCTTTCTCTTTCCCAGTTCTCCCAAGTGTCTCTGACAGACTGAGTCTCCAAAGCTTCAAAATGACCTATCACAAACGGCTGTATTTCTTTTGAGGAAAGGTAGATTTTTTTAATTCCCTGCCTCGGGTATCTTGACGCAACTCTCAAGCACATCTCACTGTACTCATCACCTCATTTGTTGCTTCTCACAGGGTAGACAAAAGAACCTTATCTACAGTATGAACTAAGACTGTTAATCATAGAATGGTCTAGGTTGGAAGGGACCCTGAAGACGATCTAGTTCCAACCCCTGCCCTGGGATGGGACACCTCCCAGTAATCTATCATTGCTCCAGACCAAATCTGGTACATGACCAATTCCCCAGCGTTACCTCTTTTAACCCACTGAGATGTCTCCAAAAACAGAGCATCCACTTCTTAACAGGCTCCAACGCTTTGCATTTCCATTTGCCTTATTCTCAGTGCGGTATCATCCCAAGATGATTTCAAGAGTTGTGTTGCGAGGCTTCTTCTACCTTGATTTAAATTCTACACCCTTCTAAAGACATCTCTCAATAAGATGACTTCTGAAGTCTTCACCTATAGGAGGTGATGGAGCTACTGTATCTTTTCCCTACCCTTACCATCCCATAGCAAATAAGTAATTTCAAAGGCTTTAAGAGATGTCTTGCTCACTTGTTTTCTTTTTTATGTATTTTGGAAACATTTGTAAGACATATTTATGTTAAACATATTCATTTTGACACGTATTCTTCAGACACACTGTTTCTGTGAGCAGCTTGCACAATGGCTGATCTTTGCCATACACCTCCTGCTCCAGCTTCTTAATCCCAGTTCAGCCTCTTGCCCATCCAGTGATCTGACTTGACTCTTGGGCTCCTGGACTGCCTTGCTGCTCCCTATAGATAGATAAAGGTCATGCATTGGAGCCACCACATTGATCCAATGCCTGGCTTTGATCCCTTTTCGGTTCTGTAACATTTGTCCCTCTCAGGTGCTACAAAGACACCAGGATCAACAAGGGAGCTCCAAGAGCTGAGGTCTTGACCAACCCCTTGAAGAAAGGGACGTCACACTCTCTGCAGCTCTTTTCTAGACTTGAGGTAATGTTTCTATGCTACTGTCTCTTCAAAATGTAAATAAAAGCTTCTGTCTTGGTCTTCAGAGGACATATTATCTTCGCTCACTTCCACCTTCAGCCCCTGAGCCCAGAGCTGTCTCCAGATTCACATCTTGCCTCCAACACCACCGTTATGAGAGCCCAAGTCACCAAGCACTTGGAGGAGCTGCCTGCACCCTTCTTCAGAGCAACCATCATCAGAATACTAAAAGCACAGTAAACTCCAGAGCTCAGTGTTTTTAGAAAAATACATAAAACATTGAATCTGAGCAGTAAAACTAAAAGCAAAATGAATAAAAGACTTTTAAATACCTCCCCTAGTCCACTGTGGTTTCATTTTGGTTTTTTTCAGGCTTGTTCTCAAACCATTAACAATCTAGTTTTGCAAAATCCCTATGCACCCTCGAAGGAAAGCCTTTGTTTCCATGTCTGAGCATTTACTGAGACTGTTCACTGCCTCCTGCTCTGTCTCCATTCCCGACGCAGGCTCCTTTCTGACCAGTCTCTACCCCATTCTCTGAAAAGCTGCCCCTTGGAAATATGCTCAGATGCTCATAGGGAAAACCAGAATCTCCCTCCTGCCAGAGACTTGCACCTGATGGACAACACAGCAACCAGGAGAACACAACAGGGAACCTTCCTCCCTCGTAGTCAGCAAAGACGCAAGTACAAAATCATAGAACGGTTTGGGTTGGAAGGGACCTTGAAGATCACCGAATTCCAAACCCCCTTCCATGGGCAGGGACACCTCCAACCAGACCAGGTTGCTCAAACCCCCATCCAACTTGGCCTTGAACACCTCCAGTGATGGGGCATCCACAGCTTCTCTGAGCAACCTGGGCCAGTGTCTCACCACCCTCACAGTGAAAAATTTCTTCCTAATATCTAATCTAAATCTACCTTCCTCCAGTTCGAAGCCATTACCCCTCGTCCTATCACTACACAGCCCTGTAAAAAGTCCCTCTCCAGCTTTCTTGTAGGCCCCCTTCAGATACTGGAAAGCTGTTATAAAGGTACTAGAAAGCTGCTACAAGTAATTCAAGTGCCATTCCTGATGCACCCTACATCAGGGTTTTTAGAAAGGACCAAGGAAGGTCAGATTGCCAAAACCTGACTTAACAAGAGCCCAGTTCTTAATTCCCTTTTTCCTCTGTGGACATTCCCACTTAGTTTATGTCAGTAAGGTACCTTCAAGCTACAACTGTACCTTTTAGTGCGAAGTTCTTTGCCCCATTCTTGGTTTCATCCACAGCTGAATAAATAGGTTTGGAAAACTTAATGACCTTAATTTTAAAATCGCTGTTTCTCCAGTTACAATTTCTTTTCTCTTAAAAAACATCTTTAAAATTTGATACGCGCAAAACTGATACACAGCCACAACCACATTCCTTCGTGAACCAGAAAGCCGATGTTTTCTTGATAACTCTACTTCTGGCATCCGAAGGAAGGACACAAAGGGCTTTTACCAAGTAGAAGACTTCCTTTTAATTTTATGTTTTCGATCTTTTTAAAATATATATGTTTTAGGTCACATATACAACAGCAGAGAAGCACTGTAGTGAGAGTGAGCCCCACTGCCCTCTTGGGAAAAAAAAAGTTAAAACCTCCCCGCTCCAAAGGCAGTAGATTAAGGTTCCAGAAGCAATTCATCATTTGAGACTCTTCCCAAGCAAGAAAACCAACAACAACAAAAAAAACCCCAAACAAACAAACAAAAAAAAAGCACTGTTTACTGGTCTTCCCTTCTTAGATCCTTTATTTTCCACGTGAAAAGAAGTTAAATGGTATTTTAGCAAAATGTGTCAAACCTGAACACCTTTTTTGAGAAAGCTTGTCAATAATTTTGTATCTTTTACTATTTGAAATATAATAAGGGGAAAATAGCAGCAATCCTCTGAACACTTTTACGGTTGGCAAGAATCCCATCTTTTCACACAGATTTCTAAAGAAAGAAATGACCCTACATTGTGAAAAAAAAAAAAATTAATTTACTGTAGTGGTTTTTTAAGGTTTACTTGCAAGTGTTGGGTAAATAAAAAGGCATTTCTCTTAAATTATTCTGAAGTACAAGCATCTAAATTAGACTGCAAAGCTTTCTTTAAACTCTTCCACCTCCTGACGTTTGCCACAATTTTGCTATTTTACAGGTTTACCATGCTAATATATATCTGTACAATGAATACCGAAACAAAGATGAAAAAGACAAGACATACTTTTCTGTCTTCAACCTAAAGTGAGAGTTTTAAATGAGAAATATGGGAAACTCCCCTATAAAAACCACAGGTGGCCAGAGAATTTTCACCCAAGAAAGTTTTTTTCTGAGACTCAACAAAAAAAACATTATACAAAAGAGATGTAAAAAGAACGATCAGGACATAAGATACTTTGCCTGGAACAAGACTGCTCAAGAACAGATGCCAACCCACAACCGCATGAAGGGAAATGAGAAGGCAGGTACCAAAGCTGGGAGGCTCAGTCAGCTAGAAACAAAGACAACGGAAGAAGAGCTGCAGCAGAACATCATCCTTAGGACAATTGTGGCTGGACAACTTCCAGGAGGCTTCATTTAAGATAGCCCCAAATCAGTTGGTTACTTTGAAGAAGTTTATGAATTGAATGCACACTGGCAATTGGTCAGATCTCAAGTGAAGTGGTTTCCTCGCTCTCTACCTAAGTGGCGGCAACAGCTCTGATGAACTGGGCTGTTAGGAGCTCCTAAGCAAAAACAGAAAGGTAAAGAATCATAGAATTCTCTAGGTTGGAAGGGACCTTGAAGATCATCAAATCCATCCATTAACCTAACACTGCCAAGTCCACTGCTAAACCATATCCCTCAGCACCACATCCAAATTTCTTTTAAATACCTCCAGGGGTGGTGACTTAACCACTTTCCTGGGCAGCCCGTTCCAATGCTTGACACCCCCTTTCAGTGAAGAAATTTTTCCTAATATCCAATGTAAACCTCCCCTGGTGCAACTTGAACCCATTTCCTCTTGTCCTATTGCCTGTTACTTGGGAGAAAAGACGAACCCCCACCTCTCTACAACCTCCTTTCAGGGAGTTGTAGAGAGCGAGGTGGTCTCCCCTCAGCCTCCTTTTCTCCAGGCTGAACACCCCCAGCTCCCTCAGCAGCTCCTCATAAGACTTGTGTTCCAGACCCCTCACCAGCTCCACTGTCCTTCTCTGAACAGAGTCCTCTCGTAATACAAGTCACTACAACTGTGTTTATCAGTTCCCATGTCTAAAATGAGATCTGCACCAGCCAGAACCTGTGGAAATAAATTCCTGATGAAATAATACACAGATTACCCAAAACCAAATCCATCTCAAAAGAAAGGGGAATACTTTTTAATCCTAAGTAAATGTAGGTTTTGCACTGTGCTGCCAGAAGAGACATGGGATCGGTATGTTGAATAGTAAAAACCAGTGACTATACGCTTCATCCATTCAGCACTGTTGCCTAAACAATATTGGAAATCTTTTGGGAAGAAAATATAGCACGATTTTATATAACAACTTTCACTATAGTAAGAGTCTCTGGTAAACTTAAATGCAAGCAAAAAAAAAAAAAAAAAGTATTTTGACAGCACTAGAAAAAAATCAGTCAACACTTTCAGCAGTATCTGGAAGAGATTTTTTTTTTCCTTATATAGAGAATAACATCAGTAAGTGATGCCCCAGAAGACTGGTACATATTCTGACGTTCTAGTTCACGCACAGGGGACAACCATCACAGTGTTTTGTGGTGACAGCGTAGGTTTGGAGCCACTCCCTTGCCAAGACTGGAAGATCTTGTGTTGCTGGGCTTGACTCGTCCCTGGCATCTCGCTTTTCGCGGCTCCGTCTCTTTCCTTCTCCATCTCAGAAAACTGCACCCCTTCCTCAGACTACAGAGGAATTCTACACCACTAGTGTAACGTACATCTCTCTCGGATTTATAAAGGTTGATGATGCTCTCCTCTTACTAAAATGCATGATAGAGTATTCAAAATATGAGAGCTGGAACAGCGATTTCCTACCAATTGCTCTCACAAGAGAGAAAAAAAAAAATCACAAACAACTTTTTATTTACCGTTAAGTTCACCCGGTTTAATATTAGGTACTCTTCAACAGCCAGGTCTTAAGACTTCCCATTACCTAACATATATCAATTTGTACCTTTGAGACTTGAGGGTTTTTTTCCTGAAAAAACATTTACTAAACATCATCCTCGCATACTGGGAATTTCCACTTTCAACCTGCTAACACTGAGACTAATTTGTTTCATATAAGCCCTCTAGTAAAACAGTTCAAAGCCTTTTTCCCTTGATTATTAGTTGCCAATTACTACAACACAATTTATCAACAAAATTAACATTACTACCTTGACAATACTTGCTTCTGAACAGCTTTTGCTACATCAAGTAACTGCACTTTTAATTCCACTGTTCTGATGTGCACCTGGTTTTGAAGTCATGATGTTAAGACCATGAGGACCAACCCCCAGACGCAGAGACATGCTGCTGGCTACGGAGCAAAAAGAGCCACCCTTAGAACATGATTATTCCTAGGAGAAAATGGCCAAGAACCAACAGCTGAAAGTAACTCCACAGTTTCACCATCTGCTGTTGGGACAGCCACCAAAACAGGCAGCTTCACCTATTTCTCATCCCTGCCTGTTTCCACCTCCTCGTTTGTAACAGCACCCTCCATGCAGCTGTGCCACGAGCAGGATCTCAGTCCTGACCCCGTACAAATCTGAATTTGCTGTTGTTGTTGCTGGTTCTTCAGTGGATTCACTCTACAGCTGTAGAAGGACCAAGCCAGGACCAAAGGCCAGCACTCCAGCCAGACCAGCTGGCATCGAAGCAAGGACAAGCGACGGGGGGAAGCCGACTGCTTCTGTCAGCAGCTCTGCCAGTTGACACCAGCTTAAAATTCCCACGAAACTACAGAAAAGTAGAAACTAGACATATTCAAGTTAGAGATGCAGTAAAACACGACAAAAAAAAAAAAAGAAGAGAACACAGACTGTTTCACCAATAGAACAAGTTACTAAAAGAGATGTCAAAATCTTCATTTCTAAGTAACTTCAAAGACAGCATGCCTTCCTGAAAAATATTTTCAACAAACGCCTTTTAATTTTTCAGTCAAACATGAGCTACTGAGCTCAAAACCGGGAGTAACAGCTACATGTAATGACCTGCAACACTCTAAATGTCAGACTAAATTATCTAACAGCTCCTTCTGCCTTGTGCCTCTGAAACGTATATATATTTTAGTTCTCTCCCTGGTTATGTCAGATCAGCACGCTTTTAACAGTTGGAAGCAACGGAGTCGAATTTAACAATATCCCTGCTTGGAACAGGTCCAGGGGTTGAACGCGATTTCTTCGTGTCGCAAGAAGAAGCTCTACCATTTGATCTGGAATTCGTACCTCGTTAGAAGGGAAGCAGCAGAAGTCTCACTTGTTCCTGCTCCCGAGCTGGCGGTGATGGAGAAGGAGCCACGCTGTGCTAGAACCGGTCACCGACCTCGTCAAAACTCTCAGCTGCCAACGTGGGGAAATTATAATTTTGCCTGCCACAAGCAGCCAGCCTCAGCGAGGAGGAATCTTCACGTTCAGGAGCACTAAGTAGGAGGGTCAAATACAAAATCCTGGCTTTCAGCATCTTTCTTCATGCTTCAGTACGTTATGGGTGAAGGAAGACGCTTTCTCTCTGCCTCACTAACTGTATAGTATTTCATCCTTTGCACACAGACACCAAAAAAAAATCTATAAATTTTCAAGACATGTAGCACTTGGCAGCGTTTCATAACTGCTGAGTGACTAAGATGAGCTCATTTAACACAATTTTGAAATACGTGTATTATTATATATACCTAAGCCTATACATTTTGGAAGGCAATGAAAGGAGGAAGGGGGAGAGATGACACAGTGCATGGCCTGAAAGAGCGTGGCCGGCTGCCAATGCCCACACACACTTCTCTCTTTTTCAGCCTCCATCGTATACACACCCCCCCTGGAAAAAACCAATCCTCTCAGGGCAAGAAGGAGCATTTTTCTCATGCTGCCAACTTCTGCCAAAATTCTGTTTTCATTTTAAAATAAGGATTATGCTCATTTAACCACAAGATAGTTAACTTACGTAGCAACATCTGTCAGAGAAGTAGAAATGGAGCAGGCAGGTACAGGGCAAGGAATCAAGATTATTTAAAATCCTCTCCTGTTTTCTGTATGACTTTCAGCGAAGCGGAATTAATCACCACCGCTGGCAAACTGCACTTTAAAATCCAACACAGAGAGACAGAATATGGATTGGAGAAGCGCGGTCAGGTAGTGGGGAGAACGCTCATCAATACACAGGATGTGAAACAAGCGCTGGGAGATCCAAGATGATCACTTATCGCACCTAATCGCTGTTTGGCATTTTAGACCTTGAAAACCAATCGTAAACAGCTACTGTAAATGAAGACACCGCACAAAAACACCTTAACCATCAGGAGTCTTTAAAGTCCTGTTACAGTTTCTACAACTTCACATCCTCTATCGTAGGTTTGCTCTTTCAAGTGGCTCAGTTGTGGGATTTCAGACACAAGCTCCTCAGCAGAATGAGCTGCACGTAGCTTACACTGGAGATAAACCAGCACAGCACCAAAATCCAATGTTACACCAACCTCTTTATCCTATCGTTTATATTGTTCAATAATATTAACTAGGTTTCACAAAAAAAAAAAAAAAATCTTTCAGCGTTGCTTTTAATAACCCTTAAACAGAAAAGACATTTCATTCTTTCACAAAATGGATACCCGAAATCACCAGTGTCCAGTAAAAGTACAGAAAATATTTAGAGGCACCAGCGACCAAGCAATGACAGAGGAATAATTTTTCTACTGTTTAGTGCCAGCACTGATTGCCAGACAGTTTAAGAAGGAGCTTGAGCTAGTTCAGGGACAAGTGGCAGTCTACTCATCTAACAGGCAATTCATCAAGGGCTAATTTGTTAGGCTGAGAAACGGGACAAATTAAGCCATCTGCAGCTTGGGCTGATTTGGTTGTATCAACACAAGCTAAAACTAGCTTGGGAATCAAAGCAGAGCGCTGCAGACATCGCTGGTACTGCTGAGGAAGCATATAAGAAAGAGGCCAGAGGCATAAATCAACTTAAATTCAGTAGGGAACTACTAATCACATCATTTATCCCTAAGCATATAGATTTAAGTAAGTCGAGTCATTTTTGTAAATGGACATACTTTAAAAAAATAGAGAATTCCTCTTCTGTTTTAAAAGCCAGAGCCGAGTTGTTCACCGTGAAATGATTCCGGTTTGATCCACGCTGACAACGTACTGCTGGTACGGGAATTCTGAACCGCATCCGTCCCTGTGCTATCGTGTCTACGGGCCAAGTAATGCAAAGGTCAGGGATGAATATACCCAGAAAACAAAAAGACATTCACTCTTATGCATTAGAGTAATATGTTTACTCGATTAGTCATAAAAAAGTTAATTCGACCTCCTGAATCACTGAAAATAACTTAAATAACTTCAGTCCTCTCTTTGCTACACGGTAATTATGGGTCTGAATCAGTTCCACAAACCAAACTCATTTCTAACCACAACTAAGGCACGAGTATTGCAAGATTTGCTCGTGGAAAATAAGGAACTACATTGATTTAAATGAAACAATGAAATTATTGTCAGAAGTAGTAGCCGCAAGCTCACAGAAATGTACTAGTTAAAGCAAAACCTACCAGCATTTCAAAAAATTTCTGGAGAAATTCTATGCAAAACCACCTGATTTGAAACCAATCACGCCCTTGTGTGAGCACCAAAATAAATCGTACTCAACTATCATGTGAGTATTAAACTAACCCAATTTTCCCTTATGTAAGTTGCTGAGAGAATGCTTTTTCTTTTCACCCTTTGTGATCTCCAGAAAAAGATTTTTCAAAACCTGCCTCTGCTAGAATTGGGAGAGTCGGTTGGACTCGATGATCTCAAAGGTCCCCTCCAACCATGAAGATTCTGAGATTCTGTGAGTCTGAAGTATGACTGGTAATTTACAATCAGCAAAGCATATTTTTTTAATCCCTAAAAATTTGAGATAAAAATATTTTTAAATGGAAGTACAAAAATTTATTAAAAAAAAAAAATCACAGTAGTCATGACAACCCCATTCTGTTTCCTTCTGCTCACCCATGTCATCAATATGATACCTAAAATAATCCATGGTAATTAAACTATCCGCAAGAGACATTTACTTGTGCAGAAAATAATTCTAGAAGAACCTACACCAACAGCCAAGGAGAAATATCAGCATGTGTCAGAGATGCACCATCCAGCCAAGAGGCACTCGCTTCCTGGGAATAGCTGAAACAGAACCTTTGTGGAAGTCCTACTGTCAAACCAGCAGAACTGCACTGATTCTGCTGGGAGAACGTCCCAGGAACCCCCACCTCAAGAGGTCTTGGAAGTCTGGGGAAGTCCCTGCTGACTGGAAGCAGCCAGCGTTATTCCAATTTATAACAAGGAAGACCCAGGAAACTACAGACCTGAGTGTAACCTCAGTTCCTGGAAAAATTATGGAGAAGATTATACTGGGTATCACTGAAAAATGCATTTAAAGAAGAATGCAATCATCAGGCACAGTCAACAGGGGTTGACCAAGGGAAAGTCCTGTTTAACTGATTTGATGTCCTTCTGTTATAAGGTCCCCCGCCTCGTGGATGAAGGGAAGGCGGTGGATGCAATTCTTTCTGGATTTTAGTAAGGCTTTTGATGCTATCCCCTCACAGCATCCTGCTGGACAAGCTGTCCAACTGTGGGATAAGCAGGTTCATGGTGCACCGGGTGAAGAACTGGCTGAAGGGAAGGGCTCGGAGGATGGCAGTGAATGGGGCTACATCTGGCTGGTGACCGGTCACTAGTCGTGTTCCTCAGGGCTCAATTCTAGGACCAGTCCTGTTCAATATATTTATCAACGATCTGGAAGCAGGAATTGAAGGCACCATCACCAACTTTGCTGATAATACCAAACTGGGAGGTGCTGCTGACTCTCTTGAGGGACAAGAAGCCTTGCAGAGGCATCTAGATAGACCGGAGCATTGGGCTACAATTAATGGGATGGAATTTAACAAGACCGAATGCAGGATTCTGCACCTAGGATGGAGTAACTCTGGCCACAAGTATAAATTGAGAGAGGAGTGGCTGGAGAACATCCCTGCAGAAGGGACCTGGGGGTGCTGGTTGGCAGCAGGCTCCCTACAAGCCAACAGCGAGGGCAAGCCACATCCCAGGGTGCATCAAGCCACATCCTGGGGTGTATCAATCACAGCATTAACCAGCCAGTGAAAAGAGGGGACTATCCCACTGTATTCAGCGTTGGTGTGGCCTCACTTCAAACACTGCCTGCAGTTCTGGGCCCCACAATTTAAGAAGGATGTGAAGGTCTTTGAATGTGCCCGGAGGAGGGCAACAAAGCTGGTGAAAGGGCTGGAGTTTGAGGAGCGGGAAGGACTTTAGGCTTGTCTAGTTTGGAGAAAAGGAAGCTGAGGGGTGACCTCATTGCTCTCTACAGTGTCCTGAGGAGGGGACATGGAGAGGGAGATGCTGAGCTCTTCTCCCTGGGGTCCAGTGGGAATAGGTAAAAGCTGCACCGGGGCAGGTTCGGAGTTGACAGCAGGAAGCATTTCTTTACCAAGAGGGCGGTCAAACACTGCAACAGGTTTCCTACAGAGGTGCTTGATGCCCCAAGCCTGTCAGTGTCTAAAAGGCAGTTGGACAATGCCCTTAACAACATGCTTTAACTTTTTGTCTGCACTGAATTGGTCTGGCACCTGGACTAGATGACCACTGTAGGTACTTTCCAAAGGAAATTATTCTATTCTGTTCTAACATTTACAACTAGGTGCAAGCACAAAGTAGGAAAGATCCTACTTCATCATTTCAGCACTTAAGAGCTTTTATAGTAACGTTTAGATGTACACTAACTCCACCAATATGACTCAACTTTTTTTTTCCCCCCATTATTTCAACAGCAAGCAGCATTTTCAGAGATGGCGAAGTCACTCAGGAACATCAGAACACAGCCCTGTAATCCACCATCTCTTTAATCAATCCATACGAGTACTTTAAGACTATCAGTCAACTGCATCGCAGATTTCGATTACAAGAGCAGAATAAAACTCATGAAGATTATCTTTAGGATTTTAACGGTAGAGTGACCAAGGCAGACAGCACGGTGTTATTATGTATTTAGAATATAACTAGTCTGTGCTGTTAAACTCTAACCTGGTCTAGTGGGAGGTGTCCCTGCCCATGGCAGGGGGGTTGGAACTGGATGATCTTTAAAGTCCCTTCCAACCCAAACCATTTTATGATTCCACGATTCCCCTCTAGCTGCTCAATACATACAAACCAAGATCCTAAACGCACATGAAAAAAAACAGGGAAGTGACCTGGTTCAAGACCAGATCGGACAGGACTTTGAGCAACCTGGTCCAGTGAAAAGTGTCCCTGACCACGGCAGGGGGTTGGTCTAGATGATCTTCAAGGTCCCTTCCAACCCAAACCATTCTGTGATTCTATGAGATATTAATAATTCTCCGTTCTGTAAAAGCCTATTTGAGCATATATTGATTTCATTTTGGAGGACAAAAAGGCCCTGGATTCTACAGATTTCCAAAGAAAAACACTACCCAGATTTCTTAAAAAGCCCAGTAACTGAATCACACAATATGGGGACTGGAATTTACCTTGCTTGACTTCTATAATGTAGGTGTCCACATCTAAACCGAGTCAGGTCTAGGCAGTTACTGTATGTAAAGGAGATCTAGTTAAAATAGTGGAGCCTTCAGTATGGTGCTAAATCCACTAAATCCAGTGTCTACATGAGAAAATAAGGAATCGCATCCTAAACTTCTGAAGGCAACCCTCCACTACAGACAGTGAAGGGTCTGTAGTGACCTGCTCCGGCACCTCATTCACCTGCGCTGCTGTTCCCAGAGGGATCAATCCCATTGCAACTGTAGGCTTCTCCTAGAGAGGGTTCAAGGCACGCTCTTGTCCAGAACATGAAAACCTTGGCAAAAGGAAGATTTAACTTCTACTTCTCTTATCAAAAATGATATACACAAGCTCACAATGTTAATTAAAAGACATGTTGACCCCATGGTCGTCAGCCAAGGAAATGACGCCAAGGACAAAGACATTCTGCCCTCCCAGTCTGACCACAACCTCCCTCCATTGAAAAGACGGTATTTCATCATTCCATGAGAGAAATGAACCATCACATCTGATTTTATTTCCTGAAACTGCTGAGTCTTTCTATATCTAACCAGGAAACAACAGATAGGCAAGAACTCTAGAAAAAAGAAAGAAGTAGTAAGTGCCAGTAGAAAAGTGCAATTTCTCTTACGCACAACATGCAGCAATTTGCCTCATTTAATCTTTATGTCCATGACAGTTCAGTGACCTACAACCAGTAGAACTGTACACTGTAATGGGATGTCAGGGGTTCAAAACCAACCTACCTGTGACCTCTCACACTACAGTATGGGGGGAGTGGGTCAGCCTAAAGCATCCTGAAATTCCAGGGCCTCTCTTTACAAACAGGGAATTACATTCTAAAATCAATCTAGTCCAAAATTTTACCTGCTCAGATCGTCTTTTTGACCTTTTTATATTTTCTTCTTGTATTTGGACTGTATGTTACCCACGTAACACAGTGTGCAAAATTAAAACACCTAATCCCACCTTCGTGAATACTTTACTATTCATAATCAGTTTCTGAAGTTTTTAGTTACGGTTTGGTTAAAAAAGAAAAAAACAAAACAAAACAAACTAAAAACCCCAACTAGTCAAAGCAGTGCTTTCTACTCAAAAAAAAAAAAAAACCAACCCAAATGTCAATCAACTCTAAACTTTTCTTAACCAAACAAATATGAAAATCATGTATTACAGAGTATTTGAAACACGAAGACAGAGAAAAAGATCCTGTGCTGTTTTAACATGCACTTCGCTGACTTTGATCTGGTGTCAACAAGGGGTCTGACTTCTTAAGTACGTGCTTCCCAGCCTGTCAGTCCTGTTAGTGATTCAACTGCTTCTCAAGTGTTCTGCAGAAGAGAAAAATACCCTGAACAATACCAGGAATAATATCCTTCCTTTCCTGTTTGGGTACATTTATGTCAGTCACCTTCCTCTTCAAGGAATTTCAAGACATCTTTTGAAATATGGAGCCATAATCCCATTAAAAGTTATCAGTAGTGTGGTGAGAAGCAAGCTGTGCAAGCCTCACCCTCGGTGGCCAACAGCTCCGAGATAACTGATAATAAATGGAGTTTGTACATCAATTTGCACTGTTTCTGTCGGAAAAAAACCACTCGACCAACCTTCATGCACTGAACAGACTCCAGCCCCCATTTCTACTTCACATGCATTTATTCTGTTTAGTTATACACAAGCATTCTATTCCATTCTATTTACAATACACAGGGATGAATACTCTGCTCTTTCCTTGGTTCTCCCTCTCTTTTCTGCCACTCTCTGTTTCGATTTAAAACCGAGGAATATGTCAAGACTGTAATCAAACTCAAGAAAGTGATACCAGCTAATGCAAATTAACAGGAACAAATGAAGGCTCTGGAAAAGGTTTCTGGAGATACCGGCTGCCAAACGTCTACAGACTCACTTGTGTACTTTTCCACTGTTTGGTTAAGAGCTGTTAAAACAGGTCACACGAACAGACAGTAAAGTCTTCTTTAATCCCACGTTGGTTCAATTATCGTCCATCTTCAACTACGCTGGACTACAGCATCTAACATTTCCTGTAAAACATTTAAAAACTAAGTACAAAAACCCTCTTCTTGCAACCAAAGGTGCTCTGTGCAACTCCTGTACCCTTGGTGTCTATCAAAATCTAACATTAGATTGATTCAGATAAAGCTTGTGTCCTAGAACAGAATACTCATTTCTTTGCTCCGGCTCTCAGAACTATTTACACGACTGTTTAGACATGACAGACACCATTTGGTGTTGAAATTGCTTTCCTGCTGTAACAAACCTTTTTGGTCAAAGCAAAAGATGATCTTCTGCCATTGACAACATCACAACATATAGTTAATTGTCATTCCCGAACTCATCTGTTATCCCAATGCTGTTATCGCTTGTGGCACTTAAAATCAGAAAATCCATTTAGCAATGAAAATCTTTTTCAGTTAAAAAGACTGAAGGGGGAGGGGGGACGACAAAAAAAAGGCTTTAATGTAAAGCATTAGGAAAAAAAAAATTCACCAACTACTGAGTACTGAGTATAGCAATATGAAGATAAATTTACTTCTGGAAAAAAAGCTAAAATAACCCTTCAATTAAGTGTTTGCTACGACTGTGAAATAAACTGTAGGGTTTCTGATTTATCCTTACAATCTTTGAAAAAGATAAATGAAAACTATTTCCTAGAAGTTTTGTTAGAATTATGCAGAACTCGTTTCTTACTTTTAAGGTCATACGAGCAGAAATTGGCAGTAAGGGAGATGGTACATCAAATTCTACACCACGATCCGATTCTGTTCGCCTTTACCACATAAACGATGCCAACTTGGGCAATGCACCACTGCAAAGACAGTGTTTTCCATCGATTCTGTAGTTTTCCATCAGTGCTGACAAGAGTTCTGCAGTTCCACACCGAGGCAAATGAGTACCAAATCGAACCGATTACTCACTCAAATGATAGCGTAAAATTCCTTGTGTTTGTGGAGACAAAGAAAACCTGCCACTTTTTTTTTTTCTCCTCCTCTTTTGGTCTTCGGATTAGAGAAGAATGAATGTTTCATCCTCAGTATGTTCTGCAAATAAACCTGCAACTACGTTGGGGAAGCATTTAAGTTTTGGCAACCAGCTGAGAAAAGCTGATCTGTAACAACCCTTTATTTCAACACCTCTGAACTTCCTCAGCCCCTGCCTCATTTCAACCAAGAGCCCTTTTCTCCAGCGCACGTTACACAGCTCCGAAGCCAAAGGAAGAGGCTGCTTCATATTTGATTTGCTCTTTGTAACACCTCATCGGCTGCAAAATGCCAGTCTGGCAGATCCGTTGTAATGGAGTCTAAATGCTGCAAAAATGAGGATTTCACATATGACTACGCTCCTAGTGGTAAATGCGTCCTGTATCCTAACATGCTACGCTAAAATACTAATATTCACAGCAGTACTGCCTCCTGTTAAAGTGTCTGCCCATCAGATGGTTGCCTGCTTTACCCTCCCGCCTCCCTCCCTCTTCCCCTGCCCTGATCCTTCTTCCCAGCCCGTGCCAGCCGTCAATCTGCCGTCTCACAGCTGAATTTATGAGACATTAGTTAATTTGATTTTCCTCACAAAACAAGATCTCAGTATTGATCTGTTTTGGTAACTCTATCAAAACCTGAATCATTATCTTAATGTGACACCTTGAGTCCTTTAGAAGTCATTCGCTTCTAGTCAAAGGTTAAAAATCCCTACGTTGTAAAACAAAAAGCTAATCAAATAAATTGGTGTAATTCAGTATAATGTAGCAAGCAGTTTTCTAATTTAAAGGGTCTGAATAATCTAAAACTTACTTCCCTACCAACGCAGCACTGCCTTTGGAGAACACTCCAACTATTCAGTGATACTGTAATTATTCTGTGTGTTAATACTCTGATATTACTCCCAGCCATTCTCTAGTATGAGCAAGAACTAAACTTCAGCATTTATTCATTCTGAAAGCAGTTTGTCTCATTCCGTTAGTCCAGCGCAACTCCGCAGTACACAGCGTTTCATCCAACTTTTGGAACAACAAAAAAAAAAAAAAAAAAAAAAGAAGGCAAAAAACCCAAGAAAAAACAACCCTTATTTTGAACACTCTACAATTAACATTAATTGTTGCAGTCTCATCCTCCCCACTGAAGGATGGTAGTCTTTTCTCTGGGTCTGACAGTCTTTTTCTCTGGGTCTGATCTTTGCCTTCTATGCTCAAAACTTCTCAAAATTGTAACTAGATCATTTACAGAAGGGGTGCAGACGCCTAATGATATAAAAGCAGAATTATACAGTGTTTCTGCTCATATTTCAATCATCGTTTAGAGTATTCTAGGCTATTTTTTAGGATGAGTGACTAGCAGGTCTTTTAAAACTCATAAAGACAGACTGAGAAGCCTCAGTCATTAGAACTTACATAGCAAAAAAAAAAAAAACACCCAACTTTGCTGAGTCAGGTCCTACTGCAGACTTCCAGAAAGTTCTGCAAAATACAGAAAAATCTCTGCGGAGTCCCTAGCAGTGATGCTTCAGGGAAAAAACGCTGCTTTAATAAACTTGTAATTCAACTAAAATTATGAGGAATTAAATGACCCAGGGGGCTAAAGCCCCAGATCTGCAGAACGCCCAGACTCGTTCACAGTCAGCACAGATACCAGAGCCTGGAAGCGGGCTGGGTCCTCATTTTTTCAACACTAAACGTCTCATGCAGAACATCAAGTTTTTGTTAGAAAGCAGGGACCAATTCCTACAAAAAATAATAATAAAGTCAAGTGAGCCTAGAGAATACAAAAGGATGGGTAGGAACTATCGTCTGCAAGAAAATTAACAAACACGTTTTGCTGTAAGGGTGAAAGCAACACAGCGAGTACCAGCAAATGTGTGAAAAATTAAACTGTCTGACAAAGATAATGAGGGGAAGGTGAACAAGTTGTGTTCAAACACAGAAATTTCAATAAAGCAACTACACAACAGTTCCAGACCGCAGGTTCTATCAAAAGGAGATTCAGTGGTTTGTTGTTCAGTCTAACAAAATGAAACTATAGAAACAAGCTTCAATATTGAGGAAAATGTCTCCCAGTGAAATAAATTTTATGAACGTAGCAATGTAAAAACCTATTAATTTCACAAATAATAATTTTAATTAAAATAGCATTCAATCTTCTCCAGACCTACCAGGGCAAAACCACTACTAAGATTTCAAAAAAAATCACTTAAAACTGGGCTGCGCTCTTTTTTGTGGTCTCGGGGATCATCACTCTGGAAGAGTCAGATGATGCATTTTCACCATTTTCACTTCTATGCGACACAACCTGCACAAGTCGCAATGAATTTTGCACGCGGGAAGCCTGTAAGATGCTATGGTACACAACAGAAACACACCACATTCATTAATAATCTGTGTCTTCATTTCTCTTTCTCTCCATCTGGTGTTATTTTCATGCATCCTTCACTAACTTTGAATTTGAAACCATTTTTCATTTTCTCATGTCATTTTATTTAAAGCATATGCTTCAGTTATCATCTTTGTCTGCATGTGTGATATCAATAATGATTCTATACAGAAAGAGTCAGATTCTGAAATCTTTATTAGGTAACAGCTTGCCTCAGCAACACGGGCAGTCTACAAACTATTTAAATCAATTAGACTAATTTCCATATTACTCAACCCGATACAGACACTGTATATCAAAATTGAAGTAAACACATATAGACAACTCAAAGAAAAGCTATTTGCAAACACTGTAAGATCACAACCAGACGAAGCACGAATCAAGATGACAGCAAACACCGTATCAAATCCCAGCCGGTAATTCCATCTCACATAGCGTCCTGCCCAGCAAAAGCCAGCATAAACATTTCAGAAAAAAAGGTGTAAGGAATTCCTGCAGCACAAAAAATGTAAAATAAATGATAAAAAAAAAAAAAAAAAAAAAAGGATTGTCTCTACCTAAATGTCATCTATTACTGGCTGGCATACGCCCTCGAGAATAAACGTTCTTCTGATTCACTGACAAAGTAATCACCGGGAGATTTCCAAATGTTATCATACCCATTTTTAGTCCATTACACAACTCTCTTTTTTAATTTCAAGCAAAATAAAATACTTAACTAACACATTATTATATGGCAACTTTTCAACACGTTAATTTTCGCCTACCAAACCAGTTAACACGAAAAGGTAAACAATTAGTTCCTTAATATCATGGTCTATGTGTCCTCCTAGTGATAACTATCTGAAACTGCAGTGATACGCTGTTAGAGCTCCTCTTCTTTGTTTAACTCTTTATTTACTTCATTTTACTTTTTTATTTAAGGAAATTCCAGCTGTCAAGCCATGCACTGCTCACCTTTACTCATCTAAATAAAACCTTCACGTGCTCAACACTTAGGTGTGCAGTTGGGGATATAATAAAGATGTAAAGAGCTAGCTAGGAACTGTTGCACACCAAATGCAAAAACCCATAAAGCAATTTAACATTTCAGAAGAGCATACAAAGGCTAAACAGCCTTTTGCAGAGTACTTCCAGTTTTAGGTTTTTAAGCAACATAGAGAATTAAAAAACAGATTCCAACACGTAAGTCTATGTGCCAGTTTCAACCAAAAATCAAGGTATTTTAAATATGAATACACATGCAGTGTTCTTTCAATGCAGTAATTACTTAAGATTTGTGAACTTCAACCCCAAGTCCCTTTTTACAAAGAAGCCCTACCATGATTCTGTTGTCCAAAGGCTTTAGGGCACTTAAACTAAATCCTTTTCTTTCACAGCTTATTGCATTTCATCTTCATGCTGCTTCAGAAGAACTTTACCTGATTATTTTATTTTATTTTTTCACCTGACAGGTGACAAGATCGTGCACTGGACAGAGAACTGGTGAAAACTGGTTCAATGAGATATTCCCAGATTATCTCAGGTGAGCAACAATACCAAGCTACAGGGGAATGCAAACACCATCAAGGGCTCTACCAGACTGAACTGAAAGGAAAGTCCACCTGGACCTCAAACCTGACAATCAGTATGATTTTTCAGCATAAGCATTTCCTTAAAGTGCTGTCTTAATAGCAACAATTCTTACCATCATGCTAAAGGCAATGCAGGCTCCTCTGTTCTCCCCAAGAGCTGCGATGGGAGGAAATACACGGAGCGCTGTGATTATACATATAATGTAGTTACCTCTAAACAAGAGGCTCAGACACCAGCGTTCAATTTAACCCATTATCTCAAGATCCTCAGACGTGCACTACAAATATCAGCAAGAAAAGCATCACAGCAAAGAGCATTATCAAATTTAAGAGTTTTTTTCCCCCCTAAAGTCCCAAAGCTGCCAGTGCTTTAAGGTGATGCCTTGTATCAGTTCTTAATGTTTCAGAACTAAAGGATCAAAGCCTACACAATTAAAACTACATCGCACGGTGACAGTCATGACAACGCAGCAATTGCATGATGATAACAGGACAAATATATTATTGCCTCTTATTAAGACACACAAACTGAACCTGCTATTGTAAAGTTAGAATCACAGAATGATATGGGGTTGGAAGGGACCTCTGGAGATCATCTAGTCCAACCTCCCTGCCAAAGCAGGTCCACCTAGAGCAGGTTGCACAAAAATGCGTCCGGGCAGGGTTTTGAATGTCTCCAGAGAAGGAGACTCCACCACCTCTCTGGGCAGTCTGCTCCAGGGCTCTGCCACCCTCAAAGGAAAGAAGTTCCTCCTCATGTTTAGGTGGAACTTCTTATGTTCAAGTTTGTGCCCGTTTCCTCTTGTCCTGTCACTGGGCACCACTGAAAAAAGACCAGCCCCATCCTCTTGACACCCTCCCTTGAAGTATTTGCAAGCATTGATCAGATCCCCTCTCAGTCTTTTTTTCTCTAGACTAAAAAGACTCAAGTCCCTCAGCCAATCCCAAACAAAATCCCTCACATCAGAGCCTGATCCCAAACAAATGCACACTCCCACAGTTCCCAGTAACTTCACTACATAGTCTTCTTTTTTTAAGATTCATAAAAAGAGACGATTTTTGAAATAATAAACACCAGAAGTAAGAACACATTGATGAGGATGTTGGTTCCACAGCCACAAGTTTGAAAATTGGAGAAGAAAAATAAGGGGGAAAAAAAAAATAAATAAAAAAAAAATCAATAGAACAGCTAACACAGGCTTCTCAAGTAAGTTTAAAACCTCATTCTACATACGGGGGTAATAAAAAGCTACAAAGCTGAGGTCTGAACTGTAGTTTCAGAAATCTGCAAACCGATTCCTCTACGGGCAGACAAGGTTTGAGACATGTAAGGCTTATGACAGACAAGCTATTGACAAACGCTAATTACCAATAAAATTACCATGGAAATTTATAGGACTGTTGCCAACTATAGGTTGAGAGGCAGCACGTCTTTCTGGAGAC
The DNA here is from genome assembly GCF_964106895.1 of Numenius arquata. Lineage (NCBI taxonomy): Eukaryota > Metazoa > Chordata > Aves > Charadriiformes > Scolopacidae > Numenius > Numenius arquata. The sequence continues at coordinate 128,696,221 of NC_133577.1, forward strand.
AGAGAGAATGACATAATGGCTATTATAAAACAAGGTGCTGACTGGCTAACTCCACATTATTATAAAACTGCTTGTAAATTTAAGTACTAATTGTATTTTTAAGAATTTCCCATTGCTATGATTTAGAATCACAGCAAGTTACAATTTATCTTCCATGCTCATCGAACAAAATAACCTGATCTGAAAGGAATGAGTGTATTATTAACCCCCAACATTCATGTTTACAGACAACTTTTAAACTGACACATAATGTTCACTCATTTTCACATCAGAAACTCGGCACGTTCATATATTGCAAAACTTAAATAATTTATAAATGAAAGCACTCCTATACAAAGCTGTTCTAGTTAGTCTTTGCTAGCCTAGGTATTAGCCTTAACTAGTATTTTAGGCAATTAATATGAAGAGGAAAAAAAACAAATCACAAAAAAAAAGAAAAACCAACCCAAAACTCAACCCAAAAACGTCATCCAAACATTTAGGATTACACTGTTATTTAAAAAAAATACATACTTTTTTTTGTTATTTCAGTTCATCCAATTTGGTTTAAAAAAACCCAACAAAACAAACAAACCCAAACCCAAGAAAAAACCCACAACACCAGCCAGATATAACTCTTTTAAACTACCTTAGAATTCTCATTTTTCCTTCAGACATGCTCTTCATCCTGCCTGGTTCCCACACGCACTGACCTGCCACAGTTTAATTGATTTATATTGCTCTATTACGACTACACTTTCACATTTTAAAGAACACATTTTGGTTGAAATAATCGTCTCTATATTATAAATAATGATGTTATACAATCCAAAAATATGTTCTATGTTAAACAAATGAGTAATAAAGTATGGCTGTTTGTTTCCTTTTTCACACACACATAAAAGCTTGTTTCTTTTTGCTGCCAAATCCTTGCCGCCTTACAAAATTTGATGGCTACTTCTAAAACCCGCAAGTTTAGAAGCCACTGACAGCATGAGAACTTTACATTGAAAAAACGCCCAAAAATTAATTTTAACAAGCTTTGCAAGAAATGAATTGCCTTTTACGTATTTGGAACTCAACAGGAAAAGAAGAGCTCAAAATAGTTCTGCTGATGCTGGTTGTACTTCATTATTTTGAACATAACGGGATTATTTGTCGGTGTAGGACCCTCAGTTTACTAAAGCTTGAGATTGTCAGTATTTTCTCCATGTCAGACTGTGTTTAAACTGTTTCCACGCTACCACCGACTGTACTGCGGTCTGTGAACTATGTTTCTCTGTGATACCTTCTCCAATACAGCCTGTGCCCTCGGCAGCGTTACCCTCCGTCCCGAGGTAGCACTATTCCGCAGTGGAACATAAGCTCTGGAGTAGAAACAAAACTCAAGGTGGACGTTCAGAAGCAAGAGAAGAGAAAACAAAACACAGCTGAGTTTTTCTAAGAAATGCATTTTTAGATTTACCATGTAAAACAAGGGCTTTCAGGAAGTGGCTCATACCGGAAGCCAATGACCTCACAGCTTCTCATAAATACCACACAATTACAAAATGAAAGAGAGCAATATTTTGTGCTACCACTTTCTTTTAATGTTTGCACGTTAACTATTAACTCAACGCTTCCCAGTTACAAAAACCAAACTCTAGATGAAAGAAATAGGGGTTTTACAGGTTTAAAACGCAACGTCAACGCAACACTTGTGCCATTCCAAGCAGTGAAACACCATTAAATCTCTGAAATATCTTAACCCTTCAGTGTTGAGGTTTTTTTGGTGGTTTTATTTTGTTTTGGTGGTTTTTTTTTGTTTTTTTTTTTTTAATTTATCTATCTATTGTGCAAAGCCCTAGCAGGCAGATGATCAGTCACCCCTCACATCTAAGTCAATCATCAAAAAATGCCTTGTATTCTCTAACAACTGTCCCCACCCCTTTCCTTCCAGTTCCAAAACTGCCCATCATTACTTCTTCTCCATCTGGTCACCACCGTTACCACCCTTCTTATAAAACATATTTTTCTTGTGTGGCTTAAACAAGATTTTTTTAAATGTAGATTCCTATTAAAGCACCTTCCCAAAGACAAGGGAAATACCGACTTTGGAAAAAGCAGGTCGTGCCAGCGAAGGTGTCAGACCACTCCAGCATAATTTACTTTCAATAAGCTAACTTTATTATGTACTCCATGTCTCACCCCCTTAAAATTTCAGGAGTCTACTGAAGCTATAGTAAGAGTATGTATCTTCTGTGCTTTAGTATCATGCACTTTTATATCTGCCTCAGTTTCTAAACTGTCACATCCATTCATCATCCTGCCTTTTCCCCACATCCTTACCAAGAACTGAATCCATGTAAAAATCCTATCCCCTGCAAAGACAGCTCTGCTTCCCATTCTATTTCTTTATTCAGAAGACTGAAGGACATTTTGGTATTTATTTATCATTGTTTGACATGTCTTAATGTGGCTGGCATGTTCTGTTTGTCTTCTCATCTTTTAAAGCAGGCTCAGTCCTTTGTTCTTCTTGTTGTTTCTTCTTTAATGTACTTATCCAAACGTTTGGATCTGAAAACCTCAGTGTTTCTACCCAACTAACATAAAAATCTACCTACTCGTGTATCAGCTCTTTTACCACTGATTGACAGAAACTCCTGCCTTTACACTCAAATCTGCACGTTCTCTGGCTGGCTTAACTTCACTAAGTTCACTAGCTCAGAGGGAGCTGAAATGCCTTCAGGAAGAACTGGACCTCACCATCTGCTTTCTTCTAAATCCCCCAACATATTCTTAAATATATTCTATTTATTTTATTTATATATATATATATATACACACACATCTTAAGAGAACACACAAAAATCCAACTTTTTTTTCAATATTTGGACTGCACTACTCTTTTCTAAGGACCTCCACACATTCATGGTCTTTGTCGATGGATAGGTATAGATGCTTAGAATTATACATTTATCAGTTAGGCTTGGGGATTAGTTTTTTGTGGGTTTCTTAATTAGTAATCCTAGATTTTTTTGATGGTTTTTGATAAAACAGAGTTAGAAAAGGAGAATCAGGATACCGTACAACAAGAATGGGATACCCTCATAGACTTGAATAATCTAAGTGAGACGAATTTCCACAGCAGGAGATGCACAGTCATATACCTGGGTAAAACACATATTCCCACCAGGAAAACAGCTCCTTAATTTGGAAACTACAAAGGAGGAAAAACCCTAGCCCGTTCCAAAGTGACCATGGGTCATCAGAGTGACATCCCTGTGAAATAAAGCAATCGTGACCCCAATATATGGCTGCCTGAAAAATTCACCTAATTATTGCGTGTGTCCTATTTAAGAAAGGTGGATTCAGACATAAGCATAAAGAGAAGAGAGCTTTTAGGTAGCAGAAATGGCAACAGATGGTAACCTCTACCTTTCAACTCAAGAGTCCCCTACTTGCAAGAATGCACGGACCTGGAGCCCTACACCACAAGTTTAAAAAGAAGGAAAAAAAAAAAAAAAGAAGAAAAGAAAAGGACATCATTTTATCACTAGCAGTTGTCTTAGACCAAGAAATATGATTTCTCAGCCAATACGAGTAACAGCAGCTGAAGGATTTGCTCTAGACCATGAGTAGAAAAGAGGAAAGGAAGAGCACTGGTATAAACGGAGAGGAAGTGGTTGCTTGTTCCTGCTGCCTCCCAGCAACGCTGGACGCCTGCCTGCACCAGCTCCTGCGTTGTGGCTCTCTGTTCCATCAGTAGTCTGTGTTAAACTGTTCAATTGCAGGAATCAGCTGAACGAAGCGAAGAGAAGCGAAGCAGCACCTGCAGCCTCCACACTGGTCTCAGCTGGGAAACGACACAACGGCACTGGTTCCAAAATGAAAGGCAGGACCATGAAGTTTCTGAGGCAGGAAATGGAGGACGATTCGAGCAGTCAGTTCATGCAGCCTCAGCTGCTGAGCAGCAGCTAAACAACAGCAAAACGATTAAGAATAGTTTCTTAAACCCCGTTCCTGCTTTGATGAGCGATTCCAACTCCACTAAACATCAAAGCCCGGCACAGCAAGCTAACTCACCACAGGCTTCAGGCATTCTGGAGGACATTAAGGGATGCTAAGGGACGCCATGTCCCACGCTGTTTTAGCAGTGTGGGCAGCAGGCAGACTAAGGTGCAAATCCAGCTCAGACCCGAGCCAGGTACGCTGACACAGTTTAGGATGATTAGAAAAACGGAAAAAAAATAAATCAATATCGCAAATACAGACCCAAAGTTTTGTTTGCTTACCTGACCGAAGAGGCGGTAAGTGATATTAACTCCTGGTCATAAAAGCATTCAAGGAATAAAAACGAGCGAAGAGAGCTGCGTCAGGCAAAACTTGCCATTATCATTAAAAAAAAAAAAAGTGGGTATGAGGCAGCCCTTCAAGATGTTAGGCTGGGAATTCAAAGACTTTCAAGACCCTGAGGGTTAGAATCTTTCATCTAATAATGGAAGTAAAAAAACCTGTCCTTAAGGTAGAGTTATTATTTTACAGTATAAATTATATAGCAATTATACAACACCAGGCCTCCTATACTAAGTGGCAAGACTGGGAAACCCAAGAAGTCAGTTTCAGTTAGACATTCTTACCAGAAGTTACCAGTAATTCTGCAGCGATATCACAAACACCATCAGCAGTAAGTACCTTAGACAAGGAATTCAAGGTAAGAAAAAATAATTATCAAATACTGAAGAAGTAACGAACGAAACTGCCCCAACTGAAAGCTCTGCTAATTAAAATGACCCCTTCAGCAGTAATGGACAAAAACTGGAACACGATCCTTCAGAAAGCACCAGTTACATCTTCTCCTAAACAAAAACAGATATTGTCATTTTCTGATTGTAACAAGAAATACCTTACAGAAAACAGAACATACTTAGTAATGCAAGAGAAAAAGGGAAATGATCACTACCTATTAATGGAATACCTTAGTGAGAACAAGCATGCAAGAGCAACGATACTTCACGATTTTTTCAAGCTATGTGGAGTCCGAATTATTGTTAATAGCATTTGCTGTGGTGATTCACTCGTTATTTCATCAGTCTAAGTGCACACCCACTGCTACTCAGCAAGACAGAGTACCTCTAGCAGCTAAACCCCAAACACATTAAAAGCCAACACTTTGCCACCTAAAGTAAGTTTTAAGATTCACACAGGCAGTAGGGCAACATAACCCCACTGAAGTCCTAATTTAGACTAATGCAGAAGTAATAAGACAACTGGTAATTTTACAGGCACATAGCCTAAAAGATTTATTTAGAAGTTAGCAGTCCTGGAGGAATTTCGACATTGGTAGTAAGTCAAACCTGAATGTCCCAAATCACAATAATTAAAGGGCAGAACAAATCCTTTAAGAGAAAATAACCAGAGCTACAAATGCATGGTAATGAGTCACGTAAAAAGAAAAATAAAATATTTCCAATATGTGAGCCAGATGACTGCTGGACCACATCAGTTTATGGTAAAACACAAGAACAGATTTTTAAACATTTGAAGATAAGCTCTTCAAAAGCCAGCATTATCCTGGGCCAACACATTAATCTAGTGGTAGCACAATGACATATCTCCCTGTAAAATCTAAATTTAAGATTCTTGCTTTATTCCTGAACTAACTTCTGCACCAGAGCTTCAGGCACTTGACATCTCTGAACTTAATTCCTCCACCAATTCAATGGTTCCTTCAATAAGAGGCACCAACCCTTTTGTATTTACACAATCAGGTCAAATACCAGCACTTGTAAGAAAGGGCAATAAGCAAACAAACAGGAAACACGGCCAATTGTTAGGATTATGGAAGATCCAAGCAGAAATTCAACATGTAGGAAGACATGTTGAGCTCTGGGCGCTGCTGTCTTGTCAGGTGACTACGGGATAGTGCACCTTCCTACGTGGATACACTGCTATCTTCCCCACCCAAGGAGTAGGTAATATATAATAAACAGGTTATAAAATTCAATTTATAAGCTTCTTATGTTAGCAAAACCGCACAGTAATAAGTACTAGAACCATGAATTACTAATAACCAGATGAATTATAGAAAAGTTCTATGAATTGTTTGAATTTGATTTTTGTGTACAGAGTAAATGTTTTTGTTTAACTGTTTATATTAAGCTTTGCTAAAAGAGAATCTCATCCATTCTGGTCTCCCTATGTTGGTCACCTGTCTCTTTTCCACAGACTCTGATTTTTTTTTTTTTTCCCCCCTGTTATTCTATGCTTTCAGTTCTCTTTCAGGAACTGCTGCCTACAAATAGCACTCAACTCCTCTGCACAGCCTCCTCTGCTGTGCCCACTCTGCTGGTGATGCTGACCCACATCTATCAAACACCCCAGTAAGGCAAGTTGACTATGGATATCCCTTCAGGACAGTTCCAGCAATCCCCTTCCCTGCCATGCTGGGGAATCCCAGCCCCTGCTGCCCAGGCTCTATGAAATCTCCTCTGCAGTCCCAATCTCTGTTACTTACAACACTCACAGGAGACGAAGAATTTAGCAGAGGAACTGCAAATACAAACAACTTAAATCCTTGAGCTATCAGTGAAGCTGGTTAACATAATGTAATACTTAAATATGCTCTTATAAACCACAGGAGGGATTCAGCAGTAGATGGTACTATTAATATAAATATTATTTAACAGAACCCTTGAAATGCACAGAATGTAGAAGAAGGGTCAGCTGGGTATCGATTAGCTGAAAAAAACCCCACATCTTTACAAACTTCATCCATCTTAAACTAAGAAAAAAAAACACTAGCAGGGAAAATTAAAATTCCAAAGTGAATTCTGCAAGAAATGGTGCTACAAAGTTAATCTTAAAAGCAGTTATCCTGAGAACCTCCAGCCACCCAGTGCACACAGTTGAGATGCCAGGAAAATATATACCTTACAGCCACAGGATGGGAAGTCACTTACTTGCAGGACTGGGTCTACAGAAAGAGCAAGTAAAACCATACCATTCCTCACTCAGGAAATCTTTAAATCTCCAATACAGCTGCAATCCACATGAGCATTTCCTTAAACACTACTAAGAGCATAAAACGGATTTTGGGTTCAATCTTCATGCTCGGTGGCAGGGAGGGGCAGGAAGAATAGAAAACACATGTTATGATTGAAAGCTCATCTCAGAGTCTGAGCATGGCTAAACTCTGTAGTACCAGCAGAACAGGGTACCAGTAAGGGCCACCACTCACAGCAAGGACAGAGTGGACGAAGAGGACTTTTGCTGCCCTTCCTTGAACTTCTACTCTCTTGTAGACTCTTTCTTTAAATTTCCGGCACCACAAAACCACAAAGATAACCTGGCATCCAGCAAATAGGCAAAGTCTCCTTTTTGCCACAGGAAAGGCAGAAAAACAACCGAAAAAAACCCAGAAGAATCATGAATGCCATCTGCAGGAAGAGGATGGACTTATTCACCCCATTTGTTTCCTGCAAGGCAGCAGCAGACTGAAGACAAGACCTAGTACGGATACCAACAGCAGGCACAACCATAAAGGAACGTTTCAAAAATGGGACAAACAGAAAAATCTTGAAGTGAAAAAGAATCACTGCAACCTCTTTGAAAAACTTTACGCAGTTCTGCCCACATTATTAAAAAGAACAGTGAACAGTTAACAACGTTGGTTAAGGTCTTTGCAAAGATTCACAGATCAAATATGAAAATTAAATAAGCCAAGCATAGTTTACCCAGGATAAACTTTGCAGGCCAGAAGAGATGCCAGTTTATATGGTAACATTAGAGGTACAGAATAATTAATGTTGACATAGGCACCAAAGAGACTGCATCTGAAAGTATCAGAGCTCACTTCCAGTTTTAATCTAGCCAGGAAGATTTTTCTAAAGCAGCAGAATAAGGAAAAAAATAAATTACAGTCCTTGTCTGTTGGGAATTGTACACACATCGCAAACTTGTTCTTCAAAGCAGACCTCATACTTTGGGTAAATAGAGTTTTTTCATGGTAACTGATCCTGTAAGAAACTGCCAGAAGATGCATTACTACTTTATCAGCCCATAGCATCTGGAACAGAATTAAACCTGTTCATGATAATAGCAGTACTTGGTAATTTCCAAGGAAAACATCAATGAAAGGGATATATTCAGCCAGATGTACCCTACAAAGACCATGACCAGGATAACATTAGAGATGACACATTGTATTTATAATATTTACCTGATACAGCAAACAGGAGAATAATCTTACATAAACCTTCTCAAAAGTAACTTCACCCACAGGAACAGAGTTTGCTTTACAGGAAAAGATTAGAAGCGCTTGGTTTTTTAGACCAGTGGTCTTTAAACTACAGGGGCATGCAATACATCCTGAAGAGGGGGAAGGGCATGAAAAAGTTAAGAACTGCTGGTTTAGAAAAAAAATAAGGGCTATAAATGAACATAACTGCTATCTGCAGGTGCAGCATGTGCAAAACACAATGGAGAGAAGAGTCATTTACTCTAAAGGACATTATTTGTACAACAAATTAACGCAAGCTGGCTGTGAACTACATTTGCGTCAAAACTGAAATTAGATTTCTAAAAATCAGTGAAATCAGAGAGTGGACCAGCCTTTTAAGAGGAGCAATGAAGGTTTCAATCTGGAACCTGAAAACTGTTGCAGGAATCAGAGTCCATGTTTGCTTGCAGTAGTGGAGGACTAGGTCCTGCCATTCAGGCTGCCCCGTGAGAATCTATTGTCCATCTTCTGTAATCGAAATAGTGCTCTTAAAGATGCTTCCCTCCCATCACAATGCTCTGTGGTCTGGGTTAATCTATCAGACATCTCTACCAGCATTTTTTCCCCCACTATATTATGCAATTTTGGCCTCCAGAACAAATTATTGTTGCTTATAGGCGTCACTCATTTACCAAAGTAATACTGCTTTTGAGCAATTCAGCTTTACTCAGTAAATAACATTTCAATTCACAATTCATAGTTACTTCTCCCCGGTCACCATCTCTGACTTTTCTCTCTCCAATATTCAGCAAGGACTTCTTCATGAACGTCAGCAATTCCATTAACAAGAAGGACTGGGAAAACAGAGGTTCCCACTGAACTCCCACTGCAGTAGTACAGCTGAACTCTGCCCTTGTTAACTCCTTTTAACCTCAACACCAGTGAGATACGAAAACGGCAGTTTCTTGAAAACCCAAAAGAAATCATTTTCCTAAACCACAAAAAAAAAAGTGAAATAAAACCCAAAGACAAAACAAAAAACCCTGACAAACAAAACCAACCAAAAAACAAAACCAGAAAAGCCAAAACACCCAAACAGTTGTGCAATGCTACAGGCTTATCGAAACAGCAGATACAGTCAGTGTTAGTGAAATCATATGTATTAAGTTGGTCTGATCTCACTCCTGTTCCATATTGTGTGAACCATACCCAAATTTAAGTGTCTTTTACATTCAAAATACTGATTTCTACATCAATATTGTTTTATGGGTATCTTTCAATTACCAAAAAACTGACAAGGCTAACAATGCAAATTGATTTCCTTTTTTATGAGAAGGGTGCACAATTCTCCGTTGAAACTACCAGAAATAGTTGTGGTTCCAGGACAATAATCTCTGGAGAAGTAACAGGTCCCATAATGCTGGATCCACCATTTGGCTTTCTGTTTATATAAAAAAACCCCCATGTGCTTCACTGAACAGATGCCCACAGACACAGCTAAGGAAGAACGAGGAAGAATCAGACGATCTGGCTTGAACAGGAGCCACTGCTACAGCTCTAGAAGAAAGACGGTATCTTTGAACTTGAGCTGACAAGGAAGCTGGAGTGACAAGCGAGAGGAAGGGAACTCCATCCAAGAGCCCACACAGCAATTTCTGGTAGCTCTGGCAGTTGGGGCCCACCGCACAGCACTGTACCGCTGATTTCCTCCGGCAGAGGGCAACGACACTCGCACATCCCTCTGCTGCACTTAAAAACCTCTCTGAAATGAGTGTTAAGATTTCATGCCACCGAAACATCACCGACAGCTGCTTTAGACCACAAGCAGTATTTAATGCTGCAGGATTTTAACGCTGTCGCTCTGCTCAGGCTTTTTTTTACATGTGTCTTCTCTGTATGTACATCTTACCACAAAAAAATATCTTGCTTTCCACAGATTTGGAGTCCCATTCTCCATCAGTAGGATAAACATAATCCTGATTGCTTCAGGACCCTGGGTTACTGCCATGAAGTCACAGAAATTAGAATATAAAAATCTCCCAAGAACTACAGATGATGCAGCAATACACAGCAGATGTTAACAGATTAACATCTGATGTTAAAAAAAAAAAAAGGGGGGGGGGGGGAGAGGGGATGACAAGACATTGAACATGCAGAACTCACAATGATACAGCAATTACACCTTGTTAAAAGCGTTTACAGTGCTTTCAGTTTACAAAACACATCCAGACAATAGCCAGAAACCTCCTATTTCTTCTCTTCCTAAAAGTAAACACCGAGGTTTGATGGATCTTGTCCCTCCCAGGAGGCTTCACAGCTGCTTGCACCAGCTGGGTAGCAAGAAACCTCCCAAGTTTCAATAATCAAACACAAAGATCCGTTCAGCTTCAAACCCATCTCTTCTGGATAAACTACCACCCACCACCCGGTATCTGGCCACTGGGAAACACCTTACTTTGCCGAAATAAATAGTATCCAAGATAAAACTGAAACAAGGCTTGTTGTGTTTCTGAATAGGCGAAAATTTGAACATCAGTTCGATTCTACCTTATTTCCTCTGCACACTGTAATTTATGAAGCCTGTATCTGCCTTCATTTTACAACGCTATTGTTGCCAAAGCTCCTACAGCAGCTACTAAATTTATGCTAAAATCCAGTAACCTGAAAATAATACAGATATTATTCAAATTAGCACATTTTCTGGGTATTCCATACACAATGTTACTAGATAAATACAAAAGTAGTCTTTTTTTCCCTGAAAATATGTATGCTACCAAAAATATATCTCACGACAACACAGATGAAAAAGAATTAGCCCAGATTCAAGGTACATTTTTCCAGAGAGATCCAAACTCACTCCGCCTGTATGGAGAAGTTCTGCGGACAATGTTGAATCTAAGGTAATAACCACTAGGAAAAAACAAGGATTACTCCAGGCTCAGCACTGCAGTAGCTGCACTCAAATTGCTACGTTTTGGTGGAGCACACAGGTAAATGAGCACGTTCCTGTATGCAAAGATGGGGGAGAGAAATACCTGAATTTTTTTTAATAGTAGAGCATAATGCTTACCAGGTTTCCCTCTCCCCATTCTGCTCACCCCATCTTCCCACCCAGGGAAATAACTGCTGCTTCTGACAATTTGTGAGACGACATAAAGAAAAAAAAAAAAAAAATCTCAATATTACTAACAGGATGACTTCACAAGTTTTCTGTTAAGATTAGACAACTGTGCATCATCCTTTTACATGTAAGCACATCATGGGGTTGCTTGCAAGAGAGTAAGAATTTGAAACACAGGACAGAAAAAATTACTATGACTGCTTTAGTATCTGTATTTACCAACTCTGCCTCCTTTCTACGTTAACCGCACAATTTACGTACTTCAACAGGACCTACTGCTTAAACAAGCCATATTCAGAGCAGTGTTCATAAAATCATGGCGTACAAATGGTGTTGTAAAAGCCCTTTAAACCATTTGTTTCTCAATTTCTTTTGTTTATCCTTTAGTCACAAATTTCTAGCCCAGCAAGAATAAAAAAAACCTCAACCCTCACCATCAGCAATGCCTCATTAATGCTTCATAACATAATAGGAATTATGAAAAAAAGAGGTCTCAAGTAGCAGTACACTGAAATTCGGCTTACTGTGAAACCCAATTCGAGAACAGTATCATCTCCCCTCATCCACAAAACTTTCCACATGTTTAGACTATAAAATAAACCATTGTCAACAGCAAAACTTCAATGTCCATGTTGATTAAATTTAAAACAAGCATGTTATTACAATAATCATTTTTATTGTCCTGCCAAGCACATCACTTTATGTAAGAAACTTATAAAACATTTTCAGCTTGACTGCTTTACTACCATAATTAATATTTTTGCTATATAGATGTTAAGTCTTTCAGAGATCTCCAAACTTATGTCTGCAAAGAAGCACGATACTGGGGGCACTTAACACATTCCTTGTAGAGCTCAAGACAATCTGTGAAAATTCGTGAACTAGGACCTTCTGCAAGTGTTACGTGCCCAGATCAGGAATCTACGGAAGGATGAGATCTCTGACCTTGGTAAGGGTAAAACTCAGAACAAACAACTCCGATTTCCAGCCTTGCTGTTAGACAACAACACTACATCTGCTGGCTGAAGAGCAGCATCCTAAAGGACTGAAAAAGGATAGTGAATTTTATACTGTATTTTCATGAAATCCAAAGCCAGAAAGAAAAAAGCTGTTTATGCTTAAATCCGTGACAAACAGTTGCAGCCCCATTAATTCCATCCCCAGTCATTTAGAAAGCCACGAGTCAGGATCATCAAAGTGACTTGAAAGAACTGCTGGGGAAAGATTTTAATATTTTTTTTTTTAACTTCGTATTTCAGCGTTCATGTTTGCAAGTACTCTTATCCTCTATGCTGCGGCATTTTCAAGCTCATAGTCTGGTACTACCAATAATTCAAGGAGCAAGATGTTTATGGAAAAACACTGTGCAAGTATGGCACGATCGACTACAGCTAATCATACTACACACAAGAGAACAGAAAACATGACTCCATGTTTTCATTTTCAAATATAAAAGAAATAGACTAACACATGATTACGGCCATTGGAAAAAAAAAAAAATCTAGCCTGGATTAAAGAGATCCTCTTAATTTTAACCATATAATAGGCTACCAGTAGAACAAACACACACATTTTTAAAATAAATTCATAATTTCCCTTTTTATTAAAGCAGGAAAAAAAAGTTTCACTACTTCCTATCGCAAAACCACTATGAATACTAGTTTAGATATCTCCTTTTCAGATGCTTTTTAAGTACTTACGAAGAGTAAAATAGTGACCATTTTGCCACTTGAATTTGGCAAGGCATTAGATCCTAAAATGAAACTTTTGAGTACCCCTTTAAGAGATAAATAGGTATTGTTTACATAAAAAGTGGAAAGCACTGGCACAACACCTATTTTTCGTAGTCCTTTTTTCATATACATTGTACTCGTCACCAAAACAGCGCTGTAGAACGCTGTGTACAGCACACATTGTGCCTTGTCATGAACTGACAGCAATTGAAGAGAAGGTGAACCAAGTTACAAAATGAAGTATTTTTTTCCTCTAGCCGTCTGAGAAGATAAATGATCTTAGTTATATTAAAGAGAAATGGGATATGGGATCCAAAGGGCTCATTTTACGTTAACTGCATCTCACCAACAAAAATAGAGAAAGCAATTTCCTGGGGCATCAATTCCACCAGCAATTCCACATACATTCAAAAATCAGAGATGCTGGCGCACTCTGTTACTGTGCACCTTCCAGTATTCTCTAACAAACTAACTGCTCCCTATTAATTTCCTGTTTTAAGGTAGGGCGTTCTGTGTTCCCCCCCAAAATACAAAGATACGCAGATATGCCTGTACAAACTAAGTATACTACCAGGGTTGATTAAACGTATTTAACGTATTTCTGTAGGTAACATCGTTTCAAATGACTCCTGTAACTAACACAAAACATCAGCTCTCCATATGCCAAGTACAGCCAATAGCCACCCCAGCCCTTTCACTGTAACAGTGGCCCTCGACTCGTTTCATAGCCATTATTCTTCCTGTTATTTTAAGGCCGTATTCCCTCCTCGGCAACACCAGTCAATATCTGGAAACTGTCATAATTTCAGATACAAAAACTGTACTGATAAAGTTACGATGGAACAGAAGTGAAAGTGTGTGAAGCATCATAAACCATCCTCGCATAAAACTGAACCTGAACTTCCATTTTCCTTCTCATGTTCTGTATTTATAGGACATCAAAATCCTACTACTACGAACAGAAGACTCCTTTCCACTGCATCTCCAAAGCAGTTTTAAATATCTGTGCACAGTCCTCACCATTAGTTACAAAACCATCTCTCCTTTTCCTGACCTATTCTCATTCCTCTGTTGTTATTTAACTCTTTAAGGCTATTTGAGAGTCACGATGCTATTAATGGTTATGTAATTCTTACAAATATTTTGAATTTTGAATTTTTAAACAGTACAACAGGAACATACACAACGAAACACAGACACAGGGCTTTTTTCCACCCCTCCTCCACTTATTCTAAACCAAAATATCCTAGTGATCTAGAATAGCAGTCTTTTTTTGTTTTTTTTTTTTTTGCCTCAGCGTGTCAGTCCCAGAATCTTCTTTAGCTATACAGAAGTCTCTATAATGAACCTAAGCCTACAGAGAACAGATACCCCTTCCTCAGCTGCTTCCTACTGACGCCTGGTAAGTTGTTTGCAGATGGCCGGGGTCCCCTCCCTGCACGCCGAAAGCCACCGATCTAGAACTGCGTATCCTCTTACTGTTTGTTCTGCTACCCGAGAAGTTACATTAAAACGGCATTACGTTCCTCAGCTCCAAACAAACTAGCCTTTCTCCACATTGCCTGTTAACAACCATTTCCTCCAGAGCCTTCCATAAAATCCGATTTCCGGAAACAAAGAACTGTCGGAAACAAACCACCATCATTTAAGATACCTCACGTTGCCGCAGACTGGGACGCGGCACAAGTCCTTCACGCTAAAGGCTGCCCAACCTACCTATAAATAGGCTCAAGGCTCCAGAGACCGATAACTAAACACGATCTTCACGGTGTTCCCCTGTGCTACCTACATAAGGCGGCGTGCCTTAACAACGCCCAGCTAGGAACATACCTAGCTACTGCAGGATAGCACGGAGAAGATAAATAATAAAAAGAAAAAAAAAAAAAAAAGAAAAAAAAAAATCACTAGGTATAAACAGCTCTCTTCCGGAGAGAAAAACCTCCCTCTCAGGAGGCCAGAGCCGGCCGCGGATGGACAGTGATGGCTCTGCTGTGGGGAGACCCACCAGCCAGGCCCAGGCCCCTCAGGAGGGCCCGAACGGCTGCGCTCTTCAACGACACGGAGGGCCAAGCCCCCCGGACAGCGACAGGAGGGTCCCGGCCCACCTTCCCCTGGGGCAGGAGAGCCTCAGGGCCCCCCCGGACCGGCGGCCATATCTGCGCCCTGTCAGGGTTCCCCCCCCCCGGCAGCGGCGGGCGACGGCCGGGGGCGGCGCGAGGCCGGGCCGCGTGACCGCCTGAGCCGGCGGCACGTGGCCCCGACCATAACAAACAGGCGGGTGGGCGGGGGCGGACCGCGCGCGCGCCCTGCCAAGGGGAAGGGGAAAGAGGGAAGGGAGGGGGGGTGCTGAGGAGGAAAAGGGGAGGGGGGGGCCGCTAGCGGCGCGGCGATTGGCTGCCGGGGGGCGCGGTGGGCGTGGCCCGGGCCGCGGTGCAGTGCTGAGGAGGCGCCAGGCGGGGGCCGCGCCTCGAGGGGTCGCGCGCGCTTCCCGCCCTCAGCGAGGCCGAAGCCCGAAGACCACCCACCCCCCACCCCCCCCAAATCCCCTCTTCCCTCACAGCCCCCCGCATACCCATGGCCGCACTGCCGCCACGGCCACACTCCGCCACCTCTCCTCCCCACCCCGGAGCTCCACGGGCCGCGGGGCCACCCGCCATAGCCCCCGAGTTGCGCCACGCAGGAAGCGCCCACGGTAGCCATCCCCCCCCACCCGCTTCCCCTCAGCGCTTCTCCCTCAGGAGCCTCCCGCCGCCCTTCCCAGGGGTGTGAGGTGGGGGGGGGGGGGTTGGGGCGGGGGGTGGGACAGGGCACTAACCCTCCCCTCAGGGCGACCGCTTGTCCGCCGGACCCCCTCCTCTCCCCTCACGCACCCACCTGTGGGGCGGCGGACCGTGGCCCCCTCTCTCCCCCGGCCGCCTCCATCTAAAGCGGCGAGCTCGCACCCGGGGTGCGGAGCACGCAGAGTGCTGGGATGGAAGGAGAAGGGTGGTGATGGCGGGGGGGGGGGTGGGGGGGTGGAACTGCTAAATATACCCGCTGCCGGCGGCACCGCCTGTGTCACGGACCCGGGCTGGCGAGCGGCGGCGCGGCCGGGCCCTCCCCCCCCCCGCCTCCCCCCCTCCTCCTTCCACCCCCCCCCCCCCTCCGCATCTTGTTTTCTCCATACGCACTTGGAAATGCGGACGGGGGGTGGGTGCGATAATTTCGGGTGGGGGACGTTTGTTATTTTCGCTCGATTCGGGATACCCACGCAGCGGGGAAAACAAACACGGCGCAGTCCCGTCCTTCCCCCCCCCCCCCCCCCCCCCCCCAACTCCGGCCGCAGCTCGGCTGTCACTTGGCTCCACGTCGCGAGAGGCAAATACCCACCGCCTTCCCCCCCCCCCCCCCCCGCCATGTCGCGACAGCGGCCCGCGCACCTGCCGCGCACCTCACTTGCCGTCTCCGATGAGGGGTGCGCGCCTGCCTTTCCCTCCCCCGGGGGAAGACGAACGGCGCCGGCGGCCCCTGCGAAGGGACCGGCCGGGGTTGGGGGGGGGGGGGGGGGAGAACGGTCGCAGGCAGCCAGGTGCGTGGGGGGCTCCGCGGGTGCGGAGCGGTGGGGAGCCGTGATGGAGCGAGCCTGCCTCTCTCTCCCCCGCCTCTTCTTCTCCCCCCCCCCCTCCTCCTCGGCCCCCCCCCCCACCCCCCCCCGCTTGTGTTTACCTCAAGTTTGAATTTTATCTGCGCAACATGAGCTGGAATGCGGACATGGAGGGCGGGAGGGCGCGCACACGCCCGCCGCTCCGCGGGGACACCCGGTGCCCCCGGTCCCTCTCCCTGTCTGTGTGTGTCCTAACACACACACACACCCCGCACCCCCAGACCCTCCGCACACTAAACATGGCGCGACCGCCCGGCCCCCTAGCAACCCCCCAACGTGGGGGGCGAGCGGGCAGCACCCCCCGCCCGAGTCCCGCCGGTAACTTACCTCCGAGAGCTGCCGCTTCTCCTGCTTCTCCACCTCCTCCTCCTCGCCGGGGGGACGGGTGCCACCGGGCAGCCCCATCAGCGGGGCTTGTGCCACATCTGCCCGCGCTCCCGGAGACAGGTGCAGGCGGAGCGGAGCTGCGGGGCGGGCCGGGGAGGGAACGGGCGGGGGGGGGGGGGGGGGGGGGGGATGGGGGCACGGCTGCCCCGCCGTCTCCCAGCCGCCCCGGGCTCCCCTAATGCTTCCCTCCCCACAATGTTGTTTCATTATATCATGTCCATCATGTGACACCCGCAGGCCTCTCTCTCTTTCTCTCTATGGAAACTTAAAGGGGACTTTCAAGTGACGACGACACCGCCGCCGGACCCGCCGGTACCCCCCGGTACTCCCCGATACCCCCCGGTACCCCCGGCCCGACACGGGGTGGAGGGGGGAGGGCTGCCCAGCCCCGCTGCCGCCCGCTTCGCACCTCCCACCCTCAGTTTTGCGAGTCAAAGCAAGTTGTGCTGCGTTTGCTTGTGCTATTACCATTATTATTAATTAGGGTTGGTGTTTTGGTTTTTGGTTTTTTGTTGGTTTGTGGGTTGTTGGGGTTTTTTTTTGTATTTTTTCCCTTCCCCGCCTGTGATCGCTAAAGGGAAATAACCGCTCGCCGCGGCCGCGCTCCCGGGCCAGGCATCTTGCAAAGCCGGGGATGGACCCCGCTCCTCGGGGGGTGCGGGATTCGGTGCTCGTCTGCCGCCACGGTGGGTCTCCGGTGCTGAAGGCGGCAGAAAAAAAAAAAAAAAAAAAAAAAAAAAGGAAAAAAAAAAACTTGTTTGTGTCAGACTGAGGAGGCTGGAGATGTGAGCGATGCTGTCGGTGTGGCTGTGCGGGCTTGGTGCGGTAGTCACGGACGTGGTTTTTAAACTCCACCAGTTGATAGGGAACGGATTTACCGGTCTAACCTGTGATACCGTCGGTTTTCCCAGAGCGGATTGTAGAGATGCTGGAAGGAGCCGTTCCTAGGGATGTACGCTTGCCACTGCAATAATGCAAGCCGCTTATAGAAACAGCCACCCCTTAGAGAAGATAAAAAAAAAAAAAAAAAAAAAGGAAAGATGAAGGCGGTTTCCGTGCTTTGAGAAGAAACCCCCCGGTCGCCCCGCGGACCCCGCCGCCGGTCTCCAGCCGCCTGCCCGCGGCCGGGGGTGCGGGAGGCCGGGCGGGCGGCGCGGCGTTCCTCAGGCTGCTGTTCTGCCTGCGGTGCTGAAGTGGGTTGGTTTTTTATTCTTTTTTGCTTTTCCCAGCTTTCCTCCTGCCCCCAGGATTTGCGATGGAGGAGCTAAAGCCCACCTGCTCCGTGCTCCCGCCGCCAAACCGCTGCCAGGCTTGGTGATACACAAGGGGGCTCGCGGGGTTTTCTCCACGGAAGGCGGTTCTCACGGGAGGTCCCCAAATTCTGCGCCCAAACCAGTGGCATCACGTCGCTATTGGTGGTCAAGTGCAAGGTGCAGGGGGCTAGCTTGTAAGGGGGGATGGATTTGCTGTTAAAAACTGAAGGAGAAAAAGCGTGCAGCGTTTGTTCCTTATGCCTTCTGTGGGAAATCACAGCCCCTCAGCAGATTAAAGCATGACCCACAGATCTAATAAATTTTAAGTTTGGAATTTAATTTCTTCAGTGTCCCACTGAGTTTTCTTGAAGAGAGTCATATAAATGACCTTTTTCCCATCTGTGGCGTGACGCCCGTCACATGTACTGTCAGCCAGGGGAGGGGACCAGAGCCGACACAGGCCCAATCCTGGCAATGATGGCAGATCATCTCCCTTCACTCTCCCATTAGTGCTTTCGGAGTCAAAATACCTGTGCTTTACCCGACTCATTTCCAAGCGCCTGCGCAATGAGCTGTATATGTAACAGATCAGTGTTTCGGATACCTCTACTATTATTTTTCAAGGTTTTTCGGGAGTTTTGTAGAAATTAATCATTTAACTGAAAAGAGTTAAGTGAGTGAGAGAGGTTAATCCTCCTTTCCTTCCTTCTTCTCAGAGTCCTCCCTCTATCCACCCTACACTTCTTCATTGTTTATCTGTCCTTTCCCATCCAATTTTGAGGGGTTTTCTATCTCTGGGTTCCTTTCTGCCATTTTATCTGGTTGTCCCTCTCCTGTGGAGTCTAGCTCCAGCGTGCCTCGCTTTTCCTCTCCCTTATTTCCCTGCCTCACTGAGCCTCTTTTTATTCCATATTCCCTTCTTCAGATCATCCTTAAAGGAGAAAGAGGCTGGAGCTGGGATATAAAGTAGTCTTCCAGGAGTACTGCCAGAACTGATCTGTTTTATTCTGCTGCTGCTGCTGCTGCTGCTGCTGTTGCTGTTCTGCTGTGTCATGGGAAGAGAGTTACCTAGCCACACCAGCCCTCGGAAACGGCACCTCAGGCACAGCCGCTTGCTGCACACCCGAGCCGTGTTTTCCAAAGCCGAAGGGTAAGTTTGTTTGGCGCAGGATTTAGGCTGGAAGGAGGAAGTATCGCTCCCTTACCAGGCTCTGATCGGGGGAGATCGGTGCACAATCTTGGGAGATTTGCAGGAGGCAGAGTGGCGGCAGCAGCAGTGACAGCGCATCATCACACAGCTTTATTTCATTTTGTCAAGCCAAGATGCTTTAGGTTACAGCTGAGCAGAAAAGCAAAATGATGCATCTCTGTAAAAAGGGCGCCTTTACCCAAATTTTCTTTAGATTCTTGCAAGGAGGTCTTGCACTCAGAAAGAGCAGGGATTCTGCCTCCTCTTTAAAAATGTTGTTAGTTATAAAATC
The DNA here is from genome assembly GCF_964106895.1 of Numenius arquata. Taxonomy (NCBI): domain Eukaryota; kingdom Metazoa; phylum Chordata; class Aves; order Charadriiformes; family Scolopacidae; genus Numenius; species Numenius arquata. The sequence goes on from NC_133577.1 coordinate 128,716,018, forward strand.
TTTACGATCTTGGCTCCTTCCACCTGACCCTGTTTCCTTCAAAAACTTACTTTCGAATATGTGAGGTTTAAAGATGACTCCTCTCTCCCTTCCCTCCCAAGTTTATGTTCCTTGGAAAGGCCTGAAGAAGCCTATGGCTATATCTGCCTGTGAATAAAAAAGGTTCAAATAAACACCGTCGTGCACATACACGTGCGTGTACACGTGCACGCACAGGATTTAAAGCATCCCATTGAAAGTGCACATATAGGAAAATCCTTCATCATGTGATAGACTTTAATATCTGCCTTAAAATTAATCCCTAACTGATGGACTCTGTCTTTGCGTGGTGGCAGATCACAGGAGGCTCAATAGCTGGGGTTCCTGTCCAGGTTTTTTTAAACTGTCAAATAAAATCCGCTGTTTGCTGTTGGATTAATCTGTGTTTTCACAGCAGCTACCTGGGAAATGCTCATGTTGTAAAAGCAAGTAAGAAAACTTTATGGGGCTCCAGTCCTAATTTTCTGTAATAAAAATAAAACAGAAAGAAGTTCCTTGTCATGGAATCAGGACAAGATCTGATGCTATTCCACAAGGAAATGGTTAAAGGGCTCATCGGAGTTCTTCAGTTGCTCTGTTAGAGATAACACTCTTGGGTTTTATTAGAGCTTGAGCTTTGGAGATGGTCCTGCTTACTTATCAATGTTGTCTTAGCTTCTTTTTTTGTTCATTTTTGTCACTGAAACCGAGTCTTCTCGTTTCACTTCTCTTTCTAATTTGTTTCACTCTTTAGTTCCCATGTGTTAGAAAGTGCAGTTTCATTTCGACTCTTCGACAGAAGAGAAGAAAGCCCGATCCCAGAAAGCAATTTGCAGTAATATATTTTCTTTGCTGCTCACATGAAAACATTACTACTCAAACAGATCTAGGTATAAACAATGCTGACAGGCGCTCAAAAACAAAACCAAATTGTGAAATTGAGGCAAATAGCCCAGAGAACCTGAAATGTTCTGGTTTCTAAAACACTGGCTGCTGTCAAAAATAGGGTAAAATAAGCTTTGTTTACGTGTAGAGCAGAGTGTTTGTTGATCAGGTTTCTAAGGTGATGTAGCAGGAAATACTGATCTTAGGAAAAATGACATGAACAAAGCATGAAACTATAATTCAGCAGCTATTTGTCAACTGATAATAAAAAAAAAAAAGGTATTTAAAAAGCAATGAGAGGTTTTCGTTGAACTTTTTCTCTCCCTTGCCTGCAAATGTACAGGGGGCCTCTCACCTGCTCTGCTCCTGTACATAACTATTTGCAAGACCAGAGCTAAATCGTTTATCAGAAGGAAATGTTTCTGTTGGATGCAAATACCTACATGAGCTGCTGTTTCTACGTCATGTCACGGACGAGATGGGATGCTTGAACAAGGTTATAATGTACCTGCATTTTCTCCAGATTGGTGCCAAGCTTGCTGAGTCATTTTCCCTGTTCCCATTCTGCAGTCGGCTGCTTGCTCGCTATTCCCTGTTATTTGTGTGGGTCGTAAGCCCAGCAACAGATGAGAATAAATGCTTATGTTTCTTTAGGCTGCCTCCCTAAGGAAATAAAGGTTCTGCTGAGCTGCTTTTCGTTTCACGTCTGTGTCCATCCCCCTCTCCCAAAAGCTCCTGAACCCATTAATGAATTTCAGATGAACTTGGGAGAAAGCAGGTATTTCAAAGACAGTTATATTCCTGCAAGTTGCATGAAAATCAACACCCAGACAGGAGGGAGAGAACCAGATCAGAAACTGAAGCAGAATTTAGCCATAATGCATCAGGGCTGGCAGCCACCTTTCAGCCACCCAACCTATACGTACCAGCCAATTAGTCTATATGTAGCTACGCCAAGCCACAGCACTGCCGTATTCTGCCTAGGTGCATCCCTGGCAAGCAAGGGGTATCATGGAGAAGCAGAGGAACCAGGATAGTTCAGGGAACGTGTTGTTTTCAAAGGAATATCTTCATATGAAAGGGAAAAATGAATACCTGGGGATTTCTCCATGTATTTTTGAGGAACGATCTAGCTTTTGTGCCACTCTCAAAGCAAACCATGGCAGAGGAGCCGGGTTGGGCGGTTCTTAGGGCTAGCACGGCTTTTCAGTCTAGTGCTCTGTTGGCCTTGGCACTAATGCCATCAGCAAAGGTCTCCCATCTGCACCTCTTCCAAACGTGGTCAGTAGATGCATTGCCGCTGAGATGCCTGCGTGCCCAGGTGAAGAGCAGTCTCAACCACAGGCTTGAGCCTGCTGAGTCCTACAGCCTCACTCTCCCATCTACCATCCTGGTGTGGCCTCACTGTAGCTGAGGCTCAGAGCTGGCTTACGCTTGGAAAGAGCCAAGCCTGGGGTATATCCTCATGGACAGAAAGGAAACATGATGAGTTCCTACCTAGGCTGGAGCCCTCCTGACTGCCTAACTGAGATTACAGCATGGGAGAGCTCTTGTCCTGCATCTCCACCTCAACGTGTGCTGGGAGACAAGCACAGGGATAATGGTCAGGTCAAGAGAAGAGGACAGGATCAGACCCATTCTCACCTGAGAGTAAAGAGTTGATTTGTATATCCTTTCCCTACCAGCTGCACCTTGCTTGGACCAGCCACTGCAGGACAGATATCCTAAGGCTAAGCATAACAAGCTCCCATCTCAATTGCAATTAGTTTGATGCAACAACAGTTTCAGCGTGACAAACTGCGAGCTAAAAAAAGCCGTGCCTTCATATGCATAAACTGGATGCACAAAATATGTATTGTGTGTCACCTCCCTTATGTCCCACATTTGTTCCTGCAGCAGTTGCAAATGGCATATGCTCCAGCAATACCACACGGTCCGGATGGACTATGGAAATATAGGAGTGATCTGGTACTGCTGCTCTTTGAAACCAAGGCATTAGCCGTTGTACCATGAGATGCCATGTATGGTCCTCTTCTGGAAGAAAGACTTTTACGTGTAAATTAAGATTCATTAACCTCTGATGATTAATCTATAAAATTGGAAACAGCCTTTCCATCAAGGAGCACGTTATTATCTCTGTTACAGCTGCTACACCCCAACTGAGGTCAGGGGCCTCGTTTTGCTGGACACTCTGTAGTCATACCTTAGGAGATAACCTCTGCCTTGAAGGGCTTACAAAGCAAGAAGACAAAAGAGTGAGCAATATAACTCTCAGGCAGAGCAAACACAGTGACCTTTTGCAAATGTCAAGTTAATACCATGATCTGGAAGTGGAAGAGGTTTATCACAGGGCAGAGGGGTCAACAGGGATGGAAGACACTCAGGGCTGGGGGTTGAGATGAAGGAAAAGCCATAGTAGAAGCTGTGTAGTAGGAGATGGAAAGGAAGTACATGTAGAGCATTATATGGTCAATTTGCATATCCAGGATAAAAACTGGGGGCGGAAAAAAGAGTTTGATGACCCTGCCCACAGCTCACAGGTCAATCAGCTCCTACCTGTAGCCTCTTCCTGAAAGCCAGGCAGCCTGGACAGGGGAGACGGAGAAGGCAGAGGGTGGACAGCAGGGTTCCTCCTACGTGCTGGTTCTGCACAGGCGGCTGGAGGTGTGATAACCCTGTTTTGGGGGTTGTTTCTCTCTGTGGCTCGGCCTCCTGCAGCTGTGTTTGTTGCAGCTGAGCCTCAGGGCTGGAGTGAGATGTAGTTCGGTGCTCTAAGTCCAGGGCAGCACATAATTGAATATTAACAGGAACAGCTCCAGGAGCTACTGGGACTCAGGAAGTCACAATTCCTTCTCTGCTGCTCCTTCGTCTTAGTGGGAGGTGATTGCTGGAGGCCTTAATGGATGTGAGATGTAATATGCTTCCCTCACATTAGCTCCAGTTTGCAAACTGAGGCTTTAACCACATCCTACCCTCTCTCATCATTTCCTCATGCACCTTTTCAGCAACATACTAGCTACAGCCACCCCAGCGTCCCACGGGCAACCAAGCAGAGAAATGCAGAGACCGTACGAACGTTGATTTTACACCTCTTTTCTCCAGTGAACAAAGGGCGTCTCACCTTTAAGACTTATCAAAATCTGGCAAATATAAATTGTTGAACTCTTTGCCCCTATTTCAACCTTTTGAGGGCGGGAATTATTTCTTTGCTGAATGAGGATGCTATGAACATCATATAAGGTCCATAAAGTGATTTTTAAGTGGAAAGCCTTTGGTATCGTGCCTTTGGTAAGTATTTGAGGTAAAATACAGCAACAAATCCATTAGTACTAGTGACTCACCATGCTGTCTCTCAAGACAGTTTAGAGCAGACCAGTGCTCAGTGGTCCCTCTCCAAAAGTAAGGACATTATAAGAGATCGTTCCCTCCCCAAAACCCTGCTGCAGATCTACATTGAGAAGTTCAGTCTATGGTCATGTTGCTTGTACGGAATAAACAAAGGGTGTTACAAGAAGAAATGCCCACAGAAACCCATCCGTGCCATCTGATCATTCAGAACTTGGTGCTAGTCTGAGAAGGGAGAAGGTAACACCTTCAGAGTACCATGAATTTCCCAAAGACCCAACAGTGAGCAACAGCCAAAATCTTAAACTCCTTCCTCCTCTCCTTAGTTTTCTTTTCCTTCTCACTTTAAAATTCACAATATCCTTGACCTTGGTGTACCATTTTCCTCCAGGTCCACCAGCACTTGTTCACTGCATGAGCCCTTTATTTTTAAAAAAAAACCCTTCCTCAATCTCCTTTTTTCATTAGTTGATGTACAATAGACTCTACCATGAGACTGCTTCTGGGTTTTTTTGATTTCACTCTTCCTTTATCTCTACCCAGAGACATCCAGCAGATTGTTTCATAATCTTCCTAGAGTTCAGAGAAAGTATATTCCTTCCAGATAGCCTGTGAACTCCCTCCTTCTTTTTCCTCATCACCTGCCCTTCTTGAACAACAGTCCTGACAAACTTTATCCATGTATTATTCATTTATTTGCAAATTAGGAGTTCCTTAATAGGGAAAAGTGAGAAATGCTCTGTTTCCCTGCCATGCAATGTATGGTTTTGCACAACTGCTGTACACTCCAGCCCTTGGAAGCGAGGACGGTAGCATCACATTCATCCCTCTGTCAACCACACGCTGGCGGTTGGAGATCTGCAGGGAAGGAGGCTCTTTGTTCTGCTTATCTAGAGCTATGTGGGTACTCCAAGAAAATTGGAGAAACTATGCAACACACAGGGGGAAGGACTGATTTTGGTTTTGGTTGGGGAAAGCTCCATGCTTCGTTTGGTATCACTGGCTTCCTCCTATTGTTGGATAATTCATTAAAGCCAACAGTGTGTTTGCAGCTACGCTAAAGCACAAATACAAGATTTGCATCAATATTTTGTATTCTGGGTGGACGTGGGGAAGGTGGAGGCTTTGGCACACTTAGAGAAGACAGTCATGGAAAAGGAGAGCTGGAGAGAGACTGTGAATCCCTCTCACTGCCCTGAGCAGAATCCAACCATCCCTGAGAGAGGCTGATTGACTTCCAGAGAGGAAGACTTAGGAATTAATTTAGAAATTTTAATTTTAATTCAAAGAAATTTGCTTTGAATTAGAAAGCTTTTAGGTTTGATTTGTGGGTTTTTCTTCTTTCCCAGATATCCAGTAACAACGATCTTTGCAGGAAATCAAGCCAATTTAGTTCTGTTGTACCCAGGACAATTGTCTAATATTATTTTCATAAGTCTCCTCTGTCTTAGAAGATAGTTTCATCTTCTTGTGCCTTTTTTTTTTCCCCTTCTGGAGAAAGCAAAGAAAATCCTCTGGTTTTTGAACCATTTATAATCCTTGTTGCTTTCCTCTGTCCCCTCTCCTATTTTTCTACGTCTTTCTTCTACTTTCTCCTAGCATGCCGTCCAAACCCACACCTGGTATTCCAACCGAGCCCTCATTAGAGTGGAATAATTGCTTCTGATGTTTCGCCTCTTACATTCTTGTTGATACACCCCAGAATAAGACTTGCCTTTTTCTGCAACAGCTGTGTACTGTTCGGTGTCTCGTTCATGTCTCTTTTTCCTTTAAATGGCTGCTTGACCAGTGATTTGCCACTTTGCATTGACATATTTTGTTGCTTTTGACCATACTGAACCAAATCTGGTTGATTTTATACTGTTACTCCCATTTTCCAGCAAAATTTTGAAACACATCCTCTGGAGTAATTATATATTCTTTATTTCATCATCCAAATAACTAATGAAAATATTAGAATCGGGTCCAGGAGCAAACCCTGCGGGAGCCCATCTGGAAAGCCCTCTAAATTCAAAGGAAAAGAATTAGCAATTCTTGTGTGAATACATTTTTTTTTTCTGTAAAGTATGTCTTCAGATGATTTAACAGACATCACAGTTCTCGGTCAGCTTATGGGAATGTCATGTGAAACGGTGCTAAAAGCCCTGCTTTTTTCAAAATATATGACATATACTCCCTCTGCCTTATTCTAAAGCACAGTTGTTGGGTTCAAAGATGGAAATTAGATGGTTTTAACATCACCCATTATGACAAATCCAGTCTGGTTGATTGTATGTTTTTCTATTATCCGTCAAGTGCTTAATAACTGATTGTTTAACAGTTTATTGTATTATTTTTCTGCATTACATGCTAAACTGACTGCTGTGTAATTCCCTAAGTCCTTCTGCCCCCTCTTTAAAGACAGGCACTGTGTTTGCCCTTCTCCCCTCCTCTGGGATCTCCCCCGTTCTCCATGAGCTCTCCCGGATAATTACTAATGAGTCAGAGATTGCTCTGGCTAGTGCCTGAAGTGCTCTAGGGGGAACTTCATCCAGTCCTGCTGACTTGAATTTGCCTAACTTCTTTGAATGATTTTAACTGTTTCTTTTGCTATTTTGGATTGTCTAACTCCCTCAGTAAAAGTAGTTCTGATAAATATGAGTTCATGAGTTCATTGCCGCCTTTTTTTTTTTTTTTTTTTTTGGGTGGAGGTGAGTAAAATGTAAGAAATAAGGAATGGTCCGGTCTTTTCTCTGTTGTTATTTCTGTTCTCTCATTTTCCATTAATTTGGTTACGTATAATTTCCCTTGCCTTCCTCTTATGTCTGATACCTTTACAGAGCATCCTTTTGTCACCCTCTATATCCCTTCCTAATTGAAACTCATTTTGTCCCTGTTTTTTCTCATTTTAGTCCTCCATAGTCATGCTGTTCCTTTATAGACATCATTTTCCTAGGCTTGTTTCCAGTCTTTGTACAGCTTAATGTCCACTCTCCCCTTTCTGCTTCCCTCACTCCTTCCTTTCTTTAGAGGAAGACGCTCCATCATTTTGTTATCTCCTGCAACCTAATTAACCTCCACCTTCCTATTCTCAGCAATCTCCTCCCTGTTAGTCAGAGACAAATCTGAGAGAGCTACAACAATTTCCTCCTCCCACAGGAATTTTGCTCCACCATTTGAACTTTTGTTGCCAGCCTCCTCCAAACATAGTTTAAAGCCCTTCTGCTGGGTTTGCAAGGTACTATCATGCAGTCTCTCTTTGCAGCGCACCCTTGGGTCATTTGCCAGATAGGAACCCATTATTTATTTTGCTCTATTTTTGCAGATCTAATTAATAATCAGTTTGTCTCTTAAACCCTTCCTCACCTCTGCAATATGCCAGTCCTTGCCCTGACTATAACTCCCAGACAGAAGAATGAAAGAGGACATTTCCCATATCCTCATCTCCTTCCTTCTTGTCTCCGGTGCCTAGATTTAAAAGTAACTATGAGGCTTTATTTAAAACTCTTTTTAGGGTGGTAAATTAATATGATGGTTCCTGTAAACATTACAGAGGTCATCTGCATGCTGAGGCACCCCTCTCCAGCTCGGTGGGAGACCGAGCAGGCATTTAGGAAAGGCAATTAAGACTCCTGAGTGTACTGTGCCTTGAAACATCCCTTTGCCCTTTGAGATTTATAGCACCCAGCACACAGATGGCTTTTTTTTTTCCACAAAAAAATTGTGTGGATATCTTTTAGTAAATCGTACAACAAACCCAGGCCCATATGAAAAGTATTAAATTAAGTTCCCAGTTCTTCGGGTCACTTTTCTTCATAAAATGATTACATCTCTAAACAAGGAAGAACATTAACCTGCAAGGTCACATAAGCAACCGACCTGCAACTCCACCTACCTCTTCTTTCTCCTTAAGTAGGCAGAGGTGACTCTTGCTCAAGACTTTCCCTAGGCTCTCCAGACTCACTAGCACTCTCCACTGAGCAGGTACAAGGACTTAGGTAACACTTAAGCCAGTTAAATATAGATGTCAACCTCCATTTCGGCAGAGAACAGTAAATAAGCAGTTGTCAGTATCTGAGGAGTCCGTTGCTCATCCCTGGGGCTACTGGTGAAGCTGAGCATTTTGCCACATCGGAGCCAGCATGTACCTACAAGCACTGAGCCCACAGACAACACTTGGTGGGACCCAGAAGAGTAGAGGTTATTCAGGCTTAAGACGATAAGGCTTACTGCTGCCTTTAACTACCCATAGGAGATTATTGAGAATACAGCGCCGGATTTTTCTGGAAGGCACACAGTGATAGAACAAGAGGCGATCAACCCAAGTTGCAGCAAAGGACTTCACAACTAGATATTAGGGGCAAAAAAAAAATTACAGTGAAGGTGCTTAACTATTGGAACAGGAGCCCAGAGAGTTTTTAAGATCTCCATCCTTGCAAAACTCAACTAGGCAAGGCTCTGAGAAGTCTGAGCGAAGGGTGAAGTTAGCCCTGCGGTGAGAGGGGAGCCTTCAGATCCCTGGAGGTCTTTCCCTCCCCAAATTGTTGTGTGATGTTGGGATCCCGCGGATGGGTCTGGGGTGGTTGTATTGCTGACCTGCTCATTCCAGCTGATTGCCAACAAAATTGCTAGACTGCCTGGGTGTGTTGGTTCTGTGTGCATAAATTTGTAAGAATCCTCTGTGCAGAATCCAGAAGACTATATTTCATATAATAGGAAAATCCCAGGTAATTACAATTTCATTGGCTTAACACTGATCCCAAACAATATCAAAGAAAATCTGATATAGGCTATGATTAGTAATGAATTAAAGGATGCTAACCTGATTGATATGCCTGAGCAGTTTTATGCAAAGCCTGTCACGTCAAACAAATGAATGTTTTTTTAATGAGAACGTAAGTTTGGTTAATAAAGATAAGGCTGTTATAAATTATTTAGATTTCTGCAAGTTATTGAACAGTTCCTGAACACAGTCCCAATTAAAGAAAAATAGTACAAAACCTAATCTGGTCTAGTAAATGGATTAAAAACTATTTCAGCAAGAGATCTTATAATGTAATTTGAAATTCAATTATACTAGAGATATTGAAGTCTTCCATTTATTTATTTTGGACCCTGGATTGTTCAGTGTCTTTAGGATTGACCCAGAGGAAATGATAAAAATCAGCACCAATAAACTTGCAGCTGACGTGAAAGTCAGTCATACCAGACCCATGGTAGGAGGGAAGTGAGGAAATAATATGAATTTATATACAACGAAGTGCAGCGTCACTGTTGTTAAAAGCATAGCTCATGTTTGCACGCTGGAAGACGGTGGCCCAGAACGTGAGAGCAATGAAACAGCCCAAATAATCCACTAAATGGGAACGTGCTGAGAATAAGAGAGAATTTTGCAGCAACCCCAACTCAGCTAACAGCACTAAAAGCTTTATTTGCAGGAAAAAGACTTTGTGTTCTTGAAAGTGGAGAAGAGATTGATTTGCCACCCAGGATGGCATTCCAAGAGCCGTTGCAAGGAGGTACAAATCACCAGCGTGCAGAGATCAATAGAAGAGTAGGATATTGCCGCCACCCACCTACTCTGGACCCTGCAAGTATTTGCACTGCCGCGGCGGGGACCCAGGATGCCGGGCAGCAGCTGCAGCAGGGAGCGAGCCTCCATGGCACGTTTCATATTTCTCTTCTTCATCATCCCTTTCCCTCACTCGCCGGCACCGGGCATCAACTGGTTTGTTGGTACGCGGGAGATTGCAGCCTCCTTCGGCTGTCACGGCCTGAATCCCTGCCAGATTTGTGTTGCAAGAACGGTTGCCAGTGTTTTTAACCCAGAGTGTATTTGGCCCCTAGTGTTCTCCATGACACAGAATAAACATTAGGGAGGAGATTCAGGCTTCAATGAGAAATGCTTTCCCATGATACGTTTTCATTTTGGCATGCACACTGTTTATGATGAAAGGATCCTAAAATAATTGTATTAGATGAACCGTCTGTTCTTCTTGCTTTGAGGCCAGTACAGCATGACATTTCAGAGATAAAATGTTGTGGAACAGCCTCTGACTTATAGCCCAATGGAACTTTTCCGAAGCCATTCTTCTTTCTCCTTTTATTTGCTTGAGGTTTATAACCTGAAAACGTCAAGCTTGCATCACAGCATTGCCAAGAGATCGTCCTGTGCGTTAGCTAAACCTTAAATTATCAGCAAATTTAATTTTTCTCCAGAATGCTGATTCACAAGCAGTCAGCTCCCTAGTGGAAAAAACTCCTCCCTCCAATTCAAAGGAATTCCAGGATTCACAAGAAATACTACATTTCCAAGAGGAGACCGCCTGTCCTTAGGAGAACTTATCTCTGCATGCAAGTTCAAGTGAGTCTACGGGACCTTAAATCGAAGGGGACCAATGCCATATCAGTTGCTGAGTAACTGATCCTGATCATCACATCCTGACCAGCTGGATGAATGACAGCAACAATTTCTTGGGATAGCATCTGAAGTCTTCTGCATTTTCTTTCCATGCAATTAACTCACAACTGCAACTTTAATGAGGGGAAATTAATTTGTGTTGCAGATAGATGGTTTGGTACCCTGTCTTTTGGGCAAAGGTATGTAATTGTAAAAACTCTGAATCATTATGCACATTGCTTAGATTGTTGCAATTACAGGAAAGTGAAGAGAGCCCCTTGCCAAATGCTTTGAGAGTCACAGGTGGAAAGCGTGAGCCAAAAGCCACATCATTCATGTTGGGCCAGATTCTCCCTGGCTCCTTTGGGAGGTTCTCTGTGTGTGGAAACAGGAGGGGAAAAGGTTTAGCAGTTCCTTGTTGCTATTTTCCTTCATAGACTCTACTTTGTGGAAAGAGATGGGGTCCAATCATGCTGTTCTTGGTGGAGGGACATGGTACACCTCAAAGGAGTTCAAGACCATTTCTCTACCCTTCCCAGGTCACTCTGAAGCAGTGCTGGGGGACACGAGCTGTCTCTTAACATGAGGTGTGGCATAAGATGCACTTGGGAAAAGTCTCCTTGCATGTCCCTGCAGCTCCTTTTGTTGTAGACAGTGACCACGGAAGGCACAATCTGAGCCAAGTATTTATGTTGCACTCACTTGGGATAGTTGCTTCATAGCTGAGATTTTTGAAAGCCATTGAGGACAGTGATGAATGGAGGATGATGGAAGTCTCAGCCTAAAACATGACAAGTCCTGCCCCCAAGAGCTTGGGACTGGCACTTCTGCCTGCACCTTGGTAAAGAAATGGGACAAACTGAGCAAGGCATTTTTATTGGATCATTTATTTATTGTTCTGTGCAAAGCACAGGGTGTAACTATCACCAGTCATTTTTGGCTATTGAGCTAACACCAGACATCACTGTGTTACTATTAGAGCAAAACATATTAGCTAATCGTGAATTTACTTTTAGCCACGGTGACTGCACGGCTTTCCTGTTGTTGCGCAATGCTGCAGGATGTGATACAGACCCCATAGTCACAAATTTCTCCCGGGTGGAGACTTGCTTATTGCAAACAGCCCCAGGGGTGTGGGGATGTGCATAGAGGCATCGCTGAAGGTTGTCTGTTGGACTGGTTGGACCTTGGTCTGATCCAACAGCTACATCCTTACTAATGACTAAGTAGGGCCAGGGAACAGGGTCAAGCATTGCCCACACTGTTAATTTTGTGTGGTCCCTGGTATCGTTTTGGCCGAGGCTAACGAATGCTCTCCCAGACCATGTCTGGGAACAGTCCTGAATTTAACACTCCTGATGGGCGGTTTGACTATAAGATCTCCCTGTTTTGGAGAGGAGAAGAGTTTATGCTGGTGGTCAGGTGCTGCCAGTTGGACTGGGGGCCAGGGAACACAGCCAGTATGGCTGTTACTCAGTTGCTCGTCCATAGTAGTTGCTGTCAAGCATTACCCAGGTGTACTCCAGTCCTTTGATTTGTCACAGATTTTTAATGTAAAGAAAGCATATATTTCCTCATGGCTTAAAGCTTCATAGCTAATTCCCCCAGAATACAGAGGTACATTAGCCAGTCCTAAAGACCTCTCATTCTTTAATTCATCCTTTTTCCCCTAGCATGTCTTTTTCTGCTCTCATTTTTCTTCTCTAGATAAGCAAGGGTTGCCAGGACCCAGGGAGAGGGACTAGAAAATGCTCAGTAGTCGGGGTTGTCCCAAAGCAGAGCCCCAGGCAGCACAGCCAGTGTGCATAAGCCATGGCTGGGACATAGTCCAGGGCACTTGTCTTCTCTTTCTTGTTGATGTGGTTCACTCAAGAACAATCAAAAATGTCCTTTATGAACCTGGGATAGACATCATGGGCATGTGCTCTGGATTGACGCCTGCCTCTCCCCATCCACTCCATGGAATGAGGCTCAGTCTTGGTTGCTTTGGTGCCCAAAAAGGACAGTAGCAGTGCCCATAATAAGAAACCAGCTCTTCTTCCGTAGGTCTGGGAAGACAATCAAGCCCTGGCCGTGTCCTAAGTCTGTATCCAAGAAAGACCAACGTATGCACCAGCCTGTAGTCTGTGCAAAGGACACCCAAGCCACAGTGTGGTCTGTGGTAGGAGAGGACCAGGACCATACCATGGCAAGCCCCGGAGCAAGAGGACCAGGCATAACATAGCAAGCCCCATCAGGTATCACTAGCATGGACACCCTATTCATGCCGTGACTGTTGGCTCCTCCTGTTACTCCCAGGCTAGCTCCTCACTCTTTACGTGCCTCAGTCAACCGCTACCATGGGACATCCTTCAGGGGTAGCACCAGCTCTCCTGTCTCTCCCTGTACTCAGCACCGGTGAGGCCACACTTTGAGTACTGTGTCCAGTTTTGGGCCCCTCATGACAAGAAAGACATTGAGGTGCTGGAGCATGTCCAGAGAAGGGCAACGAAGCTGGTGAGGGGTCTGGAGAACAAGCCTTGTGAGCAGCGGCTGAGGGAGCTGGGGTTGTTCAGCCTGGAGAAAAGGAGGCTGAGGGGAGACCTTCTTGTTCTCTACAACTCTCCAAAAGGAGGCTGTAGCAAGGGGGGCATCAGTCTCTTCTGCCAAGTAACAGGCTATACGACAAGAGAAAATGGCCTCAAGTTGTGCCAGGGGAGGTTTAGATTGGATATTAGGACAAATTTTTTCATGGAAAGGGTTATCAAGCATTGGAACAGGCTGCCCAGGGAAGTGGTGGAGTTACCACCCCTGGAGGTATTTAAAAGACAGGTAGACATAGTGCTTAGAGGTATGGTTTAGTGATGGTTTTTGTCAGTGTTAGGTTGATGGTGAAACTTGATGATCTTCAAGGTCCCTTCCAACCTAGGGAATTCTATGATTCTGTGATTCTCTCCAACCCTTCTGCAGGTAGACTCAAAAGCTCCCGATGGGGAAGGAGCTACTCGACCCTGAAGGCCTTTCATGAGGCTGAGCGGCCTGAATGGAGGTATTACACATACTTGTCTTTTGTCAACATTGTAGTTTTTGTTAATTTTGGGTAAACAAGCTTCCTCTAGCAGAATAAGCTGTCTTTTGCATTATGCTGACTTTTTGCTGGTATAATATAAAGAGCACATGGGCTTTTGCTGACGCTGTTATTCCAGCAAATGTTTAAGCATGGGCTTAGCCTAATTCTTTGACAATATTCCCAGATTTATTACATGCAACGAGCAAGCACAGAACAAGTGTTTCAGTGACAATCTCTGGGTTGGAAACAGACACAAAGAAATAATTTCTCTTCTCTGCAACATCCTAATTGCTCCTTTTACTCTCCGACGGGCTGTAAGATTATCAGTTTCCTAGGAGGTTTTCTTACTGTCTCTCATACATTAAAAAAATTCCTATTTGTTCTAATGTCCTTTTCTATTTGTGTTTTGAATTGTCCCTTAGGTTTCTCAATATCCAGATTATACCAGACCTCCCAAGATTTAAAGCCTACAATTTCAAAATATTTTAAGAACGCCTTTCTTTTAGTGTGCATCTGTGAATGTTTTATAAGATTTTTCTGTCGTGCTACTCATTTTTTAGTACTATTGAGTTGTATATTTTAATAAAGACTAAAATAGCTGAAAGACAGTCCACTTGCAAATGAAAATCTGCTGCAATTTAAATGTTACGTAATACACCTTTATGGGAAAAATCTCGTAGAACTCGGTAAGGAAAGAAAGCAGTGGGAGTCAGTAGAAATTTAACTTGGTTTTATGGGAGTTATTTTAAAACACTGTAGAGTTAAACAGAGAATAATTTAATTTTTACGGAGTTTTTAATAACCTCTAAAATTCTATTGCATTGATTTAATATCGTCTAAGAGCTCAACAGAAAGGTATAATTTCCTGCTAAATTCTATAGGATTGTACCGTAGGTTTGTATCCTAAAAATAATTTTATGCCCAAGAGAGCATCTTCTCTGAGCAGGAGACTGCCTCCCCCCAGCTGCATCTCTCTGTAAGATGCTTTAGCTTCAGATCCTTTCTGCCTGCATTTTGTTTCTAATATTTTATCTCTATGGGATAAAAGGGAGGGAAAGAAGAAGGAAGAGGTTGCCTATCTCTTTTTCGGTTACTCTGCTTAATAAACTCCAACGTCTTCCTCTGCCCGAATGTCTGCTTTTGGAAGCTCCATATCATGTCATAAATGCTACTTGTTTGAACAAACAGAGATTTATTTATGGTGCTGAAAGGACTTTTTGTGCTCCTTGCCTCATTTGCAACATTATTACCGATTGATTTCTGCTTTACCTATTATTGACTTGCCAGCAATATTCCAAAGTAAGGTTGGGTCTATGTCAGAAAAATTTGTTGCCTTACACTGAGCCTTTTTCAGCACCGTCTACTCAATATTGTTCCTCTACCCAGCTACTGCTCCAATAAACGAAAACAGCTAGCTGTTGTCTGAAACGAAGAATAATTGGAAAGGCTGTGCCTACTTCTTTCAGCGCAAGTAACAATTCGGCCATTTAGGGCTCCTCTAACACTCCTGAACGCGGAACTACTAAAATCTTGGCTCCCCTTAGTCCGTCAGTAATAATATTAAAACCTACAAACTCCTGGCAGCATTTACCTCTGTGCTGCACAGAGACGGAGCAGTCAGGCTAAAATAGCATGCGGGATCTGAATTACCACATGCAAAAAGCCAGCAGGAAGAGTCGCAATGTCTTACCTGCCTGGCATGGAGCAATTAATGAAACCTTAAAAATGTTCTCTGGGAAATATTTGCAGTGTGTCTGCCTACAAGCTCTCTGATGTTGCCTTTTGTTCTCTATGTCCATGCAGACCCCTCGCAGTGTGAGCTCTGGGATGCTGCTCCAGCACAAGATGGGGAACGATACCTGCGTTTCACCTGTGGCACTGAAGCTCTCAGAGGGTCAGATGTGGGACCCCGGAGGACACACAGGATGCCAGAGGTAAGTCTGGGACAGATCCCATCAGAGCTAGATTGCAGTCTTCTGCTCCAAATGCTTGAGTCACCCCCAGAGAGATTTCAGGACCTCACTAGGTGATTATGCTGATCTAGCTACAAACCAAAGCAAGGAAACCCTCTGCCTCAGCAAAGGGGATGTAGACCCAACACAAAGCACACCAGTGTTGTCTCCTTCCCCAGCAGCTGGCTGTGACTTATCCCTTGGTTTCCCCTCCTAGCCAAGACTCGTATTTGCAGGGTGATGCACCTGTGATACCACCTTCTTCTTGGCTTTGACCACCCAGCCTGGTGCCTATGACACATCTGATGGCAAAAGTCTCTCCCCAACTTCTGTCTCTTTGAACTTGGAGCTATCTCCCGTTGTCTCTCTGTCACAGGGACTCTGCACTGGCAGTTCTCTTTCGCTTAAGAGAAGCTATTTCTGGCTTTAAACACAAATGTCTCCTGCCTTTCCAGGAAGACATGGGCATGGCACACTGTTTGGATAACAGCTCTCCCTTGCTTGTCCAGTTGAGAGGGTGCAGAACACCTCCGGCATCCTTTGATTTGAGGGGATTTTCAACCACTTTGAGTTTCAATGGGGAACCATCTGGAAGTGCTCACAGGACTTCACATCTGATGGTGCAGCGCAGTCTGGGATCATGCATCTGCTTCTAGCCTTTATAGCACGGGCAGATATTCAGGCAATAAAGACAGTAATGAGGTTATTTTGACTCTTTCGACAGACAATCCCCATGCACCATGCAAATATGGGTGTGTTAAACTGTCCAACAGCTCTACGAGTAAAACAGGTGCTCCTGTGTCCTTTTTAAGTATAACATAGAAGGAGAAGTTGGAGATGGATGCACAACCCAGCAGAGCCAGCAGGCATTCTCAGGGGAGACATCCTGGCTCTACCAAAATGGATGGAAATCCTGCCACCGACTTTACTGGGATTTCAGCCCAGGACTTTTGGATGCTTTCTGCAGACTTCTCTTTCTATCTCTGCGTGAGATAGTGAAGCTGTAAGAGGCATCAGATTGCATCATTGTTTGGGCATCACACGTAAAAAGCCTTGTGCAATGCATCTCCTGTGCTACTGTAGTAATTTTTGCCATCTCGTGTGGTACATCTTTTACTGTGTTTTAAAAGTATAATGGCTGCCATGAAGGCATTTTACATTATATCATATCATATTATATTATTTTAGTCCCTGGAAGTCCAAAGTGGTACCAGGAGAGCAGTAGGGCCCAGCTGGAAAATGTGTTACAGCCCATAAAACACTACCCTTTGAGTGTGAAAGGTTAGACTGAACTATCCAGCTATCTCTTCATTATTTTAGAGTGGTTAATTACAGGATTAGATTGATGAACAGAAGGCCTCCACCCTCCACTGCACTGGGTGGTGCTTCCAATGGGACAACACAGGAACTGCCTATGCGTGGCAGGGAGAAAATCCCCTTAACTTCCTCAGAGAGACTGGAGAGAAATTGCACCTGGATGGCCATATATCCAAAGCAGACCTGAATAAATGAGCAGGTCCAGCCAAGAAAATTTGGAAGAACAAGACCTTCTGAAGTCCATGGGCAGAACATTTCTTCCCACCCTCACCTGTAAGATGCAGCTGTTATATCTGGTGCTGCTTCCTGGGGATCCCCTTAGTGCTTGGGTTATGGCACCAGATTTTACAGAAAGAGAAACTGAGACATGCGCGGGGAGACAAGTGTACAGATTTGCTGCCATCCAATGTGTTGGACATAGCAAGAATGGAGCATGTTCCCTCCACTTGGCCATGGCACCTCAGGCCATCTCCCTCCCCTACCCCTACTCCGTAGCTCCCCCTCACAAGAAAAGCGTCACCTGACAGTTTATACGTAGCACTTCCCAAAGCACCTTGCCTTCTCCTTGCAGGTCTTGTTTCCAAGTTGTGAAGAGGCTACATCCCACTTTGTAAGATGGACCTGTTGATGCCACCATCTTCTGAGCTATCCAGTCCTTCATGCGATGAGAGAGTCCTGGGGGGGAGGTGCTATTTGAGGCAGACCACTCTGACAAACATCCTCCCTCTGCAGCCTGTGCTCAGACTGGAGGTGGCACGGCTCATCCCCTGCTGAGCTGAGCAGTCACAAGGAGTCATCTGGCTGGCAATGAGACAGGGGCTGGCAGCACCGGTTGGGGTGTCACCACTCCAACCACGGGCTGCAAACCCTAAAATTCGCTACTGGTGTGGTCGGCATCCTTCATCCCAATTGCAGCAGCGCAACACGTTGCCAAACAGCTGCTGGCGTTGAAATGTCTACAGCAGCCGCTGGCAAAAGCAGCTGGCGGGATTTGGGGAAGTATTACGGCTGAAGTCATAGGAGCCAGAGCTGGTGGAAGGAAAACGTCCAAACCCTGAAATCACCGAGCAGTCATTAGATGCACATGAGCAACAGGTCAGGGAGGCAGATGGAGTTATGCACACGAGGTGCATCCCTTTGTGAGTCAGGTCCTTGTCAGAGGCGTGTGACCAGGAGCAGGAAGATACTAAAAAGCCCAAAGTACTGGAGCAAATCCCAAAAGTGAATGGTGCACAGTTGGTTCGGAGGAGGCACTGGCTCCATGTGGCTCATTCTGCTGACGCAGAGCTCCCCTTTGAGGGGAGACCAGCTTGTCAAGCGCCCTGACCCGGGGAGGCATGTGGGGAGTTCAAAGTCGGAGTAGTGTGTGGTGCATGAGATCATGCAGTTGGACCTTCCTTTCTGAGATGACGAGCCAATGCATTTCCGTGGTTCACCCGGTGTGGGGGCCTATAGGCATGCCCAGCAGAAGCACGGGATGCAGCCCAGGGAAGCATCACACAGGGAAGGAGCCACCATTCCCTTCATCACTCGTTCCAGTGGTAGGTCAGGTTTCCCACTATGGTCTTGAAGCTCTTCTCTGATTTGAGCTTGTCTGGCTTCCACTTTGAGTCATCGGTTCTTGCTATGACTGTTTTGATGTTTAAAGAGCCCACAAGAGCCTAGTATCCCACATCCTGTGGAAGTACCTATGAAGAGCAATCTTATTCTGCCTTGCTTCTGACCCACTAAAATGCCAGAGCTTTCTGCACCTTTCCCTCCAAAGCTTTACCTCAAGGCCCTGAACAATACTGATCATGGAATCATAGAATCATAGAATTGTTTAGGTTGGAAAAGACCCTTAAGATCATCGAGTCCAACTGTAAACCTAACACTGCCATGTTCATCACTAAACCATGTCTCTCAGCACCACATCTACCCGGCTTTTAAATGCCTCCAGGGATGGTGACTCAACCGCTTCCCTGGGCAGTCTGTTCCAATGCTTGACAACCCTTTTGGTGAAGAAATTTTTCCTAATATCCATCCTAAACCTGCCCTGGCACAACTTGAGGCCTTTTCCTCTTGTCCTATCGCCTGTTACTCGGGAGAAGAGACCAACCCGCCTTCGTTACACCCTCCTTTCAGGTAGTTGTAGAGAGCGATAAGGTCTCCCCTTGTTGTCCTAAAGCCTCCTTTTCTTCAGGCTGAACACGCCCAGCTCCCTCAGCCACTCCTCGTAAGATTTGTGTTCCAGATCCCTCACCAGCTTCATCACTCTTCTCTGGACGTGATGTTTCTCTTCTGTTCCTTTTACCCTTTTGCAACATCCTTTCATCCTTTCACAACCAGGAGCTGCACAGAGCTCCCCACCATGTGCAAAGAGGAGGACGTACTTCTTACAGAACGTTTGCGGTAGCCATTTTCACTGGTCTCATGCTGGAAAATCATATAGTTCCTTGTCTCCTGAATGATTTCCAGTTAGTCTTTTCAGAGTATAGTCCTTCAGTAGACAGGGATGACCTGCTGTCCTTCTCCCTAGGTGGAGAATTTGCCATTGGCAAGTGTTTGAATAACAGTTTGCATGGGGAGCCCGAGTCAGACTATTCATCAACCCATGTGTCATCTGAAAAGGGGCACATCACCGGCAGTGAGTTGGTATTTACCGTCAGACCTCCTGCTGATCCCTGTGACACTTCACCTTCAACATTGCATTTGGTGCTAATTCCCAGCTGAGGCTGGTCTTTGAGGTCTGCCAGGCAGCCAGCTTTTAATCCATTTTACAAACAGTTCTTTGATAATTTAGAGTCCCAGTTTTTAAATGGAAATGTATCATCACCAATAAGTTAAGTATGGAGTACGAGGTATGGGGACAAAAGTCTGAGCATATTGTACAGTTGTAATTGCCTCGATCAAACAAATCTGTAATCTCATTCAAGAACGATAAACCAGGCTCATTTGAAAATACTGTTTTTCTATCAAAACCAACTTGACTGACGTTGATTATATTCTTGTCATTTCATTCCATATGGATTGAATCATATGTCAGTGTTTCCACCATTTCACATGGGATCTGTTGTCATGCCTGTTGTTACCTGTGCTGTCCTGGTTGCCTCTTCATCAACACATTGTCCTTCTCCTGGCCTTCAGGAGCTCCTCCGTATGCTAAGGCTTGCAGTAAAATAAACACGAACAGCCCAGAGGCCTATGGAGGCAGCTCTTAAGAACCCATTGATGCAAATTTCCTAGCTGACTGATCTAAAAATATTTGTCTGTAGTAGATATCCAATATCCTCCTTGGTTCTACCAACAGATGAGATTCATCTCACCTAATTTTAGCTGCCGAAAAGGCAGGTGTTCGGTGTGAGCCAAGTGTCTAGCCTCCCCCTCTCTAGTCAATGGAGAGAAGCACTTTTAGAAAGCGACTCATCCCACCCATCTCTGGAGCGACTGAATCACCCTCCAGAAGAGCTGTCTCTCTCCATCAACTGCTTAGAAAGGCAAAATAGCTATCTGGATCAGACGCTAATGCTTAATGGCCCTCTTTCTGTTTAGTAATGATTTAACATCTCCATTGCAAGGACTCCTTTTGCCCCTCTCATACCTTAAATACTTCTTATCTTCCTTATCCTCCTCAGCCCAACCACTACCATGCTGCCTCTCACATCTACAGTTCCCCTAATTATTTGTTACGTGATGCCTTCTACCTGGTATTTGTATCCCCTCTTTCCTCTTTTTTTTTTTTTTATTATATACTGCTTTTTATTTTTTTGCCACTTTCATCTTGCTGTTCACCCAAGATGAGCACCACGCTGAACACTGTAGTTTTTTGAACATCCCAAAATACCCCTCTTCTTTGCAAGCTTCCCATTTCCATCCAGGGGGTTTCATCTTGGTATTTTATCCCATTTCTCTTCACAGCTTTGTAAACCTACTGTGCTACCAGATGCTGCATCTCTCTTTGAGTCTGTTCTCTCTTAGCTCATCCCAAATGCTGTCGCAGGTGATGCTCACAAGTCTGTGAACAGCCACCAGCTTCCAATCCAGTGATAAATATAATTTTATCTGTCATAATGAGGTTTGAACCAGTTGGCTTGTATTTGGTGCAAGACCATTTGTGTCGGAAATTATCTCCTTTAATTTTTAGAAGGCTTGCAGATGTTTGTTTCTGCTGGCTGCCTGAAACTTGTTACATACCTGACTCACACTGACGTTCTCCTTAACAACAGCTGTATTTTCCGAAATGCATTGTGAAGATGGACTCACAGAAAAGCTTGGCTTACTCTCTTCTGTAACTCCATGACCCGTGTTGATTCTCAGATGCTACAAATACTTGCTCTTAGGCTTGATTGCAATCAGCTTGACTTGGTTTAAAACCGAGAGGATATAGAAGGTTTATGGGCCAACACGCCTCAAGACCAAGCCTCTAATCATGTTTTACCAAGAACTCATAAAGAAACCCTGAGACAAACCACTTTTTCTCTCTCTGCCTCCCCATCGCTGTAAGGGAAACAACAACAACTCTGCTTTAGAAAACATTCTGAATTTCTTGGGTGCAAGGAGTTGCAAAAGTACAGACAGTTACTACTTGCAGACCCATGCTCATAATAGATGTTTTCGGCTTGGAGAACATTCAGATCTAGTTGCCCCTTTAAATAAAGTGGCTCACATGATTACCTCTGTAATGAGCTGGAACCCACAAAAAACATGC
Organism: Numenius arquata; assembly: GCF_964106895.1. Taxonomy (NCBI): domain Eukaryota; kingdom Metazoa; phylum Chordata; class Aves; order Charadriiformes; family Scolopacidae; genus Numenius; species Numenius arquata. The sequence goes on from NC_133577.1 coordinate 128,737,650, forward strand.
TGTAACTACCAGAGTTCAGATGTATTAGTACAAGAGAGCTCCCATAAATGCCCCAGAGCCAGATTTACAAATACAGATAAGTCATGGCCTGTAAAAAATCAGACATCAGGTCCAAATCTGAATTCTCCTAGGACTCATATATTCGTTTCCCCTCCCTCTCTCCCTTTCCTCCTTCCCTGCTGCTTTTGCCAAAGTAGATGAGCTGGCTACCGTTAATGGCATCATCCTGAACATTTCTCATGTTGCAGCATCGAGACTTGTTAAAGAAAATCACTGTGTAATGGCATTACTTTGCACTTTTATACAGTACCTCTCAGCTGCGAACTCCAACGCCGTCTACAAGCACAAATTGATTAAGCCCCACAACGCGCTGCCTGGTCGGAGCTATCACCCACCTTTGCCAATCACCACACGGAGGCTCAGTCTGCTTTGCTCACCCCGTGCTGCAAACCCGTGGTGGAGTCAGGAGATGAAAGCAGGGGCTGGTTCTCCTGCCTTTCTGACTCCCTCCGTGAACAACTTGGCTAAAAGTGGCCAGCAGAGCTCTTTTTTGCAGTTCAAGGGTACTAGTGGGGGACAGCCACAAGGCACTATGATTCCCCACATATTCCCTCCTCCTCTCTCCTCCTGGTCTAGTGCACTGGGAGGCATAAAAATTGATGATCCATCATTAGAAAGGAGCTTTCTGCATGTGCATCTTGGTGGCAGGAAGTCAACTGTGCAACATCTCCGGTGAAGGTGAAGGTGCACGGGCTTCCCTGGGTCCCACTCCTGCACACCAAGCCGGGTGGGACAGGGGAGAAGCATCCCCTTGAGTCACAGAATCACAGAATGGTGGGGGTTGGAAGGGACCTCTGGAGATCACTTAGTCCAACCCCCTGCCAGGGCAGGGTCACCCAGAGTAGGTTGGACAGGAACACATCCGGGTGGGTTTTGAAGGTCTCCAGAGAAGAAGACTCCACACGCTCTCTGGGCAGCCTGTTCCAGGGCTCTGGCACCCTCAAAGTAAAGAAGTTTTTCTTCATGTTGAGATGGAATTTCCTGTGTTCCAGTTTGTGCCCTTTGCTCCTTGTCCTGTCACTGGGCACCACTGAAAAGAGCCTGACCCCATCCTCTTGACACCCGTCCTTTAAGTATTTATAAGCATTGATAAGATGCCCTCTCAGTCTTCTCTTCTCCAGTCCTGACCCCAGAGCTCCTGCTCGGGCCACTGGGCTCCTTCCCTTCCAGCAAGCACCAGAGGAAATGCTCGTGCCTCGTGCAGGAAACGGTGCAGCTGAGCAAATCCTCCCTGTCCCTCCCTTAAATTATTTAATGTCCTACAGGAGCAGATGACCCCTGCTAAGCAGACTGTCAGGAGAGCAGCAGCCTTTGATGCAGTAATTGGAAATTTCCATTCTTTGCTTGCAGCCTTGAAAAACAGAAGAGTCTAATATACTGGGAAATCTCCATGCTGAGCTAGGAAATTTCCATGATGGAAATTTTTAATATATTCTCTGGCTTTAAACTATTCAGGTTGATGAGGATTGGGGGTTTTATTTTGTGTTTCGCGTTGTGTTTGGGGGTTGTGGTTTGGTGTCTTTCTGTTTGTTTGTTTGCTTTGCAATTTGCTTGAAAGAATCAATGAATGGCTGTGGGAAGGGCTGGAAAAAATCAGCCAGACCAAAGGAAAGTAATGCATTTGCAGGGGAAACACGTGCAGGACTAGCAAGGCACCTGTAACACTCCTGGCCGAGTCAGAGATAATGCGAACGTGTATTTTAACGAGGCGATAGCTGCCAGCGATGTTGCAGCGCACAGCGATGACTCCGCAAGAAGCTCTGCAGCACAGCTTTGAAAGGTTGGAGCTTTTGATGCGCTTTCCATAAAAAGCCCAGGAGCCCAGAGGGCGAACATGCCTTTGCCCCCTCAAATACTTTGCAGACCACACCAAAAAAGCAGGTAAATAGTGGAGAAACAGCTCTTAAGAGGTACCTGTGTGAGCCTTTGGTCTAAATACCTGGCAGTTCTGGCGCTTTGTACAGAGAATTCTCAGGGACAGAAAATATAGGAGGGAATTGTCAGCTGTGCTGTAAAAATTATGATGAGGAGCTCGTAGGAATGAGGGTGGGAGGACAGCAAAGGAAACACATTGGAAGCAGAGCTACCGCCTTTCCTGAATGTAACACCGAGACGCTGCACAGGCTCCCGGTTGGCTTCTGCAAACCCGTCCTGGGCTGCAGCCTCCGAGGCTCTGCCAGAATTGGACCCAGCTCCCTGCACGTGCCTCGTCCTCCCCCACACAGATGGTGGAGCTGCTGCGGCCGATATGCCCGTCTAGCATCAAAATGCAACGTGGCCTTGACATTTCAAAATAACCACGTGAAAAAAAAGCCCTTCCAAAGCCTAAAATCCTTTGACTTGCAAAGCCCCCTCCATCCAGAACCAGCAGAAGTGGTTGGTCTTATCACCCACTTGACCGTTTGTTCACATAAGCAGAAATTAGGGACCTGCGGAGACAGAGCCGTTGCAACTTCATTTTGTCAACCAGCTGCTTGCAGGTGGCAGGGATGGGGAGGGGGACAACCTGACTCACAGCAGGGGGCTCCATCTTTGGTCCAGAGTGTGCTCGTGGAGTTGATGCATAGACACAAGCACCTCTACAAAACCAGCCTAACCCAAAAGCAATGGGAGCTTCTTGGCTGCCTTGTTTCTCATGCCCAAAAAAGTGTTTCCTCCCATTGGCCAGCTGCCCCCAAGTGTGTTCAAGACGTCCCAGCCAGTTCTTGGAGTGCAGGAGCTCAAAGGAGACACTGAACTGGGATGAATGTGTGGCAGACCAGTCTGTTCTTCATGTCCAAGCACACAAAACCAAAAAGCAAACTCATGGCACAGCAGGGAACATCACCTCCCTTCCAGATGGAACAGCATGTTGCATCAAAATGTCAAAGGCCTCATTTAACTGTGCTCCTACAGGGCCTTTTAATCTAGGAGAAGACATTGGTCAGGTGGCACACGGTGAGAAGAAGTAAGACTTCAGAAGGTCCTCAGAGGGACCTTTTGCCATTGTGTCAACCTGTGAGGGCATCCTGAAGATCCCCTTTGCTTATCCAACCCTCAAGCCTAGATACAAACGAACCAAGACACCAACCCAAGTTACCTCTAGTGGGGAAAGGGCTAAATTGTTGAGCATCTGCCTGGGACATGTTGACTATGGAAGACAAAATCAGAACTAAATCCTGCTCTGCATTTGCAATTAATGCAGAGAAGTACGTACCCCTAGGGCACAACTCATCTCCCTGTAAAGCAGACTTCACACTTAACCATAAGAAAAATTACTGAGTTTAGAGTCTGGCTCTACAACACAAGTGGGTGGATCCAAGCCTCACAGACTACAGAAGTGGGTGACTTTGGCTAGACAGATGGCTTTGTCACTGAAATCTCGTATTCATTTATTTGTCTTTAAATCTGATTCCATCTGCTGTCTCCTGTGTTAAACACGGAAGGTAAAATCCGCCGTTGGGGAAGGTCAGTCCTTTTGCTCTGGATTTGTACAGCTCCTTGCACAGCCGAGTCCCGGTCCATACGCACACCCCCCGGGTACAGGAAGAATATGAACAACGTGCTGCTTCCCCCTGGGTTTGATTGTTCAACGGGGATAGGGACCTTGCAAAAAAAACCCATAAAAATCTCTGCTGGGCTTTCACTGTCCTTTGCTAATGATAGTGTCTTTTATATTTTCAAGGATTTCTTTATTATTTCCTCTTCATCACTGCTGCCAAAGAGTCACTTGAGTCATTTCCTCCATCCTGGAAGCGAGCCAAGCTCAGGATCGGGTCACCAAAATCAGTACCATGTCTTTGAGTGGGCATTTGGCCCAAGCCCAGGACCTGGTGTCCTGGAGCCTGGCACATGGCTAGGCCACCCCTCTGGGATCGGGGCATTCGGGGCACGATTTCAGGCTGCGGCTCGTCGGGTTTCTCCACTTTGCAAACTCAGCCTGACCTTAGATTTCAATTCACCGCTGGCCGGCTGAACCCAAGCCAGGTTTCCTATGAAACGGGGCTCGCACCTGAACTTTTTGGGTTCAGGGGTGTTGTTCAGCCCAAGCAGGGAATACTCCCCCAGCCTGGCTAATTGCTATTTCTCGCACATTGCAGATGGAGAGGGCAGGGGGAGGGCGGATCGCTGCTGTACGTGATGGCATAGCAAGCAGTCTGACTTTTGGACCTGTTCCTCAGTGGTTTTATTTCTGAAAATGATTTATTAGGACAGTCTGTTTGATTTAATGTGCCATGGAAGTGCTCTATGGGTCACAAAAGTAAAAGCTGATGAAGGACTTTCAGCAAATGCTGCCAACAGTATTTTGCCCATATTTCCTTCCATGTTCCAAGAGATTTGTTAGATTTGTGTTTGGGTAGGTGGGGGTTTTTTTTAGCTCATTAAGAGTTTTACTGGTCTAGGTCAAGTTTTACGGGCATATAGAAACTGTATGTCAAATTTACAACCGGAATATTCACAGCCGAGGGATTTACATCGAGGCTGAAGCTGTTTAAATAATCAGTCAGTCAAGGAGCAGCCATACTTTTCTGGCCAGCCAAAATGAACCCATCCAAATGGGATCAGCTCCAGAACAGCGCTGGCGCCTGGTCCGTGCAGAGTTAAACCCTCGAACTGAGCGATTGCGAATGCCGCACACCGTCAGAAATTGTGATTTCTCCATGTATATTTCATGAGCATAATAAGGAGCCACATTTGTTAAAGAAGCCGGTGCTTATGAATGATGCACTTTATCGCTCTGCTCCAGTTATCTTAGCACCTCTCCCAGCCTCTGGAAGATTACCCACATTATACATTCGACAGGATTTGTTCCAGCCATTTTCCAAAGTGAATTTTCACTGTTCCCTGGTAGCTTGGCTTCCCAAGGAAGACTCACATGTTTGAGCACCATGCGTTTGGGTTCACGCTTATCTACCTGTCTCTGCGACACCTCTCGCAGCTGGTGAACCTGTTGGGCACCTTCAGCTGAACTTGATAGAGAGATGGAGAACTCAGAAATGCAAAATTACTGGAAGTTTAATAAAAGCAAGCTGGCAAAGGGGAGCAGCAAGGAATAGAAAGATTGCAGATTGACCGCAGCTTCCCTGGGAATCCATATAGAAATGAAGTCTTGTAAGACCATCACCTGCAAGCAAGGTGAGCCTGAGCCTCCAGCCTACGAGGCACCAGAGAATCCATGCACAGAATGCATACTTATTGGAAACCTTATTTGTTACTATCAGAACTACTGGGTTGTGGTTGTTTTTTTATTATTTAAAAGTTGTTATTTTAAAGGAATAAGTACCTTGTGGTGCAGCATCAGAAGGAAAACACAGCGAGAGACACCATTACCAGGTGGAGCTGAGCAGAAAGCACTGCCTCCCGTTGTGATGCTGTGCAGTACTGAGCAATGGAGAAAGAAAATATTAAACAGAAACAGGCTGTGATATTGGCTCATGGCCTGAACACAGGCCTGGGAGTTTGGAAATCGCAGGATCAAATCATGTCCCTGATAACAGCTCCTTTTATTGCCCACCAGTGCTTGGGTTTTTGGCTACCTTAGCTAAAAGAAGTGGGGATAATAGAGCCTGTCTCCCAGGATCATTCCTGTCCAGCAATATATAATCACTCGATGTGCACAGAGGATGAAATGAACCCCGCAGTGAAATAAAAGGCACCAGCCATCACTCCTGTAGGCATTCAGAGCTTCTCCCTACCTTTGACAGCTGCCACGCTACAGCAGAGATTGTTCTGCTCAGCCCCAGCCTCAGAATCCAAATTTAGATCGTGTCCTATGACAGGAATCATTTACATGACAAAATCTGCCTTTCTCCAGATTCCTCTAATTAAGTCCTGCCTCCCTCACAGGCGAAGCAGTTATCATGCTGGTGGAGCATTGCAGGAAACCCAACGTGGGAAAAGCAGTGTATCTGTCTGTGGGATGATCTCCTGAGCCCATCAGGATGTATTTGGGTTCTGGACATCTCAGGGTCAGCCCAGACAGCCAGGAAGGGTGTGAGGGCTCCTCGTCCTCTTGCAGTCCCACCATCGAGCTGCTGGTGTGACTCAGGAGCCAGAGGGGAGCACTGCCCTTGGGACAATTTTTAGGATGGATGTGGATGTTGTCAAGCTGCGTGGTTGCAGGTGTCTGAACAAGAATGGATGTTGGTGAGTTTTTGGCATCTCCTGGGTCTCCATTGAGCATCTGGGGTGTAAAGGCCCGCCATACTCAGCAGCAGTTGTCATCTTCCAATGGACATGCTCAGCTGCTAATGTGTCTGGCAGCTCAGGAGTCAAAGCTACGTGGTCACACAAATGAGTATGAATGTGTCCCTTGCTGATGGTTTTAGGAAATTCCATGTATCCTTTAACGTATTCTTGGAAAAAAAACCCTCCTTCCGCATTTATCCTGGGGTCATTCAGGATGTCTCTGAGTTACTTGCAGCACACTATGGTTTCAAAGGCTTCCTTCTTGAATAGCTGCCGTCTCCCCTGCTGGGAAGATCTGTATGTATAACTGTCAGAGGAGCTTCGTCCTCCCACAGGAGGGATGTGCATGGAGCCTTCATGGTACTCCCCACCTCTGCAGCTCCCGAGAGGCTCAGACCTCACTTCAGATCTTCTACACTGCCAAGATCCCTCTGCTGAGGCACTCAGTGCTCTCCCAAAGCTGACTTGCCGGCTGCTCCATGTCTACATGACTTGGGTGTCCTGCTCTGCCGACACCGTTCGGTCCTGTGACAGGATCAAAGGGTTCGCTGTGCCATCGAGACTCAGAGCACAGGGAGAGAGTGGCCACGGTCATCAGTAGAACACAAAAGGAAGGAAGGGCGGCACTGAGAGCTCCAAGTGCTACAGATCCTCTGGCTCCAAAAAGTCTCAAGGAGATGGGTCGGTATTTGCTATCCGCTGGTGGCATATCGCCATCCCTGCTGGGTCTGGGCGTGATTCGGTATTGCCCGTATTTCTCTGGACAGGGGCACAGAAGCAGCTGGAGCAAGAACAGCAAGAAGGCTCCAGGAACCACAAAAACACTTGCCAGTGATGCAGTTGGAGATGCTCTTCCCAGGGAGCAGCTCTTCCTCCAGCCTCCACATGACAGGGCAGATCATCTTTCAGATGAGTCACTATCTCCATGCCCTCAAACCCAGCACTGGCTCCAGGAGTGACGTTTCTGTGCTCCTTGTGAGGACCACGTGTTCCTCCCTGACACCTACCCAGGCAGTGACCTGAGTCCTTTGCCCTCCGCTTCACTCATCCCTCCATCGACTTTGTGCTGAGAGCTGTGCACAGTGTTGCGGTGGGGAGAGGACACATGAGACATGACGGCCAGCAGCAACGTTGGGTGGAAACATGGACTCCAGCGTGCTTGTGCTCTTGCTAAATGAGATGTTGGACCCTTGGAGGCTCAACCACTCTATCCACTTGTGTGTGAGGGCCCATAATGGTTTTATATATTGGGACATGCCCTTGAACCTCCTTCCCATGAACCTGCAGCAACTTTTTATGGTACAAGCAGGTCTCCCCTGCCCATCAGCCACAGCACAGCTCTTTGGGCAGCTGCCTCCACTTTTGTCGACACAAAGCTCCTGCCAAAGGCAACCTGTTATCCCCAAATAGGAGCAAGTCAGCTTCACGCTCTCAGACTCTGCACAGGAAAAGGGGTCATTTCGCTCAGCTATTGCTGCCAGGTTCCACCAAAGTGATCACAATTCAGGGTCTGTTTCTGCGTTGGAAGCCAACCTCATAATGCTCCTAATCTTGGTAATTGTGGTTTATTAGGGTTCTTGGAAACTGGTAAAATTGCTTTCAGAGGAATAAAAAAAATTCCCAAACTCCAAATCAGAGAGGAAATTCCCTCGGTGGATCACGGCTGAAAACAAACATGTTTTTGTGCTTCCAGAAAATCAGCAAGACTAACAGTGCCATTGTTTGTGTAAGGGGGATTTCCACATTTCAGGGAACAGCTTGGAAGCTGTTGCAGTGGCTGCCCTCAGGAGAGGAGGAGATGTGAACCAGCATCAGGAAAAATCACATCAGGTTAAAAATCATGGGATTTTATAAAATCATCATACAGATTTGGGTTGTGTTTTCATTTTTTTTTTCTTTCTGTGCCTGATTTCTGAACCTTTAGGGGGCATATTTTCCTGCTTTCCTCATAGCATGAGGACCACAAATATACCAGTCTACTTTTGCCCCTAATAAAAACTCCGTGTCATGGAGCCACGTGATTCCGGGCACCCTTGTGTCAATGATGGCATGAAATATCACAAGATTTATGATAAAATTACATGAGTCAGCAACACCAAAACCTACCATGAGAAATGAGTACGCCACCCGGAGAAAAAAACAAGCCTGGCTTTGAAAAGCCGTGCTGGGCTGCGTCTGAGGACAACCCAATTTTGTTCTGCTGTGTAGAGCTTGTGGGGAGCAAAGGGGTTCATCTGTGAAGTGTCTGCTCTTGACATCCTTTCCAACCTGAGCAAGGGGGGCCCCGTGGGCCTCAGCCCTTGTCCTCCTCTCCATCCAGCTGTTGCGTTGGAGGATGGAGCTGATCTGCTTGTGGTGTGGGTGGGAGCTGCCTCACCACAGCTGGAGGCTTTGTGGGAGCTGATTTTGCCCAAAAAGTGATCCCACCACAGAGGTCTTCATGGCAGGGGAGTGATCTCCGGTGCACAATGCTCATCTCTTCTGCATCTCAAGAGAGCATCCTTCTCTTACCTGGGGCTAAAAAAGGTCAAGCAGACAAGCAAGACCCACTGTATCCCTTGGCAGGACTTGTGGGATGAATTTTTGCTCTCCCAGTGTCCCTATCTTGCCTCCATACTTGCTACCTAGGATTACAGTCCCTTTCCAGATAAAGGACCTCATGGAGACCACCTGTATGCTGTATCACTCTGGAAGGGCCAGCAGAGAACACCAGGCTGATCCCATTAATTCTGAAGTACTGCATCCAGCTCTGGAGTCCTCAGCACAGGAAGGACATGGACCTGTTGGAGCAGGTCCAAAGGAGGGCCATGAAGATGATCAGAGGGCTGGAGCACACCTGCTGTGAGGATGGGATGAGAGAGTTGGGGTTGTTCAGCCTGGAGAAGAGAAGGCTCCGGGGAGACCTTAGAGCAACCTTCCAGTATCTACAGAGGGCTACAGGAGAGATGGGGAGGGACTCTTGATCAGGGAGTGGAGCGATAGGATGAGAGGGAACGTTTTTGAATTTAAAAAGGGGAGATTTAGATTAGATATTAGGAAGAAATTCTTTATTGTGAGGGTGGTGAGACACTGGAACAGGTTGCCCAGAGAAGCTGTGGCTGCCCCATCCCTGGAAATGTTCAAGGCCAGGCTGGACGGCACTTTGATCAACCTGGTCTAGTGGGACGTGTCTCTGCCCATGGCAGGGGGCTTGGAACTAGATGATCTTTAAGGTCGCTTCCAACCCAAACCATTCTATGATTCTATGAAAGGTCTCAAAGCAAGGATCCTGCACATGCTACTGTTTATCTGGGGGGTAGGGACCACATTAAATCTAGGTTTGGTCAAGGCAAACCCAAAGCTTTCTCCTACTATCCACTTGCCAGCCAATACTTTACTCCTTTTAAAAACCATGAGTCCAAAAATCATGCAAAGAGTGGTTCAGTATTTCTTCAGGTCCTTAGAAGCAGAGGAATGTTAGGAGGGACTTGCTTCCTTGCTGGGCTCTGCCCAAGGCAGGGACTGATGGCCAGGCAGGGACAGAGCCCACTGGCCAAAGACAGAGCCCCACAGGGGTGACAGGCAGGGAATGAGGGGAGGTGAGAGGGAGAGGGGTGAGGGAGCCAGAAATCTCTGTCTTGTCTTGCTGGCCTTCAGCTCTCCGTGCGGATGGATGCTCTCACCCTAAATGTTGCAGTGAGATATTCCAGCCTCAGCTGATCGCCCTGTCTGATACCATTTGGGAGATTACCATATCCCTTGGCTGGGCTGCCTGCCAGGAAAACATGACTGAGAGGGCGATAAGAAGGGTGCTTTGCGGGGAAGGTGGTGGCGTCACTGCTGACAGGGATGTTACCTCATCCCCTCTGAGTAAGCAGCGTGTGGTCACTGCAAAACTGGGGCAGCGGCTTGGCGTGGGGTGACACAGGGAGGGGGGCTGGGGAGTGAGGGCAGGGTCACATTAGTCCTGCCACCACGGGTGAACCTGTGGCAAATATTTGGTGGGATGGGGCAGGCGCTTGGGACGTGCCGCTGGGACATCTGCCCTGTCTTGCTGCAGACTGGGAGTAGGGAGTGTGGTTGTTCTTGGGTTGACAGCACGAAACCTCTGCCCTACCACGCTCTTTACAGTTTGTCTGGGTGATGCAAGGTCCTTTTGGGGCATGGGGAAGAAGAAAGCACGGCTGTTGATACTTACTAGTAACAGACAGCTATATTCTGTTAATTTTAGTGTTTCTTTTTAAAAACAATAGGAAAAACTCAGCCGATGATAAGCTCAGAAGCTCGCACCCAGGCACGTTTGAGGTGGAGCACCCTTGCCAAGCAAAGATAAGAAAACGCAAGGTGGGAAGACCCTGGCTTAAAAATACCAGTGCAACCTGCAACGATCCATCTCATGCGGGTGAGTCCTGATGGCCGTTAATTACCCACTCCCATGCTATTTTTTGCACCGAGCTGCTGCCTCGTTCAGTGCTCAGGATGTACCGTGCTCAGTTAATGAGCAGCTAATCACTTCTGTTCATCTGCTGCTGGCTGCCAACGCCACAGAGCTGGCCGACGGACCTCACAGCCCTGATGGTACAGGGGTAGTCTTGCTCTGTCTCCAGGTAGAGGGAGGACACCTGGGGTGATTCGAGTCTGCTGAGGGTTCATCTGCTCTCATCAAAGACATCTCACTTGAACGCTGGCCGTTTTTCAAGACTTTTTTGAAAATGATTGCATTCAGGCAGATCTGCACAGGAATCCAAAGGACAATCCTACTCCAAACCTCGAATCCACAGATATTTTCTTGAAAAGGGAGAAACATCTTACGTTTCCCTACCCCTTTTCTTAGAAATGACTGAATGATTTTGGCTGAAGGTTAAGCAGAAATAGTACAAAACACTCAGCGTAGGATACATCTGCCCAAATTTTTCAGAGTTCGCAATGTTAAAAGCAAGACAATGCATCTTCTAATGGGAAGTTTTGGGTGATTTACTAACCCATCCTGAAGTGCTACCTAGAAGTTAAAACCCATACATCTCTGTCAGTCGATAGCATTAACTGCTCCAAAGGAGAGAGCAGCTTAGCTCAGCTTACTGCCAACAGAAAGGGGAACACTTCAAAAGATCCAATTTCCAGATTAGACTCAGGGAAGTTTCCCTTGTTCTTCCCCAAAATCTCTTTTAAACAAACAAGCCATCAAAGATACCAGAAAATCATACCATTTAGTTTCTTTAGGGTCTCTGAAGAGTTCAGGAGATGAAAATAACTATGAAGCTATCAAGAAATCGTGACCTCAGCCTGATGAGATGAAGGACAATGAGGAAATACTGAAACTCAAAATACCTACTATTAGCAGGGAAATGATCTGTGTCTTTCCATAGCCCTTATGATGCCACCAGTGCAGGATCTTAGTTCAGAGACCGAGGCTTTCATCAACGAATTAGCTGAGAAAAAGAAAACTGAATGAAAAGGGCAACTGATGTATTATAGCTTGCCTGAATAAAGCCATTACATCCTGCCATGTCATCGATGACTCTAAAACTTGATAATACACACCATCGTCCTTGTGTGGGCTAGCTTCCCAGCACATCAGATGTGACCCATTAGTCCTGCCAGCATCCATTGTTCAACACAACCCCGTTCCTCCCCTGTGTGGTGTGGAAATGCAGAACCAACCTCTCTGCAGAAGATGCCTTGGCCAACTTGAGAGTTGCCAGTAGAACATCTGCCAACAAAGCTACCCTTTTTGTGATCCTCCACTGCACAGCGGGGGATGACCAACATCATCTGCACCATTCCAGAGGCAGAAACCAAAGCTCTGAAGGATATTCAAGATGCGTAAGAAGTAATCAGGGCAAAAAATAAATGAAGCTCTGAATCAGCCATGAGCCTCGCTTTGAGCAGAGCTCTCTGGTGAGCCAGGGTAGAACTGACTCGTGAACTTTCCGATTTATGGTACCATGCCAAGAGATTTTTGGACTGGCCATTGTTATAATATAGAAGTGGAGGTACTTCCCCAGCAATGAAAAGCTGTTGTAACTTGGTATTATTATCCCCTGAACTTGACAGGTACCCCTTAAATGGATGCTAGGCTTTGACAAGTTAAAGGACCTGTCTATGTATATAGGGCAAGTAGGACCATTTATGCAAAAGTTCAGGTTCCATGTGTGGGCTGTGGTGTGTCTCACGGAAGCACCTTTATAATTCACAAGAAACCAAGATCGCAGCATTACAAATACCAATTGCAGTAGTAGGGCTTGATTTGCTTCATTTTAAGGTTGGCAGCAAAAATGACAGACCAATCTCTAGAGGCACCTGTGTCTCTCCATTAATGGGTGACTAAAGGGAGCTGAGGGTGAGGAGCGCAGTAGATGCCCGCTGTTGGCACCCAAAGTTAGGGGAGATGAGTGCTGCCCCATTGCCTGGCGTCTGTTGTAGTCCTCCTGGGATGGAGGAAGGACATTGCTTCCTCATTGCGCAAAGGAAAAGGTCAACCGTCGGGCTGCAGTGGATGCTGACCAACCGTGTCACCGACTGCTCCTGCACCAGGCTTCGCCCCCACTGCCTTTGCCAAAACTCAGCCGCTGCTGACTTGCAAAGGCTGCCCAGAACAATCCTGTTCTGTTGCCAGTTGGTCACGTCTGGACACTGAACCTTGTCCTGGACTAATTGCAAAGACAGGGCAGGAATAAAGTCCTCCCCCCCTTGGTTGTGACTCCATCGCCTTGGGATCTCACTGAGAAGTTGCCTTCATGTGACTACAAGGGAAGAGGGGGAGTGACTCCAGTGGGGGCGAGGGGCAGTGGCTCCACAATACAGCAGGCACCTGGAAAACTGGCATCCCCCAGCCACTGGGCTGTGCCATTGGCTCCAGAAGAGCTGACGCATCGCTCAGGAGCTGCTGGCGGCGGCAGAGCGACCTTCACCGACCTTGGCTCTGCGGATGATGTGGCTCCCATCGGTTAGTCAGCACAACACCTGGAATCTGTGCTTGGATGCTTTGAGGCAAAAAGCCGACAAACTTGGTCTCTGTTTCTCCTGGACAGAGACCAAAGCTCAAAATCTGGCAGCGGGACAAGTCACGCAGAACATCCAAGTGAATAGCTGTTCTGTTGAGGGAGCTGAAGAATGTATTTATCTCAGCTCAGAGCAGAGCTCTCCGGGCAGGTGTTTGCTGGATGTGGAGTAGAGCGATGTCCTTGGTGGGCTTGCTGAGGAGGCTCCGGGGATAATACAAGGTGTAGCTTGACATGAAATCCAGCAGTAATAGACCTGCACCCAACTGTGCTACTACATATCTCCAAGAGAGAGATGCTGCTGAAGTGACTCACAGGTGCTCAAGGTATTTCATGTAAGTTGCCAACGTTATTTTTCTGCTGTGCTAGAACACGATTGGTTAATTGTGTGAAGTCAGGCACGTTTCAGGATTCGGAAGAAGCAGCGTTATGCAGGCGTTGGAGCAATGATTCACACTCTTGCACTTGCGGCATGTTTGGGTGAACCCACACAGTAGACAACACCTTAAAATTCACCGCTGACACCTGGCCAGGGTAGACCAAATCTAGTTGAGAAACTGTGCTCAACTTTGCATATGCCAGATTCCAAAAATGGGAGGTTACCAAGGCATGTCCTCTGGTCAGCGATCTGAGACAAGGCCACGCATGGAGGCTGCACCATGGCCACATAGATCTGGCCACCACAGACAGATTCATAGATTCATAGATTGGTCCAGGCCGGAAGGGACCTCCAAAGGTCATCTAGTCCGACCTCCCCGCAGTCAGCAGGGACACCTCCAACTAGACCAGGTTGCCCAGGGCCTCGTCGAGCTTCACCTTGAATATCTCAAGGGAAGGGGCCTCAACCACCTCCCTGGGCAACCTGTTCCAGTGTTCCACCACCCTCATGGTAAAGAATTTTTTCCTAATATCCAATCTAAATCTCCCCTTCTCCAGCTTAAAACCATTGCCCCTCGTCCTGTCACTGCAGGCCTTTGTAAACAGACCCTCCCCAGCCTTCCTGTAGGCCCCCCTCAGGTACTGGAAGGCCGCTATGAGGTCTCCCCGGAGCCTCTTTTTCTCCAAGCTGAACAACTCCAGCTCCCTCAGTCTGTCCTCATAGGAGAGGTGCTCCAGCCCCCTGATCATTTTGGTGGCCCTCCTCTGGACCCGCTCCATCAGGTCCATGTCCTTTCTATATTGAGGGCTCCAGACCTGCACACAGCACTCCAGGTGAGGTCTCACCAGAGCAGAGTAAAGTGGCAGAATCACCTCTCTGGATCTGCTGGCAACACTTCTTTTGATGCAGCCCAGGATGTGATTGGCCTTTTGGGCTGCGAGAGCACACTGCCTGCTCATGTCCAGCTTCTCGTCAATCAGCACCCCCAAGTCCCTTTCCTCAGGGCTGCTTTCTAATACCTCATCCCCCAGTCTGTATTTATACTGAGGATTGTTTCTTCCCAGGTGCAGAATCCTGCACTTGCTTTTGTTGAACCTCATGAGGTTCATCTGGGCCCACCTCTCCAGCCTGTCCAGGTCCCTTAGCAATGAGGATGTACACAACACACTTAACTGACAAATAAAGAACCTGAGGTGGAGACCATTTAAGCAACACGCCCAAAACTTCAGCCGGAGGTTGTTTCAGGGCTAAGTCATGATCAAAGGGAGGCTGTTGGTCTGGTGGTTGGTACATGTGTAACTTTGAGAACATTCAGGTTCATTTCCCTCCTCTGCTACAGGCTGCCTGTAGCCCTCTGCGAAGTTGAGCTTCATTGTGGCTGTTGGGGCCACAGTAGGTCCTTCAGGCCTGTCAAATGTGCCTTGGTGGCCACTACAAGGAAGAGCAAAGTATCTCAGAAAGGTCCAAGCAGCTAGCTGGAAGGAGAAGCTCTTTGGGCTTAGTTCAATCCATGTTCACAACCCCAACCCTCCTACAGAGTTAAAAGCCCTCGTGCTTTGCCTTTATAATGCATCAGGAAACCCAGTTTTCTATTCCAAGGATAGTCAGGGATCTAACACCCTCCTCTACCTGCCCCTCCTTCTTGCTGCACAGTGGTCCAGCACCTGCCTCAGGCTGGCCACAGTCGGTGCCATTCTCTGACCACTTGCACCATCTGCCAGGGGCGTGAAACTTTTTTGGCCATTGCTTTGGAGGGGACACTGTGTCCTACCAATAGTGAAGTGGTCCCACACTGGTTGTAGTTCCTTGAGTCACAAAAGCTCAGTTTTAACCTTCTGAGTTGAGCATTCACTGAGGAGAGATCTGATTTCTATTAAGAAAGGAACAAACTGATTTCTTCTAACTGCTCCTGGTTGCCAAGCAGATCAAGAGCTGTAGCAGTGTTCCGTGCCCATGTCATAGAATCATAGAATGGTTAGAGTTGGAAGGGACCTTAAAGATCATCCAGTTCCAACCCCCCTGCCATGGGCAGGGACACCTCCCACCAGACCAGGTTGCTCAAAGCCCCAGCCAGCCTGACCTTGAACACCTCCAGGGATGGGGCAACCACAACTTCTCTGGGCAACCTCTGCCAGTGTCTCACCATCCTCACAGCAAAGAGTTTCTTCTTAATATAGAATCATAGAATCATCTAGGTTGGAAGGGACCTTCAAGATCACCTAACCCAACTATCAATCTAACTCTGACAAAAAAAACATCACTAAACCATGTCTCTAAGCACTATGTCAACTCGTCTTTTGAACACTTCCAGGGATGGTGCCTCAACCGCTTCCCTGGGCAGCCCATTCCAATGCTTGATAACCCTTTCAGTGTAAAAATTCTTCCTAATATCCAACCTGAACCTCCCCTGGTGCAACTTGAGGCCTTTTCCTCTAGTCCTGTCACCTGTGACTTGGGAGAAGAGACCGACCCCTGCCTCCCTACACCCTCCTTTCAGGGAGTTGTGGAGAGCAATAAGGTCCCCCCTCAGCTTCCTTTTCTCTGGGCTGAACAACCCCAGCTCCCTTAGCCTCTCCACATAAGACTTGTGCTCCAGACCCCTCACCAGCTTCGTTGCCCTTCTCTGGACCCACTCCAGCACCTCAATATCTCATCTAAATCTCCCCTCTTTCAATTTAAAACCGTTCCCCCTCTTCCTATTGCTCCCCTCCCTGATCAAGAGTCCCTCCCCATCTCTCCTGTAGGCCCCCTTTAGGTACTGGAAGGGGCTCTAAGGTCTCCCTGGAGCCTTCTCTTCTCCAGGCTGAACACTTCCAGCTCTCTCATCCTGTCCTCACAGCAGAGGTGCTCCAGCCCTCTGATCATCTTCATGATCATCTTTGTTTCCACCTTGCAAGCTCTGGCTGAGTCCCTTGGGCTCTCTTTGCCTCAGTTTCCCATGTGCAGGACAGCTTTTGGTATCTTCCTACCTCTGCAGAGCAGCATGAGGATAAGTACATTAAAAGCTTGGACATCGTTCAGGTCCTAGAGTACTGGGAGCCAAAGAAGTGACTTAAATAGATGGTTTAAAGCCAATTAAAGCAAAATCTTTGCTTTGAATGTAGAGATAGGAAAGCTGTAACAGGTCACCCAGCCCTTGTCCCTGCCAGCATAGGGTTGTTCTATCCATTTACTGGTCTTCGGCCTTGTCAAAGTGTACATGCTGTGAGCAACTTGCAGTGCTTCCGCCAGGAGAAAATTCAGCATTTAATCTAAACACTTGCTCTCTTCATTTCACCCCTTTATTCCCATTTATCCCCTTGGCAATCCATCGTAAAGCTTGTTTCCAAGCTAGTAACAGGAGAGGTAGAGCAGCAATGAGATAGCGTCACATTAAAGGGATGACTGTGCTGATGCCTCTGTTTGGCCTGGGAGCATCACCTGGGTAAATTAAATGCTCCCAGGTGCCTCAGCTCATGCAGAACGGATTCCCTTGAAGAGGTCCCCTCCTTCTTCACGCCTCTCTGTTCGGCCAGGCTCAAAGGCATGTAGGGTTTTCATCCGTTGTTGGGTGAGGCCAGTCGCCTCTGGTTTATGCTTGAAGGTGGAAAAAGTGCGATAAACACATGCAAAGGGTAAAAGTTTGTCAAAAACGCTCGCTGCCTGGAAGCCACAGTGAAAACACAGCACTGATTTCTCAAAGTCCAGCCCTCACCTCAGTGGCCAGGTCTCTTGGGCATAAATTGCTCTTAAACTCAACCTGTTTATTCTCATTTGCCTTTGCGTCTCATTTTTACTTTGATTGTACAGACACAAACCCGTTTGTATCTCATGTCTTTACAAGTGGCATTTTATTTAAAGCTTTCATAAGGTGTTTTTTGTTCGTGGTGTCCCTGGGGAGCTTCTGGCTTCAGCAGCTGAGACGATGTTCCTCCAGCACCACGAGCTGCCGAGGACTTCGCTGCATTGCTTTTATGTAGAAAATCCTTTGCTTTCATTTTAATGATGTGCATTTTGGGCCAACAGATGAAAGTAAATAGGATATTTCGGTAGCTTTTCACTCTTGTAAAATTAATAAGCTCCTCAGCACCAACCTGGGAAAGCATTAGCTGAAGACACACAAGAATATAAGCAAAAATTTTTGTTGCAAGGAAACCTTTCCCCAAGCCCCACCTGCACATGTATTTCTGCCAGTTACCACGTTGTTTAAGCCCTGGGTGGGATTGTTACCAAAATTAGCCAAATCGTTGCAGTCTGCAGCTGTTAGATGGGCTTTGTTTGCAGTTGTGGGGGGCACAGGAGCAGAGTTGGGGGCAGGATTTGAGCCGGGTGTGATACGGCTTGCTCCATGCTGCAGGCTGGATTCCCCCGTGTGCCGCTTGGCGATGCTGAAGGAATAAATGTGCTCCGGGGATTTTTGGTGTGAGGAGCCTAATTCTGTTCTGGCCGCTCCCTTTTAGCCATGTTTCTATTTTGTAAACATCAATCAGTCATGGGGTTGTTTTATTTTAATCAAAATCTTTTCATGGCAGGCAGGACCTCTTTGCGCAGCCCTAGAAATGCCGATGCTTTTATTACCAGAAAACATTATTTTGAGTCACTCTCCTTCAGTAGGGCTTTTGAGATAAATCTGTGGCAGTCTTTGACCACTAAAATGGGAATAATTTTTAAAAACAATTTGACTTGTCACCGTTTTCTGTGAACTCACTGATGACTTGATCCATTTGGCTCTATTCAACCCACCCATTCCCTCACATCTTGCGAGGCATTTCCATCAGCTCTGATGACAACAGCACGTCCAGCTCCTGGCAATGACAGCATCTGGGGCTGGATGAGGCCATAGACCTCTTTGAGTTGGCTTTTCTAACACTGCTAACGCAGGTGCTGCATTTTGGGAAGCCCAGCTGAGACATTAGTTCTCCAGTTGCACATTGACGCCACCTGGAGAACCGTGTCCAGCTCTGAAGTCCTCAGCACAGGAAGGACATGGACCTGTTGGAGCAGGTCCAGAGGAGGGCCATGAAGATGATCAGAGGGCTGGAGCACCTCTGCTGTGAGGACAGGCTGAGAGGGTTGGGGTTGTTCAGCCTGGAGGAGCCTGAAGGCTCCGGGGACACCTTAGAGCCCCTTCCAGTACCTGAACGAGATGGGGAGGGACTCTTTATCAGTAATGTAGCAATAGGATGAGGGGGAACAGTTTTAAACTGAAAGCGGGGAGATTTAGGTGAGATATTGGGAAGAAATTCTTTCCTGTGAGGGTGGTGAGACACCGGAACAGGTTGCCCAGAGAAGTTGTGGATGCTCCATCCCTGGAGGTGTTCAAGACCAGGCTGGCTGGGGCTTTGAACAACCTGGTCTAGCGGGAGGTGTCCCTGCCCATGGCAGGGGTGTTGGAACTGGATGATCTCTAAGGTCCCTTCCAACCCAAACCGTTCTATGATTCTATGATTCTATGATTCTATGAAATTACATTCTTCAGTCAAGCTCTAAATTCCATCCAACCATGCAGCTTCTCCTGCCTTCACTGACAGCTGCCCTTTTGCTCGTCCAAGCTGATTTTGGCCCCCGTCTGTGGCCACACAAGCCGAGTAGAAAGACATCCCGTGGACCAGCATGGCTATTTGCTCTGTTCCTCCGTCTGAAGCGATATTCCACCCGTTGGTCGATCTGACGCCGACTGCTGCTATTTTACGGTTGCCTCATTTAACCCAGGCTGCGTTTTCTTCGCTGGGTAATTTTTGCAGTCGGTGGCTGTCGAAGAGCACGCGCTCTCATATTGATTTGTCCTGAGCACTGAATGCAAAGGGCAGGAGGGATCCTGGAGTTTCGCTGATGCTCCAGCTCCGAGCATCAGCAATTAGTGGCACAGCAGCGAGACTCGATGAAGGAGAAGACAGGCTTGGCAATCTGCTCTGTCGTTCAAAGACTCCCTTGCTACCCTGCATGCCATTTTATTCTGGTTTATGATTTGTAAAGGGGCAGCAACACAAAGGAAGAAGAGCCCCATGGGGCTGCACAAAACCAGGACAAGGCAATGTCCTTTGTCACAAGCTCTTAGGACACTCCTGGGTCATACTGAGTACTGTGTTCAGTTCTGGGCCCCTCACTACAGGAAGGACATTGAGCTGCTGGAGCGTGTCCAGAGGAGAGCCACCAAGCTGGTGAGGGGTCTAGAGAACAAGTCATATGAGGAGAGGCTGAGGGAACTGGGCACGTTAAGTTTGGAGAAGAGGAGGCTGAGGGGAGACCTCATTGCCCTCTACAACTCCCTGAAAGGAGGTTGTAGAGAGGTGGGTGTTGGCCTCTTCTCCCAAGGGAATAACGACAGGACCAGAGGAAATGGTCTGAAGTTGCGGCAGGGGAGGTTTAGACTAGATATTAGGAAGAATTACTTTACTGAGAGAGTGGTCAGGCACTGGAACAGCCTGCCCAGGGAGGTGGTGGAGTCGCCATCCCTGGAGGTATTTAAGAAACGTGTAGACATGGCACTTCAGGGCATGCTCTAGTGCCTGAGATTGTTGGTTTGTGTCTGCTTGTGGGTGGGTGTGGGGTGTGGTTGTGGGTGGTTTTTTTGGTTTTGTTTTTGGTGTTTTCTCTTTTTTTGTTTGTTTCTTGTTTTGTTTAGTTTTGTTTTGTGTTGTTTTGTTTTTTGTTGGTTGGACTCTATGATCTCAAAGGTCCCTTCCAACCAAGAAGATTCTGTGATTCTTTGATACCCTACCTCCCGAGAATGGTCTTAGCTGACCACTGCCCTGGATGAAGGATTTGCATGCACATCCCGCTATTTATAGCCTGTCCTACAGCTCTTGGTGGACAGAGGGTCATTGGGCTGGCAGAGCTACCTGTAACAGCAGATAGTGTGAATGTGCAAATCATAAAATCATAGAATCACAGAATGGTTAGAGTTGGAAGGGACCTTAAAGATCATCCAGTTCCAACCCCCCTGCCATGGGCAGGGACACCTCCCACTAGACCAGGTTGCTCAAAGCCCCATCCAGCCTGGCCTGGAACAACATTTCTAAGACGTTGTGCCTGAGCTCCTGAACTCCAGGGGTTGGCCCACAAAGCCAACAGCATCCTGGGCTGCATCAAAAGAAGTGTGGCCAGCACGTTGCAGGAAGTGATTCTGCCCCTCTACTCCGCTCTCGTGAGACCCCACCTGGAGTACTGTGTCCAGCTCTGGAGTCTTCAACAGAGGGAAGACATGGATCTGTTGGAACGGGTCCAGCGGAGGGCCACAAAAATGATCAGAGGGCTGGAGCGCCTCTGCTGTGAGGACAGGCTGAGAGAGTTGGGGGCGTTCAGCCTGGAGAAGAGAAGGCTCCAGGGAGACCTTAGAGCAGCCTTCCAGTAGCTGAAGGGGGCCTACAGGAGAGATGGGGAGGGACTCTTGATCAGGGAGTGGAGTGATAGGACGAAGGCTAATGGTTTTAAAATGAAAAAGGGGAGATTTAGATGAGATACTAGAAAGAAATTGTTTCCTGTGAGGGTGGTGAGACACTGGAACAGGTTGCCCAGAGAAGCTGTGGATGTCCCATCCCTGGAGGGGTTCAAGGCCAGGCTGGATGGGGCTTTGATCAACCTGGTCTAGTGGGAGATGTCCCTGCCCATGGCAGGGGGGTTGGAACTGGATGATCTTTAAGGTCCCTTCCAACTCTAACCATTCTATGATTCTATGATTTTATGCAGCCAGCTCAGGAAAGCCTGGGCTGTGCTTGGGTTAACCTGGGAGGAGAGGAGCTTGAGCAGGTTGGGATCTGCTACGCCTCTTTCTTCCCTCCTGTGCCATTCATTTTCCAGTGCAGCTTCAAAAAAAAAAATTCATTAATGGATAGCATGAGGATTTTGAGGACCATACCAAAGGGCTTCCCAGCATGGGAATGCAAGGGTGGATATGGGAAGGGAGCAAACAGGTAGTCTCGTGGTCTTCTATCAGCATCTCCAGCCGATGGTGCTGCCTTTGGCCTTCATCCCTTCACCTCTGCCTGCGCCTGGGGAGCCAACTCTGAGCTGTGGAAATTCAAGGCAGCCGGAGAGAAGGCAGGGGGCTGTGGGAGAGGGTGAGCATCCTACCTGCTGCTCCCTCAAGCCAAGCTGCTTCCTTGCCTGCACCTTGCTTGGAAGCAAAGCTCCAGCTCCCCAGCAGGTCTCTCAGTACCCACAGACCTTGCTACTTATGAAGCCACACAGAATAGTTAGCAGAAAAAAGTGTCTGAGAAAAAACAGGGCAGGTGGTTTCTGTCCTCCAGCCCCACATCTCCACCTCGACCTCACTCCTTCCTTGTCCCCATGCGCCTGCTTTGCCTGTTCCCACCATGACCCATAAGCATCCAGTGCTGCAGAACACCTCCACCCGGTATGGGGCAAAGCTGCTAAACCCCTGGTCTGAGCAGGGGTGATGAGACATCGACTGCTCTGCTACAGCATCCCCAATGGCTGCACGTGGCAGCTCCCGTGGGGCTGTTGAGGGATGGTCGTGTCCACCTTGGTCATCTGGGCAGCAATGGCTGCAATGTATTTCTGAACTCCTTTGCTGCTACATCTCTCCTTTCCCCACCTGTGTCCCACTTTCCGTTTTGACCTCCTGTCCTGCTTTCTCCGAAAGCTGCTCCATCCCTCCCTGTCTCTCTTTTTCACAGCTTCTTGAGGAGAAGGGGAATGGTTTTTTTTTTTAGTTTAGCAATTCAGGTGGCATCTCGGCAGGCCCAGGCTGATCCCAGTAGTGAAGGAAAGCAAAGCACATCCAAAAATGAAGTCTCAATATCCCTGACTAACATCACTGCACCTGCTCCGTGCCACATGTGCCCATGCTGTGCCATCTATAGGCTCCCAGGCTGCAGCTCCTTCTCCTTCTGGACTATGAAGACCAAGGGGAAAGAAGACCTTTTCCTCTGTTTTGCCCACCCTTGACTCGGGGATG
This sequence comes from Numenius arquata, assembly GCF_964106895.1. Classification (NCBI taxonomy): domain Eukaryota; kingdom Metazoa; phylum Chordata; class Aves; order Charadriiformes; family Scolopacidae; genus Numenius; species Numenius arquata. Next base: position 128,760,136 of record NC_133577.1, read on the forward strand.
CTCTAACACAAGTTTCTGGTAGACACTCATCAGCATCCCCGATGAGCAGGAAGGTGATGGTTTTCCAGCCCTCATTTCCAGGATGCTTTGGAGCAGGACCCACGTTTACTGCAGTATTTCTCTTCCTCCAGCACAGTGGAAATGCCAAAGCGTTGGAAGTCTGCTGATGTTTCCTAGTGACTAATTACTACATTTTTTTGGGGTCTGACCATCCTCTGTCCCTTCTCAGCAGCACCAGTTGGCAAAGGTGAAGGAAGGGCCATTTTGCTTCGTTCGCAAGCGGTATCTCCTTGGGCCAGCAGATAAATGTGCTTTTTACCCCAGAGAGGGGCTCTTGGGGCTGCAGAAGGTTGGCTGCGAGACAGGGGGAGCAGGCAGGAACAGCTGCCGTGTGCCCGAACACCCATGGCCACCGTCGCAACCCCCAGGTAGCCAGCCTGCGACAAATCTGGGGCAAACCTGGTGTCACATCCAAGCCACAGCCACCGCTTTGCCCCTCTGCCCCCAATAGCACTGGCTGCCTTCGGTTACCCCCCATCCTCTGCCTTCTGCATCCCCACCAACCCTGCTCCTCGCAGCGAGGGTTTTTATTTTCCAGCCTAACCTTTGTCTGGTTGAGCCAGTGACTCATCTCGCTCATTAGCTGAACTTTGAATATCTCTTTATCCGCTGGATCCCTTTCAAGCTCGTTCCCTGGCAGCGGAAGCGCCTGCTCGCCTTCGCTCCGCTCTGGATTGCAGAGGAACCGCCTGCATTGCTCTTGCAGCGGCATCTGTCTCCCCAGCTCAGGCACGCTAATAAAATCCGAGGGGAGCAGGGATGGCTTTCAGCCTTCCCCTTCCCCGGGGGATTAATTGCTAGGAGGCAGCCTGGACCATTTGGGAAGCCCCCCCAGGTTTTTGGCTGGCGCTCGGCCCCCGTTTTTTCACCCACCGCCTCCGTTGCTGCTGCAGTTTGTGTTTGCAAAGCGACAAGGACGCTCCGCAGTCGCTCTTGAAGCCCGTTGTGCTCATCGCCAGCTGCCAGTGGAGCCCAGTGAGAGCTGTCTCAAGGGCCGGTTTCCTCACAGTCCTCTCCAGAAGGTCCAAATCCTTCATTAGTTGCTTTCTCTGCTTTTTTCTTTTCCCTGCCTTGCTCCATGCACAGATCTCCCGGTGAGAGCATGATGGCCACATGGCGAGGAAAGGACATTTCAGCTTTTGTGGCTGAAGGGACAACCTCAGGGGAGGAGCAGGAGATGGTATGGGTCAGGTATGAAAGGGCATGTAAAGGGTTCAAAAGCAGGTTGGAGTGATGTAGGTGACCCAAAATCAGTGCTTCTGGCTGTTTCAGCATGGGTGAAGACTTGAGGAGCCTCTCACCTGGTCAAATAAGAGCTGAGGATGCTCAGTCAGAGGGAGAGACCCCTTCACTGCTCCCTTGTAGGTTAACAGATGACGACTTTTATCTCCTGGAGAAGACCAGCAGCCTCCGCCGTGTCTCCGCTGCCTTTCAGCTGGCTCATTTTGCCACCGATTATTTTTTTCCTGGTCTCATCACTTAACAGCGCTAATCGCCTTTCCAAATCACTGGGCACGTGACCGAGAGCATCTCCTTCAAGCACCTCAGCTCCCCTGCACCTGGTTACGTGCACGCCGGTAATTTGTGTCTCTCCGAGCCGGGGAGCTGGAGAGCTCTTCCCCACGAGGAGGTGATGATTCACGCCCCCAGAAAAGGGAATCAATAAAGCATGACTAAGGCAGCCCTACATCAGGACGGTGATTAGAGACTGCCTCCGCATCTCTGTCCGGAGTGGCAATTTACTGATTGTCTTTACGATTTTTTTTTTTGTCTTGCGGGGTCTTTGCCAGGCTTCCAGGCAGCTCCTTCTTTTATTTATTCTTTTCTTCATTTTTGTTTTTGACACCGGCATTTCTCAGGGTTTGGACTTGCTGTCTTGCGCTTCGTGGGGATGAGAAGTTGTGCCGACCTACAAATTTCTGGGCGATCTAGCGAGAACGGTGCTCCACGGTGCTCTAAACCAGCCCAGATGGAGAGATGGGTGTTATTAATCACTGCTCTGTGGCCGCTTGGGGATTGCTTGCCCCTGAAAACATTTTGCAGCAGAAGACTTCTTGAGAGCTTTTGATTTATGAACTCGCCACCAGATGCCCCGAACACCCAGACAAGATAAGTGCACGCTGGACGTGAAACTAATTATATACTAACTGCAGCCGGACGTTCATGAGAAGGTAAATTAATGCTTGGCCATGAGACAGAGGATACTTTAGGCCTTTTGCAGCCCTCTTTCCAAGAACATGCAGGTTCTCCATGGTCTGGAGATGGGCTCTCATGTAGTTTAATGCTATTCCTCAATACTTCTCTAGTTTACCACATGCTGAAGCCTTCTAGGAGCAACATGTGGATGCAGGGATGTGCCCGGTCACCAAACCAGCCTCACTCTTAATGGCTCTGGGAGCATTTCTCCATCAGCTGTGCCACTCAAGCACGGCCTGAGAAGAGTTTTTCTTTGCAAGGTTATTTCATGCTGGATCAGTTCCCCAGCTCAGACCATTGCACAGACCCACAGCACCAAGGCAAGGGATTTGGGGGTCGTGGAGCTGTTAAATGGAGAAAGGCAGCCTTAGTGACAGGTAATGTGAGGATGGGGCTCGGGGCCACCGGATGGCACAGGAGGCGAGGCATCAGGGAAAAGTCTTCCTGTGAGGAGGGGCTGCTTGGAAGACCCTCCGTAAGGGTAAGATCCTGGAGGCGGGCACAGGAGAGACACTCGTTGTTTGTTGGCATTCTGTGGGCATCTGAGCTCCAGAAAGGCCACATGGAGTGAAGACCCTGTCTTGGAGCAGTCCTCAAAGCCTGCAGAGGTAATGACGGGGAAGAGGAAAGCCAGGAAGGAAGAGGCACTTCCCCGTGTCCATGCCAGGAGGATGCAGCACATAATTCCTGGCACAGAGGTCGCCGTTTCCACAACAGTCCCTGAGGCTTAGCCTGACCTCCCTAACCACGGGGAACTCAAATTCCTCTCTAATCTACCTGCTCACAAAGCCCATTATCTTTGCGGTACCCAAGTGATGCCTAAAGGGAGAAAGTGCTCCAGGGATGGACGAGCACAGGAGGACTGGGATACGCCTTAGACACTGGATTTAGGCTCTGCCTCATCCCATCCCCAGTCCAGAATGGTCCCATCTACCTGAAAGAGCTGCTTCAACATCCCAAAAGGGCAGATTTCTCCCCGCAGCCCTTCAGACTGTGCTTAAACTTCTCCACCAGCTCATCCTCACGCTTGTAACTACTAGCATCGTTTTTATCACCTCCATCAACGGTGCTTGGGGCTGCCTCCAGGGGGCAAGCCAGGATGCCTAAATTAGCTATAGGGAACCTGTACAGGTGACTCCAGTCTGTCCAGGAACAGCGAGGTGTCCCTGGCAGAGACGGAGTCTCCCCGCTCTGCTCAGCTCGCCAGAGCCCCGGGTTCTGTGGGGTGCCCTGGGTGAAAGCATCTCCCTACCTGGGCATCTCCCACTAGGTAAATGAGCAAATAGAGGAGGTAACAGCAGTGCTGAAACACCTCGCTGATGGAGATCTGGGGTTTTGGTGGCCTCAATCCACCTCCCTCCCAGTTTCATGGATGTTTTTCCAACAAAAAGGAAAATAAAAGCCAAATTCCAGCCAGGCACCGCAGGTGTGGGAGCACCGCGGTGGCTGGTGTTTGCTTCCCTGAGTGGGGACACACTTTGGGGTAGAACCCCTGGTCCTGGCTCCGGGTCTTGCTGGGGATGGTGATGCCATGGGTGAGGGTCGTGGTGGTGATGGTGATGCCACAGGCGACGGTTTTTGCTGGGGATGGTGATGCTGCAGGCGAGGGTCCTGCTGCGGATGGTGATGCTGCAGGTGAGGGTCCTGCAAAGGATGGTGATGTTGTGGGCGAGGGTCCCGCTGGTGACAGTGGTGCCACAGGCAAGGGTCTTGCTGAGGATAGCGATGCTGCAGGGAAGGGTCCCACTGGGAATGGTGATGCTGTGGGTGAGGGTCCCACTGGGGACCCCCTTGGCCCTGGCAATGCTGCTTGCTGCCGGGATACAGGTCCTTTTCTCAGCCCGCCTGCGAGGCTCCTGCTCCTGGTCGGCTCCCAAAACCCAGTCAGATGACAGGGTTATTTACTAAGGCTGGCAGGAAGGAAAGGCCATAAATTCCCCAGATATAATGGCTGAGTCAGAGAACGAAGCGGCCGCGGCCAATTCCAGCGTGGCCTGGAAGAGCGGCTTAAAGGGAGGGGACAGGGTCAGCTGTGGCTTGTACTGTTCTCCCCTCAGCTGGGAGGTTCCTTGGAGGCTCGGAGGGATGAGGAATTATCAGACAGCAGGTCCTGCTGGATCCTGGTGATCCCAGAGCTGCTCTCTCCAGACCGGCCACCCTGCGTTTGACTCCTGTGCTGGGAGGCAGCAGTTTTCTTTGGTCTCCTGCCCTGATGGAGGATCAGGGTTTGGTTGGAGGACCTCGCAGACAGCCTGCCCTTCCACCCCGGGGATCGCTGCTTCTCTGGCAGGAAAGCAAAAGGTTCAGCCTTCGGGGCTGAAGACCACGTATTATCTTCTGCAGGGGTTTTTGCAGCCCCTTGGGTTTTGTTTTTTTAAAGAAAATAACTGCACATTCCTAAAATTAGCCCTGACGCGCTGCAAACGCAAAATCAACACATTTCATTAAGAAAAAAAGAAAAAAACAAAACAAAAAATGCCATAAGGAGACATTTGGATCCATGCACATGCATTTCTTTTTCCTCTGTTTGTTTGGTTGTTTGGGAGCAAGTTCTCCAGCAGGCTTCAACAGCCGCAAAACAAAACGGATAAACATTGTCTCTGCAGAAGGCTTTACCCAACCCCGCCTGCAGCTGCCCCTCACAGCTACGGCCTCCATGGTTGACCCACCAGACCCCATCCCTGGTAATTTTCCTCCTGGTTTCCTCATCCATCACTGCATCCATTATTTCTGCTCTATGGATTCTTCCTGTTCCATCTCAGGGGCACTCTGGTGCTCCTGGGAAGGACTTCAGGTGGGTGATGACAGAAAGTCCTACAGTTTCTGGCCTCCACCACCCATTTAAGGCTTTACAAAAACTCTGGGAATTGCACAATGCTCCGCTGGAGGATCAGATCCCACCACATCTCCAGATCTCTTGGGTGTCACCATTGTATTTACCTCCTCTCTTCAGGCTGCCTTTTCCTGGTGTGGTGCTGGTGCCTCAGACACCAGCATCGTGGTGCTGCAGCCCCAAGGAGAAGTGGTGGTGCCCCAACCAGGGCATCTGCCACAGACATACACAGCCAGGAGAGAGGATGGGATTCTGGGATCTACCGCAGAAACCGCAGGTGAAAACAGCACATCTCCTGCCATCTCTAGATCTTCTTCCATTCCCTCCATCCTCAATCCCCAGCAGAAGGTTGCTCTCAGCCTTCCTGAGAAGGGGGACAGATGAAGGTCTCCCCTTCTGTCATGGTTTAAGCCCAGCCGGCAGCCAGGACCAGGCAGCCACTCATGCAGTTCTCCCTCTTCCCCTGGAAGGGCAGGGAGAAGGGGGAGAAAGGAGGGGAAAGGGAAAAAACCTCATGAGTTGAGATAAAGACAGTTTAATAGAAGAGTAACAGAAAAGGAAAAATAAAGATAAAAATAAAGGAAAAATATAAGGGTAAATAATAGTAATAATAGTAGCAGTAGTAATAAGAATAGTAAATAATAATAATAATGGTAAATAATAAAAATAAAAACAAGAGTACCCCTCTCCCTCTGGCTAACCCCATTTATATACCGAGCACGACATCTACAGTAAGGAATATTCCGTTGGCCATTCCATCATTCTATCTATGCTCCTTATCAGCTTCCATGGGAAGCTGAAAAAAGTCCTTGAAAAATATAAACATCACCTGGCAACAAGTAAAACAATGCGCATTATTGACAGTCCTTTCGTGCCAAATCTGAAACACAGCAACCACTAGAAAAAAAAACGTGTTAACTCTCTCCCAGCTGACACCAGGACACTTTCCCACTGTGGGTCCTCATTGAGGGTGATGCTCTTCCCATCACCAGCCAGATTTCCTTGCACCATTGAGCTTTATAGAATCATGGAATGGTTTAAGTTGGAAGGGACCTTACAGATCATCCAGTTCCAACCCCCCCTGCCATGGGCAGGGACACCTCCCACTAGACCAGGTTGCTCAAAGCCCCTTCCAGCCTGGTCTTGAACACCTCCAGGGATGGGGCATCCACAGCTTCTCTGGGCAACCTGTTCCAGTGTCTCACCACCCTCACTATCTGCAAGGAAAGACAAGAAGTTGTGAAATTGGCCCCAGCAACAGCCTGTGTCCTTCTAACCTGCTTATAGAAGACACGAATGCTCCCAGGTCTCTGTCCTCCACTGCCCCCTCTCTCCTGACAGCCAGGAGAGCTCGGCTCAGTGCTCCAAGGACATGGCTTTTGCTACTCCAGTGATTCACTGCTGTTGCTCAAGACCTCACGGATGGAAAGGTCTTGAGCAAGAGCCGTGAATTGCCCAAGTAGCGTAAAGAGAAGGCGGTTCAAGGAGCACTGTAGGCACCAGGGGAGCGTGTAGGCAAACACAGACCTGGGAGGTGTCTGGTGGAGCCAGATTAAGCCATGCTAGTGGGTCAGAGCGCTGAAGGCGACGTGGAGATGGGACACGAGTTTGAAGGCACAACCCTGCTCTCAGGTGGGCTGCTCATCAAGAGTGGTTTTCACTGCAGGTGGGGAAAGGAGCCAGGTAGCAAAACCGGGAGAAGATGGCCGCGTGCCCCAGGTTGCTGTGTTTGATCCAGAAACAGGTCCCTACATTTCAAACCAGCTGAGGACGAGGAGGGCCAGGTCTGTGGAAAGACCTGTGAAAGACACCTGCGAAAGTATTCGGAGGGTTAAAAAGAGAGGCTGAGTGGGCTAAGTGGTGAGTAATGAAGATGTCACTCAACAAGATGAGATCTTTCAGTGTATTGAGCTCCGCTTTATATTGGATGGAAATTTCCAGGTGTTTGGAACAGAAGGGGATCTAAACCAGAGAAAATTCTTCATTATTTACCAGACTGCTTCAAATTTAGTCCGTGTCTCTCATTTTATACTGGAAGGCATGGTCCTTCCAGATCATTAGCAAAGATGTTAGACTTGATCTTTAGCCCTGACTCTTATTCTACGCTGGTAAAAGCGCCCTGCTCAATGTAGCACACTCTTGGTCGGGATTACTTACTGCATTTCAATGTGTTTTCAGTTAGTGCAAACCGCATTTCAGACCAAGGCATTTTTTTTTCTAATTTTTTATTTCCTAAGACAAAGAAGTAAAATACATTAGTCAAAATAAAACCATATGTTCGTAAAGGCTGTGCCGTCTTCATCCTCTGGCTGTGCCATTCTCCAACAGCATTCCTCTTCGCACCAAAAAGAGCTGGAAAAGAAGAGAACCTGGCCGCCCATCATCCCTCGAGTCTGCCTCTTGTCTCGTGGTAATTTTACTCAGCATCTGGCCTCTGCAAAGTTTCTCCCCATTGACACTATTGTGTGGACAGAACCAAACTCTAAATATTTCATTATGATTTTTTCTTAAATATTCATTCTATTATTTTTATAGGGTGGTGATTGCCAGAATTATATTCTCTCTTTTTTTTGTTTTAAATCACCATTGCATTTCTTTTCTTCTGCCTGTCAGGCTCATATTTTCAAAGATTTTAAAACATAGCCACCCAAGTATCAATATGTTCATTAACTAATCCCGTTATTAGCAGCTGAGAATGAACACCAGATGAGGGCTGCAACCAACTAAGATTGATTTCTTAAACATAAAACTTCTCAAGAACCTGGTTGGGTTTTTTTCTCTTTACCATTCTCCTTTCCTTTTCCCGGCACTCGGAGGACAAGACTTTAAGGAGGGCTCATAGTATTGGCCCTTTTGGCTTGTCAAGAGCGTTGTTTTCCTCCTCACTCACCTCCCTGCTACAGTTTTGCGTGTAAAAGCTCTTCTTCACCCTTTGATAAAGTCCAACTAGTTTTGCTGCTGGCTCGTTGTCCTCCTCCCAGCAATCCTGACCTGTCTCAGAAGGCTCCTGCTTGGTTTCCTCCCTCTATTTTCCGGCCACAGGCAGATGTTCACCCCACAGCGGGCTGTGCCAGCTGGAAATGTCACCGTGCCCCAGCTAATCGTTACGGTCCTCAGCTGGGAAGGACACTCTGCACCACTCTGTCAATGGCGAGTATCGTCCTGACCCCAGATCCGCTGCGTCCGCTCCAACGAGCGGCGCTGCCTCGTGTTAAACGGGCTGGAGCAGCTGCTGGGTGGGGAGGAGCGGCTGGAGGGGGGAGCGTGGCCAGTGGCACAGCTGGATCCAGGAGCACACATCTGTCCACGGCTCCCCATCCTTGAGCCTCTTGAGACTCAGCCTTGGCCGGCTTTTACGTTGGATGATCTCCTGGCCTTCAGTCCTGGGCAGAGCCTTGCCTGGGATTTTCCAGTCTTCTCCCTCACTGCTGGCTTCTACTGTCCCTTCAAGAATAGATTTAAACCTCCCCCAAATCTCCATTTTGCTTTCTAGCCCTGTGCAATCCTCTCCATCATCCAATGCCGTTCACAAGCTGCGTGTTCAAGGTTCCCCATCCGCTCCCCGTCTGTAAGAAGCAGGTTTAGGAAGGTCTTCCAAAGCGTAACTCACCACGGGAGTGCACATGGTGGACTCTTGCACTGGGATGAGCAGCTGAGTTGGAGGGAAGCGGGGAGGGGGTGGAGGATTGGCTGGAAAAATATCAAAGCTCAGTGCAGTCTCGAAGCAGCAAGACAGCACAACCCGGCCGTTTTAGGGAGACTGGGGTGGTCCTTCAGCCTTACAGCAGGAGCTGCCTGGCTCTGACGTTGCGATGGATGGTGCCAATTAGTCACGGGCTCCTTTTCAAAGCGTCATGCCATCCTCTGGCTCTGAGGAACTGGCGACTCAGCCTCACGCCACACAGCCGTAACCAGCTGTGACAGCTTTGATTTCGCCTGCGCTACCGCTGCTGCCTCCAGGCTCTGTGACACCACCCGGAGGAATCGGCCCCGCCTGATGGTTTCATCACCTTGGGCTGCCTGCAGCCCCCAACAAGAGATGCTGGTGAGGGCTTGCTCCCAAAATAGCAGGGAGGATCCTGGCTTTGCATCAGGTACCAGATAGACGGGCTGAGAGAGCTGGGGTTGTTCAGCCTGGAGAAGAGAACGCTCCAGGGAGACCTTAGAGCTCCTTCCAGTACATGAAGAGGGCCTACAGGAGAGATGGGGAAGGACTCTTGATGTGGGAGTGGAGCGATAGGACGAGGGGGAACAGTTGCAAACTGAAAGAGGGGAGATTTAGATGAGATATCAGGAAGAAAATCTTGACTGTGAGGGTGGTGAGACACTGGCCCAGGTTGCCCAGAGAAGTTGTGGATGCCCCATCCCTGGCGGGGTTCAAGGCCAGGCTGGACGGGGCTTTGATCAACCTGGTCTAGTGGGAGGTGTCCCTGCCCATGGCAGTGGGGTTGGAACTGGATGGTCTTTAAGGTCCCTTCCAACCCAAAACGTTCTACGATTCCCCTGCACTGGCCTTGTTGTCGGGGATGCACTTTCTTCCAGCGTTTCTGCACCCACCCACCGTCCAGATGTGCATCTGTGGAAGGGGAAAAGGAGGAGTGTTTCAAGTGCAGAGTCATTTTTGGAGGCTCTGTCTCATGCCCAAAACACCACCCCTCTTACACGAAAAGCACCACAAAAATCGAAAAATCACCCCACTTTAGTCACCATCGTGATTAAACCCAGAACCTGCAGTGACTTAGTATCAGACTGCAGCCCTGCCATGGGGAATAATCCCTAAAACACCCAGACTTCATGGTTGGAAGGGACCTTTGAGATCATCGAGTCCAGACTTGATGGTCATCGCCCTGGGGGGCAAACGTGAACGGCGATGCCAGCCTGCAAACCTGTGTGACCCTGTGGGATGGCTCTCAGGTATTTTACCTTTCAGGTCTTTCTTCTTCCCCAGCGCTGGGCTGTGAAGCGATTTCTCTGAAAGCAACTCAGAAACCAGTTGTGATTTCAACAGTGTGAACCCAGAGGATGCTGGGGCACGACGGGCACGAGCTAATGCAAAGCCCTTCGAAGGTCTTACTATTTTATCTGCTTATTGTGTAGGAGACTAAGCAGGAGGGAAGGTCACAGGCTTAAGGGATCCTGGGGCTGGCAGGGACAGGCCTGGAGGTTCGCTCATGGCCACCCCAGCAGCAGCTCTGCAGAAGCCACCCCTGGGGAGGACCACCAGAAATCGCCCAAGGCAGGATCTCTACAGCCGCCTTCTCCTGAACAAAGGAGTCATTTCCCGTGGAAATACACCAGACAAACCCCAAACACCTCATTGCTTCTCCTTACAAACTCAGCCATGGCAGGGATGCTCTATTATTTTTCAAATCACAGCCATTTGCCTTTCCTCTCCCAACTTCATAACAGTAGTTGGCATTTAGAGGGCATTTTCCCTACATTTATCCCATGCCAGGGAGCTCTGTTTGTAGTCGTTTATACAGAGGGAAACTGAAGCAGAGAGACAACGTAAATGCATTTTTCATGGGCAGAGGTCTCTGGAGTTGAGACTCCTCTGGACCTTCTCCTCCACCAGCCTGCCAGGGCTTAAACTGCTGGGAAACAGAAAACAGAAGTATTTGGGCAGAACTTTCCCCAAACAAGCATTAAATCTTCATCCTGCCTCCAGAGACTTCCCCCCCCACATCCCCCCCGCTGCCCTAAGAAAGCCACCGAGTTTATTAGTGACTCAGAAATAATGACACCTCTTCACTCAGCAGCCGTCAGGGCGCAGAAAGGAGATTATTGCTTAGCAGCACTCAAACCTTACCACGCTCCTGTGGATTTCTGAACCCGCTCCTCCTTCGCGCGCTTTATCGACACCGGCACGGTTCCTGTTTATTTGGTGGAATTATTTAGCAGCAAAAGCTCTCCTAGTGGTGTTTTGACATCTGCCTCTTCTCCAAGAGGTTCGCAGTCGAGATGCAGATGTGCCAGCTACAACCTGCTGCCTGCAGACGTCGAATTGTCGAAGGAGCTTCAGATGAGAGGGTTTTGATTTGTAGAGCCCCAGGGCCCAATGTACCTCCACCTGCATTCTCCAGACGGTAACACCACCGTTATTTCCTACTGAAATCAGGGGGAAAGTTTTCCTCGACTCTCACCGCGCTGAATCAGGGCCCGCAGATGGCACCGAGCCGGAAGATGATTGATGATTTTGCAAGCGCAAGCCAAAGGTGGGTGGAAAATGCATCTTGGAAACCTGCTCGGCAGCACTTCCATGCCTCCTGAAGCCATACCAGGATGTGAAAATGTACCTGGCGTTTTGCAGCTGTAAATATGGGCTTCACGGCCACATACAGCACTTTCCAGCTGCACAGATGCTACTTATCTTTGTGTTCTCCTGGAACAAAACCTTGCTTTATTTTTTTTCTCACTTCCAAAATAAACTTCCTTTTTTTTTTTTTTTCTTTTTTTCTTTTTTTCTTTTTTTCTTTTTTTCTTTTTTTCTGCACTCCCACAGCGAATCGCCACTGGGAAGAAAAGCTGCGCAGAGTTTTCTCCCCAGCAGATTCCCTCTGACCCGAGAACCCCAAAGCAGAGCAGGGCTACTGTTTACAGAAAACCGAAGAGCATTTAGAGCTGTCTTGTTTCTAAATACATGCATTTCTGATTGAAAGAAGCTGAGCTAGTCACATTGAAGGAGCTAATTAGAATGTAAACAGCGTGGCTTTTAATTGCCCGCGCTAAAAATTGTCATTATTTATTTTAAAAGTCGAGGTGCATAAGAATGTGTGTTTAATTGCCAAAAGGAGGAGGAGGTGAATTTTAAATGTACTTTGGAGATGCTGCAGTCTGAGCTCCGGCTGGTTGTTTCCATGAGAAAATACAGTGGGGGTTTTCACCCTGCAAGTCCTTCACTGCAGACACATGGTTTGATTTTTATTTTTTTTTAATTTTTTTTTTCCTCTTTTAATGCATTTGTTTGTTTGTTTGGCCTTTCTTGTTCAAAATCCTATTTCCCATCTTCTGCAATTCTCACTCTTGGAGGAGTCTGGAAATCAGTCCAACGCTTCCAGATCAGTCATTATTGGATGTTTTTCTGTTCACGCTGGTAAATGGCTCGATTGTGTGTAATTAGTTAAAGATGTGAAGTGCCGACTAAGTGCTAAGTAATGTTACATAAGTGTAATGTATGGCAGACACACTGTGCCACAAAAAGCATAATACTATTTTGCGCTTAACGAGCACCTTTTACCCCAGGTTGGCAGAGCTCCTCACTATCGCTGCTGGAGGCTGTCAGCGCCCCGGCAAATTAGGTTATTGTTTTAATACGCGTTTACAGCTGAGAAAACTGAGGCACAGAGCAGTTAAGTGCCTTGTCCCCGTTGTTCCCCTGGTGAGTCAGCAGCCCAGTGGCACAGCAAAGCCAAGCGTCCCCAGTCCCACCGCCGACTCCGGGTAGGGGTGACGCTCCCTGCCAGGAGCTGGGGCTCCGAAACCCCTGGCTCCATGGGTCCCGCTGTCAGCAAAACCTGGGGGTCACAGTCTGGGGACAAGCTGGAAACAATTGCAGAGGGGGAGGATACTGTGCCTGGTTCTGGATTCCCTGGTTCAAGAAGGACAGGGAACGGCTGGAGAGGGTAGAGCAAAGGGCTACAAAGGTGATTAGGGGCCTAGAACATCTCTCTGATAAGGAAAGGCTGAGGGACTTGGCTCTTTTTAGTCTGGAGAAGACCAGACTGAGAGGGGGGATCTCATAAATGCTTACAAATACTTAAAGGGAGGGTGTCAAGAGGATGAGGGCAGTCTTTTTTCAGTGGTGCCCAGGGATAGGACAAGAGGAAATGGGCACAAACTTGAACATAAGAAAGTTCCATCTAAACATGAGGAGGAACTTCTTCACTTTGAGGGTGGCAGAGCACTGGAAGAGGCTGCCCAGAGAGGTGGTGGAGTCTCCTTCTCTGGAGACATTCAAAACCCACCTGGACACGTTCCTGTGCAGCCTGCTCTGGGTGGACCTGCTCTGGCAGGGGGTTGGACTAGATGATCTCCAGAGATCCCTTCCAATCCCTATCATTCTGTTGATTTTGTGATGTTTTGGATGGGCTCTGCAGACATGGCAGCGTGCCACGGTGTGGGGAAAGGACTGCTGGGTCCGTGCATGGCCGTGGGGGCTGGTTGTAGGTATGCTGAAATAAGTGTCCTCAGAAACAGTCCCAGCCTGGATGTGGAGAAAACAAAGGATGGAGAGCCCACTTCTTCCCTCTCCATGGTCAACTGCTTTGCAGAAAGATCAATTTCCTTTGAAGGTGGTGGGCTTCTGCTTCCAGCAACGCATTTCCATAGGGCTTGCTACATTGAGGAGGGAGAAGGAGCACAGCTTCACCTCTTACTGCTGGGCTCACATCATTTTCCAGCTTATGGATACACACTGGCCCAAGCTGCCCATTAACTCCAGGACTTTCTGCCTGTGAAACCCAAGCAGCCATGCCGTGAGCCAGCACAGGTTGGGCCACCACGGAGCCACGGCAGGCCACTGCTCTGTGCCTAAGGTCCCCAGCCAGGAGCTGGGACTTGCCACATCGATGGGATGCTGGTCCAGACCCAGCCAGATTGGTCCTGGAGGGCTTTGGGCAGGAAGAGCATCATCCCTGCTGCCCGAGCACCCCTGCTCTGTCCCCCTTCTGCAGCATCGCTGTGTTCCTCCCTTTCCTCTTCCTGGTGAGCAGGGCCCTTGCAGCCTCTCCCTCCCTCTCCAAGGCGTTTTCTCCAGGCCTTGAATTGCTTTTGTAACTCTGCCCTCTTCGGATTTTCAACATCCTCTGGAAAATTTAATTTCACACCGTATTTGTATGTTTAAGAAAAATAATTCCAAACACCAAAAACAAGCCGTGCCCTGACTGGCATTACGTAGCATTTGTGATAATTGGATTCTCAGAAAGCCAAGCACTTTCTGGGTTTTAATGAGATTCAAACTTTAATTACTGCGGCCCTTTCCCAGGCATGCAGTGGAAAAGGAAAATGACCATAATCAGGTCTACGGCATGTTGCAAGAGACGGCCCCAATGGATTGCGTTTCGGTTCCTTAATGAGGGGCCATTCTTGCCACACACAGTTGGAAAGCCAGTTTCTCTTGAATCGTGGCCTACATTTATACCCCTTAGGATTTTGGCCACAAACCACTGCTGCATCCTCTCAGAAGGCACTTCTTCACTGAAGGAAAGCCAGGAGAGATGGCTCCCGGACTTGCAGGACAAGAGAGGGAGACAAGGACACGTGGAGGGCTGGTGCACACTTTCATTAAGGTCTTGATGATGGTGATAACACAGGGTGGTCCTTGGGTAGGGTCCTGGGTCCCTGCAGGACCAGCATCAGCTTCCTGCAAGCCCCTTTCACGGCTCTTCTCCTCCCGCACTGCGCAGATCCCAGGCAAATCTTGCCCGTAAGGCTGGGATGACTCATTTGCTGGCTTTCTCACTTCCCCGCCTCCATCCTGAAGGATGCGGTGTTTTGTCGACTCTTATATCTGCACTGAGGTTGGAGGAGGCAGATGAATGCAGTGGTTTCATGTCTGCAGAGTGACGGCTCCAACGAAGGAACGGGGTCATTAACGGAAACACTTAAACTTTACCTGAGAGGGAATCAAGATACCGCGTGGTCATCTGAGAGGACCTTTAAATTGCAACATTCAGCATGTGTGACAATGTTCGGATCCAAGGCAAGAGATATTAATTTTTTTTTTAAAAAAGCCTTTGTTAGACACTACATCAAATTCTCCACAAATCAGTTGGTACATTGCCTTATGGTGTTCCCACATCCGCTTTTTTACATAATGATAAGAAATCTCTCCATCTACGTGTTCTTGATAGCCCCACAGCTTTACTTCTGTTATTCCATCATCCTTTAGATGGTCAGAGATTCATATCGTGCTCTATCTTTCCCTGTGCCGTATTCAGGACCGAAGTCAGAACTGCCAGGTGGAAATTTCCAAGATTGCTCCTCTTTCCACGTCCTGACCCCTTTTCCAAGTTCCCAGCTATCTCCCTGGTTTTCCACCACTTAAAAAAGGTCACTGCTGTTCCTTCTTTTCCTCCCTCAGCAGTCTGGAGTACATGCTGTCCTTGCCTAATAACATGCAAGCATTTTCTTGGAATTACCTTCTTTTTAATCGCTCGCTGGTTTCGCATTCAGCCGTGTACTCTAGATGCCTACACAGCGAGACGTGACTGCTGCTTGCTGGCAGCCGGGGAAGTCAAGGTCTAAGCGGGCAGGAGCAGTGGGTGGCTTGAATCACTCTTGACATGAGACATCCCAGCAGTCACCGTGGGCAGGTTTGGCACCTCCACTCTGCCCGTGGCCGTGATCTCCATCAGTTCCCAACGTTACCCAGCACCACTTTCTCCGTTGGCTGGACGTTGGTAACTCGGCCAGAGGAGGAAACCCTTCTTCATGGCCACAGGGTCAATGGTGAAGGAGCCACATGGGGAGCTGGGGTATGTCCTTGGGGTGGAAGAGCTCGGTGGGGCCAGTGCTGTGGGGGGAAAGCCTTGCATGGGGCTCAGAGCACCCCTGGGGATGTGCTTTTTGTGGCCATCCCCTCCAGCCTTGGCCAGGCCATGTCAGGCAGAGCAGGTAAACATCTTTGAGCTCTTCATCCTCTGGAGATGGACCTGTCTCTCTGGTACTTCTTGAGCAGGAATTTTTGAAACCCCTTTGCTCCTCTTTAACTGTTCTGTAGCATCGATCCCCCAGCTCAGTGTTTTGTTTTTGCTCTTCCCCCCACCTTCCCTTTTTCTGTGCAAACCTGGCTTGACTCATGCTTTCTTCTCTGCTTGCTTTGCCCTTTTCCATTTCCAGAACGAGTTATTTTTATCCACAGCACTGTGTATTCCCGCGGGGGAGCCATGTTTGCTGCTGCTGGCCTGCCGGAGGAGGCAGGGGCTGTTCTGCTTCCCCTGGGCTCATTTTTAGGCATGGGTGGTAGGTGCTCTCCAGACATCCAGGGCAAGCTGGGAGTCAGGAACCGTGAGCAAAGCCGCAGGTTTGGGGCACATGCAGGAGTATATTTGGTGAAGTTATGGCACACCCTCAAGCTTCTTCCAGTTTTGCATGGAGCCGTACTCCCCTTCTTTGATAAAGATGACCAGAATCATGGCAAAGGGCAGACATAAGGGTCGTGGAGAAGATAAGAGGGTGAGCTGGAGGGCTCCCAGGGGCTCAGAGCCTCACCTTGCAGAAGGGCACAGGCAGCCTTAGGCCCCACTGAGACAAATCCCAGGAACAAAGTGCCCGCACAAAGGCTCTTACCCTGGGGCTTACGCAAAGGAAACTCCTCCTCTCCCTGCAGCGACCAAAGACCTTGAATTTCCCCCACGTGAGTCTGGACGAACACAAATACATCAGCGGGTAATGCGGGGTCACCTGTGCAGGAAGCAAAGTCCCTTGCTAGGTGTCCAGACTGGAGAAGGGCGAGCTGCCTTCTGGGCTGTCGATCCCGTTACGCCCAAGACCAGGAGAAACTGGAATCTGCTTGGCTTGTAGCAAGGCAGCACCACTTTGGGGCACGATTTCAATGTTGTCCTGTCTCCCAAGGTGAAATCCATTCTGGATGGGGTTAGGATGCTTCTTTTGGGAAAGAGGGAGCTTGTTTTTTTCCAGCATATGTTGGGTTGATACTCTCTGGACTGGGCTTTGCCAGGTGCCCATGTTGAAGGACATGGTGCCTTGGGTACTCCCCCTGTCTCTCTTCTCTGGCTTTGGGTAGAGTATCCTCCTCCTCCTCTAGCACATCTGGAGCAGGGACCCCTCATTCTCAGCTATGTGGGGAGGCCCCAGAGCCCCACAGCCATTCCATGGATGTGGGAGCAGGTCGGGAAAGCAGCACAGACGGCACTCAGGCAGCCCACAAACCTCTGAGCTCTGGCTGCCAAGCCTGCACAGATGACTACCCGTAAGCAGGAGTCCATCCTGAGCCTTCAGCAGTCACAGGACCGTTGTATCCCTCCTCTTCCCAGGAAGCAGATTGCAAAACCACATAACCGCAGAGACTAGCAGTGTCTGAACGGGCTCAGGCACCAGTCCATGCCCATCTGTGGCTCCTGGGAAATTACTTCCTATGGGCCAGGAGAAGCTAAGCATGGTGAGAAACAAAACCTCCTGCTGGGTACGCAGCTCTCCTGTCTCCCCAGAAAACTGAAACGTTACCCTGCAATGGACTGAAAACTCCTGGATCTATAAGAAAAAACCAGCCCTGTCCCATGTGTCAACCCCCCCAGACAACCTTTTGTGAGGGGGGCAGCCTTTAGAGTTGGGCTCTGGACAGCATAGACGAGCCCATTGGGTGAATTAGCTTCTGGAGCAACCTCTGGAGAAGAAAAAAAATGCAACTTGAGACCCATCAAATGATCTGCACTGAGAGAAGACGGTTATTCTTTCACATAATATTATTTTTCTCTTTGGTGGAGGGAAAATTCCTCCCTCTTCACGGGAGCGGTGCATCCCACTTATTTTCCACTTGAGCCTGAGTGCCAAAGAGGGTCTTAAGTGGAGCATCTATCCATGGCATGGAGGGTGATCTTGATGAATAGGTACATCCTTCCCCAAGCCCTGCCCTTCCCAGAATTGCTGCCAGAGTTTCCACCTACTTAGTGCAAAACCACAAACAGACACAACAGGAAGCGCTTCTCTAGAATAAAACAGCCTTTCTGAGACTGCAGAGCTTTGGGCACAACCCCATCCCAAGGGAGCACTGGGATGGGGTGGTGGGTTTGGCACAGTCTGTCTGACAGCGGGCAATGCACCACAACAGCATGTCCACAGATTCTCGTTTTGTCAGGCCTGGCAAGTGAAAGGATGCTCTCCTTTCCCGGAGATCAGGCATCGCTCCTCCTTATGGACCTCTCTGCAAAGATCAGGGAATGTTAGTGGTGGAGAGGATTGGCTCCAGGTTACTCGCCTTCCTCCTCTCCCAGCTCCTGGCTGTGGAGATCCCAAGTGAGATGCCCATGCAGGGTGCAGAGCAGCTGGCAGAAGCTGCTGAGATGTTTTTCAGCTGCCTAATCGCGGCTGGGGAAAAGGGAGTTGGCATCATCTCCACGTGGCCTGTGGCTGGACACTCAACAGGAAACAGGGAGAGCCCAGCAAACCTCACTGGAAAAGTCATCTTTTGCACAGATCAAAGCATGAGACTGTCTCCAGGATGAGAAAATAAATAGAGAGCGTGAGAAATGTCGGCTCGTTTAGAAAAGAGGCACAGGGAGAACGTGCTTCCTTGGCTTGGCCAGAAAGCCAAAGAGCCAGGCTTGGAGAGGTGGGACAGCAGACCACAGCGGCGCTTCCAGGAGGGCACTGGGACAGCACTGACGGTTTAATAATTTTCATATACAGCACGAAGAGGTTAAAAACATTTGTTTGCGAATCCAGAGCATAATTAGTAGTGAGTCACGGAAATCGTTGTTCCAGCTACTGTGAAAACAAGCCGGTGCTGAAGGGTCTGCTGGTCATTTGAAAGCGTCGAGAGCTTCAGCCCAAGATTCCTCCCTTAATTGCTTTGCTCTTGGCCACTCGCTCTAAATTAAGCGGACAGGAGCACAAGAGAGCTAATGCACTGCTCTGAAAGGCAAACTATTAACCAAAGTGTCTCTCAGATGTTTAACTTCAAGGAGGCAAGATTGAAATCTCATCAATTAATCAATTACGATCAGGGGACATGAGAAGGGCTTGAAGTTCATCCATAACGTAATTTGCAGAATAATAAAAATTAAAGATGTGAAATCTCTTTTAGGTTGAGTCTACTTCAGTCCCCAGGGTGAGTTAGATGGGTCTCTGTATCGTGCTTCCTGTCGTGCTGCATGCATGCAGTAAATGCAATGCAAGGAAAGTTTCCCCTGATGCAGTTTTGTGACTTAGAGGATGCTGCTGTTGAGTATTTACACTCCAGTTACAGGCGTAAGCCCATTCCGTGCAGTCCCAGGCATATTCCCTGCTTTTGTCTTCACTGGCAGCTTCCTCTTTCCGAAATCCACCCAGTTATTCTCACAGTTCTTTGCCTGGATGGAAAATGGCTCTCTGCTGTCCCTGGCATCCTCCTCCTTTAAACACTTTACAGGAGTCCCCTGCCCTCAGCAGACTAGTCAATGGGAACAATGAACTTCGGGGAGACCAATGAACTTAGGGGAGATGGTGACATTCCTGATTGAAAAAAACAAGATTGAGTCCTTCACTTCCCACTGTGCTGCTGACAGCAACGCTACTTAGCACTCCTACCCTATGACGCATTACCCAAACATGAGCTAATTATCCCGCCTGACTCCTTAGAAAGTAGGCGATTACGTAGTTAGCTCCATTCTCCAGATGGGGAAAGCCTGGCAGAAAAAGAGGTTAACAGGGGAAAGGCCATTGTAGGGTGGGGAGCATCCCTGCTCTTTGGAGGAGCAACGTTTTACCCATCTCAGATGTCTGCACTGAAGCGGAGCTTCTTCTAGAGTAGTTATAAAAGACCAGCACCTTGGGAGAGTGATTCATCCTCACCCAAGACGTGTCCCATTGAGGTGGGCTGAGTTATCCTCTAGGAAGAGCACCCAAGGAGTCCACCTTCTCCGTGCTGCCACGGGGAAGGGGAGCACCTGGGAAGGTGTGGATGCCCCAAGCAGACAGTGCGAGTCGTCTCCAAACCGCAGACAGCAACGTTGTCAGGATTGGTGCTCAAGAGCTCCCGGATCATGGGAGATATTCTGCTGGTGTCACTTAAGCTGACTTTGATGATCACCATGGAGCACTGCATGCAGAAAGTGGGGTGCAAGCCCCACCCTTCCCACTATCAATTTGGTGGTGAGTGCTCCATCACAACCATGAACTGGGGCTATCTTTGGGGGGAGAAAATGCTGAAATAAGCTATTTTTAACGCAGAGAGAAAGTGTTTAGAAGAAAGGTCCTTAAAATAAAGCAACATAAGGAGTCCAAACCTAATAACAAGAGCTCTAGCCACTGTGACTAAGTACTCCATAAAATGTGTAATTACGGCACTATAGCAACTATTGAATTCCGAGGCACATTTTGCATCTGAAACGCAGGACAGAGCATCCTCTTTGGGCGGTTCAGGGAAATAATCACAACACCCAAGCGCTCCAGGTAGAAAAGGAAGAAGCAGCGAACGTGTGCCTGGCGTGCAAGCGCATCCCCATGGAGCAGCCCTGCACGGGATGAGGGCACCTGCCTGGAAGGAAGAGACGAGCAAATATTGTCAGCCCTCGGAGCAGCTGCGAGCATCGTGTCTGCTTCCTCTGAGCCCTCACTGAACCGTGGAGTGGAGCTGGTGGGCATGGAGAAGGTGGCATGGGGGTGACATTGGAAAAAAAAGGAGCATTTTTACCAAAGCGCGGAGGGCGCAAGTTCAATTTGTGCTGCCGTTCTCATCTCACCAGCTTTTCCTGCCCTCGGGTGCCCCGTTTCAGTTCAGACAGGGCTGAGCACGCAAAGGGTACCAAGGAGATCTTCTTTCCTCAGCGTGGCTTGGAGCCACTAGCATCCCTTAAAAGGCATCTTCTGACTCAGATACACTCTCCTCCATTGTCTGGGGCATGTTGTTTTGCAGCTGGAGACTGGTGAATGAAGCTGAGTTACTGACCTTGATTGACAAAAAAAATGCACGCTTGTGCTTTGTAAAACAAGCCTTTTAAAGCTGGCTTTTATGCAAAGAATTATGCCAACGTGCCTATGGAGGCGCTGGCATTTTAGGCCCCTTTCAATCTTCCGGATTGCCAGTGAGCTCTTTCACTGATTTAAGCCTTTAACCAAAGGACAGATGCTGCGAGAGGTGGTGAAGAGGGCTCAAGCAGGTATTTAAGTGCGTGGCCTAGGAGCAGATGCTTGGATCAGGGCCTAGATCAGAAGAGGTATTTTATTCTGTTGAAGGAGGTATTGTTTTATTATGTTGTAAGGAGGCACAGATGATCCCTCTCCCTAAATAAGGGGGAAAAAAAAATAAAATAACCTGTTTTTGAGGCTTGCTCTCACCCCTTTTCAGTGTGGAAATGCATTGAGGCCCCACAGAAAACGTGTCTCAATCAGCTTTGCCACTTTTTTGCCCCCCATCATGTCATCAAAATGAGAGATGGTCACAAGTGAGGCCAGTTTGGGGAGGTTTTTTTAGAATTGCCTCCAGTCCCGCTCCAGCCTTGCCCACAGGTTAGAGGTAATTTTCTTTGAGGACTCTATGGGAGGCAGGAGGTGTTTGGCTTGGGAAGATGCTCTCCAGGCTGGATCCAGCACAGGCAGGCAGGTTTATTCCCCTCGCACGATGTACTAGAGCTGAAACGAAGCCCTGGCTTTGCAGAAGGAGCTTGGTGAGGTGAGCATCGCCAAAATCTGGTACGACAATACCCTGTCAGGCCAGCGCGCCGCTTCCGCTCGGAAAACAATAGGAGTTTACACAACTGCAGCCCACTTGAGGTTTTTGCCTTACTTCACGGCTGAGCAACGAGACCCCAAATGTTACAGCTCTGCCTAATGTCCTTGGCTCTGTCCTGCTTTGGAAGGAAACACGCTGCGGCCTGCGCTGCCAATGCTATTTCCTCTCGCTCGTCTTTAAAGGTCTCTTTTTCCAACAGCTGATCGGCTCTGCAGCTCCGGGGAGGACGTGAGATCCGGCTGGCCCACGAGCGAGCTGGTATGGCCGCGTGCCATGTTGTTGTTTGTATTGCTTTCATTTTTTTGGCGTTACTTGGCTCTTCCACGCAACTTGTTTTCATCCTGAACTATGCGCTCATTACATATCCAAACACCCACGCAGGTTTTGCATGGGGAAACTCGAAACACACGCGCAGCAGAGGAGCAAGTTTGTGACTGGGGGGGGGCGGGGGGGGAGTGAGATATTTGTCTCGAGGCAGACACAAACACAATTGACAAATCCCCGAGCTGCCCATGGTTGGATTTCAAGCTTACTGACGACAAGCATGCGAACACATCCTCCTGGCAAAGGGATGCGGGGCGGGGGGACACACGACATCTCTTGTGGTCACTCTGGCCTCTCCCAGCAACTCCAGCTACTGTCCAAGGCACAGATCCAGGGACCTCCTGGCTCTCTGACAGGCTGTGCCCCAAACACCAAAGGGACTCTTTTTTGCTGCTGGGAAAGCTCTCGCTTCCCCTCTGTGGCCTCATCCTCACAAAGCAGCCAGCCACAGGCAGCACAGATCCCCCCGGCCAGCTCAGGTCCGGCAGGCACCGAGTCCTGCTGGAAGGTTTCAGCCAGGTCCCAAGCGAAGGGGTCAGAAATAGGACTTTTCTGCACGGTATTTGCTTCATAAGTGCCCTCTTTGGGTTTTTTTTTCCCCCGTAAAGCAGGGGGTCTGAGTCACTGCTGGGGGCAGCACAGGCAGCATCGGTGCCACCAGGCCTCCCAGTTTGCACGGATCTGGCACTGCACTAGCCCAGCAAACGCAGCATGGCCCCGGACTAGCAGAGCGGGGGTTCAGATACTCATGTTTTCCGAGTCTCTCCCATTTTTACGGCACCGCTGCCGTTGTGGTCCGGCAGCCGCCCTGCTCGGGATGCAGAGAGCTCAGCTGGAGGCTCACAGGCTGTCCAGATCTGCAGCATGCCTCTCCCCGGCACACTGCGCTCCTCCCCGCTGCGCTCAGAGCGTGGAAAAACCCTCTCCCAGCGACCGCCAGTATCTGCGCAGCACTGGGCAAGCTGCGCCGCAGAAACCGGGGGACTGGTTTTGCCGCTCGGGAATTGCTTTGCTTCCTCACAGCCTTCCCCGCCGCTTGCGCTGCAGATGAATAAAGATTTTCCAGGGCTGTCAGTACCGCGTATTTCACCGGCATTGGCTTCACTTTAAGTCCAAAACGCGCTAAAAATAAGCTGGCTCCGCATCCAGGTTTCGATTCAAGCGGTAACAGGATGCCAGGCAGAGGAACTCCTGGGGTGGTTTGCACTGTGCAGTGGTTAGCAGGGGGCTGCTGGCTCTTCCTCCTCCTCCTCCTCCTCCTCCTGGCTGCTGCAGGGCTGTCACTCACTGCTTGCTCGTGATCCCCTAAATTTCATATTCGAAGACCACAGGTTTTACACAGCAACCCTCCTCTCGGGCTCGTTGTTAGTGAGGCTCCAAATGCCAAAGCAGCATCTCTTCCTCTGGGGCTGGGGGTGCATTATTAACCAGATCCTTAATAAACTATATCTTTTAATAAACCTGGGGTAATTTTGGGAATTGGGGGGGATGCCCGCAGGCAGAAGTTTGGATAAGTGAAGCATGAAATGCCACGGGAAGGCCACAAACTTCACAAGCTTCGTTAGCAGAGGGAGGTGTGGATGTTTGCGCCTCATGCATGGGTTTTGTTGCACCATTGCGGAGCCGCGTGGCTTTGATACCAGCGAAAACACTACGAGTCCCCCTCCTGGGAAGGTGTCTTGAGATGAAATGCTTGCTGCCCCCCCCTCCTCGCTTTTGAAATACCCGGTTGGCGTGCAGTCTTCAAGGCTGCTGAACGAGTTTTTCATCCGCAGGCAGATTTTGCTGCCGCATTCTCACTCGCTTTCCTAAAATAAAGGGAGAAAAAAAAAAATCAAAAAAAATCCTTGTGCTAATTTAATCTAGCCAGGCATCTTGCTGTCCTGCCTGATAATATCTCTCCAATCTGTCATTTCCAACAGACAGCTGTTTATTTGTTTGGCTTTTTTTCCCCCCACTGGTCTTGAAATATCTCCTCCGCTTTCTCAAGCAGCCCAGAGCTGCCCCAGGGATGTCCTAAGTCTCCCCCTCGCTTTGGTGGGGACTCTGGGGGAAAATATCTCCCTTCTGCAGGAAAAACCCTACCACAACCTCAGAGAAACCTGTCAAAGAATACCCAACTTACGTCCTGGTCTTGTGGGTGGTTCAGGGTTCCAGAGCCAGCCTCCTGGCACGCAGCGGGCCAAAGCATGGAAGAACAACCTGGTGCAGGTCTGGAGATCCTGATGGGAGCTTCTCTCCAAACTGAGCACGGCACCGCAGAGAAGTACCAGTGCTGCCGGTGAATTATTCAGCAGCATCAACTGCAAAGAAGGAAATGATTAAATACAAGTTACTGCCTAGAATCCACAGCAAAAGGAGAAAAAAAGCTATTAAATATGACAGCGTGCAAGACATGAGAGACCACTTGGGTTCCTTCCCACAGCCCGGACCTTCAGGTTGCTTCTCCATGAAGCACATAGACAAGCTGTTATGTGGACTGGAAAAAATGACCCAAGGAAAAAAGAAAAAAAATCATTAATTCTGGCACCCAGCACTCAATTTGTAATTGCTTTCAACCACGACTGCTGGTCAAACACTGAATCTGGGTACCACTCGATCATCCGCATTTTCATTTTAGTTGTTATTTACTTTTATTTATCTATTTACTGTTATTTACGGTGACTTTAATAGCTTTAACTCCTTCTTAGAGAAAAAAAACCCCAACAAATCAAACCAAACAAAAAACCACCCAGCATTTAAAAATTGGCAGAAGTGTCACAACAAGCTTCTTGGGAAGTATAAGAACACACAGTCAAATATTTGCTGATGAAATGGAGTGAGGGAGGATAACTGTGCTACCCATGACAGGGATCGGCACAGGAGCCGGCGTGGGATCAAATCCCACTGGGTTTTCCTAGATCCCTTTCCCAAGTACCCACCTGTGGCTGCCATGGGGCCAGGAAAGGAGACGTCCCCTTTGGCAATCAACACCCCACTCCAGACCCACAGTGCTTTCCCTTGAGCCCCAAAGCCCACCTCAGCCCCACGGGTCATGCCTCTGAACCCCACAAGCAGCTCCATGGGGCATGTCTCCAAGCCCCACAGACACCTCAGCTCCATGGGGCATCCCCTTGAGCCCTCAACAGCTCCATAGAGCATCTCTCCAAGTCCCACAGTAGCTCCACAGGGCATCCCCCCCAAGCCCCACAGCCACCTCAGTTCCATGGGGGATCCCTCTAAGCCCCACAGCAGCTCCACGGGGCATCCCTCTGAGCCCACATCCACCTCAGCCCCATGGGACACTCCTCTGAGCTCAATAGCAGCTCCATGGGACATCTTTACAAGCCCCACAGACACCACCTCAGCTTCATGGGGCATCCCCTCAAGCCCTCAACAGCTCCATAGAGCATCTCTCCAAGCCCCACAGCACCTCAGCCCCATCGGACATTCTCCTGAGCCCCACAACAGCTCCATAGGGCATATCTCCAAGCCCCACATGGCATCCCCCAAGCCCCACAGCCACCTGAGCTTTATGGGACATCTCCCTGAGCCCCTCAGGAGCTCCATGGGGCATATCCCCAAGCCTCCTCCCACAGCAGCTCCGCAGGCCATCTCTTCAAGCCCTACACCACCTCAGCCCCATTGGACATTCCCCTGAGCCCCACAACAGCTCCACAGAGCATATCTCTAAGCCCCACAGCCACCTCAGCCCCATGGGACATCTCCCCGAGCCCCACAGCAGCTCCATGGGACATCCTTCTTCACGGTGAGGGTGACAGAGCCCTGGAACAGGCTGCCCAGGGAGGTTGTGGAGTCCCCTTCTTTGGAGATTTTCAAGACCCGCCTGGATGCAGTCCTGAGTAGCATTCTCTAAGCAATCCTGCTTCCGCAGGGGAGTTGGACTAGATGATCTATATGGTCCCTTCCAACTCTAAAAAAAAATTCAGTGAAATTCAGTGAAATCCCCCTGAGCCCCACAGCAGCTCCAAGGGTACCTCCCTGAGCCTTATACCACCCCCAGCCCCATGGGGCACCCCCCTGAGCCCCACAGCAGCTCCAAAGGTACCTCCCTGAGCCCTACACCACCCCCAGCCCCATGGGGCACCCCCCTGAGCCCCACAGCAGCTCCAAGGGTACCTCCCTGAGCCCCACAGCCCAATGCAGCCCTATATCACGTCTACCCCCAAGCCCCACAGCGTATCACCCACAGGCCCCACACTCCACATGTATCTACTGGAGTCCCATAGCACATCCCTCCCGTGGCGCCCACAGACCCCTGGCACCCCACAGGACGGCCCACCTCAGGCTACCGCCACCTCCCGCCCGCGCGGCCCCTTTAAGAGCGCGGCCCCGCCCCCCGCGGTCGCTGCCGGGGCCGCGGCTGCTGACAACAAGATGGCGGCGGCGGGGCCGGCGGGCCCCGAGAGCCGGGTGCTGGGCTACACCCTGCACCGCTGGAGCAGCTTCTCTTCCACCTACCTGCCCGAGTGAGTCCCGGTTTCGGTTCCCGGCCTCCACCCTGGGTCGCCCCGGGATGCTGGGCCCGCGCTGGGCCCTGGCTGGGGCCTGCGTGGGGAGGCCGCGGCGGGCGGTGCTGTGGTGGCGGCCGCTCTTGAGGGGAGCGCGGGCCCGGCTACCGTCGGCCAGGGGGATGTTGGGGCGGCCCGGGGTGGCCTGAACCCCTGGGTGGTGAGGGGCTGGAGAGGGGAGGCCCGGCCCCTAGGCGTGGGGGGGGCGGCTGTGTGTGGGGAAGGTCTGGTCAGCAGTGTTTGGAGAGGCCTATGTCTGAGGGAGGGGGTGGTCAGCAGGGTTTGGGGGGGGCTCTCTGAGGGAAGGGGTGGTCGGCAGGGTTTAGGGTGATGGTGGTGGGACTGTGTTTGATGGAGGGGGTAGTCAGCAGAGTTTGGGGGGGTTCCGTGTGTGAGGGAGGGGGTGGTCAGTAGGGTTTTGGGGGGCTGACCATGAGGGAGAGTTAGCCAGGGTTTGAGGAAGCCTATGTGTGAGGAAGGGTTGGCCAGGGTTGGCGGGGGGGGACGACAGACTATGTGTGAGGGAGGGGGTGATCGGGGTTTTTGGGGGGGGGCTGTGTATGAGGGAGAGGATGATCAGGGTTTGGGAAGGCCTGTGTGTGAAGGAAGGGGTGATGGGGTTTTGAGGGGGGGGCTATGTGTGAGGGAGTGGTCAGCAGGATTTGGGGGGACTGTGTGTGGGGAGGCCTGGTTAGCAGGGTTTAGGGGGGCTGTGTATGTGGGAGGGGGTGGTCAGTAGGGGTTGGGGGAGCTGTGTGTGGGGAAGGCCTGGTCAGCAGGGTTTTGGGGGGGGCGCTGTGTGTGGGGTGGAGGGTCTGGGCTACAGGTTTGGGGAGGTGGGAAGGGCCTGGCCACCAGGTGAAGGACATGTGGAGGACAGGTTGAGTACCAGCCCTGGGTTGGGAGGGCAGTGTGTTTGAGGGGGTGATCACGGGTATGGGCAAGGGGGGAATACAGGTGGGGAGGAGAAACTGGCCCCAGATTTGGGGAAAAAATGGGCACTGTGTGTGGGAGAGGCTGGTCACCAGGTTAAGTGGGGAGAAGGGTAAGTAAACCTTCCCCCTCCTGCCCTGCAGGTCCGGGTATGTCAGGTGCCTGTAGGCAGTGTGTTTTTTGGCAGCTGGGCTTCCTCTCCTGCCCCTGACCTCTGAAACACTGGACTACCCTCAACTGTTGTGGGTGGTTTTGGGGGCAGGGGGGTTATCTGCTGCCCCCGCCTTCTGCTTTTATGAATTTGGGATTTGGCAAAAGGAGGCTTGAGCAGTGTTTTACAGTTAGTGTTGACTGTACTGGTGAGAACTCATCCTGAATGGGAGACTTGGCTGTATGGCAGCCTGTTAAATTCCTCTAGTTACTGAAAGTAAAATTTGGAGTGACTATAACATGGTCTAGGTGTGCTATTTTCAATACATCTTTTAAATAAGTGTTGGAGGTCAGGAGGACAGTTAGGAGTACAGCACTTGGACACCTTAGTCATTGCAGGCTGCAGAGTCCCATCTAATCATTGATTGTGCTGAATTTATTAACCTTTGATTGAAATATCAACAAGTGACAGGATTGCCTTATTTGTTAATTATTAATGGCATGAATTGTCTCCACTTTACAAAATGAAGTGAAACTTTAAAAAAAAAAAAGTTTTTTCTGACTAAACTCCTAGTTGTTGTATTTTTCTGTATATTTGCTTTGTTAGATATTAAAAAGAACTTTACTTAATTATCTCCAAAGATTATCAACTAGAAATCTCTTTTTTGTTAAAAAGACTTGACTTTAAGGTGTTTGTTTCAGGTCTGTGATCATATTTGTGGTTATTTCTACCAGCATTTCTGGCTTTCAACATCGTATTAAGGTGATGGTCCCTGAATAGAAGGGTGACAGCCCGTTATTGATCTCACTGATGCAATATAAAAAGGGAATGATGTCTTTCTCCTTGATATACTTTTCCAAGGCTCCTGTTAGTCCTTTTTGCTACAGACTTGTGTCAGGAATTAATGCTCACGTGGTATCTGCAGTGCTGCCCAAAATTCTTAATGTCATTGCCTTCCATGATACAATTCCCATTCCGATAGTAGGGCTGGTGTTTTACAAATGCATAACTTTGCATTTGGCTGTTTTTTTAAGATGTTATTTAAATGTGCTTACCATCAGTGAAAATTTTAATGGCTCTTAAGCAGTGTTCAATAATCCCAGTGATGGGGTGATTCTCTGACATGCTGACCTTGGCCCGAGGGATACTGCTCCTAATGCTTCTGTGCTCTCTTCTATGAAAGTTTCGGTTTTTACTTCTTGTCTGTGAACAGCACGTTAACATTCTCGTGTTCTGGGAGAGAGCTTAAATGTGAACTGAAATGGAAAGGGGAGGCTTTGACCTGCAATTTAAGATTAGGTTCTCCAAAGGAGAAGATTTATAAAGAAACATATTGGAGGGTGGGTTTTTGGGGATGGAGTGAAGATGGAAAACTTCAGAATTGCTGGGACAGGAACATAATATACTGTGGGATGAACGTGCAGACAGAGCTAGAAGTTGTCTTAGTATTTAATGTGTAACAGAATGATGCTTGTCTGGAAGGATATGGGGAATCCTGGTTATACTGTAGGGTAAATAAGTTGGTTAGTGTAACTAGGAAGAAACCACTTAACCTTGAAGTGGAAGAATGACTGCCATAATGTATGTAGGAATACTCGTTTAATAATGCTGCTTGTCATTGGGAGCTGTGGTATTGCAAGCAAAGTGCTTGTGGAGGAGGAACAGAGTAGATTGCCCATGTTTTGTGTCAGCTAAGTATGATTTAAACATACTTCTTAAGTAGTTGTATGGTCTTAAATGTAAAACTTTTAACTACCGCTGTCCAGGGAAGAAATAAGAGATGTCTAGTAACTTATATTGCATCTGTTTATTTGATGCTGAACTGGTACTGAAACTTCTCAGAACACTGAAATCACCTGATAATTAATTAAAAGAAAAACCCCAAGACAGGTGTTTCTCAAAGATCTTTCTGATCATGTTCTTGTTTAGGATCAGTAGTCTGAAAAATACCTACTAGTCTCAGAAGAAGAAGAATATATAAAGAAAAAATACCGTTTTTCTTTCAATGACAGAGAAGTTTCTTCTGGTGAATGCCGGCGTCTTTCCTGTTGTTAGTTCCCCTAACTAATCCTAGGGGATTAGTTAGTGCTGGATCCAGTTTCTGGCTGTTTTACCAGTGCTGCAGCTACCTACATGTTTGCAAAGACCTTTCCAAACATTAAATGAAGATTGTCCTTCTTGAGTTTGCCAAAGAATATTTCTACTGTTTTTCAAACTTCTGGAGTTGTCCTCTGTTGGCTTGTAGCTACCAGCAGGAAGACTGACTTGGATATTTATTTAAAAAACTCTGTGGGTAGAAATGAGTTAGTCTAGTAATAGTGTCTAGTTCAGTCTGTGTTTTAGGGAAGGTTATGCCTTTGGGAAGAAAATTGATCCAAGAGGAAATTTGCTCTTTAAACATCTGGTGTTTCCAGAGACACTCTGCCTGTGCAGAGGCAACAGTGCGTTGAGAGGCTTAAGCGTGTCTAACTTGAAAGATGTTCAACCCAGCACGTCGCCTGAGACTCCTCCATCAGATCCCTTCCATGCTTCTCTGTGGTTCCTTCCTGAAGGAGTGGAGCCTTGAGGGAGGCTGATCCCTGACATCTCACAGGGGACCGGCCTACGGATTTCCACACCACCACCAGTGACTGGTCACATCTCACATGAGCTACACAAACCAGTACTGGTGTCTTCTGACATACGCTGAGGGGAGAGACCTGGACTTTATTCTCCTCTCTCCTCTAGCCTTCTGCAGAAAGTGATGAGCTCACTCGCTTCTGGTTTTGGTCAAGGAGGGAATAAACAATTTATAGAAGGTAATGTATACCCTTGTTCAAACTCACAGGGGTGGTGGTTTTTTTTTTTTTTTTGAGAACCCAAAGCTATTGCTCTGTATTCTGAGAGAAGCACTTCATATCCTGATTTTTTTTTTTTTTATAGCCCATTTTTGTACCTGCTCCCGTTTGAACTGCCTGCTAAGGTGAATAGGCGGTGAAGTATTGTGCTCTGTGTGACAGCAGTCATACGTTCTTTTCTACTGCCAAATGCTAAATTACTGTATCCTAGGACCATGGTTTCTAGTGGTTGCATCAGACTTGCGACTGATGATATCTTGTAGTTGGACTTGAGTCCTTCTGTTGCCTTTATATGGCTGAAATATCACTTTAGAGACTAACAAGAGCTTTTTACTGTGTTAGGCTAGTCCTGTACCTTTTTCAGGAAGTTTCGTCCCATTTCTGTTGCTCAGATCTTGTTGTTCAGGTTTTCCTGTATGGTATCTGTAGAGGTAGATCAGTATATTTCTCAGGTTTGACTTTAGGATTTTTATTTCGTACAATTATTTCTTATGCGAAGGTCATTATTAAGAATATAAAGTAAGATTGGTTTCTTAGCTGCTAACGAAATGCCATTAGCAACCTCCTCCTAATTGCTAGTCACTTTTTCATTGCAATCCATTTTTATCTATTTCACTGTGGACTTCAGTTATTCTGGTAATTCTAGTCTTTTCTAGTTTGACATCTTGTGCATCAAATGCTGAAGGCTGGAGGGCTCTTTCCTCGTGTCGTGGTTTGGACATACTGGAACCCAGAAAGATCCAGCTGATTTGTTACAACACACTTAAAATAATTGTGTGCGTTTCTGTTGGTTTTCTGTTTTTCCATCAAACCAGGGGAAGTAAACTAGGTGAAAGATAACTTTGATAGTAAAGTATGAGTGACTTGTAGCCTTTCAAAGTGAGAATGCAGATTTTTTTTTTTTTGCTTCTTAGTTAGGAGGATGTGACAGTGAGTGAGTTCCTGCCCAGTCTAACCAAACAGCTGCATTGTGTTTACTCTGAAACAGATGTGCTCTCCAATCTAGAGTGTTGCAAAGTATTAGCAAGAAGGTACTGAGAACACGTGTAACAAACTTTTGGGGGTAAAGTCCATAATGATTTAAAAAAACCCAATCAATCAATCAAAACAAAGCCAAACCAGCCAGAAAACACCCTGAATGCCAGCTACTGAGTTCTCTGAGATTTCTGTAACAGGAAAAAACATGTATTTGTGGCTAGTGAAATGTGATTCTCAGTTTCTCCTCCTACCACATGAAACCGATGCTTCAGCTCTGTACCTTATAGGTTCATAAATCATGTTATAGATGCATCCAGGTCTTGAAGAATCTCATGTTCAAGTTGAGATCAGTCATGACTAATAAAAGGGTTTGTTTCTTCTGTTCTGTTTTCTGATACTGAGCTCTGTTTCCTTGATGAGGTGAAGATACCTTTTGCTGAGATCTCAGCAGTTTAAAGCTATTTAAACCGGTCCAAAACTGGACTAGCAAAGTGTGCTTTAGAGTTTTTCTGGCAGGGTAAACGGTGCTCATCATCCATACCCGAGAAGTCTTAATGATACCGCTTGTGTCTCATAGTTCTTAAATAATTACATTTACGTAGCAGTGATGACTTCTATTTTACTTGTAGAACTGCAGCTTTGGGTGTGTGGTTTTTTTTTTTTTTGCACATGTAAGCACAAATCCAGTTTCTTTCAACTTAAATTGTCAGTGTTTATAGCTCCATTTGATTTTTTTTTTTTTTTAATGTAGCCAATTCACTTTTCCTTGTTCTTGTCTTTAGAAACGGGAAGATGAACAGGCACACTTGCTGGCTATCTGTAATTACGTGCTCCTGATGTCTTTGCAATATTGATCGATACTTTTAACATTAACTAAAATGAGCTCAGAATGTCAACACTGACTAATGAAGCGAGCTGGCAGACTCTGTTCCCCTCCAGTGAACCTTGTGTATAGAAGTGCTCTCGGTTCTGCTTCTTGTCCTTTTCACTGTCCAGTGGAAAGAATTTTTTTTTTTTCCCACTTGTTTGTGTGGATTTTCTGGATGTTTCAAGACAATCTCATGTCCTGACAGGCATTTTTCCCCTTGCTTACATCACTTCCGTAGCCTAGGATTTTTCTCTGAAAGCTGAAATTGAGTACTTCAAAACCAAAGTATTCCCATGGAAAATAAAGTTATTTACAGATTGAATACATGAGTATGTGATGCTTCTCTAGTGTCTAATAAGGTGAAGTGCTGAGAGAGAAAAACGTCAGAGAGGTGGAGGGAGTGAAAAAAAAAAAATCACAAAATTATGAAGTTGCTCATGCCTTATGTTGTCATCAGAAGCTTTTGCTTCCCGAATAAAAGCACAAGTGATGTAGTATGAGAATAAATTTCTTTAAGCTCCAGTTAAAATATAGCTGTTATTTAGGAGATTAGGCAGAGTTTTATTCACTGGCAGAAGGATGAAGGTGAAATGCTAATTGCTCTGGTTCCCTGGTGTGACTAACCTGGCAGAACCTGTATTACTCTGATGTTCAACCTTTTCTGGGATGACATTTTTGGGGAACATTAAGAATGTGAAATTTTTCATAGAAGGTGTTAACATCATCAGATTATGGATCATTTGTTCTGTATGTGGCTTTATATCCTGCAATCTTAATAAAGGTTTTTCTAGCTCCTGATTACTAATTACTTGCTTAAAGACTTAAACGCTATTTCTAATAGACCACGTTTTCCTTGGGATAACTGTTGTTATTGCTGAGACAGCATGTACAGTCTGTGTGGGGTTTTTTTACATGCAAGAATATAGTTTCTTATTCTGCACATTCATCTTCTTTTTAGCAGATGACTCTTAAGATGCACAGTTAGGTTTATCACTGCCATTGATTTTATGATGTGATCAAGATTTTTATGTTGAGGTTAAGTGGTGTGTGCAGCATTGATCCAGTCAGTTATCTAGAGGTCAACATGTTCCAACCTTCCAAAACAAACCAGTGCTTGATTACTTCAATTGCATGTTAATAAAAACCTCTAATACCAAATGTAGTTTTGCTTTTTTGACTAAAGCCTGTTGAATTTTGTGGGAACAGTGGACTGTAAGTTTGGCTGGCTCTGAATTCAATAATACACTAGTTCCTGGAAGGGGAGGAAGGAGCGCTGAAGATGTAGAGTGGTTTGTTACCTTAGGTCGTTGCTGTGCCAGTCACTGCTTAAAACTCAGCGTGCATAATCTTTGAGAAATTATTTCCTGGATCAATTTAAATCAAGGAGCAGGACCATATATTCAAGTTGAGGACAGCAGCCTGCATGTCTGAATTTAAACTGCAAAAGCAAACCGGTTAACAGTGCTCACTTCTCCTCTGCTGGTGTGTTCTGCAGTTCCTGGAAATGACATGAGCTCGATAATGGAGAAAAATTGTGCCCTGGTCATTTTGAGTTTGGTGGTGTTTTCCTCAGTCCTCTCTGCCTTTTCTCCCCAGACTGACTGCTGGGAATAAAATGTCACTCTCAAGCTCTGGAAAGGTGCCTGAAAAACACTGAAATTCTGATTAGGACATTAACTGCGTTTTTCTCAAATGCTTTTCTTTAGGTACCTACTTTAAGGAGCATTTGGCTCTTATGGTAACTATTTAAATACTAATTTTCTATCCTATTCTGCATTTGAAAGTTGTATTAGTAAAGAGGTGCTCTTAACACAGGGTGTTAAAATGGAAGAAAAAAATCTGGATTAGGTGCCAGTAGGTACCTTACCTGTGAGTAAGGAATTGCTGGATAAGTTACCACCCTGCTCTTTCATGACAGCATGCTATTGCTAATTTTCACATTTTGTCTCCTAAAAAACTTGCTTTCTGATACAGGGTTTGGAAACTGCCAAATATGAAAGTAATGCTGGCTTGGGAACTGGTATACCCTTTAGCAGGAATTATTTATATTGCCCCAAAATAAGGAATTACTCCGTAATGTAGCTCTAGTGGCAGATGTTTCTGACTTTTAATGCGGTTTCCCAAATAACCAGTATTTAATGACAGGCTGATATTTCCTTATTTTCCCGGGTCAGTATTTTGGCTTCTGGATTCCCCAAGTAGAGTTGCATCGTTAGTGAGAGAACCTTAATTTTGAAACCAAGCTAATACAGTGAAGGTGGTCCCACCTGGAACCAAGAGGCATTTTCAGTAGAGTTATGGTGAAAAAACTCCATACTTGGCATTAGTTTGGGCATGAGGGGGCTTTGGTCTGTTCTG
This sequence comes from Numenius arquata, assembly GCF_964106895.1. Lineage (NCBI taxonomy): Eukaryota > Metazoa > Chordata > Aves > Charadriiformes > Scolopacidae > Numenius > Numenius arquata. The sequence goes on from NC_133577.1 coordinate 128,794,575, forward strand.
TTGAACCTAGTCTGCTTTAAATTCTTTTACAGGCATCAGTTTTTTGGGTTAACTTTTTACTAAGTGTGAAGTTACGGAGCCTGATGAATATTAAAGACGTGTTTATGACTTACATTAGGAATTTATATCTTTACATGTAATCACTCAGTCTGGTTTTGTGGATCCCTCTTTTGAGTGGAAATATTAAAGGTATTGTGGCGTGTAAGAGCATTGTTGCAATGCTATGAAATCATGGAAGTCCTAAATCTGCTTCCTGGCCTTTGTAAATTTTTTCCATATGTATGTTATTCAAAAAAAAAAAAAAAAGCTTCACCAAGTTTGTGATGCTTCCAAAATACAGCATAGGGGATTTACATAGATGTGTGCTAGACATTGCTTTTCTCTGATCTTCTTGTAAAGGTCTGTTCCTTTCCAGGAAAATGCTTTTGGAAATGAGAAATGGGAGGAAGGCAGCGCTGAAGAGCGCTACCCCGCCGGTATTGTGGAAGATTTGGGAAGTCTAAATTCAGTGGCTTTTCTGATGATTGCTGGCAGTAGAAATCCCTGTCTCCACACACTGTCTAGACCATTTTCCCAGCAAGATAGGAGATTTTTTTTTTTTTTTAAATGAAAACTAAACTTTGTTATGAAGTGGCCGTGGTTGGTGTTGTCTTAAACTCTGACAGATTTTACCACAATATTTTATTTATTGGCTACAAATCCAGTGAGCTAAAGAATCTAATATCTTCATCTTTTTCCTTGTATATTGAAACGTAGAATTCATCCTGGTCCTTGTCTTTTTATCAAGATGGGTTTATTTCTGCCTCCCGGGACCTCACCTAGGCTGGGTTGCATGCACGCCATGTAGCTTGTGTTAGTACTTTGTGGATCACTTAAAAGGCTGGATTTTAAATATCCTTGTGGCTTAGGCATGTAGAAATGAACACTGAGTAAGGAAAGAAATACTTCCAGATAATCTTATATTTGTTAATATGAGTTCACCGAGATGATTAAGTGAAGCAGTCTTTATAATTGCTGATTTCATCAGCATTTTAAGTTATTTTCTTTTCAAAAAATAGGGTAGCCCTTAAGTACAAGGAAAAGATCTGTTGTTTCAGTGACCCAACAATTCTTAAATTTAAAACCAAAGCTAGAGCGAGGAGAGAACAAGCCTTGATATTTTTTAAGCTTAAAGGTTAAGCATCAGTTACCAGTTAAATTGCATTTATAATAATAGTAATAATAGTATAATCCCTAAACATTGGGATAATTAGGCTGGTAATCATCTGCAATGTGTGAAATTACTGTGGTTACCAACACAGGCAAATAAGGCTGACTATTTTATTTTTTTCTCCAATTTGTTTGTCTCCTGTTCTGATGCTGATATTACCAACCTGCCGCTAAGGATTTGGGCTGCTCAGTGCTGTGATACAGTCAAAAGTTTAATCCCTGATTTAGGGTTGTCCAATGTCACCGGAATAGAAGTTATTTACCAGGCGCTGATAACTTGCTGAGAATTCACTATTCTGCTGCAATTTTAGTCACTAGTGGTAACATTTAATTCCTGACACGTCAGGAGGAAGCACTGATGAATCAAAAATATCTTGTTTAAAGAAGTCTTATCTAAATGGGGGGAGTGAAAAGGCGTACTTCCTAACTTGTGTTACTGGAAATGTCTGCAACAGCGTCATTTTGTGTTTAAGGAGCAGTTTTTTTAGTAAAGGCCTTTGTGTATCATTGGGCTGGCAGTGATGAGAGGCAGCTTAAAAAGGAAAAAAAAAAAAAAGTAAGTAGTAAACTGTTCATTGAAAGAAATAATTGAGAAACTGGTTTTAGTGGAACTATTTCTACGCCAGAGCTAAGTGATATCTGTTTTGTTGTCTAGTATAGTCAGCTGTGATCTGATAAATATATTCCTGTAAGGTGATTTATAAATTCATCAATTTGTGTATGCTGTGCTTGCTTAGCTATTTTTTACTTTTGATGGAATTAAATTTATAATGTAATGGATGTTTGTGTGAAACTGCTGCTGAGGAGATGGAAGCAAATTTGAACAGTAAGTTGGCAAACCTCCTGACAGTTTAGTATTTAAAATTGCACACTTCTGTACATGTTTAACTCAAACTGTGTTTTACTTACGCAAGAGGTTCTCCTGTGCTTTTTAGCAGTAGGGTTAAGAAAATCTGTGTTTTAAAAAATGCAAAACCAAAAAACAACAGCTAAACCCCAAAAAACTTGTTTTCTGAATGTATCTGCATAATAATTGATCATGTTTTACTTTGTTTCAACCAAGAAATTTTCATGTCTTCACATCTTCATGCCATTTTAAGGGGAGAACTTTTGCAATAGAAAGGAGAGAAACGTTATAACAAAATCTAAAAAGCTTTTTTTGACCTGCTTTAGGGAAGATCCATAGGTATATATAGCTTTTTAAACATTGCGGCCAGGTTCTTTGAAATCAATGTTAGTTGCAGTGAGTTTCTGGGAGTTGCAGGAGAGAAATTTCTCTGGTTCTTTTCAGATCCATGGACTAGGGTTGTGGGTTTTTTTTTTTTTCTTTTTTTCTTGGTTAATATTGTGTATGTATTCCTGTGTCTAGGCTGAGCGAGTGTATCTCTGTTGATGCTTTGTATTGGCTGGTGTGATGTTTCCACGTGTTTGAAATATTTGGCCCACCATGTCTTCCAGCCCTCTGTAAAGGGGACTTAGTGGACATCTTAGTCTGTGTATTTTAGTTGCTGTATTCTTGCTAGTCTGTTTTGGGATGGTTGTAGGAAGAACTGAAAAAATCATCACAGGGACGACCTCGAAGAAAGTATTTTGTCCGTTTTCAGTCAGGCTGTGTTTTCGTAGCACTCCAAATGCTTTTTGCGGTTTAATGGCGCGGTACCTCAGTGGTTTTCTAGAAGAGCTGTGTCAGAGTTCCAAGTCCTCTTGGAGACGTGTGTGCCCTTTTCTGCACAGCTGCTCTCTGAAGAGTGATTTGAATGTGCCAAGCAAAGCTAGTGTTTTGGATTTGTTTATTCTTAAGAACTCGTTCCTAAAGTAATGGATTTCTTTAATAACAGCTTCACGAAAATATTTAGGTTAGATGCAAATTAGAGCAGCCTTAAACCTAATTTACAGTATGTTCTGCAAAGTCATCTTATTTTTCTCTTACTCCCCGCTTTCAAAGCAAAGAAAAACTCTTACTTAGTGATTGTTGTGCCTGAAACCACAGAGTTTTTTGCACAGAGAAATCCTCTGGTAACACCAAGCATGGGGACATCTCTGTAATTCCAGCAGAGATCTGCCAGCAGTTGGTACAACGGATATGACGGTTTCTGGGTTGGTAAAAGGAAAAATTATCTACTTCCAGCAGTTGCAAGACCAGCGTCTGCCTGGGCAATAAAAAGAAACTTCCACTGTGTTCTGCCAAGAGGGCTTTCTACACAAAGCGGCCAGAATGATCCACTTCTCTTAATTAGCGATGGGAATGCTTACAATAGAGGCTTAGATGCTAATAGCTGGGAAGGAAGCTAGGTTATGAATTTAAGGCACACCAGTACCGCCTTTGGACACGCTACTGTTTGTGGTGCAAATAAAATGGCTCCTTCTGCTTAGATTTTAGTGTTGGGTAGGATTCCCACAAAGTAGCAGAAGTTCCACAATATATATGTTTTTTTTTTTTTTCAGGAGTTACTTGCCAATAGCAGAGTGGTATTGGCAGTTCATTTCAGTATGAACCCCTCGTCCAGATCCAGCTTCTTGTCTTTTTTACTCCCTTTTTGCGCTGGCACTAGTAGTAAGCTGAATTAGAGAACTGATCAGACTAAAGAAGTTATTTATGCTAATCTTTATTATAGCTGCTGGTGTATGGAGGGGGAGGATCAGGCGCGAGTGGGTGGAATGGTCCCTCTTGGCAGTGTCATAGATTTATGCTAGACTAGATCTTGTGTCTACAGTTTATGATTATGAGTTAGCTCAAACCGCATTTAATGGGTTGCATTTTTCACAGGAAAAGCTTGCGTAAAACTATTTAGTACTTGCGGTAGCTCAAGGGCTTACAAATACCTTTTCATAATGCCTTGTGAAAATTGCATGGAAAGTCGTCGAGTTAATGGAATTTTCACTTTTAAAGTTTCTCAGTTTTTAATCGAGGTGTCATATCTGAAAAGCCTGCCTCCAGGTACTGCGTATTACAGTACTTACGTACTGTAAGAATTTTCTGATGTCCAGAAAAAGGGCTTTACGTGGAAAAAGGCGTCTGTCCTGTCATTAGGATACGCATTTGTTTGTTTCTTACTGTCTCATGACTGCTGGAATGCTTGAATTCCTCCAAGCCCATAAATTTTCCTAAACCATTATGGTAAATTGACTTTGTGCATATGGACTTCTGTCTTCAGTGTTTGTTTAATCTTAATAAACTAATAACCCATGTATTTTTAAACATATTTATAACTCCATTGACACTGCTATCTTTATCTTTTAAATTTCTTTTTAGCCTTAATTTTGTGTGAGCTGCCTGTCCCTTTTCTCTGTCTCTGCAGAAGGATTTTTAACTTGTCTGGCTGTACTGATTGAGGTCCTCTTTGGTTGGCAAACTGATCTTTGACCTGGGGAAGCAAACAAATCTACTTCTAAAAATATGATCTTTGGGATCTGTCCCAGTTATAAAATGCCTCTTTCCAGCGGGGCATTGTCTGACCACGTAACTGTGCCAATTCCTGCAAATGTTGCTCAACGTATGAAGAGCTTATCGTCTAATGTTTAAACAAATGTAATAGCATTGTAAATAAAATTTATTCTGTAGGGTAAATTGTCTTCTTGCATGCTAGGATAAAGTTCCACAAAGGAGAAAAGCCATACGGTATTATCTGGTTTTATCTGCCTTCGTGTCCCTTAAGTATTTAATATAAGATACATATCTCCTTCAAGTTCAGCAGTTTTCTCTCTCTCCAGATATTAAAAGGTATTAAGAAATTCATAAATATCCTTTTGCCTTGCCTGTGGCATGGCAGAGGAGACTACAGGTATGATTCTTCTCTAAACAAGTCTATTTTGGTTTCTAGTGGTGACTTAGCTTTGAGATTGGCAACTTATAATAGAAATCTGTGTCTCACCAGTTCCTAAACTCTCCCCTTCGGTTTGGTTGGTTAATTTTGTCCCTCTTGTAATTAAAGATGGGGGAGTTGAGCCTCTTCATGCTGCAAACTAGACGTATTTAGTTGATGTTTAATTATGCAGACCAATGCTTGATGTTTCCTATTTTGACGGGATTAGAGCAAGAGGGTAGTTTGTGTCCGTATGCTGTTAAAATGCGTTTTCCCCGTTGGGGTTGTGGGAATAAACCAGCTGCAGGCCTGGCTTAATAAATGCCATGCTATGATGGAAACTAGCTTAAAGGGAGAGGTAACCTGAGTTTTTTTCCTATGCCGTGTAAAAATCACGACGTGTCTCTTGCAAAGCCCGCAGACGGACAGCCACTAGACCAGCTTTCTAAAATATACGTATTTTAAGGGGCCACCCTGGTCTAGCTCCTTGCTGTCTCCCTTGTCGTGGTGCGGGACTGCTTGGATACCGTTGCTAGAGTGGTGATTTTGGTCTGCGCAGTGTGGAAAGAGCGAGCTAATTTCTCTGTCTGTTAATGCTCAACCTCTGACTTAACCTCTTTCCCTTCTGAGCTTTTATATGAGCGCTTTTTCCTTCAGTTCTTTGTAGTAATCCAGATGCTCGTGTTCTTTTCCTCCTACACAGCAGATGGAGATGGCATAAGCCTTTTGATGACTGCTTCCTTCTTTTTACATAAGTTTTACAAGCTGGCGAGTTCGTTAGTTGGATGTGGTAGAGCTCGTAAGCCTTGTCCAGCAGGTGGTGCATCGTTACCTCACCAATATTTATATGTGTTTTAGGGATTTTTATTTTATTATTTTTTTATTTTTTTTTTTAGTTTTTAATTTAATCCAGGGGGTGAGCTTTCCAATGTGCTTATAGGAGAGGGGAAGGCAGATCCTTCATAAGACTATCATGATGAATCTGTTTCATTGTAGCCAAAAAACTATTCTGAATATATGTTAATTACCTAAATTCTGTGCTATTCCAAACTCTAAGAAAGCAACACGGAGGTAATTTTACCAAAGAGTTGAATTTCTGCTTTTCTGTGTGTTGTTCTAGGCTTGTACTCATATGAAACATACTTGTTAAAATTTGGCATGAGTTAAATGGTCATCTCCCGCACTCCAAGAAAGCTTAAGTAGGTTAGCAGCTCGCTTTCCCTGTTCCACTATCGCCTGTCTAGTAAAGGACACTTCTTGGCTCGCAGATCGTTTTACTGCTCATCATTTTAACCTTATTGAAAAGTTGTTGCCCCGTTGAGGTGAATGAGACCTTTTTTTCCACTTCATTGCGGACTTGGGCCTACGTAAATTCATCTGTTTTACATTTATTTCACAATTTGAATTTTTTTTATTTCGCAACTTGAAGCTCCGTTTCACAACCACAAGGCTTGGAGGCATATTTTGATGGGTCCTGTAAAATAGCAATGTACAAAATTTTTAATAAAAGAGGGGAGGAGCCTTAGTCTCTGCCTAGCGATTTAGGTGGTTGCATGAAAATGTTACGGACCTGCATGTATGGTCTTATTGGAGATGCAAAATACATCAGGGCTGTTATTTAAATTACTTCTGGCTTCTCATTTTTTAGGAATATCTTGGTGGACAAGCCCAATGATCAGTCTTCGAGATGGTCTTCAGAAAGCAATTATCCTCCCCAGGTAAGAATCTGAATCTCTGCAGCTGTATAGCAGTGTCGTACAACTTAATATTTACTTGAGTTTTTCTTTTAAATCTAGTCTGCTACAATTTATAATGACAACCTTTATAGACTACCTTCTCTCAATAAAATACATGTTGTTGGTATATTAGGTATTCACTTTTCCAGCAATTTATTTCTGATGTTTCAAGAAATGCTTTTTTGCAAGGGGAGTTTCACGTTCCATCTGTGATGATCGCGGTCGTACTGGAAATGATCTAACCTTATGGTTAGATTAAGCTGCTAATGAGGCGTGTGGGTCCCCCTTTGTCAGCACTACTGGAAACTGTTGTAGATTGCTGGCCTTGAATCCTAGAGCTAAGGAGCTTGTATTTGTTTTGCTTAATAGCGCATTTACAAATGTAGACTCTGTTTAAAGAGACATGAATGTCACCTCTTCTGCTGGTTAAGCACCTTACTAAAATAAGATTTGTATTGATTTTAGCATGTAATTTGCTTTTTTGCTATTAATTAGATTGTTAGATTATCCAGAAAAAATGTGCTTATCCTTTTACTTAATATTTTTATTCTCCAATAAATGTGTTATCCTTCTCTTTATGCTAGATCTATACCTTATTACTCTGGTACTGTTTGTTCGGCTTCTATATCTCTTATGCTGGTTGTTTTAAATTCTCTTGTTTAAAACACTGATGCACAATAGGGTGTGTTGCACAATATCTCTCTCCTGCAAAGTTCTTCTGCTTATCTACTTATTTAATCCAAGTATTCCTCATGAGTTAAGTCTCTCAGAATTTTTGTCTACTTTCAGACAAAAGTTAAGTCTCTCAGAATTTTGTCTACTTGCTACTTTGCTTTGAAGGTGTGTTAAAAATCTATAGTCTAAACTGGCAGCTCCCTATAGCAGCAGGTCATCTCATCCAGCTGAAAAGTTTGCATCTTGATTTTCATGATAGCGTTCTGTACTGTTGTGCCTGTAAAAGTAGGTGTTTGGTTTTTTTTTAGGAGGGGAGGGAAGACTCTCCTGTTTATTCCACTAACATGTTTCATAAACCCGCTTATGAAGACTAATAATTTTGATCCTCTTGATGCCTCTGTGCATCTACTGCTCTTTTAATTCGATTTTTTTGTTTAACATATACTGTTTATCAAAATATATATAGGAATTTAATCCACAGCCTGAAACAGTTTTAGTCTATCTAGGAACTATTGATCGCAGGGTAATGAGTGTTGTGCATGTATTGTATTGTCTGCGCCGTCCTTTATTTCCTTTCACACAGGTAGCATGTGTTTTTCTTAAGGCTCTCTTGTTCCCAAGGCAAGGTTGGCTTGTGGTGCTGCTTTGGACTGGGTTTTTCACCTGAGGTGCTCTTAGTTGTTGCTAAAAGTTGCTCTTTCATTTTCTGAGCCATTCTGAGTATCTTGTGCTTTTAAAAACCTGATTCTGGAGTGGGAATACATCTCTTGTAACTGGATGCCTCAGAATATCCCCAGCCTATGCTTAAAGCTGACAAGTGATACAAGTTATATTCAGGCATATATATTAAGCAGGGAATAATTAGAGTGACTTCAGCATGAACCACGTCAGCTTGTTAGAGATGTCTTCCAGCAATTTTATGTGTATTGATCATGGCCTGAATGAAGATGCTATTGCAGAACTACTGAATCCAACCCTGGAGAACTGGGCACTGCCCTACGTGATAAGAAAGTCATTTAAATAAAATTTTTTGATAGGAGAAAAATGAATTAACATGATTATCTATATATGTTGTATATATCAATATATACACACCTATATATCTCATCTCTCTGTCTCTCTATCTCATATATATCTTGCACTATAGATATGAGATATGCAGATCTGAGGTCCTTTGATCTGACTTGCAAAAAGTTAGTCTTCGTAGTGGCAACTCAGATTGGCAAGACAGTGTTTTGAGTTTTATTCTGTGTTATTTAAAGACAAAACCAAGAGAAGACCTGACTGCCCAAGTGGAAAAGGGCCCATCCTGCTGGATTCCTCCTACTTGAATCTCCATATCCAATAGTGAGAATATAAAACACTGTGAGGTTGCTCGTGTATTTAGCAACCCGAATCCTGAGCGCTGAGTGAGATAGATGGTGTATTTGCTGTTTCTAATACGTACTTTAGCTAATTCTTACACTTCTAACCTGAGTGTTTAAATATTCATGTCAAGCATTTTTTACAGTGTAACTTCTCTGTTGAAAAATTAAGCGGAAAGAGGGAATGAGAAATTAAAACTTACAGAAGAGGCCTGTGTGCAAAGAATGCAGGGTTTGTTATTTCTGTGTGTATAGAGAGAATCAGTTCCAAATTGTGTTGTTTCATACTTGACAAAAGAACTTCAGATTTGGTTGCATTTTGCTCAAAATGGCTAGTTCTTGCACCTTGCCCATTGAAAGTCTGCCACGTTTTAATGAAGGTAAAACTTTTATACAGGTTTCCTGCTTCCTCGTTCTTGCAGATGGCTGAAGTTGTTAAGGCAGATTCTTAGCTTGGAGAACTTTAGTTGAAATAGCAGTTGACTGAGTTGTAAGAGTGGTGAGGGGAGAAGTTGGGGGGGAGGGAGTTAGTTACTTTGTTAGAATTTGGATATTTCGTATTCAAGAATGATGATATATACACATGACTTTTAATCCACAGAATAAACATCATGTATCCTATGGAAAATGAAGTTGCGAAGCACTTTATGGCTTGTGTGCTGGCATTGCTTCATTTAAAAATTGGTCGCTTTTGCAGTGACGCACTTGTTAAACTGTGTGGGTGGCCATAATAGTCCGGGACAGGAAGCAAACTAAAACTCGGTAAAATAAAGCTTTCCTTGTTTCCAACTTTGTTAGCCAGGGCTGACACAACACAGGGACTAATGTCAGTCATGCTCACTGGAACGTGCCACAAGATATTTTAATAAGCTCGGCCGCCCTAATCGCTGGTGTTTGTCTCACCTTAATGTAAGGGTTTAGTAATTCCCTGCCAGCGTGGCGGTGCTGTATTGGCTTAGAGGTAGAAATATGTGTGACTCCCTAAACATTGAATTATTCCCATCCCTTGTTGAGTGATACAAAACGTCTGCAGGCACCTTTTCTTTCTCTTGCTGGGACAGCTGAAAATCTGAGAATTCCTACAGTAGCTCAACCAAGATCCCTGCTTTGCGGTTAATGTGCTGGAGTCCATATTAAACCTTTTTGAAAAGGGAAAGAAAATGAAAGCGGAAGTCTAGAGACTTGGAATGCTGCCATGTGACTATATTTAGTAAAGGGATTTCCTAGCTTTATGGGTATGCTAGAGTTAAATAATTCTTGTGGCCGTGAGAGCCACCAGTTGGTTATGAATGAGTGCCAGTGAAAGGAAATACATATGACAGCTGTTTTTCTGTTTATTAAACTAGATATCTTTCATGAGTCTTGAAATAGGATGACCCAGAAATTATATATTCAATAACAAACCTGTTATGTAGTAACCTATTCAGGCAGAAGAAGGCTCATCATTCTATTTTTAAGCTAGTTCTAGGCTTACATAGGAAGTGTGAAGCAATGAGGCTGGTGATGCTGGAGACCATGGCCCTGTCATAAATGCTCATCCTCATGGCTCCAGTGATGGTATGACTTGGAAGACTCTCTGCAGAACAACATTTAATTCCCCTGAGTAGCGTGATTAATATGTAGAACAAGATAGATTTTTATTTAGCCACAAGCTTAATTGCAAAAGCAATGGGTAGCTGGACAAAGGCAGTCGCTGTTGAGTATCTTGGTTATTTTGTGTTTTTATTTTCACATGTGATAGAAATTTCACTACTCCCTGATAAAAAAAACGCTTGAGCACAAATGGTTAAAGCAAAATAAATTAATAAAACACAATGTGACTCTAATTGCAGCTTGCGTAGTGCAGTTTGGAATCTGGTCCAGCGTATTTGATGTGGAGATGTAAATTTTGAGCAGTTGAAGAGCAGCATATGTATAAAGTTAGTGGCACTGTCCAGACAATTGGTTTCAGTTGTGCATCTGAGAAGACCAGTTTTTTTTCTCTTGATTTCAATCCTGCTGTGTAGATCGTATCAGGAAGTAATTTAAAGTACATTAATAAAACTTACACTCAGTTGTGTGATGCAGAAGCATGCATATGGTTGTCATCAAATGGTAGCACAGACCAGTGCTTCAAAAAAGTTTGGAATTTGCTGCAACTCCTGTTGTGACAGGTCTGGATTTGCCTTTTCTGGGGGGGATGTACCGTAACAAGCTGTTAAGGGGCTGAAGTGCCATTTGCTCTGCTCTACTCTTTGTGCATCGTCACTTACAAACATGTTGAATCATAAACCAGAAGTTTTTATCTTCTAATGTTTTGTAGCATCGTTTCTGTAAATATTGTAATTTGAGGCTTAACAATTAGGCTGAGTTTTTTGCACAGTTACTGCAATTAGTGTCTGTGTGCCATGCCTCTAATGAAGAAACACTTCAGTTTATAAACTGGATTTTTTGAATACTTCATGAATACTTGGTTATTAAAAGTACTGATGTTGCTTATAGCAACAGGATTACAGAATCAGAGAATGATATGGGGTTGGAAGGGATCTGTGGAGATCATCTAGTCCAACCCCCCTGCCAGAGCAGGTCCACCCAGAGCAGGTTGCACAGGAACTTGTCCAGGTGGGTTTTGAATGTCTCCAGAGAAGGAGACTCCACCACCTCTCTGGGCAGCCTGTTCCAGGGCTCTGCCACCCTCAAAGTGAAGAAGTTCCTCCTCATGTTTAGGTGGAACTTCTTATGTTCAGGTTTGTGCCCATTTCCTCTTGTCCTATCCCTGGGCACCACTGGAAAAAGACTGGCCCCATCCTCTTGACACCCACCCTTTAAGTATTTATAGGCATTGGTCCGATCACCCCTCAGTCTTCTCTTCTCCAGACTAAAAAAGATCCAAGTCCCTCAGCCTTTCCTCCTAAGAGAGATGCTCCAGGCCCCTAATCATTTTTGTGGTCCTCTGCTGTACCCTCCCCAGCAGTTCCCTGTCCTCCTTGAACTGGGGAGCTCAGAACTGATCCCAGTGCTCCAGCTGTGGCCTCCCCAGGGCAGAGCAGAGGGGGGAGGATGACCTCCCTTGACCATCTTGTTACTCTTCCTGATGCACCCCAGCATGCCATTGGCCTTCTTGACCACAAGGGCACATTGCTGGCTCATGGTCATCCTGTTGTCCACCAGGACTCCCAGGTCTTTCCCAGGATGGAAACGTGTCAAATCTCTTGGTATGTGTATTTGTCTGAAATCTCATAGACTTATTCTCTGCAGGTTTAATAAATCACTTGATGTTACGTATGCTTTTCTCTGTAGCTTTGAATGATGGGATTAGTCTGTCACATCTAAACTCCTGGTAGCAGTCCAAAAATATCCATGCAGCCAGCTGTTTGCAGCTCTTGAAGCAGTATATTTTTTTTTTATATCAATGAGATTTGTAGCCTGTACTGACAGTCAAAGAACTGTGTGTGTGTGTCTATACATAAAACCAAAAAGTACATCTTTGTGTGTATGTATATATATGTGTATGTATGTATTTAAAAAATGCATACATAGGTACAGGTATTGAGCCACAGGCTTTAAAGTGAAGCTGTCTTTTGGTTCAGTCAGCAGATAAATTCACAAAAGAGTTGTCTTTAGCTTTTGTGCTTCTATTTTCTGTAACGTCTGCCTGACTCGGCAGATGGTGGGATGTGTGGAAGCAGGAAGGAGGGCTGCAGAGTGCCTTCCCTGTCTGTAGATTTAAGAAATCACTGCTAGCCATGTGGAGTGATTGCCGTGCCTTGCTCCCTTCTAAGGATGTTTGCCAAGATAAAAGATTTAACTGCAGTCCTGGATTTCTCTCACTTAATTTAGGTTAGGAATTGAATAATGAAGGATGAAGTTTATGCCAAACTTGCAAATCTTGCGTGGTACTTGAGAAAGCGTGTCTTCATCACCCAAGCATTAGGCTTGTGATTCCAGCAGGATTAAGAATTGCAGTTGCTGGTGCTGGTAGTGCTAGCTTCACTTTTTCAGTTTTGGGAGAAATCCGCAGGGACGAAATGATGGTGTAGGAGGAGTTCTTAGACATTGTTGTGTACTGTCTGTTCTGCATGGGAATTTTGGCAGCAGGCTGTGCCATGTATCAAGTACTGCCTTTCTCATTACAGGACCATCCTTTTGCTCATCCCTTCCTTTTTTCTGCTTTAGAATATCTTGTTTCCTGTTTAGAACTTCATTTTCTTTTTTTCTGAAGTTTGAGAAATATTTTGAGACAAACGCATGGCTTACTGCTAGTTAAACTAACGGTGGGTTCTGACGTTTAGCTGGATGGTGTTATTCACAAAATAGAAATTTTTCTTCCAAAAAAAATATTTGGAAAAGCACCAAAGCATTCTTCTGTTGTACCCTAGCAGTGCTGATACTGATTTGTTTGCTTCATTCTGAAAATTTTTGAGTTGCTGGAAACATCTTTGGCGGTAAATCTTCCTTCTTCTAGGAGGTACCTATCCAGTCTGCATTATCATCTGTAACTGCTATATGTACGAATATTTCTTTTAAGCTAAGCTTTTTGTAAATGTAGTGAGAAGCAGCTGTTGAGATCATGTGTTTATCCTGACGCTCTCTAGAACGATGTCATTGCTGCTCCTAAATCCGGAATTAGTTGCTTTATAGGGCCATGACAGAAAGATTGAGAATTAAACGAATGGGAAAATTAGTTCTGCTTCTCACCCAAAAAATGCACTTCTAGGACAAGATTGTCCCATAGCCAGAGCTGTACGGGACAAGCAGAGTGATGCCCACGACACTTTCTGGGGAGATACTAGTCTCTACTCGGGAACCACAGAAAGTAGCCACATTCATGAAATACTCTATTTGATGTCGATGAGTGTCTCAAAATACTGCGTTGTCTCTCGTTTGGCAGCGCTGCTTCTTGGAGGAAAGGGCCACCAGAAGTGCCTGCAGTGGGAGGTGTCCTACAACGCCTTACTGATTCTGCTTGTACCATAGCCTTGATCACAGGGTTTGGTAACAAAATCCAGCAGGATGAGTAATTGTGTTTCTGCACTTCGTCTTGTTCTCTGTTATATACTGCTTATTTCTGAGAAGTTAGGGAAGAGAATGAAACGCGTTGTTTTCAGGTATAAAACTCGGTGTATTCTGCAAAACAGGATGTCTCCAGGGTTCCCTCTAAGACCTGTTTTGTAGGGGAAGTTTAAATAAACTTGGTTCTTGATGATCCCCAATGGATCTGCGCTCGTGAGACCCCACCTGGAATACTGTGTCCAGCTTTGGAGTCCTCAACACAGGAAGGACATGGACCTGTTGGAACGGGTCCAGCGGAGGGCCACAAAGAGATGATCAGAGGGATGGAGCACCTCCCCTATGAAGACAGGCTGAGAGAGTTGGGGTTGTTCAGCCTGGAGAAGAGAAGGCTCCAGGGAGACCTCATAGCAGCCTTCCGATATCTGAAGGGAGCCTACAGGAGAGCCGGAGAGGGACTCTTTGTCAGGAAGTGTAGTGACAGGACAAGGGGTAATGGTTTTAAATTGGAAGAGGGGAGACTTAGATTAGATATTAGGAGGAAATTCTTTCCTGTGAGGGTGGTGAAGCACTGGAACAGGTTGCCCCAGGGAAGTTGTGGATGCCCCATCCCTGGAAGTTAAGGCCAGGCTGGATGGGGCTTTGAGCAACCTGCTCTAGTGGAGGTGTCCCTGCCCATGGCAGGGGGGTTGGAACTCGATGATCTTTAAGGTCCCTTCCAACTCTAACCATTCTATGATGGTGCAAGTGCTTCTCTGCATAATGCTTTCCAAGTGGAACAGATCTCTTCCTCCAGCAGTGCTGGTGAAGCTGGTAGCTGGGGCCTTAATATAAATAATCTGACTCGTCATGCACTTGGGGAGGGGGTGGAGTCTGTAAGGGAGAGCACATGTTCACAAGGGAGAACATTTTTGTAGTTTTATTTGTAAAGCCCCTTTATTGTCAGTTAAGTGGTGTGGTTTTATTTGGTATGGTTAAAAAGCAGTTGGTTCCTACGTTAGCCACACATCAAACTTGGTCTGTGTTCAGTGGTTAAATAGTGTCAGCCCAGAGAGGAAAAGTAATTTGATGTTCTCTTAGTATGTGGAACATACTGTATTTATCTAATTGTGTATTCAGTTTAGGTTTCATTTCAGGCTGTAGTGGGCGTTTGAATCATCGCTCTCCGTAGTTTGATCCTATTTGCCAGATTTCAGGAAGTCTTGCATCCAACTTGAAGGAATGTATGTAAGCCCTGAATAGAAATGCTAGGAATAGGTAGTTGAACCAAATTTTTTCCTGGACAAACTGCTTTTAAAGTAATAGTCCTGAAACCCTTTTGCTTCATTCCAGGAACAGAGGAGAAAATATAATAATGGGGAGGGATCATATTAACTTCCATTCTCTGGCTTTGTAAACTGAATTTTTGAAGGCTCTTCCCGTAGTATGTTTTGCAGCCTTGGCTTTAATATTAAAATTCACTGTTCTCTCTTCTGCAGTATTTGATTCTGAAACTTGAAAGACCTGCCATAGTCCAGAGTATCACATTTGGCAAATATGAGAAGACGCATGTCTGCAATTTAAAGAAGTTTAAAGTCTTTGGTGGGATGAATGAGGAAAACATGACAGATCTCTTATCCAGGTAAGATGTGATTTCATCAGCTCTGGTAATCATAAAGGCTGGACCAAAATGCTCTTCCCCTTCGCTCCCAAGCAGACCTATGGCTGACAGTGTAATAGGGCTGTGTTTGTGATCCTGCATTTAGCTGCCCTTGTGTTTATGGTCAGGTCAGAGAGCAGCAATCCCAACGCTCGCTCCAGGAAGCCTTCCTTACTCCGCTCTAACCACAGAGGATTTGTGGAGAGCGAGCTCTTGGAGATTTGGAAGAGCTGAGAGCAGGGTGCAGTGTTGCTGGATGGCAATTCCTTTCTTCTGTGTGCTTGAGGCACAAGAGAAATGATTCCCCAGCTGTGGGTAACTTCAAGTAGCTTTTAAAAGCCCAAGTAACTTGCCGATGTCAATAACCTCGTTGCAGCTGTAGAGGTCTGAACTAGTCAGCTGCTCTGTCTTTCTTCAAATGGGTAAATAAATCAAATAAGCAAATGGAGAACCTGTATTTTCCTTTGTTTAGTTTGATTTGGTAGTTGATAGAGACTAAAGAAAGAGCCTTTTGGCTGTTCAAACTATCCAGAGCTTCTGAGTAATTGCTAATGTAAATTTCCAAGGGCCTTTTAAGGAGTCTTCTGTTTCAGAAAGGGAAATGATACTTAAGTATCTAGGAGTAGAAGAGAAATGAGTAGCAAGAAACTAGTTTATTTTTGGAGGCCTACAGAAGGAAAGTCCACCTCCGGGGAATGGCTGGGTATACATCACATGTAGTCAAGCGGAATAGCTATGGAGAAATATGGGAAGTTCTTTGATGCAGGTATCCTTTAAGACCATACGGAAACTAGCCACAACCCTTCCCACCCTTTTGCCCTCTTTAAATAGACCAGTCGTGCAATTTGACTTTATCGCTACTAGAATGATGGGGGAAGAGGTCTTAGTAGTGTAGTAGTTATTGATGTCTAATATAATTTCACTTGTACTGAAGTTTAATAAAAATCCTTATTTTGGGACCTGCACTTGCATCTTCTGTAAAAATGGACTTAAGATTTTTTGATAAAAATATCAAATATTTAGTATAATTTATAAAGTTTAATGTCCATAAATGGATCAGAAAGCACTTTGGCAATGTGATAATTCTGAGAGCGGGTCCGTCTCCCTTTTGAAAACGGGAAAGCGGTGGTACAGGTGGATGGCTTCCTGAAGTTGCAGGGTTACGGGTGCAGAGCAGCAGCCTTGATCCGCTGTCAGGTCCCCCTGAAACCACTGGCCGGTGCTGCCTCCCAGGGAGACAAGGTGGTGGATTTCAGCCCAGGAACTGGTCCAGCATGTGCACTTGTGATTCACAGTAATATGAAACAAGCTTCGCATTTCAGGCATGACCTAGATTGCGTTTATTAGCTAGTCCTAAAATACAAGGTAAGATTTAGTAACCTTATTTATTTTTTCCCACAGTGGCTTAAAGAATGATTATAACAAAGAAACATTCACCTTGAAGCATAAAATTGATGAACAGATGTTCCCCTGTCGATTCATTAAGATAGGTAAATGCATTTTTTCAGCATTCTGAGTAGAAAATAATCTCTTCTTATACTTGTGCCAGTCTTGGCACTTGTGACTACATTGTACTCAGGCAAAGTATCCACAATAGCTGTTCCATTTCATGATCTTTTAGGCTGTTTAGATTAGAACACAGTGAAGTCCTGTTACTAAGAAATAATAGCTTCATAATTTACATCGTGGGGAATGAAAGTGCAATGCAGTCATTTTCAGAAATACAGTCGTGGAGTCAATTAATTGCTGGAGAAGCTGCTTACTGTCCTACTATAAATTGCTGTATAAAGCTTGAAAAAAATATTAAGCTAAATACCGGTAAAAGTTTCAGCATTGTCAACCCTGGAGTTGAAAAAGTTGAAAAAGGTTGAAGTCTTCTGTTCTCAAACATGCTTGCAGCACGTAGAGCAACAGCAGAAGCCTTCCTTGTTCTCTTCCTGCAACTCTAATCATTAAGTCTCATCTCTGGCTAAAGATGACATCCCAGGGGCAAAGAAAAATCATACCCTGTGATGTCCCGTCTTGTTTCTCGGGTGAAGGTTGCTAATGGGGGTGCTAACGCTGGCCAGTTACTGTGACTTGTGATGGGAGCGGGTGAGGATCTCTCTTCCTTGCTTCACGCAGGTCAGAGAGAACAAGTGCCTTACGGTGGCCTTCAGTCATACTGAGTTTAGAGCCTTTCAGCTTTTTGTAGCTCAGTAAATTTATCTTCCTACCTACTGAGAGAGTAAAAGAATGACTGGTTTTAAACTAGCTGTTTAAGGTTAAAAACAGAGCAAGGAGGTAGTTGCTGAAAAATAAGATCCTGTTGACTAATTTAGATGAATTTAGGAGTGTTTTGAAGTGTTGGGTAATTCCTTTCCCAAGACTTGGATGATAGTGGCTGTGTAGGGGCTGCTTTTGAGTCCTTTGCTCTAGTGTCTTCTAGTCAGCTTTCTGAATCTTCTCTCGTGTTTGCCTGAGGAATTGAAAGCTTCAGGGTGAGAATAAATAATAAAAAAAAAATTGTGCCATAAAAGGTGCTGTTTCCCATTCTTATAGAAGTAGAGAAATTGGTCGTTCAGTACATCGGGTTTGTTTTTTGGCTACTTCCTTTGGAAACATCTGTAATATTCGGCTTTTGGAAATCTCAAGAGGAGCAGAGGAGTAGTTAAAGAGTTAAAGGCTGACTACATCAGAAGTGGTTTTTTTTTTATTTTTTAATTATTTTTAAAAGTATTCTAACACTTCCTGCGTTGGGTTTTTGGGAAATCTTATTTCTCAGTGGCTAAAAACCAGCAAGTAGTTACTGGAGGGCTACAGGAGTGAATGGGAAGATTACTAGCCACTTATCTGGATGCGTAAATTGTATTCCAGCAAAATGTGTTCTGATGTTATGAAGTGTAGCACTAAGTTCAAAGTTGTTAGGAAAATGAAATGCTGATTAGTTTCTACTACCAGTTTTTTTTCTCTGACATGACATGAGCAGTATTAATAGTTACTCAGCTTGTTTTGTTGGGTTGGGTTCCT
Organism: Numenius arquata; assembly: GCF_964106895.1. Lineage (NCBI taxonomy): Eukaryota > Metazoa > Chordata > Aves > Charadriiformes > Scolopacidae > Numenius > Numenius arquata. Next base: position 128,812,999 of record NC_133577.1, read on the forward strand.
CATGTAGCAGTAAGCATTCTATGTTACATTAATGTTAGATTTGTATTTAACTATCGTTTGATCACTAGTTATGGTTTGAGGTGAGTTTTGCTTTTTAGCTGTATCTGTAGCCTTTCGTTTCTTGAAGCTATCTTCTATGAAGAAATTCCTATGTTAGGACAGAAAGTAAAATGATCTTTTAGCCAAAACCTAATAACCTCTAGTTGATGGCTAGCATAATTTTGTTTATGAAGTTGTGAGAGTGTGGTTTGGTTTTTTTTTTTTTTCTTCTGTGAAACAACTGTAAAATAACATTACGAAATTCTGTTATTTTTCAGATTCACAGCTTGAATATGTTTTCAGTTTGTTAAAATTTCCAAGCTGCTAGCCAAAGTAACTCAAAATTCGAAATACCGTGCTGTGTTCCTTGTCATGCTGCCAGTAAACACGAGGCCAAAATCTGCCCTTTTGGACTCTTAGAGACTGACACGGCAGAAGTTGCTGTTATCAGTGAGGTTTGCGTATTTGGGGAAGGCATTAGTTAGTTCGGCAGCGATTTGCATCAGGCATTTGCTATATAATTCTGCAGATAGGTGTACTGACCTATACACCACTCTTAATAGCACAGCAGGGAGGTTTATATGGGAGGAGAGGGCAGGAGGAACCATGTCATGGATAGATCTGTGAGAGGGAAAAATACGTCCTACATTGCTCTGTGAGAGGGAAAAATACGTCCTACATTGCTCACGTATTAGAGGAAGTTTCGGACTCAGAGAAAGCAGAAGAAATAACTTCTCTCTCCTTTTATCAAGAGAAGGCTTCCACCTCTTTCAGTTTAATTAGTTCAGCTTCAGTTCCTTAGCACTGAAATGCCCAGTTGTGCAGGGTTTTGACCTACTTGACAAGTAATTTTTACATTTCATGTAGCACCTTATTAAAGAACCTGGGAGGGAGAAGAAGATACTTATTCGGACAAAATATCGAAGAATAATCTTTTTTTGTGTCTGTGAGCCTTGTTTCTGGCTCTGTTTTTGTGGTTACTCCAAGCAGAGATTTTTCTTTATATTGTGTCCTTGAAAGCAGAAGGTGTTGCAAAGACTGATTGCCATGAAAGAGCTTGAAGAAATGCTGGGTGTAATTCTCATACCAGTTTGTTGCTAGCATGGGAGCTCCTAACTAGGCTTCAAGATTTTTAAGCTTTGGTGTAATAGGAATGAGCAATCCTTTCTTTGTGGATATTTCTTGCATTTTTCCAAACGTACACTATTTGTGTGTGTACTGCTCTTAGATGGGGGACACGGAAATTAGCTTGAGAGAAGTATTTGCAATTATTGTGCTGTGTTTAATGCCTCTGCGACTGTCCTCTCTAGTACACAGAGTTGCAGTCCTTGCCTAGGCATAACTTCCAATTATTGAGAAATATCCCCTAAAATCATCCTTGTGTGGGTAAAGAACTGTTTAGGTGACCTAAATACCTTCCTCTCCTGTTGAAGGGATATTGATTTTTTTAATTGGTTTCCCCCCCACCCCCCGCCTCTGCTGGGCACCTCTCACTGTGGAGTGACACTTCAGCTGGTCTGAGTAGTTATATTTGTTTCTAGATGGATTGCTGTGGTACATGCACCAAAAAAAGCCCCGTGCTGAGATATCTTTATGGTAAAAACTGGAGGGATTCTGTAGCTTTAGGCTTCAGGTTCAACACCCTTAATCATAGTGTTTTTCCACCTCAGAGATGAATGTGGGGGGGGGAAAAAGCAGCAGAGCAAAGAGTGGATAGCATGAGGAGTGGCCTCTGCAACTGTGTGGCAGGGTGGGAAATACACTGATTTTTAGAGGGGGACGTCTCTAAGCTCTTGCAGAGGCTCTAGTAGGTTTGTGTCCAGCTGTGGTGTGGAGTCTGAAGTGGGTGAAGGGGAGAACGGATGAAAACCAGCCATTGGGAGACGCGAGAAAAATAAATGGAGTCGCACCGAGGATGCTCGACTATTACCTCCAAACTTTGTGCAAAAGGAAAAATGAGATTTTGGAGTCACAGCGACAAGTAATGTTTATTTTTGTGTGGCCGTGTAGCTCGTTGCTGCACTTAATATCTCCTTCATCCAGGTCTACGTTAAATTATGGCTGCTCAAAAAGGAGGTTTAGACTGTCTAAAGAGCTGAGCACTCCTGTGGAGGCCCCAGAAGGGCAGAGGAAAGGATGAGGTGTCTCCTTCGTGTAGCCTGGGAGCCAGGGAAGAGGTTCAAAAACGGGGAGATGATCCAGTGGGACACTTCACCTTTCCTAAATGGCATAGAATTCACATTACAGTTTCAGCCCTCCTGCTCTTCTGTTTCTCTTGTTTCTTTTCCTACTCCTGTGGAGTAGTTTGAAAAGATTAAATTGAGTTTTCTCTGCCTGTGCAGTGCTGGGGAAGCATTTACTTTATATTCCCTGTACAACTTAACATCTGTGCTTTCCTTAAAGCAGATGATTGCTCCATGAGAATCTTGATGTTAAAAATCACCATTTCTGGTGTTTTTTCCTTTTTGTAAACAAGATTGTTGAAAGCTGTGAGTTAACTTGGGAGGGGGGAACATGTTAGCAAGTTGATAGCTTTACATCTTTTTTATGGTAGTAACTGCACAGGATTCTTATGCACATCCTGATATGTTTTTTGGGCTTTAGTTGGCTACCAAGATTAGAGAGTTAATTGTTAAATTTTTCTGTGAGAAGCTGGTATAAGTTCTGAGAAGAACTTCTGGGGGGGGGGGGGGAAAAAACAAACAGAGGTGGACGCCTCTGCTGTTTTTCTGGAATGAGGTGGGAAGGTGATAATACTTGGGTTTAGTTTTCCATTCAGTAAACTCAACATTATGAAGCTGGCCTCAAGTTCATCATCAGGAAATGTATGGTCTCGGTCCATTTGAGGTGGTCTGTGGTTTGGTTCAGTGTTTCAGTGCGAGAAGCTAATGGATAGGCTTTGGGCTTTGATTCTTTAGAGCTCAACAAATACCAGATTTAACTTCAGTTTGGTCTTGGTCTGTGTGTTCAGGGCTGAAGACAGATCAAAGGTGTTACCCTTACATGCAGTATTTTGTCACTCTGCCGCCTTGATAGGTGGAATACCCAGGATTAAATTTATCTGTGCACTTGGATTTAGAAGTAGTAATTTTTTTATGGTATTAAGGTACCATATTGCCAGTGCTCATCTTGTTCAGAGGATAAAACTAAGCAAGAAGGAAGTTTCTTGGGCAGAGTATATGCAATGTGGACAGAAGATGGGTGACTTGGTTTTTCTGAGCAGTTCACTTCTCTTCTGTCTCCACAAACATGCACCTACTTAGGAATGGCTCTGAAAGCATCTCGCTTTGTATGCTGAACGATGAAGTAGAAAGAAACTGTCTTGAACAGCATGATTTCAGAGCTGTAACATATGAAGTACCTACTTATGGATATATTAAAATCAGTTAAGAAACATGTATTCAGAGTCTCTTTGGATCTTATCTAAAAAAATCTTCTCCTGGTGACAGTTCCCTGAAGTTGTCATAAGCCTTTACCAATAGGTTTGTAGAAACACTCTTTAAAATTTAGAGAATCATGCATTTGAACATATGTTTTGTGCACAAACACATTGCAGAAAAGAGTAGATCTAGTTTGTTTGAAGTGTAAATACTTAAGAACCTTTAAGAGCGCAGGAACAGCTTTAAGACAAATTTTTGGTTTTTATTTCCACAAGGAGTAGGTCAGAAAACCCTTAGTTCAACAAGTTAATCTCAGTGGTATTTTATAGTGGTTTTGAAGACAACAAGCAATTTCTCTGTGGCAAAAATAGTTTCTGTGGAAGGCAGGAAGGAGTGGACTCCACGCTGTTGCTGGTAACTACTCATTCATATCCCATAGTGCCTTTTCCTGTTGATCAGTTACGGTCAAATAAAAAGGAAACAGAAGCATTTGTAACGAAACCACTTGATTTCACTGCAGTTTTAAGGAGTCAGGGTTCACACAGTTTTCTGGGGAACTGGAGTTGCTCTGAAAAGCAAACCCAAGTCTTAACCTGCAGATTAATTGATAGATCAGTGCAAGATCGCAGATGTTATCACAGAGAGGTAGAGAAGCCTTAGGTGACAGGCTGCAGTGTGTTTCAAGGGTCGTTTAATATTTTAATTATGTTTGTTCCAATACACCGATAAAACAGTATTAGCCAGAAAGCTGCAGAGATTTAAGCTTTAAAAAAAAATCATTAGATCGTTTTTAAATTGGAAACTGACAGTTTTCCCTCCCTCCCTCCTCCATAACTTGCAGACGTTACTAATTTTGTAACATTTAAAATACCCAAGCTTCTTGTCTTCACCATTAGGGAAAATAATTGTTGCTGACAAATGTGGAAATAAATGTACTATGAGGAGCAAATACTGTCGCTGGTGTGCTCGTGATTCCCATCCGTGTCAAAGCTTGTTGCCTCTTTGAGCTGTTTTAAATGATGGTATTTTTGCTCTTTTGCTTTAAATCAAGCTTCTGCTTTGTAATGATCTGCTGTGTTAATGTTGCTCGGCGCACGTTGCTTTAAATGACTACTTTAACGTGACGTAGCTGGTAATTTTCCTAAGCTTACTTAAAAGAACTAGAACTTATGTCAGATCAGAAATACTGAATTTTGTTTAATGGTCAGAAGCATTCTGTTGAGATAGTATTATTCATAGCCTGATAAGACTAACGCAGTGGTTACTTGATGTTTATGCATCCTTTTTTTCTCCTTTTCCTTTCTTCTCCAGTTCCACTCTTATCCTGGGGACCTAGCTTCAATTTTAGTATCTGGTATGTTGAACTTAATGGCATTGATGATCCAGATGTGGTCCAGCCGTGCCTCAACTGGTACAGCAAGGTAGGCCTGCATTTTAGGTGCCTGTCTCTTTGAAGATTTGTACTCTCAGAATCTTGTGAAACTTCTCTTACTGGAATTATGTGACCTTTTCATTCCTTGAATATCAGCTATTAAAACAACAAACATGCATAGTTAAAACCCAAACCACATGGCTGACTTAAAGTGAATCTTTTTGAATTGTATCTGCTTGTTCTCTCTCAAACCAAAACCCAAAACACCCCCCCCCTCCAAAAAAACCAACCAAAAAACCAACCAAACAAAAAACAATCAAAACCAAAAAAAACCCCACACAACCCAACAAAACATTCCCCCAAAGCCCCCAAGCCCCCACCAGCAAAATAAAACCAAAACCCCAACCCCTGGACAAACATAAAAGAAAGGAACACTGAGTCAAAGGGGACAATATTAGTAAAATAGTATTTGTATTGGAAGGGAAATGAATCTTTAAAAACCAGATTGCATTTTTCCCTCTTCTTGCCTTTTGATTAGTCATTCTTTTACCATACCAGTCCTCTCTAGAGCTATATGTGAGCCTAGAGCCTTTTGGGTTACGTATGCAGCTTTTGTTACAGGGTATAAAAATGAGCTTGTTTTAAAGAGAATCCACAGTGGTGTCTTTTCTGTTGCAGCTCCTTGCACTTCTGACGTTTCCCTCTTACTGTCTTTTTACTGAATACTCTGGAACAGAGGGGAGCTGATGCCACTGGACTATGAGATGAGATGATTTATGCCATTTGTCACTGATAGACAGAAAGTTCAAAGGGTTCTAAACATTATTTGTATAAACTGTTTAATTGAGTACAACAGATGCCTCTCCTGTGGGAGAGAAGTGCACATTGACAACGAGAATTCATTTTGTGGCTGGGTTTTATGCATAGGTCTTCTGGAACAATTTATGAAATTCATATTGTGTTGCAGAGAAGACGTCCTTCCCAGCTGAATAAGACTGGGTAGTGGAGCAGCATATCTCTGCTTCCAGAAGGAAAAACTTTAAAGGGGAAAAAGGTTTGTGGGTGGCAGTACCAACAGTTGGCTCTCCGAACGGTTTATGGTTCTGCCAGAATGGCAAAGGAACTTTGTGACCACGTTGTCTGGCTCTTCCCTGTTTATACCAACATCACAAGCTGCTTCACGGAGGATTTAAAACCAGCACTAACAGTTAGAGTGGAAGTTGTCTGTAGCCGCTTTATGATTAAGGTGGTAATTGTGATCATTAGTCTGGCGATTACTGATGTCCAGTCCTGAAAAGTCCGGTTGACAGAGGCTGCTGATGGTTTTCTGTGCTTCTTTCTGCTGCCGCTGCACATGGTGGTGTCTCTGGCATTTTTTTGACCAGTTGCTGCAAGCAGGAAGCTGATTTTTATTATTTTTGGTCAGGAGCCATCTGATGATGATGTCAGCATCTGTTTTGTTCGGTCTTATCCCATGGAATCGACACTTTTCATGGTCAGCATGTATGTAGTGACAGCTTCTTCAAGGGGTGCCAGTATTGTTTTTCTAAAGCTTAAAGCCCTAAAGCGGCAAAGCGGAGACTTAGTCATGATTGTTTGGGCTCTGCTAGGATCAGTTGCCAAGTTTTTGGCGATGAGTGCATGTCTCACTGACGTTGTCCTCTCTCACGGTCCTGAGAGGCCGCTGTTGCCGGATCCACGTAGGAGGATACGTGTTGACCCATATTTGGGGGAAGGCAGAAAGGTTGACCTGTTTCTTCTAGTTCTTTGAGATGGTGCGAATATTTTCCTTGCGTGTTCTTGGAAGGCTTTGAAATTTAATAATTCTTCGCTGCCTGAGACATCAGATGAGAAGAAGTTAAAAGTTTCTACGCAAAGCTGCCCATCCTTTTTGATGTGTGTGCTTCAACCAACAAAGCGTCCCTTCTGACTCCTGAAAGCCTTACCACTTCGATTTTACTCAAGTGTGGGCATAATTTTTTTAGCAACTATGAAGTGGCAGTTTATCGATGCCTATCACTTTTGGTTTTGATAACAAACACTGAAATATTTTTAATTCTACCGGTGTATTAGACAGTGTTAATATCTTGGTCTCATGCTCTTGCTACATTTTTAACCAGAGGAATTATTTACAGCTTCAGAGCAAAGCTATTATTTGGGTTGTCATCTCTTTAAACCTGTATGACAGCATTTTAAAAAAGAGCCTTTTATATACTTATTATACACCTTTTGCGTAGAAAAGTTTTGTACATTTAACCTCTGAAGTGCTACTATAGTGCCATAGAATCATAGACTGGTTTGGGTTGGAAGGGACCTTAAAGATCATCCAGTTCCAACCCCCTTGTCATGGGCGGGGACACCTCCCACTAGACCAGGTTGCTCAAAGCCTCATCCAGCCTGGCCTTGAACGCCTCCAGGAATGGGAAGTCACTTAAATGTCACTTAATGCAAACTTTTACATTGCGTCGAGTGGCCAGCCTGCATCCAGCAGTTTATAAGCTTGGTCTGTCAGTCACGAGAGGCTCAATGGAAATACGCCAAGTCTGAGTTTTGTCTAACATCTAAACGAGAGGAGCTGGAAGTGCAGAAGCTGTTTTTTACTGCTGTGCAACTGTCCTTTTGCTTGCTGTCCCTTTGAGCAACAAAGAACCTAATGTGGGTTTGGCCGTGAGTGATGAAAGTGAACATTTGCTTAAAGACAGTGTCTTAGGTATTTCTTAGGAAAAAGAAATAAAAGCTTTTTTTTTCCCAGTTGTGCTGTAAAACTTTGTTTTAGCTTTAACATTCCTTTGCCACAGTCTTGCATTTTTATCGGTACATGTCCTTGGCCTTTTTCATGTGGGCTGGGAACTGATATTCTAAAAATGCATAGTTCTGGCTATTTGCAGCTGTGAAATACTGATGGATTAAGAACTAAAAATATAGCACATGGCCGTGTTTCTTTTTAGCTATTTCAGTTTATGAGATTCTTGCTATAGAGCCATTATTTCAAGAGCACTAATTTTTGTTGAATGTTGCTGTTAGTTCCAGGTTTTCAGGAAGATTCTGTTCATTTAAATACCATAAACTTCACTTTTAGTAGTGGTGTCCATTTAGGAGTAAAATCTTTTTGCTGTAATTTGATCAGTCTTATAGATGCTTAAGTTACATTTGCTTTTTACCACAGTAGATATGTATTAAGGATGGAAATTGAGATATTTTTTTTTTCTTGAATGCCTTAGGATTTAGGTTTGAAGAGTCTATTTAAAATAAGTGGTTCTGCCACTTAAAAATCTGTGTTACTTCTGCATATTGTTAGCAGCTTTGAAAACACAGTGGATGATTTGGTAGGTTAATAGCACAAGCTGTAGTTGTTACACAGAGTTTACTGTTTCCTCCTGTTTCTGTGCCTGGATGTTTGTGTCCCCCCTCCCATGGCAGGTGGGTTGGAACTCGATGACATTTAAGGTCCTTTCCAACCCAAACCATTCTATGATTCTATGGTTTGACCCAGCGTAGGGGTTTTTGAGCCTTTCCCACCCCTTCCCACACCTGAGTGGGAAATGGGCAGCTTTGGCTCATCTGTGGTGGGAAAGCAGAGGTTCTGCTTCAAGATACGTGGGAATATTTTGAAGGTAAAACTTTGGCGTCCGCATAAATCCTCGCCTCTGATCCGAAACCCTCGCGAACCCACAGGATTTGGGGATTGGTCCTTCTGCCTTCCCATTGCAGTGGTCACTGCAAATATTCCTGTTCTCGTGGCTTTTTATTTTTTTTTCCTTCTGCTTCTAGAAAAGCTGTGACCTACTTTACTCTTCTAAATTGTTTTGTTATGTAAGAGTCATACAATCAAATTACGTAAGGCCGATAGCGAAGGCTTTTTCCTGCTCCAGCCTCTGTCTAGGCCTCGAACAGCGGGGCCAGGCGGATGGAGGGGAAAGAATGGTCACTCCAGAGATCTGGGACGCTGTACACTCTTTTCTTGTATTAAATGGGATGATATCAGGTTGTGTAATTTCTATGCTGTCGGAAGTTAATATAGAAAGAGAGAGTTGGGGTTGTTCAGCCTGGAGAAGAGAAGGCTCCGTGGAGACCTTAGAGCCCCTTCCAGTCCCTAAACAGGCTGCAGGAGAGATAGGGAGGGACTTTTGATCAGGGAGTGGAGTGATAGGACGAGGGGCAATGGTTTTAAACTGAAAGAGGGGACATTTAGGTTAGATATTTGGAAGAAATTCTTTCCTGTGAGGGTGGTGAGGCACTGGCCCAGGTTGCCCAGAGAAGCTGTGGCTGCCCCATCCCTGGAGGTGTTCAAGGCCAGGCAGGACGAGGCTTTGAGCAACCTGGTCTGGTGGGAGGTGTCCCTGCCCATGGCAGGGGGGTTGGAACCAGATGATCTTTAAGGTCCCTTCCAACCCAAATCATTCTGTGATTCTATTATTCCGTGAAATAAAGCCTGCACAGCTTGTAATGTTTTTTCCATAGCATTCCTCTGTAAATTGCTCAAGAGCTTATGTGCAGCATGTGTAAGAGATCCTGCTTCTGGCTCTGGGCAGCTTCACAGGTAGCTCCCAGCAGTGCTGGTAAAAGAAAAATCTACATGTCTCATAGGTTTTCTTGTGTTCCAGTAGTACCGTGAACAGGAAGCCATTCGCCTTTGCCTAAAGCATTTTCGTCAGCACAACTACACTGAAGCTTTTGAGTCGCTGCAGAAGAAAACCAAGATCGCTCTGGAGCACCCTATGTTGACAGACCTGCACGACAAACTGGTGTTGAAGGGAGACTTTGACGCTTGTGAAGAACTGATAGAAAAAGCTGTGAATGGTAAGAGAATCAGAGGGGTCTGGTATATTTTAAAAAAAAAAACAAACAAACCACAACAAAACATTGAATGTTATTGCTTTGAATGTTAATGTACTTAGTAGTAGAATTGGCTGCTCCATATGCTATTTCATATCTGCTGTGGTATACTGTCAGCTCTTGGACTTGTGAGTATGTATATTATGAAAGCTAAAAATTCAGCCATGAGATCTCGTAACACTGCTACTTTTGGAGTCTCTTTTCCCCAGAGATGACAATGTGGTGCGCTTAAGAGTGGGTAAAAATAAGTTCTTCATGCAAGTGGCTGGCAAGCCTGAAGGTGGGCTTAACTATCAGAAAAGTCACTGGAGTGGTGAACAGGGAAGCACAGAACTTGAGTTCTCACTAGTGATCTGTATCATGGTTTCTGGTTAGAGTTTACCACCTAATTGCTGTTTCAGCAGAAGTTTTCAGCTGTATTTGAATGAGAATGCTGTTTTGCTTATGGGGAAAATAGTCCTTGGAGAATGGTGTAGAAGAAGTCACAGTGACTGGAGGCAGAGCCTGTCTTCCCTTGCAGAGCAGGACATTGGCAGCTGCTTTCATTGTAACTACTGGAAACTTTAAAGTTAGAAGCATTGTCTGTAAACAGCTCTCAACTCCGAAAATGGGGGAAAATGTGCTTTCTCTTGAAAGAATGGGATACAGAAGGAATTGGGCTATTGCACTGAAGTGTCTTTGAAGACCTGTGCAGTGGTTTTGGATCACAATCTGATAAACAGAGGGACTCTTGGCTGTGGGTGTAGTGCTGCTTTGATTACATGCAATCACTCTTCACAGGAAACTTGTACTGATATAAGAAGAGAACCTTGTGTCCGATGAGAGTAGAGTTAGGAGCTTAGTGGACCGATTTTATGGATGTCTAGCGCCAGAGATGCTTTTTCTGGGCCAATCGGTCATTTTGTAATTAATTTCAGATAGATGCCAGTAACCTGCTTGACTCCCATCAGTGTGGTTTGTACCACTAAAGTTGCAAGTGGTTCTCAGGATATGGTAGAAATGATAGATTTAAAATAAAGGATTATCTTCCATGAAAAGCACTGCCTCTTTGTGAGGAATCTGTTGAACTAAGCACAGTGTTGGGGAACTTAGTGCAACAGGTCATGGAAAACTGCAGTAAATGGCTTTCTATGGCTTTTGGCTCAAGGTTTCTCAACTATATAGATAGAACAGCTGAGCTCTGCCCTGGGCTGAGCTCCCTCAGCAGCTCCAAGCGTTGAGACTGCGAATTGCCAGTGTTCATCCTCGCCCTCCGGAGTGTTGCCTGCCCTCCTGAGACAAGGGAGAGTTGTTGGCTGGGATGGGAGTGTGAACAGCTTCCTGCAACGCAGGGGCATTTTGCAACTGGCAGCTTCTTCCTGATTTTTAAGGGCAAGTGAGGGTTGCAGGATGAGAAAGCAGCAGGGAGCTGTGACTGGCTGTTTTGCAGCATTTCTCAAAGAGTCCAGTGCCTGGGGGGGAGCTGATGAGCCCACCAATATGAGGCAGGATCTGCTGAGAGCCAGAGGGGTGCTATATGCTGATGGTGATGATTTTATCAATGCATCGGTCTGCTGCCTTGGCTGTGGCTTAATCTCGTCAGTGCCTAGAGGCTGTCATCTTTCCACTTCATTGCAGGCTGTAGTAGAAACTGTTTCTTCAATGGAATTTCACTAGAAGTCTAGAACATGCTGAAGAAGTTCCCTCAAAAAAGGACTTTTTTTTTTTTTCTTGGGCACAAATGAAGTGAATATTTGTGGCCTCATTTTTTGAGCTGTTGTACGGGTTTTTTTTTATCATATTTAACGTACTGCATTTATTCTATCCAGCAGTTTACCCCTAGGACTTGAGCTGAGGTGGTGTTTCTGTTGCCTCTTGTATGCTGAGAGTGGGGTTGCTGTCTGCAGTGCTCGGCTTTTCCAGGTGTTGGAAGTACTGTCAAAGGACTCCACTGGTAGAAAACTGTATGTCTTACACTGTCTGACCAATGGGCACTTGCTTCTTGTTAAATTTGATGTGCGTAATCCTGCTTCTTGTAATCACGTCCCTTTTTGGAGGCTGAGGAACTCAGGATCGCTTAAGCAAACGAGTGGAATATTGTAGCTTGTCCGATCAGCTACCTTTTTTTGTTCCAGCAAGTACAGAAGCAAGTATTTCCAGTAACAGACTGTGGATAACTTAGCAGGAGAGTCGTTGAGTAGCATGATTGTTTTGTCACTGCTTCCGAGGGACAGAATAATATGCATGAGGATGTTTATATTGCTTCCTTTTAATCCAGCATCTGGCCAACTGAAGTCAAATGTCAGTGTACGCGTCTCCCATTGCTCCATTGCAATGATTTTGCTTGTCTTTGAATATATTAACCTTCCTTCCCCCATCCTGCAATTATTTATGCTGTCTTCAGCTTTTGTACCCATGTAAAGCTCTGTTGCCTCCCAGCATCCTTCAGAGAGAAGTGCTCTCTATCCTGAGACGCTGAGGTTGTAGCTCATATTTGCTTTAAGATGACACAACTACTGGTTTTTACTAACTGGGTCAATCCTGCCCTTACTCAGGACAGTGTGTCCCCTGGCCCCTCGCTTGCTGGCACTGGTGTTTGTGCTGCCCCATGGCAAACGAGGTCAGGGAGCTGATCAGGCTATGACGGGGGAGAGGATAGGACAGACCCCTTCTGATAGCCAGAAAAAAACTGGAATAGTTTCTCCAGAGTTATACAAGATGACAGTCGAGTCAAGGTGTTGAATGTACCTGGTATTTAACAGCTGGATCTTATCTTCTTGGTAGGGTGGCAACAGATGTTCTCAGCCTTCAACGTGTTCTCCTGTAGTATTGCTACCATCTGCTCCTTGTGGTCCTCCACAGTTACCTGTCCTTACTGGTTCTGCATCTCAAGCTCCTCTAGTTGGAAGAGGCTCGTTAGCATCCAGCATTTCCCCGTTTACTTTCTGAGCAGCTTTGCTGGGAAGTCTCCATAACTTGCTGCTTAGTCTCTGAGGTGTGGGTATTCTTAGGACTGAACTCCCTGATTTGTTGTTTTTTTCCCAAATAAAAGCAGATTAACTTTAGTCCTCTGTATGGTCCGTGTAGTGTAGTTGAAGTGTAGAGTTAATTGAGATACACAGATCCTTAAATTATCCCTGAAATCGTTCAAAGAGCGAACTGTTCTGCAGCAGACTGGACATGAATATGTGAACTTCCGACCCGTTGCTGATCTGAGAGTTCATTGCCTTAAAGGAGCAAACAGAAGGGCAACGAGGGTGATGGAGATACTGCACACTCCGTTCAACCTAAAATGTCTCTGAAGAGGCTAATGTTTGCAGTGGTAGGTATTTAAAAAGTGAAATGTGATGCATCTCTCGCAGGCTATTCCCATAGGCTTAGTCATGTAGAAAAAGAGTAGGTGGTCAAGAATTAGTGCTAGCAGAGCTAAACTCTTGTTCTTTTGCATTGCTAATGATGAACGCTGTCTTCCACCTCACATCACCAGATGATTTCTTTTGAGAGCTCGGTGGCAGGCAGCCACACTTTTCCCGCAGATTCTTTTGACTCGTGCCTTACACTTAGAAAACGGGCAAATGGAAACTCTGGCAGCTGCCTGACTTCCTCTCAAAAAGAAAAGGTTCCCTAAATCTCAGCTGGTTCACAGACTTGGTTCAAACGCTTCACATTTGGATTCATTCCTATAGCTTTCAGGAGGCCTATATTATTGAAGAAAAAAAAATAATCTGCTTAATATTCCTACAGAGAGTATGCAGAGTGCAAATTACTTAGCTGAACTGTTTGCAGCTACTGGAAATGTAGAAAGCTGTTTGAAATGGATTGAAGATCTGCTGGTTTCCTATTAGTATTCTAGGGACCGAGGTGTTCCACCTGGCAGCTCTTGTGTCAGTATGTGATATGTGTTTATCTGTTGACAAGTTGGTCCCTGACGAAGAAGTTGTGATGCACAGTCTGTGGGCTTGAATGTCTCTCAAAACTCAGGATGTACTGGGCACTGGTGAGGTCCCACCTCGAGTGCTGTGTCCAGTTTTTGGCCTCTCACTACAGGAAAGACATTGAGGTGCTGGAGCGTGTCCAGAGAAGGGCAACGGAGCTGGTGAGGGGTCTGGAGCACAAGTCTTGTGAGGAGCTGGGGTTGTTCAGCCTGGAGAAGAGGAGGCTGAGGAGAGACCTTCTCGTTCTCTACGACTCCCTGAAAGGAGGGTGTAGCCGGGGGGGGGGGGGTCGGTCTCTTCTCCCAAGGAACAGGTGATGGGACAAGAGCAAACAGCCTTAAATTGCACCAGAGGAGGTTTAGATTGGATATTAGGAAAAAATTTTACACTGAAAGGGTTATTAAGCATTGGAACAGGCTGCCCAGGGAAGCGGTGGAGTCACCATCCATGGACGTATGTAAAAGCCGCGTAGACGTGGTGCTGAGGGACATGGCTTAGTGGTGGTTTTCGTCAGTGTTAGGTTGACAGTTGGGCTAGATGATCTGAAAGGTCCCTTCCAACCTAGACAATTCTATGATTCTATGCACAGGAACAGTTGTATTCTCCTGGAAGCTCTAGACACACACATGTACCTTAATTTTACTACCAAATATGTCTGGATTCGGTTCTGAGAAATATGGATGCTGGTTTGCTGCTCTGTAGTACTGGGATGTATGGAGGGGAAAGGCTTGCTAGGGATGCAAAGCCTATGGTAGGTAGATGGTAGGGTTTGTGTAGAAGATGCATATCTTGTAGGGATTAGAAAACAAACCTTGTTTCATTTTTGTTAAGAAGAAAGTGCAAGAGATTATTACAGCTTTGAGGCTGGAAAAATATTATGCTTTTTCTTGTTGCTCCCATGTCTTGAGGAATTTGTCGAGTAACGGCTGGGTTTTTAGTTGGTGTCATCTTTGTTTTCTGCAACAGCTTTTCTTTGGAAGGATTTTTGTGACTACAAAACCCTCATTCTGTTTGTTTCGGGTATTTTTCTTTGGTTCAAGAAAAATGTTAAAAAACCAACCCCAACACCCAGAAATTATGGGCTAAATGCCACTGAAGTTTTTTTCAGCCATTGGCAGTGAAATGAATAGATTTTACTAATCCTGTCAAGAGATGTGTGTTGTCTAAAGAGAAACATAGTACAACTTTAACTTGTTCCTGATTGGCTTCAGCAAGATAAATATTTTTGTGTGCAATGTTTGTCCTAATCCTTTCCAGGTAACCTGTATTCGGCTGACAAAATAAAGGCCGCGCTTATCAGGGAGGTAGAATTTACTAAGCTTTAACCACCGTGAACTTCATGTTGTTACATCCAAAATGCGTCACGACCTGTTGCGAAGGGCTTGAAAATAGTACAAAATAAAAGTACTGGGTTTGGCTGTAATTTTAGAGAGTAAACGTGGACACTGAAATGAGAGGCCTCCGGAGCAAACGAAAAGACTTCCTTTAAAAACTTGCACTTAGCACTTTTTTTTTTTTTTGTCTACAGGAGTCTTGACATTTATTTTAAACTAGTGATTCATTGGAAACAGCTGACAAACCTGAGCAGGCCTAGATCTGATCTTCAGTGCCTTGCAGAAGCTTTGGGGACCTTTTGGTCAGCAGCTCTACCCCTGGCAAGAAATATACGGAGAGCTCTAGAATAGGTCTGGCATGGGATACAGAATCCACCTAGAAATCCTCCTTTTTTTCTTTTTTTTTTTTTTTTTTTTTTTTTTTTCCCCCCCCAGTGGTGTCAGACAGGTGGTGATTCAGCTTCCAAAACAAGCTGCTGCTGGTTTGTATTGCAAGTAGAATGAATGTGGAACTGCTACCAGCAGAAAGAAACATTTCTGGGAAGCGAGCTGGAGCGTTTCCAAACCAATGTCCCATGGAAGACAAGAAGCATTATTAAAAGAGGCTGAAGGCACAGTAGGGGAGAAGTGTCATATCTTGACAAGTGCAGCCTGTGGGTGTTGAGCATGGGAGGGAGGTTAAATCACCCTTTCAGATCGTATGTGGTGTAATTCATCCTCTTGAGCTATTTATGTCCAATTATCTATTGGCTGCCATAGGGATAAATACGGTTTTATGTTCTGTCTTGAAGACCAAATACCCTAATGATAACCAAAAGGCTGGATTTCAGTCTAGGTTTGCGGCTAGAAAAATCTGCCTGAGTCAGCGTGGGACTTCTCACAGCACATGCATTTGTTCTTTTGAAAGTTGGCTTTTCTGAATCAGAGTTCATGAAATCTCAAGCTTAAAGCCCCTCACGTCTTGTCCCAACTTCATAAAGGCTGAAGGAGTGGGCCTTAGGAACCCTGCTCTTAAAACCAAAATAAACCACTTTTCTACGTACGTTGAGCGAACTTTTGGCTTTCCTCAATTACCTAATGCCTAGGAGAGAGCTGATGTTGTTGGCTCTAAGACATGTGAGAGTAAAATCTGCCCTGCTTTCACAGATTGTTTAATTTGAAAAACTTGCAGATCTGAGTTTATGAAAGTTGAAAGCAGTTTTGTATTCTGAGACCAAATTCAGCACCTTTCAGGAGCTCTTGAGTGCCCTTATTTTCCTATTAGTTGGTCTCTAAATAGAGTATTTATCTTCTCTCAGGAAGTACTTGCTGGCTTGGGTTTTAATTAAAACCTGGATTTCAGTCATGACAAACTACAAGATGCCAGGAAAAGCTTTAAAATATTCTCTGAACATTGTGTCGTGCTTAACAAAGATTTTTTTTTTTTTACCTTTTTGTAAATAAATAGTTATATGTGCAGTAAGGATTATTCTTTTTTGTCTGTATGCCTACCGAGGGATTTTCTATAAATAAACAGATTCATTCATAATCTGTTAAATTCTTACCTCAAAGCCACAATTACTGGGATCGGAAGAACTAAAATGTATTAGATGCGACTTAATGATTTAATTTTTGCTTTCTCTGCTGAGGAATGTAAAACTGATTCCTGAGCCAGTTTGGGTATTACACGATTCAGGACCCCTGAATGCATCCCGCATCCGAGTGCTGCGTGTGCCCTGTACTGTTCCAATACAAAACTGTGTAAATCCATCATTCACGGAATCCTCAATCTACTTGGGGTGGAGGGTTTTAGACGTGACATTTGAAGAAAAACAGCAACAAGTTCCCCAAACGCTTGCCTAAGCCTTTCCCAGACTGAAGAGCGGTCCCAGAGAACGTGGGTGTTATGAACGTCCTTTTAAAAAAATTAATGTTGATGTGATAGACTGATAACGTGTATCTAGAATTAGAAAGTGTCCTCTGGGCGCTGAAGAGATGAGATGCGATAGGTGTACGGAGGGAGAGGGGAAGGCGCAAGGGGAGCTTGGATGGAGAGTGCTGGAATTAATGCTTCTTACAGAAATGCTGCCGTTGGCATATCTGCCCAGTGACCTAATGCGTCTTCTGTTTCTCTTCTTGCTTAACTTTCTGAAGAGAATGTAAACTGTTATTTTGTTTTTCATCCACTGCTTGGTTGTCCCATATCGTACCATTTAAACAATCTGCTTTTCTTCCTTTTTCTTCTTTAGGTGAAGCTCCAGAGATGCTGCCTGACCTAGTTTTAGCTTAACATGTACTAAAATGGTTGAATTTTACATGCACTGGCAACTTTCCTCTTGCTTAAATAAGGGGGAGGGATTCTATTCTTAATTAAATACACAACACTGGAGATTTATAGACAGTTGGCATGACCTGTTTAGTGATGGTTTTTTATCAGAGCTAGGTTGATGGTTGGACTAGATGATCTGAAAGGTCCCTTCCAACCTAGACAATTCTATGATTCTGTGATCTGGCAGGCAAACTGGGTAATTCTTGATTGATCTAGTAACGAGTGCTCTTTTTATTTCAGTGCTTACACACTTAGTTTGTTAAACTTGTTAATGGACTAACTGACGTATATAGAGAATTTACTTAAAATTAAGGCTTTGGAGTAGCATACTGGGTTGATTTAGGCTGGAGTCACCCGCATTAAAAGCGATTCTGTTACAGTGGGAGTATAAATGTTTCATACAACAAAATTTTTGTTTTGCAGATGGCTTATTCAATCAGTATATCAGCCAACAGGAATACAAACCTCGGTGGGGGCAAATTATTCCAAAAAGCACCAAAGGTAAGGACTTTTCTTAAGCTGTAACCCATGTACTGCAAGTTCTGTCTTGTTCATTTGAGGATATTGAGCAAGAAACTGATGCAAGAAAACCTCCTCTAGGCCAGTTGTTCTAGGGAATGGTTTCATCTAAGAAAAATTTGCATTTGTCTGCAAACGCAGTGAAATGAAACCTGATTTCTGGTTGAGTAAGGAACACTACAGGAACACTGGCTGTAACTTCAAGGATAGCTAATCAGTTCAGAAATAAAGCTCAGAATATAGATTAAGCATGAAAGCAGTTACCTGTATGACTGGATTTAACATGTGGAGTCAACTTAAATGTACAGCAGAATGGTAAATAAATACATTACCTTAATGGGGAGGGACTCTATCATGGAGTGGAGCAATAAGATGAGGGGTAATGGTTTTAAACTGAAAGAGGGGAGATCGGATTAGATATTAGGAAGAAATTCTTTGCTGTGAGGGTGTCAAGACCCTGGAACAGGTTTCCCAGAGAAGCTGTGGATAGCCCATCCCTGAAGGTGTTCAAAGCCAGGCTTTGAACAACCTGGTCTGGTGGTAGGTGTCCCTGCCCGTGGCCAGGGGGTTGGAACTAGATGATCTTTAAGGTCCCTTCCAACCCAAACCATTCTATGATTCTATGATAACAGGGAGCGTTTTAAATTTGAGATGCGTTGGTTTGAAGTCTTGGTCTGTTACACAGTAAATCTAAACTGCAGAATCTTTTTTCCATTACTCTCTACCTTGAGAGGAGATTCATAGTGGCAGCCTTCACTACAAAGTACAAAGATCGCTGTCATGCAGCAAATGCAGGATTCAAGGTGACAATCGCACTGTACCCAAACCTCTTGGGAAGGGTTATCTATGAATGCAAGCAGATTTCTCTTCCAGCAGAATGTTGGTTGTCTTTCTAATGTCGCTTCCCATAGATGACGCCTGTCCTGAATGCTTAAGAAATCTAAAGTGGTTGGAAAGCTGCTTTAATTGGGCAGCTGGAATTCCCTTATATGTGGGAATAAGTAATTGGTGCAAAGCTGGCTCTGCTATATCTATATTATTACCTCTTGGCTTCCATCCCATGGGCACATTGTCCTGTCATTTGAGTATTTATTCTCACTGCTCAGGCTTCAGGCAGCTCTCAGGTGGGGAGAGATGGAAGAGGAGCAAAAGGTTGTCCATGTCCTCTCTGCTGGAGAGCTGCAAAGGTAGCTGAGACCTCATTTGTGGGGACCTGGGTGCTTCAGGAACTCTCAAGCTCCTTTCCAAGGCTCTCAGAATAACAGCAGAACACTGTATTCACTTTAACTATCTGTAGTGTCAGTCACCAGATAATTCAATATAAAACTCTGTACAGTTTTATAATGTACCGAAGGATACTACCTGGACAAAATGTTGTGCTGGTATTTAAAGAATGGCGAGTTACTAAGCTGCTCTGCTTCTGTATAGTATTTAGGCCATACGTGAGGTTGTATTTTCCTTTGATTTAAAAATCTTATAACGGAAAACTCTCCCCTCCCTCTTTTTTAAAGGCGATGGGGAGGACAGCCGACCAGGGATGAGAGGTGGCCATCAGATGGTTATAGACGTTCAGACAGGTGAGTAGTTGCTAAGTTTCTTAACTAACTTAATTATTTAATCAGATATTTTTCACATAAACATACAAATGTATTTTTCTACAGTCTTAATTTCAGGTTTTGAGGAAAAAATTGCACTTTGTAGTAGATGGATTAAATATTCTGCTTTCTCTCTGGAAGTATGCTCCAACTGCCTTTTCCACCCCCTTCTTCCCTATTAGTTCTCTGTTACGCCTTAGCCGTTGTCTTAACTAAGAAACCAGAACGATTGTTTTTAATTTTTTTATCCCTCCTACCCCCTATGAGCAGGAGCTTAAACAAGAGAAGAGAAATTAGGGATGATCATTTTTCTTATCTGCTCTGTACTATCCTCTTTGGAATAGTTGTCAAGCAATAGATCTTATGTGTTTAAACATTCTTTGTATTTTGGTTGGACTGGCTTCTAATTTCCGCAGTGTGCAAGAAAGTCCTGTTAAATATAATTTATTAGACGTTTTTTACAAAAATGTTTCCTATAGGAGTTTAAAGAATGGTTCAGCCTCTGTTTCAAAGAGCCTGCAGAGAAAAAAAAGGGGGGAGGGTATAAGTGACAGTTCTGGTGACTGTTATTCTCCATAATTTTCTATATCTTCGTCTTGATTTTATTTAATCAGAATTCTGTGGTACGTCATTCCTTTCTAAAATAAGGAATGCATCTGCCGGCATCTTTGCTGAGTAAATGATTTGTAGGAGTAAAAGGCTTGCTCTTAGGAAAGGAGGAACAAGATCAGGGTGTGAGTAGCAGAGAGGGACATAGGGTGGCATTGAGGGGAGCTGGCAAAAAATTGCCATTGCCGTATCTGTCATGGTCATACGGGCAGGGACTGCAGCATGTGATAGGGTAGTACCTTCGAGAGTAATTTGCTAAGTCATAGTGAACAAGCAAAAATGCGAGCGGTAGCTGCAGTCTTTGGCTTTTACTCAGTGTAGTTACTGCTCTAGAGGAAGCACTCGAGTTATTTAGTATATGAAAGCAAACTTTTCTTTTTTTTTTGGTGGAAGAGGCTTGAGGTTCATTAGAATAAAATGCTGCGGGAGGATTGCTGGTGTCTGCGTCAAAAGAAGCTGGGAACGCTCCCTAGTGGCCTTGGTGAATAAGTAGACAGTGACTGTTTCACAAGCACGGTGAAGAAACGCAAGGCTTGTCAACTTGGAACTGATAGTCCTTTAAACCTCCTGAAAATAAAATATTCATGACAGTGTCAGTTTTTATTCCTGTTGGTTTTCTTAAGTCCTAGTAAGTCCTTTATCTCTGCCTTTAACCAAAGTTTTCACTCTGCTTTAACAAGGCAGTAAAAAGCATCAGTATCTTTCTTTACTTGCACAGAAGTGGCTGGAGAGCACCCACAGAGTGCTCCCGGTGTGGGAGAACTGGGTCTCCCTCCCTCACGCTCGTCCCTTCTTCACTGCAGCTTTATCCAGCGGTGGCAGGAGGACTTCAGAAAATTTCTCTGTGGGATATTTGGGAAGTTGCCCTTAGTTTTGCTTCCAGACCCACCGAGGCTTGTAAAAGGCTAAACGTTTTTTGAGATTATCAGTTTTGCTGTTTAATTTGACTGATAAACAGGCTGGGGGAAGTTCTTGGTGCTGTTCTTCTTAAAACCAGCTGTTCTGATTGCTTGAATTTTCCTTTTGAATATAGGTAATGTTTAATGAGACTGTGGGAATTTGGCCAGTTATGTCGGCGTGTGTTTTACAGACTGGAGCTGTAAAGCTCCCTGGCTAACCTTGAGCAAATCTGGTATTAACAGAAAAAAAAAAAAAAAAAAAAGGAGCAGCAGCTTATTCTTTCCCTCAAAGTCATTCTCCTTTCCTCACTCACAGACTTGTTGAGTTGTTTTTCTCAGAATTCTTTGGAAAAATGAGCTCACTTTGCATTCCTTGTTAGAGAGGTGAGGTTCTTTTCAAAAATGAATATTTTCTTCACATTTAATCTTTTAGAAATGAAGCGAAACACCAAAATCGTACCCATAAGGAGGTTTTGAAGTTTCGTATCACATATAATAGGCGTTGGAAGCAAATTTTAATCTCTGATGTCCAGACCTGCCGTAGCTATAACTGAACTCTAAATGGTTCTGCTTTTCGATTAACCTCAAGGAAATATTAACTGGTTATTACTGACTACAAAAATGTAAGTTCATTTTTACTAGGTTTTGTAATAGTACTGTGCCTGCTGAATGCACGTGTTTTAGTGTCAGGATAGAGGATACGGGTTGATAAGTAGTTGAGCTAGATCTCAAGTTACTGATAGTGAGTCGAGTCACTGAGACTCTGTTTGCGTTCTGTTTCAGGTAGAATATAGTTTAACTTGGTCTAAACTGCCTTTTAGCGTGTTTTATCTTCCAATTAGGGTAGGCTGAAAGTAACTGGAAGCAATTCTGGCACCTCTGCTGGCAACCAGTACCTTGTGCTGGTTTCCATCTGATACTCACTCTCTTAATGCCTGCTGCATCTGTCTTAGGATAACCGTAGCGTTCTTTGTGCTTTGAGAAACTTTTAAAGCTTTTTGAAATGCAAGCACAGGCATTTTGGGATACGGAACTGAGAATGCAGCCTAATATCTTCCTATATGAAGAAAATCTGGGAGTTACTTATTCTCGCAATGTCTTCGATGCTTTTAATTGTATTAACACTCAGACTGGAATGACTCTGGATGGCAGAATCACTAAGTTGGTTTTGGCGTGCATGTGCACAAACATTTAGTAAGAGACTTTCCCAGTTATAGTTGGAAACCACTGTTATGTACTTTAAAGCTTTAGACTGTAAATGAAAACAGAAGGCTCACGTTATTTCTGCTTTTTCCTGCAAGGTGCATGTCTGTCTTAGTTCTCCGTATGGGAGGCTGGAGAGTTTTCTGCACTTTTTTTAGAAAAGGAAGGGGAAGTATTTGGGCAGCCACAACCCAGGTGCATGGATGAAAACAAAAGTATTCCCAAAACACCAAAAGTGAAAACAACCCCAAAATTACTCAAGAACTGTGTTAAGTGCACTGAACTTCAGTCATGAAACGCTATATTGCTATTTATGTAGGCCCTGGTGAAATACTCAAGCAGTAAAACGAAGACTTGTGTCTAGTAGTGCGTTCCCAGATGCATTAAACCCTAATGCAGTTTTGGATGCGGATGTAGACATCTAGCACTGTTATCTTCATTAACATAACTTTGATTGTGCCCTCTTAGGACTTTTTATAATTCAGATGCGACATGCATTTCGAAATGCCAGTGCTTATTCTGGAAGGAAGTAGGATTGCGGAAGCAGGTTGCCAGATTCAAGTTTTAATGTCGGTACTTTAGAGGAATACGTGTACTGTGTTTTGGAGATTTGGTTTCTAATTCCATGGTTAAGGTAGAATTGATTTCCTCTGCTCTTACGGGGCAGACACAGTTTTATGTGAACGATGGTGTAGTCCATAAAACCATAGAATTTATTTTGGTAGCGGAATTACAGACTACATAGAAATAATTCCATTAAAAAAAAAAATCTTTTGTGATATATCCGGTTTGTTTAAACATTCATCTTTTATTCCATTTATATAAAGCCTTTTGAAGTTTTCTGATGAGCCTGTTCTAGAAATAATAGCTAAGCAACCAACATGATTTTTTTTGTGTCTGCATTTGTCTTCTCTCTGGCAAGTGAAACAGTTTTTGAAGGAAAATGTTAGCAAAATGGTCTTTATTGATGTGTTACCTCTGTTCACTCACTGAAACTACTCTGTAATTTTGGTTGTACATTATTTTGGTTTTCCTTTTGTAAGAAAGGAATTCTACGTACTTCATTTTATTAGATAAGTGAGAAGAAATCTGTAGGTGGGGAACGGTGGGAGATTCGGAGCAGTGGACACAGTGTGCTCATGGTATGTGTGGGCAACACAGTGGAAACGATGAGGCTGCTTCAAAAGAAACATGGAAAGATGAAAAAGATGAAGTGAGAGCAGCAGACGTGAAGAAGGATGCTGTTTTGCCTGAGGAAAACACTGCTATCCATAAGATATTTAAAGACAGGACTTGTGTACGAGATGAAGAGATCTCTGAAACAAAACACAGATGGCTTCTAAGCTCCGAAACACAAACAGCTGCTGAATCCTGGAGGTTACTCAACTTCACAGAGCTTTCATATTTGAGAGGAAGGCTGTGTGCCTGCCCGGACCAGCCCTAGCCTGAAAAAACTTACATTCAGCCACCATTTACACTGAACTGTGACTCAGAAACTAAGTGGTGTGAAAACTTAAGGTCTTGCTTTGTAGTTGTGCTCTAAGTGATCCTTACATAGTGGACAATGCTGCTTGCAGGCAACTAAATCTGTGTTTATTACATAGGGAGGTGATGCCCTTTTGTAGGCGGCTTTTGAGATAATCTTGTACCTAGATTTTTTGCTTCTGAGATGAGCCTTTCTTATTTCTAGGGACACTGATTCTTGAATAAACCCTCAGTGAGTTTGGGATGGGAACAAATTGGGAGGGCAGTGGTTGATGAACTAGAGAACAGGACTGTGATTCAAAGGGACCCTGAACCTGTGAGGTTCAGCCAAGACAAATGCAGAATCCTCAACCTGGGATGTAACAGCTGGGACTGACTGCATGGAAAGAAGATTTGCAATGTGGTAGAGAGCTGAATGTGTATCAGCAATGTCTCCTTGTGGCAAGGAAGGCCAACTTCCTGCTAGGCCATATCAGCAGAAGTATGGCCGACAGGTTAAGGGGAGCAATGATGTCCCTCTATTTGATACTTGAGGCCACATCTGGAGTGCTTTGCCCAGTTAGGGCTCTCTGGAACAACAAGGATGGTGACAATCTGAAAGTGAGCCCTGTGAAGGGCCACTAAGGTGGTTGGGGGCTGGAGCACATGATGTATGAGGAGGAGCTTAGGGAGCTGGTTTTGTTCAGCTTGCAGAAGAAAAGGCTTATGGAAGGATCTTGGAGCTGTCTTCAGCTGGTGGGAGACCATGGAGAAGGTAGACTCATTTTGGGGAGTGCAAAGGGAGAGGATGAAGAGTAATGGACACATTGCAGCAATGGGAATTCCAGTGAGATACTAGGAAAAAAAATAAATATAATGAAGATGATCAGTCATTGGAGCAGGGGTCCACAAAGTCCAAAATATCCATCTTTGGAGATATGCAAAGTGTAACTGAAGAATTCCCTGTGCAATCTGCTCTGTCACTGAAGTTGGCTCTACTGAGAGGACTGGTGGCCCGGATGACTTGCAGAGGTGGTTTAGGTCCATAATTCTTTCATATTCTGTGGAGAAATGTTCTACAGAGATGTGGAAATACCATTTGACCAAAGTGTTTGATTAAATCTGTCACTGGGATTGGAATATATTCATTGTGCCTGTTTATTAGAAGGAAAAAATAGGGATGCTGAGACATGGCAAGCATCTCTTGTCAGCTTGGCTTTAGCAATTTGCTGTGTAACATCCTGATGGGATGAGGAGGACCACCAAGGATTTTACCACACGGAGAAGATGGAGTTAACAGAAGTTAGAAAAGCTGATTTTGAGAACATACCTGAACTTAGACTGAAACTGCCCTAGTATTTTAGGTATTTAACAGGGATTGGAAACGCTGCTTTCTGCAGTCTTCTGAAAAATAGAAGTTACGGAGAGGTTGACAGGAAACGTTAATTTTTGGGAGCATATGTTCTCTAATACTTTGAGGAATGCTCTGGCACTTTCTAGTCTTTCACAGAGTAAGGGAAGAAAAGAATTCAGATGTTATAGAAACATTTTTGACTGAGCAAGCAGTTTAGAAATATTCACAGAACATATTTAATTCAGAATGTTGAATTTGTATTCAAAATAAACGTAGAGGAGATAAGGTTAAGATGCTGGAGGAGGAATTTGACTTCCTAAATGTAGCTGGTAAAAGCTTAGGATAAATATAACTCCTTTCATGTTTTTCTTGTTGCCTTGCAGGTAGGTTTGAAAATTCTTCTGCTCTGTCCCTAAAGCGGGATAGAGACTTGCTTGAATGAAGCAGCGTCAATATTGCTGTGTTACGTATTGCTCCGGTACAAAGGAAGAATCCTTCCCTCTGCCCGAGCAAGATGCATCCCGAATTCCCAAGTGCTGCTACAGTAAAAATAGTTATATTGATGCGAGATTGCTGGGCTCTCCTCAATCTTCCCACTCCTGCTGCCTGGAAGTTTGTGGTCTCTTCTCTGTGTCTGCCTTCTTCTTTGAGTATTTTCTGATGCGTTGTTTTTGGTGGCAATGCCTGGGAGTGCTGGGCACGCATCCGGGGTCTATCCTGTGTGCAGGATGGAAAAATAACCCTCCCCACAAAATCTGAATTGACAAATAGAGCAGGAGGTGTGATACGGGTTGGGGAATGGAATGGAGTTCGACTTTTTTTTAAAAAAAAAAAAAAGGCACGAACAAAACAAACACCAAAAAAATCCCAACAACAACAAAAAACCACCCAAACTAATTTTTCCTTAAAGCATTGGAGAACAATTGCAAACTTTAGAAGAACTATGAGAAACTGTTTTCTTGACATTGCCAGCAACAGATGTATTAAGAGATGTTCCTTTAAAATACAGAAACTTCCTATAAAAATATATGTATTGTTCTGTAATAAGACTAAAAAATTACAGTCATTCTGAATCTAGATGGTGATGGAGCCTTTCTTTCATCTGAGCTAGAGTTTTACATCAAGGTGAAAAAATAAGCTTGGCACGCTGTTCGTGTACACTTGTGTTATCACAGTTGCTCTTGGACTCCAGGGATGCTCATGGCTCACACTGACTTGTATGGTCGTACTCCTCTTTCAGCGCTTACATGCCATTTAATTCTGTCAGCTTGGATTTAGGTAACTTCGAAAATCTTGAGTTTTCATCGGATTCTTTCAGGTTTGCGATTAAATTTCATCTGAGACCACAAAGCCTTTACAGGCAGGCCTGACGTTTTGGCAAGGCCCCAATAGGATACTTAGCTGGTGCCAAATCTTTTTATTTTTCTCGGCTATCAATGAAGCTGTTGTGGTAATGTGGGTTTTGTGAGCTGTGAGAATTTATGCGCACAAAGGGACCTGCTCTTTGCAGGGAACACTGGGAGCCCTGAGTCCAGGAGGAAGGGTAATTAAAGTTAATGAACCAGGGTAACCTTTCCATGGTGATGACCACTATCCTGATGGTAGGTGAGGGTCAGGGACTATTCCCGTTTTATAATCGCCCTTCTAACTCTGCTCTTTAATTGGTGTTGGATTAAAAATTGGCCATTACCTCCATAATAGAACTGGTTTGTGGATTTTAAAGGAGTTTTTCAAAGCTCTGTAAGTCTTCAGTGGCTTGTTCTTGGACTTGGCTTTGCGTTGTGTTTTAAAGCAGTCTAAAAATGAAGTATTTTTAGCATTTGAGACCAGATAGTGATGTTTCTATAATGGGAGCAGCTTAGTTATCTCTCCATGTCAGAACAGATCCTTCTTCCTTAAATGCTTCCCATGTTCAGAGCCTTCATCTAGTTTTATCAGCAAGTCTGAGAAGACTTTGAACTTGCTGTCCATGGAGCGGTTGTAGGTATAAGGTAACAGGCTCTAAAGATGGGCCTGAAACACTGACTTAAATGGGTAACTCTTCTACTTACTTGCTTTTGCAGCATCAGGTAAGTTACTTTATGCAAGCTGTTTCCCTTGAAGAGTTACTCATCGTTGAAGTAAATTTTTCTTTCTAAGGGATGAACTAAACAGAAAAGCTTTGCTGCTGTCTCAGATGTCTTTCTAATCTCTAGATCTTGCACGAAGTGTGGTACAAGCTGAAATATCATTGACAGCCTAAAATGCACAGTATCCAAAATGTTAAATATTGTTCATTTGTCTTTCATGAATTTTAATCAGGAGGCTGTGGATTTGATTGCCTCTTATGTGTACGTAGACGTAGAAAATGACTCCTTGAGAATTGGCTGTCTATCAATCCTAAAAATTTCCATTACTAAACCAAAGCACATTTCTTTGTCCTGGGGACTGGTTCCATTCAAAGAGGTGCTTTAAGTAAGAATCAGTTTCAGTTTCCCTTCTGATACTCTGTTTGTCACAGATGTTTTATAGGTAGTAGCCTGTTTAAAGGCATTCTCTTCTTAAAATAAAATTAACATGTTCTTCCTTTTTTTTTTCTTTTTTAATAGAAACTGTTTATTTGTTTGGTGGCTGGGATGGAACTCAGGATCTGGCTGACTTCTGGGCATACAGCGTGAAGGAAAACCAGTGGACCTGTATATCCAGGGATACCGAGAAAGAGGTACGTTGTGCGAATGTCCGTATTGATAATAACGTATGAATTGTTTCACAGAAAAATGCTATCTTTCTGAAGTGCTTGTAATGATGTATAGCGTGCAGTGAGAGCCACAAAATTCAGACCTTCAAGTTCTGAAGACTTTTGAAATGCTTATACTGGGAAAATGTGAGATGGATGTGAATTTGAAGCGTTAACGATTACTGGAGGGGAAAGGTTTATTTCTCAAGAGCAGACAGGTGGGCCAAAAATCAGTTCAGTGAGTGGAACATGAGTTAAATAATTTGATAGTCAGTCTGGTTGTTCAGTCCTACTAAACATATCAGACCTGGTGCTGGTGTTGAGCTCCAGAAAAAAATTGTTTATTTTTTTAGCTTCTGTAAAAAATGTGAGGAGAAATGGACTGCTAACAGACGGAAATCTAGAGGACAGGGGTAACTGCCAGAGGCCACGCAATCCCGAGAGCTTTCTTGGTATTCTTTTGAGCCATTTTCCTTGGCCTGTTTTGCTCAGTATTTGACATATGAAACCTCTGAAATTAATGTAGCTTGGGTTATAGGAGGTAACACAAAAAAAGTCCAAGACCTTTGGCTTGTGTAATTCACTGTATACTGCGAAATGTTAAGCTTCCATGTGGTTATTGTGTTTTGAGTTCATTACTTGTTTGTCAGAACATAACTTCAGGAAATGCATGCAGCCTCTTGAAAGTATGAAAAATTTGAGCTTCCACGACTTTTTGATAATTTCAGGAGTTGATTTTCCCAACTATTTGAAAAAAGTGTAAAAAAAAGTCTTATTTCCCTTTTGTATTTTTCCAGTTTCTTGTCATAGCTCATTTTGTGAGCTTCCGTACCAGATTAAATAACACTTTAGTATTGCCATTTTTTCCTGGCAGAGGTGTTTAGAAGTTGTAATCAAGTAGGACAAATAACCTGAGCTGAAAAGAATCTCACAGTAAGGCACTTCCCTTAGCCTTCAAATCTCTGTGTGTGTCACACGCTTACTGTTTCTAACTTCCTTTACAAAATGGGCAATAACAAAACTGAACACAGTATTCCGCTATCTATCATAATAGAACTGTATAAAGGTAAAATCGTCCTTACATTTTATATCCTTGTAAGCTGTGGGGTTTTTTTCCTCTTGTTGTAAGTTGGTTTTTTTTTCACTCTTACCCCTTTCGTCACTGTTTGTGGCTACTTGTGCGTTTACTGATATGATGCTGAAGCTGGATTTAGTCTTCTGGGGTCCAGTCCTGTAGGCTGGGCTTGTGTTGCTACTGTTTGTGTTGAACCATTGGGTTTTACTATTTTTCTCACGGTTTAGCCCAACAGGTAACTGCCTTGAGATAAGGAGGGGTGTGTGTGTGTGTGACATAACCACCAAGGGGAAATTGGGACTCATCTCTTCTATCGACTTTATAGTTAAACAGCTAGACCTTCTTTTCCTTTGTCTCATGTTACAAGGAGGTTGGGAAAGTGAAGAACGGCGATAGAAAGGGTGGGACAACAATTTTAACTATCTCTTCTTTCACTTTTCTTCTTGCTTTGTAGCCACTTAGTGTGTACTTTTGTCTAACTCAGGATGCAGTGAAATGGGACCTTCCTGTCAAAAAGGAGTTACCGTGTTTTCTTCCTGCACAAACCAGTGTGAGTGGTTCTGGTGTTTAAGGGACTCATTTCCTTTCTTGCTGGGATCCTGCCTCATCCAGTTGAGCTTCTGTAGAGCTTGGGAGGCCTGGACGGGATGCGAGAGGCATCAGTGGAGCCAGGAGCAGTGTCTGTTTTCTCTTCTAGTTCCTCATGCCTGGTTCTAGCAGGGTGATGCTGGGATGGAAGAAAGAAGGGATGTGCAAAGGAGGACTGCAAAGGAGACATAGTAGAAGAGTTGTGACACAGTAAAGTGACTATAAAGGGATTTTGGAGCAAAAGAAATTACAGGGTGCAATGGAAGGTCAGGAAATTCAAATGGAAGATGGGAAGGGGCTTGGGCTGAGAGGAAAAAAATAAAAAGAATGAGTTGAGAGTTGAACATATGGGGAATTTTGAAGAAGAGACCTACTTAATAGAGAAAAGTGGGGAAAAAATGTGTGTGGCTTTAGAAGTGGAGCTCTAGAAGGACTCTATGTTGATAGAGTCTGCAGTGGAGTTCAGGAGAAGGCCTGCGAAGGCATAGTCCAGGGTTTTGGTGACGTACTGAGGTACAGTAAACTGGCAGCTGCTGTACTTACAAACCAGCAGCATTGTTTTTTGTTTTTTTTCTCTAAAAAGATCTGGATAAAACCTGATTTAGAAATGAAAAGGTCAATCTCAAATGCTAAGAAGTAAATTCAAAAACAAAGACTCCAGATGTTTCTATAATAGGGACATCAACTGTTCACAAACAATTTGCTAAAAGGAAATGTCTGTTGACATGGAATTTTAAAAAATATCCAGAGTAGCTTCCAGTAGAACTTAGTCTTGTTTTCGTGTTGTATTGTGCTTGTTCTGCTTGTAGCTCTTTTGTTCTAATTAGTCTGTGACAGTGGTAAAATTAGCCACTCAATAATTAAGCTTGGACAAGAGCATAATGTGGTAAAAGTTGCATCTTATCCAGCGTTGTCGTACGGCTAACGCACGCTAATGCTTTTGGGGTAAAGGTACTGGTAGCTTCTGTTGCAATGCCAGATCATCATCATCATCTTCCCATTGGCATTGCATTATGAAAAGTTTGTGTGACCTTTTCAGTAAACTCTCTTGCTGCTGTTTATTTTCCAGTGAGCTGGAGAATCACAGAATGGTTAGAGTTGGAAGGGACCTTAAAGACCATCCAGGTCCAAGCCCCCTGCCATGGGCAGGGACACCTCCCACTAGACCAGGTTGCTCAAAGCCCCATCCAGCCTGGCCTTGAACCCCGCCAGGGAAGGGGCATCCATAGCTTCTCTGGGCAACCTGTTCCAGGGTCTCACCACCCTCACAGTAAGGAATTTCTTCCTAATATCTAATGTGAATCCTCCCCTCTTTCAATTTAAAACCATTACTCCTCATCCTATTGCTACAATAGAATCGTAAGAAGAAATGTCTCTTTGTCACCTGAATTTGCATTTGTGATTTTTAACAGTTAGAGTAACAAATATGATTTTCTGTAGTCCTTTTTACGTCAGGAAAAAATGCTCGCAGCGCTGCTGGAGTAGCTGATGACTTAAGTCTTAGAAAGGAGGTCTAGAGGACCTGCTTGCAGTGTTGGGCTGATCCTCCAGTGTACATACCACAGTTGCTGATGGACAAACAGACCTCAGTTAGACCTTCCCCACCATCCCTTCAATGTATGGCACCGGCAAGGCTCCTGGAGTCCTTGTCATATCCTCCTTCTACAAGCCTGTATCCTTCCAAGGAGATGCACCATGGAGCAGCTCATGCCTTCTCAATGGTACCCACTTCTGTCCTTCTGTCTCCTCTATGGGGTGCTCGAGTCTGCAATAGTTCTACGAATCAGTTGGCAGGAGGCACAGCCAAAACGTGTAAAGCCTGAGAGCCTTTAAAATTTTTTTACCCTGAACCCGGTGGAATGTTCTGACAAGCGCTGTTTTCTCTGGGGTTTATTAGTGGTTGTACATCAGTAGACATTTTCAGGATATGGGAATAAATAGCTTTGAAAAACAAACCTTGTCATTCCTTGGGCATTTTGATCCTAGGCCAGTGACAATTAATAGAGACAATTAATGTGTATGTTTTGGTGTCTAATATTTCTAGTTCCCAAGCAGCAGCTTTCTGTTTTGAAGGCAAATTTACAGGAGGACAGTTCAAGTGAACTGTAGAAAAGGCTTTGCTTGCTGTAAATTGATAATTATGTGGATTTTTAAATAGGATCAAAATGCTGAGGCATGTTGATGGCTCTGGAGTTTTCATAAATGAGGCTAAAGCAGCACGAGAGTGGGCATGTTTTGTATGTCATGAGTATTCCTGTACCTTGGCTCAGTATTTCTGAGATACGTGAGAAGAGCTAGAGGATCTCCTTCAAAGAGTGTGTTACTGAGTGATTGGGTGCGTAGTAGTGCGTATTTGTAAACATGGTTTGTTGACTCATCCTCATTCTGGCTTTTTTAGAGGAAAATCCTGCTCACAAATGAGCTCTGTGAAGGACATGGAAACTGTGTAAATGGGTTAGGTTTAGGTGACGCTGTGTTTCTCAGAAACTTTTTAAAGTGTTTCTTGCCAAAGGCTCTTAGGGAGAAGCGAAGGTCTTGTCGCGGGTTAACTGGTTGAGAGGATAAATCGTTTCTCACAATGAAGGAAAGCGCAGGTCAACAAGTGCCTACTGTTCGGTAGGTTCAAAGTGATTTAGAAAATGGTTGTATTGTAAGGTGACAGTTTGCTTCGAACACCAAGTGCTTTTCCAGGTTACTGAAAGTGAAAGCTGACAAGTATAGAAAGATCTCTTAACAGTGAGAGCCAAGGTGAATTTCATCTGCTATTGTTATTTCCAGTTAAATTTTCTACGTGTCTGCCTGCGTTTCTTTGTTTGTTGACATGGATAAATTTACCCAAAGCTTCCAATGTCATACAAGCATTTCATGCATTTGTAAGAGTTTGTGACACCTATGACTAATCCTATTTATTTTTTTTGGGGGTGTGTGATGCAGAAATATGTAAGCTTATCTCTGTAAAGCTTTACCCTACACTGTTTTAAGTGTAGGAATCGAACTAGTCTCAAATATTGACTCTTTCCCACAGATGGTGATGTAGTTTGGAAGATGCTTTGAGTAACTCGAAGTGGTTTTTTTTTTTGTTTCAAATACTGTGATGTTTATGGACTTGGGATCTAATATACTGAATCTGCCATGTCCTACTTCTGAGCAGTTCCAGTTGTACAGATGCTCGGTTGTATGAGATGCCTGGTGCCACAAAAGCACATGGGGAGAAAGCAGCTGTCCCCAAAAGCCTGCGATAGAAACTTGGATACAGCAGATACACCTCAGAGCCAACTTCCTAAATAGCGTAAATGCCTACAAAAGTAGGGACAAAGAAAGCAGATGCTGAAGTGAACCGAATGAAAAGTGTTCTAGGCTGATCCTAAATATCTCATGCTAATCTTTTATTTTTCCTCTCTGCTTAGTCGCATAATGGTTTTAAAATGTTCCGGCCAGTGTTCTTTCTCTAAAATGTTAGAGAGAGACTTTCAGATATGCCTGACTGACTTCTCCAGTGATTTCCACACAGGCAGCTTAAGCCAAAAAAGACCCTATTGAGAGAGGAGTACCTTGATTATTTTCTTTTTAAATAAACTTTTTTGAAAAGGTTTTGATCTTTTAAAGGTAACTTCTTATTTGTCTTATGCTACCTAAGGAGCTCTGTCCTCTTAACCCTTATTTGTCTTTTTTTAACTTAGACTTTTTTTTTTTTTAAAGAAAAGATCATCTATATTTTAAAACAGCTCTGGATCTTAAGTTATTCAGTTCCATCACTTGGTGCCTGTGGTTCTTGCTTCTAGCATGAAAAAAGTACAGAAAACCGGCCAAATTTCAGTTATTCCTAACACCAGATGTTTCAACGTGTGGAGGTCCCTTTCGTCCACACATGGATATTGAAGTCAGTCTCGTAGAGAAGGGAGTACTTAAATAAATGCATTATGCATGATGTCCTGAAGGCTACAAAACTTTGGCAGCCCTGGAGCTTGTTTGTGCCAGTCTTCTGATTAGATGTGGGTTTCCAAGCCATCAGAAAGCCTTCAGTTGCAAAGGGTGCAGCTTGTAAACTACTTCTATGCCTTGATTTGTGGCGTTTATGTCCAGATAAAAATCACCACTTCAACTCCAGCTTATGATGAGCTTACTGCTCTCATCTCTGATCCGGAATGCAGCTTTATTTTATTTATATAACTTTATTGGGAACTTACTGCATCATCCAGTTCCCTGTAAATTGCAGATGAGACATTTATAGAGAGACACGCAAGGGTGGCTGTGGTTGCATCTAAGGAAAGAGGAAACATTATTCAACTGCTTAAAGCATTACACCATTTTCAGGTATGATTTAGTGAAGCGATGGGTATTAATGCAAGGAAAGCTGATTTATATCTCTTTGGGTTTTAAAGACAGAAAGATGCACCTATAGGACATGAGCCAGCTGGAATCCCTGGAACCCTGCATTTCACACTGAATGCATGGGAAAAAAAATATTTTAAAGAAACAGGAGAGTATGTGGGGGTAGAAGGTGGGAGGAAAGCTTATTCGCTTGCCAACAAGGTGAAAGTAGCTTCATACTCCAGTCAGCTTTGCTTTAGGAGCGGAGTAGTCTCTCATTTCAGCCAGGCTGGGCAAGGCTTCCGTTCCATTAACACTCCTCAAGCTGTACAAATACAAAAATCCCTAAAGAAATAGCAGTTATCCCAGTATGGTAACATAAGGGAAGCATTCTCAAGTAGTATCATAGACAAATCCTTAGCCAAATTTTCTGGGTAATTACATGCTTGAAAATGTACTAAGTTTTTGTGGACCTTGCTGTTAAAAATACATTTATTTCTGTCACCAGGTTTTGGAGGTAATTAGGAGTTAAGCTTTCTGGACTGTCTCGAGAGCATATACTGCCAGAATGGAGAGTGCATTGATACGTTGAGTTCTCAGGCCTGAAAGAGCTTAGTATGTTTGATAGGACTTAATCCATGAATTTTCTAGGGCAGGTATGAATTTACTGACGCTGGGATTGGGAAGCTTTTGGGTTCTCGTCCTTGCATTGCCCTATCCATGCGGTGGGGCATGTGCTTCATCTTTAAAAGCTCCTCCACAAGTGTTCGCTGCCGTGCTTTATGCTTACTCTTCTTAATATACGGAAAAGAAGGATTCGAAGTGGTGCTTCACAGACCTCCAGTGAAAATACTTGCACTGTTTCTTGGCTTGATTTTCCTCTGTGTAGATTATTACGAAATTGAAGATGCCTTGTTTCCGAAAGCTATGACACAGCAGAGACAAGCTGTGCGCTGCGCTTCCAGCGGTAATTGATGTGGTTCCTGCAGCTGGATAGCTAAATTATGTTCTGAGAATAGATGAAAGGTGATTTAAACAAAAAATTCAGAAGCTACATCTTTCCTCATCTGTCACTTAGTTCAAAAGAAAGCATGGCAGTCCCCACAGTTCTGGGTTTTTTTTTTCCAATTAAAAAATATTCTTCTCTGATATATATATATATTTTTTTTTTCTCTTGCCGTGTTGCTATAACAGCTAACAGAGGAAGTCTGCATTAAACTGTAAGTAGTATCCCTATCCCTGAGGCGTAAATCTCATAGCCATGGGTTAGCCTGAGGGGAAAAAAACTCTACAGCCACTTTTCTGACTTTCTAACACCTCTGGGTACAAACTACTCCTTTGTCATGTGTTTAAGACTGTCTTCACTTTCTCAGAAACATCCGAGAGCCTGTGGCTGTCAAAGTATTTAGACTTACAATGTCATGTTCATCTATCACCAGCTTTTCAAGGACAATTAATTTAAAGAAAAACCAGACGACTTCATAAATTCTAGCCTTGCTGCGTCCTCATCTTTGTGGCTAAACAGTCCATAAATGACTAGTTAATTTTTTTTTTTCTCAGCCTGTTGGTCTGCAAGTGTGACTGTAGCTAAGCCGAATAGTTTGCGTCTTGTGGCAAAAAAATCTCTCTTGGCCAGACCTTCGTTCGCCATTGTTACTGGGAACGAGAGGACAGTGTGAACTTAACGATGCCTGAGAAAATGACCTCATTCAACATCCTGCAATTGTTAATGGGGTTAGTTAAATTGGGCACACGAGGGCTGTTGTCCTGAGGGCCCATCTCTCAGGGCTGGTGAAAGCTCTGCTTCTGTGGTGGGTCGTCTGTTATATTTCATCAGCGTTACTGAAAGCAAAGTTGATGTGTAACAAAGCAACAATTTACTTTGTTAAAATTTAAGAAGATGCAATTTTATTCGCATTTTGTCGGTGTGAGTAGCGCTTGGTTTGCAGGTAAATTGTGCCTTTTGTTAAAAATAACACAGTGTTGATGTCCTTTTGCTGCAAGGTTGTCCTGTGTTAGGGTATTAACTTCAGTGCCGCTCTTGTTTGCGTTTGTAAGCTGAACCACGTAGGCTGGGTGACTTATTTTTGACTGCCAACCAAAGCCTAGACAAGACCTTCATACGCATTCCTGCAACCTGCTTCACATAAACGAAAGAATTATTTCACGCTGTTTGCGTGCTTGAAGCTCTGGGAGTTTTTTTCCCCTTTCCACTATTATAGTTGCTTGCCTAGAAATTCTTTTGGTCATAGAATGCCTTGATTTACTGCAATGTGAGATCCACGGTGTTATGTGTTGCTGGGAGGCCTCGATGATACCTTTGGTGCGAGAACAAGCCAAGTGGGAATGCACACAGCTTAGAAATGACCCAGGAACGTGGCTCCCTGGGCTGGCAGCAACGCAGGCGTTGGTTGCCAAAGCTGTTTCTGCACTGTAGGTAAACTCCTGCAACACAGCTGTCAAAAGCAGAATATTGGTGCTTTGGAAAGTTCCTGAGTCAATTCATAGGGCACACTTTATTTCTTTAGAGGTGCATTAATTAGGATTCATCAGGAGCCAATAGGTCATGTGCTAGTTTATTCCTTTCTAGAAATACTCTGGAATTAGTTGGTTCTGCAGGCAGGGTTGCTGGGAGCCTGATTTTTAACAGGTAATTTCATGGGTATAGAATATTAATAATAAATTTGTTTTCGTAGCAGTGTTCGTGTGCTGCACCGAGTCTGTGCTCGTCTGCGCTGTGCTGAACCTGCGCTGATCCCTCAAGCGTGGAGCCAACAGCCCAAGTAAAGCCTTACGTAGGGCTGGAAGGGATGGGCACCTCATGGGTCATCAAATCCAGTCCTCTGCTATCATAAGGATCATGTCGTATGATCTCTGAGCTTAATCATTTGACTTATAAGCTCATTGAACCGTCTTTCAAAAATAGAACACCGGGCCATTTATTTTTTACTTCTAGTCTAAGCAGAGAAAGTCTCTTTGTGGGATGCTCAGCTTGAGGCCATGAAGTATCAACTGTGAGAAATAAGGACTATCCCAAATGTGCGTGTGCTTAAAGAAAAAAAGAAAGCTTCATCCTGTTTAATTTTTTTGTTTGCCCACCTTTAAAGAGATGAATCAAAAGTGCGTGCTAAAAGCTGCCTCTGGCTTTAATCTGCTTCATCATGTCTGAGTCAGATGCCCAGAAAGGACTTTGCAACTAAATCTATTTAGTCGCATTGCTATAGGATGGCACTTGTAAGCAGATTAGCTATAGCTCAAATACTATGTCAACTGCCTGACTGAAGGCTGTCTTCCTTGTCTAAGCTGTGGCTACACTTAATAATAGTTAATTATTTGCAAACGATTGTCAGAAACTTTTTGGTATCTGAACATAGTAGTTGTCATAAGACATTTAACTGTTTTGTGTGGAAAAATTGTGTAGAGCCGTGGCTTTCCTGTACTGGTCCTGGGGAGTTTTAAGAGTTGTGGTTCTTAGCCAGGTTCTGATCTGTTTAATAGGCTTCCCAAAATATTTATTGGCAGAACATATTTAACAATACTCTCAAAGAATATTCTTTATAGCTGTAAAAGTAAGCTGGAATATCTGTTTTCTTCCATAAATAGTGGCAAGGATATATTAGGGTAGAGGTGCGTGGCTGCTGACTTAGTGTAACCATTAGCTTCGTACATTCCTTTAAGCTTTTACTTAAGGCAAACTTGCAGAGTAATTGAATAAATGAAGTGTACATTTGGGATCCAAAGTATTTTTTGGAGTTAATCCTGTCTTTTGTGCTCCTGGAAACGTTTGAGATCCCGGTTCCATCCTTTGCTGTGTCAACCCCGTGCGACAGTCAAAGCTTTGTAAGCCTAGTGCTAGAGCCGTCGAGTCTTGGACATGAAATGACACACGTAGCACTGATTTTTTGCCATCGTACGGATTAGAAAAAAGTAGCTGGGATGTGTTATTTATGGGAGAGTCTTGCACGCTTAAACCCTAATAGAGAGCCTGTCCCCCTGCCTGTGTGCCTGCTCCAGCCACCAGCGCTGTGGTGATGCTCTTGCGTACCAGAAGGTGTGAGACCCTGTTCCATCTCGTGACTTAGGTTCCCAGCACGTGGTCAGTGATCGCAGGGGCGTTAGAAGCGATCAGCCTCCGCTGATTTTCATTTGTGTTTTGGGCTGACGAGCCAGACAAACGCCCTGTGCTACCCTAAAAAACCAATAGATTTAACTCTTCTGTTAGATTTCTCTTAATGAGAAATTTAAAATGCCTTCTGTGAGCAACTTGTATGGGATGACAGTGTTTTATTTTGTGTATGGCTGTATTTTTTTTTTTTCCTGTTGCTGGATTTAGTGCTCATCTAGAGTAAAGCAAATCGTTTCGAGCTACAGCTTAAACATTTTGGGAGTACGTGTTAGCTGAAGACTGGCATTGATAAAGCACTAACAAGCTCCAATCTTAAAAAGCTTATAGACTTGAGTGGATGCCAAGAATAATATGCATTTCCTTTCATTTTCAAGATTGTGGAGAACTTTCCCTTTTTTTTTGGGGGGGGGGGTGAGGGTGGGTGGGTGGAGGAGGAAATGAATTATGCTCTAAAACTGGGAAATGAGAGCAATTAATCTCTGCAGTTGTGTGTAGGCAGGAGGGACTATTTGTTGCATGACAGCCCTCTCTCAGAACTGGAAACAAAGTAGGTTGTTTGTGTCTTTTTATGTCCTCGTCCTAGTTTGCTTTAGGACAAGAGCATTTACCTCATGAGGCTTATTTTTGAACTTTATACTGGAGGCAGTGTTCACATTCCATTCAGTCTTTTACAGCACCAAGAAGGGAGAATTAGTCAGCTGTTCTTTGTTTTTATTTCCCTGACTCTTGAACGGGGTCCAGGCTTGCTCCTGAGGTTTTTCATCTGGATTGGGCTGAATAAATTTTTTTATTAGATTTATTTAGATTTATTAGATTTATTATCAGATTTTCTTGCAACTGAACACCCTTGATTTGCAAAAGGTTATGATAACCAAAGGAAGCCGAGCTCCCCCAGTTTTTGTTTGGGGGTGTTGGGATGGGGAGTGGAACTGGATTCCCGCAGTCCTGTTCGTGTTAAAGCGGATTTGTAGGACACTTAGCTGCTTTTTTTTTTTTTTTTTTTTTTTTTTTTTTTTTAAAATATCATGTTTGTGCCTTAGCAGAGCATGCCAGAATGCTGTTGCTAAGATGATGCATGCTGATTCTGGCATAAACAGTTATTTGAGCAGACCCTACCCTAAGGAGTTGAGTCCCAATCCTTTCTCTCCTATATAGGAACAAATCAATTATTCTAAGGAGGCAGTGTTGTCTCTCGGTGCTGTTGTGTTGCTTTTTGAAAACGTTTTGTAAGTTAGTCCTTAAGTGGGATAATTGCTTTCAGCATTTGCAAGTTAAATGAAGAAAGCTCTAATTAGATTTTATAAAGTGGCTTAGCATGTTGAGAAGGCTTTTCATAAAGTATACTGTGTATTCACTTGGCGTTGCACAATTGAATTTTGTTGTAGCGCTGACGAAACCAAAAAATCCTATTTGGCCTCGGTCGCTCCTGGGCACTTAAAGGATTGAAAGCCTGTCTTAGGTACTCTGAGCTGGACGTACTCTCTTTTCCTGACCATCC
This sequence comes from Numenius arquata, assembly GCF_964106895.1. Taxonomy (NCBI): domain Eukaryota; kingdom Metazoa; phylum Chordata; class Aves; order Charadriiformes; family Scolopacidae; genus Numenius; species Numenius arquata. The sequence goes on from NC_133577.1 coordinate 128,852,139, forward strand.
CACCCTCATCAGGGTGTTTATCTGTATTTTAGAGACTGGAGAAGTTGCATCAAGACCAACCTGTTGGATGGAAGGATATTAGAGTAGGGTGTAGAAGCTTGGTATTTTGTAGGGCTTTAAAAACGGGGCCGTGGCACATACTCTTTAATCTGTCTTAGCCGTCATTATGCTGTGCTAATTGTACGGTGGCGCTGGGTGGCAAAGAGCCATTTTGTTCAGGTCAGTCTTAGCTCCGTGTGGGCCCTTATTTGAGTTGCACAGAAACCGAACAGTGCCCGTGCTTAGTAATCTCTGGTGTTGTTTGGTGTCCTGTAGGTTAGAAATGCGATATGCTAATGCTTTACTATTTTCACCGCAGCCTTGGCATAAGCGGAGGGACTGGCCAAAGCAGCGTAACATATTGCTTGCCATCTGAATAAGAACTTAGCCTGGTCACAAGCTCCTTTCACGTGTGGTTTCTGCAGTGTGCGTGCCAGCTGCTTCCTGAGGAGAATTGGAAAGAGTCCCCAACACTGGTGTTTGTTCAGATCGTTAGGGCGCTGTTGCTGGATGTGACTTCTTAGTTAAAGCAGACTCTGATACGGAATCATAGAATTGTTTAGGTTGGAAGAAACCTTTCAGATCATCCAGTCCAACCATCAACCTAGCACTGACAAAGATCATCACTAAACCATATCTCTAAGCACCACGTCTACCCGTCTTTTAAATACCTCCAGGGATGGTGACTCCACCACTTCCCTGTTCCAGGGTTTGATAATCCTTTCAGTGAAGAAATTTTTCCTAATATCCAATCTAAACCTCCCCTGGTGCAACCTGAAGCTGTTTCCTCTTGTCCTATTGCCTGTTACTTGGGAGAAGAGATTGACCCCCACCTTGCTACACTCTCCTTTCAAATAGTTGTAGAGAGTGAGAGGGTCTCCCCTCTAGCCGCCTTTTCTCCAGGATGAATGATATATGCTCCGTTTAGGAAGCAATACCTCTGCAACATCAGTCAATCCGTTCTTGAAGCTTCATCTGCCAGAACGTAGATCCCACATGCGAACAGCTTTGAAGATGTTTCAATGAAATTAGATCTAAAGTATAAGTACTTAATGAAAAGTCTTGCATTGATCTGTTATGACTTCAGATAACCACAGGAGCAGATGATTGCAAACTAGTCAGAACTGTTATTTGCCTTTTGTTCTGCTCAGGAATCACAGAACTGTAGGGGTTGGAAGGGACTTTTGGAGATCATCTAGTCAAACCCCCTGCCAGAGCAGGGTCACCCAGAGCAGGCTGGACAGGAATGCATCCAGGTGGGTTTGGAATATCTTCAGAGAAGGAGACTCCATGCCCTCTCTGGGCCACCTGTTCCAGGGCTGTGGCACCCTCAAAGTAAAGAAGTTTTTCTTCATGTTGAGAGGGAATTTCCCGTCTTCCAGTTTATGTCCCTTGCCCTGTCACCGGGCACCACTGAGAAGAGCCTGAGCCCACCTTCTTGCCACCTGCCCTTTAGATATTGATAAGCATGAGGTGTCCTCTCAGTCTTCTCTTTTCCAGGCTGAACAGCCACTGGTCTCTCAGCCTTTCGAAGAAGACTTGGGTTTGTTTCATCTTCTCTTGTTGTTATCAGTGTGTGGGTGAAACTGTCCTTATCAGCTGCAGGTGTGTTTGGGAATGGCAGTTAGTGTGCTTAGAGGAACAGCAAGTACAATAGATACCTTTTGTGTGTCTCCAGTTTATCTTTGATGATAAGTCCAAAATTTGAGTAAGGGTATAGAGATCTCTAATAAGATCCACTCACCTTGGGATGGCAACTCATGGATCGTCAGCCTGCCTACCTTCTGGCAGGAGGGAACAAAGGGTTGTTCTCCTGCTCTCAAACCATACTTGATCTCTTTAAATGTAGGTTAAAAAAAGTCGTGTCTGTTATTGTAATATTTTTTTTTTTTTTTCATTTATTGCTTGCAAGCGGCCAAGTTCTTTGAATGCTTCTGGAATCAACAAACTCTTTCCCATTTGAATTTGGTGGGTCACTTTCTCCATGACAAGTTGTGGCAGTATGTTCTTTGTCTGGACAACAGGCTCGCTATTGTAACTGCATGAAGGCCACGTCTTTGGATGAACGCTTGCAACCGCCCACAGGCTCTTGATTCACTTAACCACATGTGCCTTGAAGTGTTTGATTCATTTTCTAGTGTCTGCCCATATCTGCCTTTGTAAATGGACTTTGTGTCCCCCTTTGAGGTATGTACACACCACAAGGACTTCCTCAAGTGAACAACCTCAAATGTCAAACCAACGTGTACCACCGTTTAATGGAGTTATTTACTCATCTTGGTAAATGTGTAGACTAAATTGGAAACTTTTGACAGGTTCCGTGTGATCTTGTAAGTGGTACTTAGGAGTAACTCCAGTTTTCTTTGAGAAAAGATGATGAATTGGATGAAGGTTTCTTTATTACAAGAGATAGTTCATGCTGTGTCAGGCTCTGCAAGTTTGGTGGAGTTGAAATCTGAGTGAACTTGAGGTGAAGTTTCTGTGCCTGCATAGATGAAATGATCGAACTTAAAACCTTTAATAGCCCTTTCAAAAGGCAGATACTACCATGTGAGATGTGACTAGTGCACAATTAAAGAAAAGATATTTTTCCTGAATTCTTTTCTCATTTTAACATAGTCTTGGGAGTTGAAGTTTGTATGTTGTATGCATATAAGTTGTATGCTACTTATATGTAGTGCCCGTGCTGTTGATGCCAATGGCTTGAAACTGGCATTGCAGGTGCGAGGTGTCTCAGCCTCGTGTCTGCACTTGGGTAAATTTCAGTTGACGATGCAGCTTTTCAAGGCAAGGCAGGTCTGGAAATCGCTAAATGGGAGATTTATTCCTGAAAGTGCCAAAGACGTTATTTGAGCAAATGTGGTAGGATTTACTTTACCCCATAGAGCACATAGAGGTGGGGGAGTGGGGGAAGGTACTTAAATCGGTGGGTTCAGTTAAAAAACTACAATGACCTGACAAAGTGGGGAGAGTCAGGAGGCACAGGTGGGTCTTACCATTCCATCTGAAGGACGGCTGTGCCAAGGCAAATACGTGCTCTCTTTGGCAGGGGAACGATGGCATATCCTGAAGTGTCCCAGCTGCCTAACTAGAGATGGATTTTGTCTACTGGGGTTACCTTCTTGTGAAACAAGGGGAACCTTTGTGAATACACAAACTGGTACTTTTCATGCAAAGAAACTACCCTTTGCGTTTGGAACAGGGTCCTTCGGAAAATGCTATTTTGTATTTTCTAGGAACAAGGTAAAGTATGTTGCTGCCTTCTCTGTCAGGTTCTTCCATCTGACCAAAGGCAGTGAATGAACTTTTCCTGCATTTCAGGACTGTATGCTAATATTTCACTTCTGTCAGTACTTTTTTTTTTAAAGAAAATTAACTTATTACCATGAAGGAACTAATCCTCAAAGCTGTAATCACTTCAGACATAATGCTTCATATTTACAAAATGTGAACAATTCAGTTCACCTCTTCAGGTTGTCATTTGAGTTACTGTAAACAGTTTCCTGTATCTGTTGTTTAATCAAGAAATTGAGTTCTGTAGCATGAGTAGTAAAGTCTTTTGACTACAAAGATGTAACACTTCCTTTCATATTTTTTTCCAACTTAGTGAAGTGTATTCCATCAGCATATTTTAAACTTAAGCAATGAAATCAGTAGAATTTTTTACATGAAATGGTACAGTTATGAAGATGATTTTTTACTTCATAAGGCAGTATTTGGTAGCACACGGAACAAATATGGTGCTGATTATTTGGTGTGGCATGGCTATTTTTCTTTAACTGTAATTCTTCTAATATATGGTGGTTTGCTCCATCTTTGCTGCCTTGCCTAATCTTCATTTTTCAATAGATTTTAATGGATTTTTTTTTTCCTCTTTCATACTTCAGTCTCCTGTACATCTTACCTTTCTTTGGTACTTGAAATCTTAATCAGGTCTCAGGTTGGTTCCCAGACTCTCAAAGTTAGCTAGCCAGCCTTGTTCTGGCATCCTCATTTTATAAAGTACCAAAATTATACAAAATAAGGCCAAATAAACTATAGAATTTATCTGTAAGGATGATGCCAGTTTTTTTCTTTTGTCTGATATTTTGCAAATAGGGCTTTGCGCATCCTGATTTCTATTGTTTTGGAGTACGGGAATATCTCTCATGCTTCAAGAAGAGCCTATGAAGGCTCTCAAAATTAGATTTGGGAAGCAGAAAGGATGCTGCCCAGTTCTGCATATCATCCTCATAATGTCATTGAATAAGTTACTGTATGATTTAACTTGAGCACTCCTGGATGGATAAGCACATAATAATTTGACCGGGACCCTCTGTATTTCTCTCGAAGATCATAACTCATGACAGGATTGCTTACCGTGGGAAACCGTAGTTGGAGGCTGGAACGGCCCCGTATCTATTTGTGAAGGACAGGGAGTGTTTTTGTTACCTTCAAAGACCCATTATGGGATGTGATTGCTTGTGGAAGCGTCTGGTTATGATCTGTTGGAAAACAGCCTATTAATAAAACAGAGGCTCTTGTAATAGAGCACTTCTTAATCTTCTTCCTATGTAGTTATTTATAGGCTGTGACATCTTAATTTGCCTCTCATCTGCATCAACTTCTGTTATCTTAAAAGATCAAGTAGCTTTCACATGCCTCTGAGAATCACTTCTGGAGGAAACTGTTTTCTAAGGAATCCTACAAAAAAGCTTCAAGTCATAAGTTTGTGAAAAATGTGTTAAGGTTTTTGCTGGTACCTTTCTAAAGGACAAAGAAGTTACGGGATGTCGTGTTATATAGATACTTGTATATTAATCCTATATTTGTCTGATTACAAGCAGATTTTCTTGAATTCTCAAAGGATTTCCAGTTGCTGATAGTATTTAATTGCCCTTGAGTGTGCAGTGACCTACCTGGAGCAACATTAAATATGTTATTCTCTTTAATTTTTGTGCTTGTTTTCTTTATTAGAGTGGTCCTAGCGCCAGATCTTGTCACAAGATGTGCATTGACATCCAACGAAGGCAGATCTACACGCTGGGACGCTATCTGGATTCCTCCGTGAGGAACAGCAAATCGCTGAAAAGTGACTTCTACCGCTATGACATCGACACAAACACCTGGATGTTACTGAGTGAGGACACTGCAGCGGATGGAGGTCCAAAGCTGGTGTTTGATCATCAGGTCAGCTGAAGTTCTCTGTGTCTGCTAATCAATTTTTCGATCGTAGCCTCTGGTGATTTAGAAGTGCTGCACCAGGTAACAGAGCAGGGATGAGGCTGTGATCTGCACTCAATTAAATTCTAATAACAGTGTTGTCTAATGCCACTGAATACTGGTATCGAACAAGTCAGAAGAATCATAAAAAGACCTTTGCAAACCAATTCATTTGATTAAGACATATTTTATTAAAGCTCAAAGCACAGTTTATGTGGTTTTAATCAGTCTTGTTGAGCTGGGTTTGCAGAGCTCAGAGGGCGTTGGGGAACAACTTGCAAAGCTGTGTGTGGTACCTGCAGAAGAAAACTATACACAAGCCGCTGAAATGAGGCCAAGAGGATCAGAATTCATTCAAAACTGGTTATCTCTTAAAATTTGTAGCATGTGCTTGCTTTGTAGAAATTGAAACACCTGAAAGGAGTGGCTACTAATTTTTTAAAAAGCCACACCTGTCCATGTGTTCAACCTGAATACTTTTTTTAATTGTTTGATGGCTTTTGTGTACTTGAAAAAGGGTATTTTGTTCTTAATTGATTTTTACAAAGCATGACCAAGAAGCAGCACATCAGTACTCATTTTTAAAGCAGCCCAAGAACTGATTTTATTGGTGTTAGCTGTTTTGTAACCAAAGCTGCTGTTTGCCAGCACAATATGCGTTTCTGCTGACACTGAAAATTAAAGATGCGTGTTGTCTGCAGAACAAAAGCCAATCAGTCTTTCTGTTCTATTAATAATGAATACCAGGCTTCCAGGTGTTGGGGAAAAGGCAGAAGTAAATAGTCAGCTGGCAAGGCTACTCGAGGTACCTTGCTTGCCTACTTCTGAAATGTTGTTTCTTTTTCCCCCTGCTGTCTCTTAGGAAAGAATGTCCTCCCTGAATTCTTTATCAATCTGCGGCTCTTCCTCTTCTCTCCCTCAGCACCTACTACGATAGCGCTTTTTGCTTAACCTTCACAAAAACGTGCTGCACTAGAAGTGTTTGGTGTAGGCTTTGCTGAGTAGCATCTCTATCTCACTGTAATCTTGTCTGTGGGGTTGTTTGGTTTTTTGTTTGTTTTTTTTTTTTTTCTTCTCCCCCCAGTGTTTTGCAACGCTCTGCGTTGTACTGACTCTGAAAATATCACCTGGAGCCAGGGAGGTTTGTTTGATTTGTTCTGCGGTGCATCTCTTGTGTGCCATAATGGGAATTCAGGCTTCGGGGATAAATCTATTTCTGCTGCAGTCTCATCAAAAATCCTTAGCCAGGTTATGGCCCTACTTTATGATGAAGTAATAGGAGTAACAATAAATATATGCTTGGGATGGAATCTGAGTAACAAATTGCAGGATGGTTTCGGGTTGGTTGAACGGTAATTTTGAGTTTTTTCCTTGTATAGCCATTGTTAAAGGTGATACTCTGTTAACTTGCTGACAGAATTGGCCATGGATCCTGGTGAAAAACTCTAAAATCTTTTCTGCTGGAATCAGCAGCTGGAGGCAGGTTTTTTATGTGATGAAGGATGCATGTAGCCTCTTTTTTTTTTTTTTTTTTCTTATTAAATAACCAAGTTAAAATTAGACTCACATTTTAAATAAAGGACTGTTTTCTGAGATTAATACCTGTCAACTGTGAAGACACGTATTCTTTTCTGCTCATTAGAGGTTGAGGAGATGTGCAGAGTACTCTCTTACAGGTATCGCTTTGCAGGGGAGGGATGTTTAATCTTAAATCTTAGCGTTTTCAAGTTGTAATGTGCTGGCTTCAAACTGCTTCTCTCGTTCTCAGATGTGTATGGATTCTGAAAAACACATGATATATACCTTCGGAGGCAGAATTCTGACCTGCAATGGCAGCGTTGATGACAGCAGAGCCAGCGAACCCCAGTTCAGTGGATTGTTTGCTTTTGACTGCCAGTGCCAGACGTGGAAACTTTTGAGAGAGGATTCCTGTAATGCTGGCCCTGAGGATATCCAGTCCCGAATAGGACACTGTATGTTGTTCCATTCTGTAAGTATCTGCACCGTGCTGTGATTCACGATGCCTGACTTTAAGGAGAACATCTGGTTTTAGTTTTTTCTTGCAAGTTTGAAGCTCTTTAATCTCCCAAGTGGTGTGTTGTCTCACTTGATTTTATGGTCGCTGACATTCTGATGCTTCCTTGGTAAGTGCAGGTGGTATTAATTCAAGTCTTGGAGCTTTCATGACATGAACTGAATAAAATTTCAAGTAAAAAACAAGGTGAATTTTCAGTAGTTGATTTTAATCAAATAATGGCAAATAGGCCATATTACAATTTGATCTAAAGAGAGGGGTTTTTTTAGAGTTTGTAGAGCATCTTAGAACCTTCTGGGTTAGTAAATACCCTGTGTGGCTACAGGAACGGTAAACTTGGCACAGGCCTCGTATTCCTCTGTGCTGTGCTGCTGCTTGTCTTGAGCAGCTGTTAACAGCTGGGCACAAATGGCATTATGGACACGTCATCCAGAGACTGATGGAAAGGCAGAGGGGTGCGGGGAGAGGGCTGTCTAGCGCTTTTAGTATTAAAAAAAATAATAAATCTTCCATTGCCTTTCCAGTTGTGCTTCTCAACCACACGTTTGCTTAAGTGCAGAACATGGGAACTGCGGGATGTTTTGCTGACATTAAACTCTGACTTGGGGGTGGGGAGGAAGAGAATTAAAATAAGTATCGTGGCATTCAAGTGTTTACTGATACTCCCAATTGAAAACTGACCAGTTTGAACAATTTACTGAGTTTCATTCGAAACAGAAAGAGAAACAAAGATCAGGATTTTCATTGTGAATACAGTGCTTTCAGAGCTTTCAATTTCATTTTTGTTTTGAGTGGCTCTCTAAAATCTGGTCAAAAACATATTGCCACACAATATTCTGCAGAGGTACCAAAGGATTTTTCAATGTGGCCCTGGGAAATGTAAGAATACAGGTTTCTGTAAGCACAGGTCATGGAAGTTTAGGGCCTTTGCTGTTTTCTCAACCATTTGAAAGAAAAATAATCTGCCTCTTACGGACTTTCCACTTGGCAAGCTTGAAAGAAGCAATAAACCTGTTATTCTTGGCTTGCTGCTTGCCTGTTCTGAGTTTAGTAATGTGCTGGTACCTGAATGGTTTCTCTTACAGTCCGCCTTTTGTTCCTGTTTGTTTTTGGTTCTTTTTAACAGCAAAGTTATGATCTAATGGGTTTTAGATGTGGAGACTGTTAATTCTTTAATATTAAACTTGAAAAATGAATTGCTGTTTTAATGTTCAGAAATTGGAGCTCGATCAGGCGAGGCTACAGTAGTTAACTATGTAAAATCTGCCTGGTCACTCTTGAGTTGAAACTCTGTCTTGGATCTGGGTTTGTGGTCTCACGTAGATCATGAAAAAGAAGTCTTTAATTGCATTTGTAAGAGGCTTTTTGGGGTGGAGGAGCTGTGAGCCCTTAATGGTTTAGCTCTTGAAACGGAGAAATCATGAATTCAAGAATCAAGAAGATCAAGAACCCAATCAAGAAATCTCAAGTTTTTATTGAGTTTGAGGATAACAAACTGTTCTGCGTAATTGTTCCTTATAAATCTTTGCAGAGTTGGAGGTAAAAGATATTTACCAAATAAAGATTGGTGGACCTGATGATAGTTAAGGCATTATTTTAAACTCAGAAGAAATATAGCTATTACTCTTTGAATAATCCATATTTTTATTAATGGTCACAGTTGGTTGGCATACTTCCTTGAGGTTGGTAAAGACGTACTTGTTTTTTTCCATTCTAGAAAAATCGCTGCTTATATGTATTTGGTGGCCAGAGATCGAAGACGTATTTGAATGACTTCTTCAGTTACGATGTAGACAGCGATCACGTGGATATCATATCGGACGGCACTAAGAAAGATTCAGGGATGGGTAAGAGTATAACTATGTATTAATTTCTTCCTGTTGGTACAAATGAGAAATATATTGTTAAGTAGGTGAAAGGCCAGCTCCAGTGTCCTGTGGTATCAGGTTGGCATCCTTAACTAGCCCTACGTACCCAAGTAAACTCCACAGAATATAGGTTAAACTTATGCCAGCTCTTTTGTCCCTCCTGTCATTTGACACTCACACAATACAAATAATTGATGGATGAAACCACATAGCACCTCAAAAGAAAAAAAAACTCAACAAAATAAGAACTAAAAATACTCCTTTGAAACTGCAGCAAAGACAGAGAAAAAAAAAGACGGAAGAAATTATTTTCTTTTAAGCCAGGAAAGGAGAAAGCTGCTTTTTTTTTTTTTTTTTTTTTCCCCTAGCTTTCACCAAGTGAAAGGTGCCATAAAATAGAAATAATCTGCTTGGTTTGAGATGCGGAAAGGTAGGTAGGATGCTCAGAGCCAGAGAATTGGAGTAGAGGGGCAGAGGTTATTTTTTGGCCTGGCAGGAGCTGACTAGAAAGATGAGACCTGTTGTCCTGTTATTGTTGTGCTAAATTATAAGGGAGCAGGAAAAAAAAGGCAGGAGGGGGAGCAAGACTTCAGTCCTGTTGGGTTCATACTGCTGGAGCTGTGTACTCCAGGCAGTTCTGTATACCAGAAACCTTTAAAAACACCCAAAAGACGTTGTAGCACAACCATAAAGAACTGATTTTATACCTCTTCTCCTCAAATGACATAAAGAATGTTCTTTTTTTCCAAAAAGGATTTCTGCATGTATAAGCACATCACTTTCCTGTGGTGCAAATATCCTGTTTTTCAGCATACAGCTCAGAAGTGGAAATTTGTATTGCGGTGTGTACTAATGTAGGAAAGAAGTTATTAAAATTTCTCATAGTATGCATATTTAGTCCCAATCTTGTTTTCTTTTCTTCAGTTACCAAAATCCCAGGAAGCTAATTTATTTTGAATTTAGGCTGCCCATCCTTATTTTGATCAGGCTTAATTTTTAGCAAGTGATTTTGCTGAACTCTTGAACTGAATTATTGATGGCTATGAGTTATTTTTTGCTCATTAATTTAGTTATGCCGGTGAGGGAGAAGAGTACCCAAGCTCTTATTCTCTGGAGTCCTTTATTTACTTGAGTTCTTCCAAGAAAGAACTAGCTTGTATTGTTGACAGTCTCCTTTATTAAGGTGCCTGCATGTTGCCTGATGCTGCTCTGCACACACCCACGCACCGTTTGTTGTCCTTAGAGCTTTTAAAGAATTGATTTTTTTTTTTTCCCATGAAATTGCTAGCATTCTGTCATTTTGCTTTTTTAAAACTGTGTTTCTTTATAGCCAGAAGCTTTAAAACATGTGGCTTTAAGCTGATACCCGTGTCTACTTCAGATTTAAAGATAACCAAGCCTGTGGCTGGAGAAGACACCAAACTCTGCTTCTCAGGATGTACATTAATTGCAACGTTCGGTGAAGCAAATGAGACTGTAATATTTAGCCCTTCTCCCTGTTCCTACAGGCCCTGAAGTGGTGAATAGTAGACTTTGTAGGAAAATGACTCATTGGAAATAATTCATGAGTAGATTTTCAGTTTACTGTTCTCCTGTGTGTAGAAAGTAAACAAACAGATTTGAACGTTTCCCTTGCTTTTGAAAGAAAATGCTGGGATTATTTGCATTTTAACAGGAAGGGAACAAAATGCTCATTACATTCAAACAGCAACTGCTGACAGGAGTATTTTCACCCCGAAAAGCAAGCCTTTTATTGTGCTCCTGTTGGGTGGTGATACACCATTTTGATCTGTAGGAACAAAGTGATTCCCTGACTGGTTGCTGCGAAGCCTCAAGCTGCTCGGTGTGTGATGAGTCAAGTTGAGGATGCCTGACCTAAATGTTCCTATAAAGTCCCATGATTACTTTTTGTTCCTGGCTCGCATGTGGCATTCAGTTCTATTCTTAGTTGAGCTATTTTGATTTTTATCCTCTCTAAAAGAACTTAATTGTGCATTTGTTTAACGTTTCCGTTAGAGTAGTGAGATTTTAAAAAGAAGTAGTAAAATGGATAGTTAAGGAATATCAGTAATATGAAGTTGTTGCGATGCTAGAAGATGATGGTAATGATACGTTGCTTTTGCTGTTCTAATCTTCTGGATGAGATATTTATGCTGTTTAGTGTTTCTTTGCTCTTAGCTGTGTGTTTGATGATGATCCTGGAACCAATTCCTTGTACAGGTGATGTGTTTGAGAGAATATTGGGTGATAAGTATCACTTAAAATTTTTAATTGAGAGTAAAGAACAGTAATTTCAGCAAGCTTAGATGTGCTTTTTTCATTTTTCATGCTTTTTTTTAAATGAACTTTTAAAAAAGTTTAAAGTTGAGCAAGGTATAATTTCTAAAAGATGGGGTTTTACACAGCTTTGCCTACTAGAAATGTCTCCTGACTTGATCTGCTTTGAACATGGGCAAACCTTGTGGCTGTTTGTGTCTGCTGAATGCATTTACCAGTGACCATGGGTTCTTTCTGCAGCTCATTCCATCAAAAAACCTGGTGCTTTCTCTTTGATGTCAAAGGAGGGCACTACAGTGAAGTTAGGCCGGTAGGGATGGTTGTCTTTCTGCTGCATAACTGTTACAAGGAAGAAATTTGTTAATTCAGCTAGAAAATAGACAAAATGGGATTGAGGAAAAGAGAATGCAACTGTGATAATGAGTTGGATTCAAAGAAAGACAGTAGTGGTAGAAATTGGAGGAAGTGTAGTACAATTGAAGAACATGTGGTTGGAGGAGAGGCAGAAATATGTATGTTGATGGACAAGCCCTTAAGCAGTTGTATACTTTTAATTACTTTAAAAAAACCCCGACAACAAACAATGAAAAATCCCAAGCAAACCCAACATGGATATGACAGATTGTATCTCTGAAGCATACATTTGTTCTAGGGATGCCACCAGTGTCAGATGTCTTCAAAAGGCTCTACTGACACCTTGCCCGGCTTCCTTAGCACACAGTCCATGGCTAATCACGGGCAGTTGTTTAGGGTCTAAGGGACCTAGGGAACGCTGGTGGTCAGGGTTCCTGGGATAATCTTGTTTGGCCCTGGCTCAGGTGGTGTGTCAGAGCTGTTGGTCAGAGGGAGAATTTCCTTCTGCAAGAGGATCAAGATGATAACATCATAGAATGGTTCGGGTTGGAAGGGACCTTAAAGATCATCCAGTTCCAACCCCCCCTGCCATGGGCAGGGACACCACCCACCAGACCAGGTTGCTCAAAGCCCCATCCAACCTGGCCTTGAACACCTCCAGGGATGGGGTATCCACAGCTTCTTTGGGCAACCTGTTCCAGTGTCTCACTACCCTCACAGGAAAGAATTTCTTCCTGAGATCTAATCTAAATCTCCCCTCTTTCAGTTTAAAACCATTCCCCCTCATCCTATCACTCCCCTCCCTGATCAAGAGTCCCTCCCCATCTCTCCTGTTGGCCCCCTTTAGGGACTGGAAGGCTGCTCTCCAGGCCGAACAACCCCAACCCTCAGTCTGTCCTCATAGTAAAGGTGCTCCAGCCTTGATCATCTTCATCATTATCATCTTCATGGCCCTCTGCTGGCCCATGTCCTTTCTGTGCTTATATGCCTTGGCATCCAATAACTTCCAAAGCAAATGAGAACAACCCCTGGATAGTCTTGTGGCCCCTTTTAAGGGTGAGGTAGTTCTTATGGGCAGATTGTGAATATTTTTTTAGCTACCAGTGAAGATCCCAGGCCCCTTGCTGGGGCAGGTGCTCGTTCCAGAGCTGCTGGGAGATGGGAGGTTTCCTGGGTAAGGACCACGGACAGAGGCGACATGGCCCAGACTGGGAAATCCTGGTTTGAAACATGAGGATGTCAGAAAAACAGTAATCAAAATAGAAAACAAAGCCAGTCCAACATGGCCAGTAGCCAACTCAGACAAGCCATCTGAATATCCCATGTTGATTGTCTTTTTGACACTTGACATGTTTTGCCCTTGTTCAGTTTAAGGTCTGCTTTGCCAGTCAGCATGTCCCTTCCCATGGAAGCACTTTGGTTTGTGAGGGACCTTGTGTGCTCTTCATCTTGTGAGGTGCTTCTCTGAACCTATCTCAAAATACTTTCCTCCTACAGTGAAGGTGAGGAGGAGAGTAGGTAGTCAGAAAAGCCTAAGGATGCTTTGCAGAGATGGTATAGCAGCAGAATTCCATTCACATTTACTAACTGACCTGTTCTTTTCCCCAAAATTGCATGTTGCTTGGGAGAGAACTGAGTGTTGGACCTCGGGTTGTTGCTTTTTCAACATGACAACCAAACTGTCCAAATGGTCTCCTCAGCTGCTCCTTGGCTGGCTGCCAAACGCAGTCTCATCATGAAAAATCCAAGAGGATAATCATTATCTTGCTGCGTCAACAGCTGGCTTGCGTGCTATCTCCGTCGTTCACCGAGGTTTGCTCCAGTAAAGTTCAGGGGAGGTGCTGCTTCAGTTTTATATGGATTTACAAGTAGGGGTATGGAGTAACTTGCTGACCTACCACTTTTTTTAAACTAATCCATCAGGGAGGTGCCAGATTCTGGTGAACAGCAAAATCCATGTGATCTAGTTTTCTGCTTTTTTTTTTTTTAATCACGAGGCGTCACAAGGAAGGAGGATACTTGCAAGTCACTTGCAGTGGGATTAGCAGTAACGTGTTCTGAGGGTTTCATAACTTGGTGGCACTAAAAGGCTATCAATGAACTCGCTTCCCTTAATTATCCTTCACGAATCTTTCAGAAGTGGTCTGTAGACTACAAGTTTTATAGCATCATTTTGCCAATGCTGTGTTTGAAAGCATGTTTAAAAACATGCCGTGGTATCCCCTCAAATGAGAGAGATGAGATTTTCTTTCCCAAATTCTGTCTAGTACTATAAGAACCGCATCTCTGTGAACTCCATTTGACTGCTGTGCAAACTCTGTGTTGTAAAAGCTCTGTTTTCTTGCTTAGAGACTGGCAGCAGCCAACGTTGTGCTTGAAACAACTGTAGCTGTTTGCACATAACAAGCCAAAAAATATTCAGCTTGCTGAAATGATCGCTATGATCAAATAAATGCCTGGAAGTAGGGACTGTGGCAGTGGGAACATACCTATTTCATGATTAAGTGTCACATTTGTAGAAAAGCTCTTCCCACGTGTTATATTTAAATGGAAATTACATTGTACATGGTTACACGGCATCTTATCGAAGCTTTCTCGGGAATTACTACTTGTTTATGTAACTGGCTGCGAACGCAAGGCCTGTGCGGTTGAATATTGTTTTCAAATATTGAGGCCGTGAGCTTTTCATTTTTGCTATGTAAAAATAAACGCAAATGTTAAGTTCTGGAGAGAGGATTCAGATCTCTTATTTTCAGTTAGTTACTGCCCTCCTACCCTGGACTGGTTCATGAAATTATGGGGCAAAAAAAAAAAATGCAGTGGCACAAGAAAAAAACATTCACTATCTACTAGACTGTTGGGAGTTGTATGGTGTTTAGTAATGTCTCTGTAGAGCTTTTCCTCTTCGTTCAGTAATGTCTTGTCATAGGAGCCAAGTTAATATCACATAGTGACAGGCCAGTGTCTTGTTCAAAACAGCCAGGTCTGAGTCCTCAGTCAAGCTGGCTGCCCACAGATGACCTGAGCGATCGCCAGGCTTGAGAGACACTCTGAACGGGGTGAAACCGATGGATATTTGCTCCAAAACTGATTTACGTGTATGTGAAGAAGCAGAAGAGAGGGGGAACTTCCATGGAGCCATACCTACCGCTTTATGCACCCCTTGGATCTAGAGTTCTCGCAGTGCACTGGCAGTACCGTGCCTGATTCTCACCCCTCGTTGTTTATGACTTTTTACTCTAAACCTTAAAATTAAAAAAAAAAAAGAAATCATAAGCAATCAGTTACTGTCACAGGTTCAATTTTGTCTCCCGTGCAGATTAAATTCCCTTCCCGACGTACATTTTGTTAGCTCAATATCACAAGTACTTTTCACAAGTTTACAGCCCGTGTCCCTCTCTAATATGCTGACCGCAATCACTTGAATTGTGTCCAGAATTTACTGCAAATCCTCTGTGCTCCCAGACGATGAAGCTCTCTTACCCCCTAGTGGAAGCGTTTGTCATGAGGATTTTATGTAGCCCTTTTGCTCTGTCAAGGATCAGACCTCCTCGGTAAACATCGTCTTGATGTTTCCGTTGTGTTTAAAATACTACAGCATCTCTTTCTTACTGCGTAGGAGCTTGTCTTATTTCCTCATTGTTTTATTTCCATGGGCTTCTTCACCAAATTTGTGCTCTCTTGTGTTTTTTTAAATCATATCTAACTTTCTAGTTCGGTCTTCCCCATGCAAAAGACTAGATATCAATTTTTTTCTACCCTAAGGCACAACTTAAATACGGTTTCTTCACAATTGCTTAGATAGGCCAGAGAGTTTATGTAAGTTGTTCCTCATCTTAGGCCCTTACTAAATGTAGAACTATATATATATTTTGATATTTATTTTTAATAACTATTTGTCTAGGCATTCTGTATTTCAAACAGTTTCAAGAAGAGATTGATGCACAACCAAGGGAAGCCTGAAATTACTTGACTTGAATTTGGTTTTGATTTCAATTGCTGTGGATAATTCCTATTCTTACTATTAAGAGTAAAAAAAAACAGAGGCACTGAACTTTGGTGGCTTTTCCCTCCTCCATCATTGAAATAATAATTTCAGCGTCAGGAAATCAAGCGTAAACTAAATACAAAAATCATTTATTTAACAACATTTCAGGAGGAGGGATGGGACTTCCATAGAGAAGTTTCATACGCTCTCTGTATCAGTGATAATATAGCAACGGTATTCCTCATGATTATAATAATTTTCATTTCAATGAGCCTGAGGTATTAATGCTCTGAAGATTCGCATGCTTTTTTTTCTAAAAACCCGGTGTGGTCTCGAATGTTCAAAGCAGCAGATAGGGTTGCAAAGACATTTTCCATGTACATTAGCATTGCTGATCAAATTTAGATGGCTCTCCTGCCAGAAATGTCGCAAATATGCCTTGATTTTTAGCCTTTTGGGTCAGTGATTCAGTCCCTGACTATGAAAGCAAACACATTACATGATACTTTTCAAAAATTAATGATATTTAGTCTATAATTGTCTTTTTGTTCCAAATTTCCATATTGGGCGACTTTCACAGTACTCATTAGTCTAATTTAAAAACTTCCTTGTGGTTTGCAGCGAAGACAAGGTATGTAGTTGTCATGCCACCATTGTTCCCTGCTTTTTTTTTATCTCTGCTCTGCCACCCGTTTCCTTATAAACCGGATTAATTTTCATTTGAAACTTTGTGGCAAAATTGGGAGGTCAAAATCGGGAGGTTTCTGCTGATGAGGGCTCTGAAGGCTCTGCCTCCTGCTTTTCTGTAAAACCGTAAGCAAGAATTTTGTCTACAAGACTCTGAATTATCTGAATATATTTCAGTTTCTACTTAAGTTTATGTAAGAGCTAAGCTGTTATATATATTAGTTTTTTTAAGAGATGTTTGGGTTTTTTGGCTTTGCGAAATATTTTGGTAGGGGCTTAAACTGTGGAAAACCAAATGCTGCTCCGAATTTTTTAATTGCTGCTTATTACTTTCTGGCCTAGCAAATGAGAAGATTGGAGACTGAAACCTATTACAGAATGGGCTTTCAAAATACCATTTTGTGTGTTCTTAAACAGAGATATTAAATGGTTTATTAGCGTAGGGCTTGTTTTCTAGTCTGTGTGTGCAGTTCACAGTTAATTGCAGGGAAGAATTTGCAAAATACAAGAGTTCTGAGAATTTTTCATGCCAAAAATCTTGACCGAAGGCCAGGAACCTTTACCAGCCTTTGTAAACTGACCCAGAAAGAGAAATGAGACAAACAGGATCTGTAAACAAAAATCACGTGCTCTTCACAAATACATTTTGGAAGGATGGTTGCCCGGGGAAACAGGAAATGGGGAATTATACAACAAACAAAAAGGACTGCCAAACAAATTTGCTGACCTTTTTTCGGGGAATTATGACGAAAACTGCTGGAATCCTTAGTATTTCACCATATTTCTAAATCTGAAGGTGGGACAGAAGAATAGCTTGGTAATTATACCACAACTATTTAGAAAACACAAACTTCCTTGACATCTTTATTCTAAAGGAAGCAATGCGAGGTTGTCAGCTATGTAATTTTTTTTCCCAGCTTTTGCAATTAAGCTTTCTGGAATTGGTGCTTCCTTTTATGGATGAGATAATAACAAAATCACCCTACTGATATCTACAAGGATCATCTAGCTCTATCTTGAAACAATTCAATCCTTGTTTCTGAGCTGGTATGCTCCTGTATAGCTCTGCTCATGCCTTTTTCTAGGAAACAGTGGCTCTCAGGATGGTTTTTGTGCTTCCCAGGAGTCACAAATAGAAAGGGAAGAAGAGAATTTGCATTGGACTTGTCCTTAGCAGGAAACGAGTCAGCCTCTTGGTGATACACTGAGGCTTTGAGCAACCTGGTCTAGTGGGACGTGTCCCTGCCCGTGGCAGGGGGGTTGGAACTAGATGATCTTTAAGGTCCCTTCCAGCTCAAACCATTCTATAATTCCACATTTCTTTTCCTCCTCCCTCTCACCCTGCTTTGGAGGGCACGTCCAAGAAGCAAATCCTTTGCTTGGTGACTTCTGCATGCCTCCTATTTTGAGCTGTGCCATTTCAGTTTGAAGTTGTGGTAAATAATGAGATCTCTGTGGAGGAGAGGTCATAGAAAATACCAGCTTGGGATCACTGAGTCCCAAGTTTTGGTTTTATGTGAAAGGTGAAGAGGTGAAAGTAATTAAAAGGAAGAAAATGGGCAAACTAAGTAGTGATGTTAAGCTTAAGGCATGCTTTATCCCAAAATACCGAAGAAGTACTTATGTGAAATCTCGTGCTTGTGCCATCGATGTTAGAAAATCTGCTGAATCGCAGGGGGAGGGAAATGCATTTGTTTGATGCTTGATCCCTTCCTGTATCCTCTGTTGTTTTCAGTCTGTAATTATTTTTATTTTTTTTTCAGTTCCGATGACAGGTTTCACGCAAAGGGCTACCATTGATCCAGAACTGAATGAAATCCATGTCTTGTCAGGGCTCAGTAAAGACAAGGAGAAGCGAGAAGAGAATGTAAGAAATTCCTTCTGGATTTATGACATTGTGAGGAATAGCTGGTAAGTCAATGAAAGGGGTGCTATTTTCAACATCCACACTGACTTCCTTTAGAAAGCAACCCTACGTGATCCTGCTCTCCCAGAAATTCTTAAAACATGGAATGGTAATGTTGAAGGCAACTGAGTTCCCTTGAGGCACCTCTTTTCCTCATAGCCTTTAGAGACACCATGGAAATAAGCCAAATGAGGGAGAGAAATCATGTGAACTTCTTTATTGGAGGCAGGTGGAGGGGATGAGGGGAAGTAAGCCTTTATAAGAAGTTTTTCCTGTAGGATATGTTCCAAGGCCAGGATTCATCGTCAGTGCAGCAAATTCATAGAATCATAGAATGGTTCAGGTTGGAAGGGACCTTAAAGATCATTGAATTCCAACCCCCCTGCCATGGGCAGGGATACCTCCCACTAGAGCAGGTTGCTCAAAGTCCCACCCAGCCTGGCCTTGAACACCTCCAGGGATGGGGCATCCACAGCTTCTCTGCACAACCTGTTCCAGTGCCTCATCACCCTCACAGTAAAAAATTTCTTCCTAATATCTAATCTAAATCTCCCCTCTTTAAGTTTAAAACCATTACCCCTTGACCTGTTGCTCCATTCCCTGATAAAGAGTCCCTCCCCATTCGGTCAAATGTAAGTTGTTAATAGCAGTGCGCATGGTACTAGTTGTTAGAAACGAAGGAAAAAGCTCTGCTGTATGAATAGTAATGGAGAAGTGCTCAAGCTAGATCTGCCAGCGCTTCGCAAGCTGCAGGCGATGGTACTTCAGCTGCTGGAGCCTGTATTCTGAGAAAATATCTCCTCGTGTGTTTGCTGTATGGTATTTGGTAGTTGGTTGCCACTGCCCCTTTCCAGAGCTGGCAGCGTTTTTGTTTTCAAGGTCTCCTCTAATGTGGGGCCAATCACTTTGAAGGGTGTGAATGCTGTTTTTTTTAAAATGAGTTTTCAATTGGAAAAAACAACTTAAGCCTGCTTGGAAATCGGTGACTAAAATGCTGGCTGTGCTGAAAAATCTGACCTGTAGCTCTGCTGTGTGCAAGACTATATTCTCCATATTGAAAACATACATTCTGCTAGCAAATAATGCAACAGCTGAAGCTTCCTGCAAAGCTCATGATATAAAATTTTCTAGAATTGTTTCCTGTTTGGCTTGTGATTGAGGACTGTGTTCAGAGGTGGTCACCCTTGGCTGATAGTTGGATGGGTTTCTTTGTAGAGCTAAGAATGGGGATGGGTTAATAGAGGACAATATAGAGAGAAATAAGAAAATATTTGGGTTTATATACCAAACAGTTCAAACTGACATCATTTCTACCTTATAGCCTTTCAGTAACTTTTTTTACTTCCTGTAGGTACTACTAATCTTTACTTACTGCTCTGTATTTCAGGTCTTGTGTCTATAAGAATGACCAAGCAGCAAAAGAGAATCCAGGTAAAAGCCTTCAGGAAGAGGAGCCCTGCCCAAGGTTTGCTCATCAACTGGTGTACGATGAGTTGCACAAGGTATGAGGGTGCAGGTGGATATATCTTGATTTTTATTTTTTTTTTTAAGTCTTACTGCTCTTCTGGTGTAGTTGCTTCTTCAAAGATGGTACAATGGATATAGATTTTTGTATAGTGTTGATGTGGTGGGTAACTTATTATTTAACTTATCTTTTGAAATTAGGTGCTGAGCTACTTTTTTATGCCAATGTGAAGTAGATATGATAGGTCCTAAATGAAATCAAAATGCAGACAGTGGGAGACACACATACTAAATCTCTACAAGTTGTCAAGTGGCTGGCTCCTAGCTGTTCTTGTACTTGAGAACACTTGAAGCTTTGTTCGTTATCTTCAGGGACTTAATCTCACAACCTGTTAGTGACTAAATGGTCACAGAGTTACCAACCTTTCCAGGAGAAAGTGTGTTTGAATGAACTAATCGCCATTAAGAGTCTGCTCTAAGAGAGGTGCCTTGCTTTGCCCTGTATGTCAGAAGCAACTGTCATTCTTTAGTACTATCTGACTTGAATGGACACGTTCATGCTTAAATAGACTTAAAATTGTGCATAGTGTCTGTAACTGCTCAATAAACCTAGGGTTTTGTGCACATTAACCCATAAAGCACAAACCCATGGATTAGGTTACTATAAATTTATTAGCCTATGAATTTAAATTACTGTGATGCGCTTACTTAACCTTTCACAGATACTCCACAACTGAAATAAACTGTTTCTAAAACTTGGTTTTAGTCTGAAACAGTCTGAGCTGAAAAAGACAAATATACTTTAGTCTTAATCGTTCCATGCAATGTTAATCAAATTTGGAAAACCCAACTATAGCCCAAAAGTCTGGAGACGGGAGGGGATTTTAAGGAAGAATGGGGTACTACTTCTGTGTGGAAAACTTGGATGATTTGTCTCCTTTGTGGACATTAATGTTGGACGGTAAATACTGTTCTGCCTTTAATGGCTCAATTCTAAGCGTAAGGTACCATGAGTTTGAGCGTAGTATTTTACAAGTTACTGTGAAGGTTGCTAAACCATGGCAGCTGCCCAGCTTTATCTGAAGAGCTGTTTGATGTACTTGTTTTGAAGAGTCTTATTTTTAGAAACCTCTGTTCAAATGACCTTTCTAAACTCCTCTGGTATAAATAAGGAGAGCCTACATCAGTGGGATGCGGAATACATTGTTTTGAGTGATTATTTTTAAAGCTGTAGAAAAAGGTAACCTGTTGGACTTCTTGAACCTCAGGGTATTTGGAGACCCTTTGTGGCATGTTCAATATCAACAGTTCAGAGTCTGAAACGCCAAATGATGTTAAGAAAAAAAAAGGTGAATAAATAAACAGTCCTTTTTTAACAGTTCCTCTTTTCTTGAGATTTGCATCTCTCTCTAAGTCCAACCTTTCATTACAAAGGTGTTTTATGCTAAAATTATCAGAATGGCTGTTAGACTACTTCACTTGTGCTACCTTGAAAAAAAAGGCATTTTGTTTATATTAAATATTTCCATGATGAGCATCTCAGAATGAGATACTAGAACTCTTTTTTTTTAAGACAATCGCAGGTCTTTTCTTTCTTGGTGGTTCTTAGCATTAGTGTTGGTTTTTTTATTTTTTTTTTTTTTTTTACTCTTTATTCAGTTAACTCTTTCCTTTGTGCCCAGGTAGTGGTTTGAGTGTGTTGCAGCGAGGCTGCTGCATTGAGGTGAGATAAACCTGCCCCTTCAGAGACCAGGGAAATGTTTTTCTCTAAAAGTCAAATTAAAGCTCTGTAAAGTTTATGGGATGTGTGGGGACATAGACCTGTTGGTCATCTCCCAAGATTATGCTGGACTGGGCTTGTTGTCACTTTACTTTGAGCATCTTTAGGACTTCCTGGCTCACTTTGCCAGTGGCCCTTGTCTTTGGGAAAGATAATGGTCTTCGCTCCCTCAAGAAAAAGGCTGTTTGTCTGAACTGTGGTGTTTCAGTTGTACACTCTCACCATCAGTGCTCTGACCGGAGTCACAGCATTAGTTTACAAAGTCCTTTCTTTCTGAGTCTTCCTTAGAAGCCATAAATGTTTCTTTTTCAAAGGAACGTGTGATTGGTGGAGTCACCTCACAATTATTTGGGTATAATCTGCTCATCCCCAAATTAAAGAAGGGTTTAATACAGGTGCCTTAATTTAGCCTCTCATGACAATGAGAATTTGGAGCCTTTGAGGACCAGATTGGAGAAGAGGTTGATAATCCCTCGGTTTGAGTGTTGTTTGCATCAAGCATTTTGAAGAAGGCAACAAGAGTTGGCTCAGATCCTTCTTTTCTGCTCCTGTCTTATGTTCTTAAGGATTTATCATGCTTGTAGGCTCTTCCTGAAGAGAGAGATCGTGTGGTTTGTGGATGTTTGTTTATAAATATCTCAGGAATCTGCTAGAGGGAGGTTCTAACAGTGCAGCTTTTTAATTATCTTAAAATATAAACAGTTTAAGTGAACTTTATTCATCTCCTAGGGGACAAAGTAAGGCTAATAATAAGATGGAGTGGCTTGTCTAACAAGCATAGTTTTCTCCCTCCAGAATAAACCTCTCCAAAGATGCTGACTTAATAAATAGCCTTTATTTAACAGATAGACACAAACAATCAACTTTTTGATCTGCCTCTCATTTGCTTAGGTTCATTACTTATTTGGAGGGAATCCTGGTAAGTCCTGCTCTCCGAAGATGAGATTAGACGATTTCTGGTCTCTGAAGCTCTGTCGACCTTCAAAGGAATACCTGCTAAGACACTGCAAATACCTCATAAGAAAGCACAGGTACAGAAACAAAAGTTGTTTTGCAATTTTCTTTTCCAAAGTGTTAGGTTTTTTTAAGTTGCTAAAACTTGGGATATCTTGTAAACTGTTTTGGGAAATGTCACGTCGTTGGTTACATGATGGTCTGCAGGTTTCTTGATTTATTTTTAATTTTTAAAAAATTATTTTAATAATAAAAAAACAGTGGGGCAGGGCTAAACTACCAAGTTAACTTCATTCTGGTTTTACAATGTTATTCCAAAACCAAAAAAATCTGGCTATTGTGTGGGGAGTCGTGGGGAATTTTTAGATTCCCTTTTCACTCTGCTGCTCATCAACACGTGTTTTGGTGCTGTCACCTCCCAAGGAAATGGAGTATGTTTCTGAAACACTGTGCTAAGAGATAGTAACAGCTCGCAAAGATGCTAATGAAGTCTGGGGGCTGGATTCCTTTGCACATCTGAAACTCAACCGTGGTGAGGTCGTTAGAGTTTCTCATTCAGAATCCCTTGAAAGATCTCACTTTATGCAGAATTCAGCTACGCTGTGATGCTTCTTGCGCTCTGGATGTTTCAGAGCTGCCTTATATTTGCTATTTAGGGCAACAGCTTTTCAAAATCAAGCTTATGGTGTTGCCTTAGGCAAGAAATTGCAGCAGCGAGACAGCCTTTCAAGACCCAGCAAATTACCTGAAGCCAATAAATAGCTCTTTCTGCATTCTTGGTGAGAATACTTTGTTACCGGGTTCTGCCCAGAGCTGGAGGCTCGCTTTTACTGAGGGTATTTTACTTCTGAGGTGTAGCAAGTGAATTGCTATACTCAACTCACGGTCACTGTGGCTGGACGACACCTTTTGCAGATTACCCACAGCGTGAATACCTACAAGAACGAATAAAGGTCTTGCCCAGTCACCTGGGGGGCTTATTAACCCATGTGTGGTTATATGTAAATGCGGCTGTACAGCCTCCGCAGACAGCTCTGAATTGCTTGTTTTCAGTGGCTTAAATTGCACTCAAAGGAGATGTTGCTGCATATTATCTGGCAGAAATTTGGGGTTCATTCACCATGCTCCCATTTGTTGGGGTCCATTTTAAGGAGACGAACGTGAGCAGCCAGGGAATGGTGTGACGGGTGCTTTGCTGGAGTTCATGTGCCTCTCTGGGCTGGAGCTGAACTGCTGCAGAAGCACTTGGCTGCCCATTATCTGTACTCACAGAATCATAGAATGGCAGGGGTTGGAAGGGACCTCTGCAGATCACCTAGTCCAACCCCCTGCCAGGGCAGGGACACCCAGAGCAGGTTACACAGGAACGTGTCCAGGAAGAAGGTTTTGAATGTCTCCAGGGATGGAGACTCCACCACCGCTCTGGGCAGCCTGTTCCAGCACTCTGTCGCCCTCAGTAAAGAAGTTCCTCCATCTCTAGGTACCACAGCAGGTACTTGCTTTGTGGACCCAGCAAATCCACTGCATCAGCTGGAGTCCTGTTTGGTCTGTTGACCTGTTTTGTCCCAGTCAGCCACAGCAGAGCTGAGCTGGCCAAGCACAAACGAGTGAGGACTTGATGGTGCCACTTATTTAAGGTACCTCAGCTCTCCGGACCATGGCAATATCATCTAAGAAACTCTCCATGAATGTTTGGAAGAAATAACATTTAATTACCAAAATGTTGTGTATAGACATAGTCTTTGTGCTCCGTGCACTGGCTCAGTGACTTGCATCTTTAAACGATTTCAAAATTTGGGCTAGAAATGTCCGCTATGGTATAAATCGCCAAGTAGATGACCCAAATAAAAAATAACAATAGGGTTAAATCTGTTAAGTGTGACTTCTTTCAGTTTGACAAGCTATACCCTGTTAAATGTAACTGAAATATATTACAAATACAATATCTTGCGTTCCTGTAAGGCAGTTGGTACAGGGCAGTTAAGTAACTGAGAACATGGGTTTTAGAGTCCTCATCTCTGCAATCCAGAATTGTCTGAGCTGCTTTCATGGGGAGGCTTAATCCTGTGTATTGGTGATTCAGAAGATGACAAACAGTGCGATGCTGCATTCGGCAGATAGGTGATGGGACGGGGGAAATAGGTAATTTTTAAAACCTCATCCTTTCTAGGCTTATGCACCCAACTCAGTGCTGCAGGGAAGTAGCTCTGGTCACTGAGGATGCTGAGCCCAGTATCCTTTTCTAAGGGCTCTATTAACTTCTTCAGGGAATTTACAGTTTGTATTCATTAAAAGAAAATGAGGAAATAATGGTGGTGGTGCACAGGATTTTATGTACACGTGTCCTTTCCAAAGGTGGGATATTAAGGCACAGTGTTCACTGAATCCAGAGGTTTTCACCCCCATCTGGCAGAAGCAGGGAGTGTTCTCCATCCCTGTACGTCCAGGAATGTAAATATCCCTGGGACTGGAGCACTCAGGGCTTGCCTGGTTTGAGCTGTGCTCCTCACAGGAGGTGCTACTCATACCTTACTTTATTTGTGGAAAACAAACGGTACTAAATGTTTTATAATTATGTGTTTCGGTCTGGCTTGAAAGCAGGTACCTCGGCAGATATGAGGCCAAGCTGCCATTAACATTGTTTTACTTGGTAATGTTTGGCTGAAAGTTCCGTTTGATAGGGCTTGCTCTTTGTAGGAGTAGTAGTACTTAGTGCTGAAGGAAACGACTGAGCTCATGTTTTCTGTCTCCTCTTTGCAGGTTTGAAGAAAAAGCTCAGACTGACCCTCTAAGTGCACTGAAGTACCTGCAGAATGATTTGTATGTGACTGTGGATCACTCAGACCCTGAGGAGACAAAAGAGGTAGTGATGAACCATCTTTGCCTTACTTATAAAGAAATGTAAACTGTGTTCTCACGTGGAAGCTTTAAGCCTCTTAAATCTTGTTTTTATTCAGTTCAGACCTACAGGTGCATGACACTTCGCTGTATCATATATTTCTCCGCACTAAAGATCGTACTGCTTTTAGAAACAGTAATTTTACAACTGCAATTCCAGATAAAATAGTTTTTGTACTTATAATAGCGAAGCCTAGGCCTTTGTTTTAATTCCGATGTACTGGTGTGTATTTTGGGAGCTTTAATTGAAATGTAAACTCCCTGAAATGTCACGAGTCTGTAGCTGGTTGCGCGGTAGGAAGCGAATAGAAACTCTTATTCACGCTGCCTTTTGGCTTGTCAATATTAAATAACTCTGGGGGAGGGAAAGAGGTTTTTCTCTAGATGATAGGTATTTCTGGAAGTAGATTGTGTATATACATTGCTCGCTAACTGTAAACACTTGTATCCTCTGCGTTTTGAATATTATCCAGTAGGCATGTCCATTTATTTGTTCCAGGAATTTGCTCCTATTTCCTGTTTTGATTCCATTACCGCAAGATGTGTCACTTTACAGAAAGAATTAAAGAAATAGTGAAAAGTGTCAGATAAGGTGGTTCATTTGCCTCTGCCATTAATTTCCAAGTGGAACTTGGGGCAGGCAGCTGGATGTACAAGTGTTCGGCTCCTTACGGGAAGTTGAGGAAGAGGAGACACTGATTCTTTCCCTCTTCTTGCGTTAATGACTTGGGAAGTGATCCAACAGCTCCTTTTATAAAACTGGGATAGAAGAATGGGTGCTGTTATTCCATGCTGTGTCTCTGGATTAAATCACTTAATCTGTTGGGTTTAACTTGTTACTTCACATAAAGAAAAGATCATTATACAGACACTCAGAGCTTTTGGGGGAGAATATGCTTCTTGCGTATGCACGGTATAGAATTGGAGGGTTAGAAGAATTGAGGAAAAAAAAAATTACTCATATCAGGGGCTTGGAACCAATCACATTTGTCATAAATCCTAGTTAGCCTTTATAAACATCTAGTCCAATAAAACATTGAAGTGCTGTGCTTTAAATTCTCTGTTAGATGGTTTCTAATTTAAATTGTCCCATATCAAGTAGTTTCACGTCTTTTCTACCCATTTCTGGCGTAGGAAAGATAGATAATGCTGCTTTTCTTCAGGTGGAAAAGGAGATTTTTATTTTTTTTAACCCATTTGGCATGTTTCAAGGGGCCTCAGTCCAATTATGCCCCAGCGTCCCAGTGTGGGAGCACTTTCCTTGTCCTATTTGAACCTGTAATAATCTATAACATACAACAACCGTTCTGATGCTCTCTTCTCCCCTTCTTCTCCCTCCCACCCACTATAAGACCGTGTCCTGTGTTCTCTGATCTCCCTTTCTCTCCGTGTCATACCTGTGTGCTGGTAGCCCCATCATGTCTGTGGAGGCCATGTCTCTCTTTGGCCAACTTCTCCCAGGGAGATCTTGCATCTCATGGCTGGCTGTGCCTTTTTATTACCTGAACAGAAAATATTTGTGGTGTCATCGGCAAGCTCCCCTCCTTTTAGTCCTTGCCGCCTCCTGTCACCGGCAGACCAAAGAAACTGCTGCAAAAGCTGCACATCTGGTACAGGAAATCCTTTAATATTCTACATTTGATATTCCCAGTTCAGTATATATAGTATTTAACTTGTCCACCTTGGAAGAATGAAGAATTTACCTGACTGCACAGAGTCCTCTGAGGTTTTGGGGAAAAGTACTAGCTTTATCATACAAGGTAGAAATAGAATAAAATGTTGAAAAAAAAAAAATACAATTATCCCTTTTCACAGAACATACTAGCGTTCTGCACTTTAATGATCTGGCGTATGAGCTTAGGTAGCTCCATCTAGCTGAGCGAATATTTTGTGAATCCTTTCTCAGCAGCCCTAATGCCTGATCCAAACAAAATTCAATAGCTTCTGTCTGTCATACTGGTCTGAACCAGTTCAGCAGAACTAAAGCTTCAGTTCCAGGAGTCTCCTAAAATCATTTAACAATTCCTGGGAGGCTTTTATGTTTGGGCTTGGGTTTTTTTGGTATGTGGGGTTTTTTTTGTTGTTGGGTTTCTTGGTTTTTTTTTCCCCAAATTGTGCTGGTCAAAAAGTTTTAACTTCCCAAGGATTTTACACTGGAACAGAACTGCCAGGTATATGGCGTGGAGCCAGGCACTGCGCTGGTACTGACTGGGTGTATTTCCAGTTGACGTCAACTTACCTTCCGGTTATCGCATCGAGTTGGCTTTTTGCTCTGGCCTTACATCTTCAAATAGCTCTGGTGCTTTCCAAGGGACTGACGCAGGAGGTTTGGATTCCGTATCAGATTTCAAGCACCGGTTTGATTGTGCGTCTCAGCCCAGACACCTACATACTCTCTCTTTATTTGTAATTGAGATCATCTTAATTAATACCAAAGGCTGATATTTCTGATAGGCTTGCTCTGTGCTGGCTGCAGCCATTGAATGTTTTAAGGCTACTTAGTGTCGCAAACCTTAAGGGAGCCTTCCCCCCCCTCCCTCCCCTGTTCTTTTCCCTCTTTCCAGAGCAATTGTTAAATTTGGAAAGGACCAAGCTGAATAGGTTTTATCACCGACTTTTTGCTACATGTGTCTTAGAAACTGGCCTGGGTGGCTTCATGTTTTGTGGATTGAGATATGGGTAGTGTTGTATAATATTAGAAGCAGGATTTCACATTGAGGTAAATCCTTGCTTTATAATAGAAATAATTTCTTCTAACTTTGTTAGGCAAGTCTCTTCAGCTGTTTGGAGTTGGATGCCAAAGAAAATAAACAGACTGTTCTTGAAACTTACTTTGGCGTTAGCAACCAATTTTGTTTAAAGTAGCGTGAATGATTGACAGTAGGAACATACCCACAGATTTTCATTCCTTTGTTGTGAATTTTAGGGATGTTAACAGGATTATAGGGTTTTTTTTTTTCCTTTTTTATTATTGTAAAGTGAAGTAGATGCCTGCAAGTAACATCTATTGCATGGGTGCTTGTTTTAGTAGTCACGGGCTACGTGCCAGCTCTGTCTCTGCTGTTGCCCACAAACGCAGATCCAGTTCCCTTTAACTGTGATTCTGCTTGAAATCTCTTAAACCTCGTCAGTTAGTTCAGTTTTTTCAAATCAGTGAATCTTTTAACCGTCTGTGGATTAATAGCTCTGACTCTCTATGTAAAGGAAGGTAGATGCCCAGAGCGCGTGGAAGTTTGCCCGTGTGTTCTAGTTCACGGAGAGATAGAGAGAGATCAAGTTGTATAAAAAAACTGGCATTTGTTGGTGTAAAAAAAAAAAATTCTGGTGACGTGGGTGTTCGTGACGTCGCATACACACAGATGTGCATTTGGTGGTAGTTTGGAAGCAGAGGCTTTTAAAGATAAAAGGATGGTCAAAATAGAAAAATCAAAATGAATGCCAAGTGTTATACTTATGTCAAGGAAAAAATAGGTGCTATTAAAGGACAAAAAAGGTCAGTGGGTCACCTACGAGGCTAAAGGTGGTGTTCTTACAACACTAGAATAATCATACTGAGAAAATTTCCACTCCTTAGTGGGCTGTAGAAGAAATCAAGTCGACGCAAAAAATGGCCAGTGCTGCCCAAGTAAAGGAGAGTAAGATGGTTTTGTACGTCGAGATTCAACTACTGGTGAAGCTCAATCCCGTGGCTGTTGTAAAACAGATACAAAGTGCAAGTAAAACTCAGGGTATGTTTTTCTTGGAGCATGGCAGGAGAAAGAGCAAGGACCTGGAGGCCAATTTGAGGCCTGACTAGCTTGTAGGCTGAGGCTGGAGGCCCCTGTTCAAGGCCGCTTCATACTTTCCATTCTTAAGACCTTGTCTTTAATAAAATTGCCAGATAAAGCCAGCGGGGCCCAAAAGTATTGTTTGAGGCTACATTAGACTGATATTTCTGGGAAAATTGAAGCCCAAATGGGAAAAATAGTTCTAGGAAGAAGCTAAGAAAAGCCTGCTTCTCTTCTTCGTGTCCTGCTGTGATTCTTTGTAAAGCGTCAGAGTCTGAGTGCTGCAGGAGCAGAGGCTTTGGAGCCAAGGAGCCTGTAGAAAAACAGCGCTCAGCCTTCCCAACTTCAGCTAGTGACGGCTCCATCCTCAAAGAATTTGAGCTGCTCGTTGCTTCTTTGAGCCTACGCTACGAGGCACCATCCCAGCAGAACTGGTCAAAGCCGAGGAACTGCTTTACGCTGTGATCTGAGCACTCGCCGTACAACCATCACGGAGGAGGAATTATATCTGATTCACCCAACCTGCCGGGTACCTCAAAATGAGTTGCTCTTCTCCCCCTGAAAGCAAAAGGCAGAGGTGTGCAGCAAATAGAGTAAAAGTTGCATGAGCTGCCACATGGCAGAAATGCTTTTTTTTTTTTTTTTTTTTTTTGCTGTAGGTAGAAACCTAATAAAGTACATTCAACTGATAATAGAACAATAATATTAGAAACACGAAGGTCATAAGCTGGAAGATACCAGAATTAATATTAGCTGTGTAGTCTTAATTTAGCCTCGCTGAATGTGGTTGATTATATTAGTTAACCTTATATTGGTCAGCCAGATTTGTATAACTAAGGCACCAGATGTATAACTAATATAACTTTATATTAGTTAACCAGATAACATTTCTCTCTAAGGAACCCCTGCCTCCATTCAGAGGGTGGGTTGGATCTCCGGGAGAGAAGTTAATTGTGTAACGAAGGGAACTGTTGTCTTTTGAATAGAGGCTTAATTTGGAAGGGATGAAGCCAGTGAGCCAGAGGGATTGTCAGAAGAGAACGGGTGGTGGTGTGATTAAAGCAGTTGGGTGCTCCTGCTGCATAATTGAATTCTGGTCCTGCCTCTCTAACGGAGTTGCTATGTGACGTTAAGCAAATTGTTTTTCCTAGATGGTCATTAATTGGGTTCTTCGTTCTGGTGCCTGATGGGAGAGATCCTAGGTGTGATTTGCTTGAGGGCTTTGCTCTTCTGGCTACAAGTAGAATTCAGAAGCTGCTGCATAATACTATGCATTTTGAAAAATCAGATTCTAGTAGTTTCAAATAGGGGACCCAGAATTAATCAGAATTTGTAGTGCTGTCGTTATGATAACAATTAAAATGATAGAAAAACTGATGAAGACATTAATTCCTTTTTTTAGAGCAGAGTTTGAACTTCATGAAGAAACTACTGCATCGGATTTATGCTGTGAAGGGTGTGTAGGAGACCTGGTCTTGAGAAACCTGTAACCTTCCTATGCTCTGGAAATGAAAGCAGGGGTCCTTTGGGAGACCATCATAGGGTTTGCTGGCATCGTAATGCAGATGCAGAGGGAACCAGCTGAGGCTCAGTGCTGTTGCTAACTGATCATCTTACCTGCTTGATTTTTCTATCTGAAAGTGCTTTTTAAATGTGAGCTGATACATAAAATGTAATTTCAAAACAAACAAACAACAGACCTCAAGGTTAACTGAAGTGCAGTGCCATCAGTGAAGAAGGAGACAAGATACTCCTTCCCCGTGAAGCTGGAAAGCATTTCGTAGCCGTGAAAATCCCATCACGTCTCGTGCAGATGAGGCTGGAATACTTGGCGGGGAGGTCTTTTCAACGGATTTTTGGTCTCAGTCGAGCGAGCTTAGTAGCTGGATCCTGCTTCCATGGTCTCTTAGTTGGGCATCCTGAGACCTAGTCTCAAACACAGCTTAATTTCTCTTTACAGCAGGGTGGCTGCTGGCGTTGCTGGGGGAACCCCTGGAAGCACGTGGCATCCGCTTTGTCCCGGCAGAGCTGGCTTCGTGTGCTACCAGGCAGCTGGCAGCGGGCTCCGAAGGCAATTGTGTGGGAGGGAAAGATGGCCAGGACATGGCATTCGCTATCAGAAACAGCACAGATTTAGCCACGGGTTTTATTGGAACTTTTTGGAGCTATTTATGCTGGGCATCTGTTTAAGTACGTTGCTGGTCTGGAGCCAAGCTACTCTGACAAGTTATGCTAGTGCTGAAACACACGTGCAGCATTGTGATGCCTTGTGATTTCACATAACCAATCCTCACGCTCAAGAAGGTGCTTAATCAGCCTCTTCTCACTCTTCTGCAGTTTGTTAATCCTGTATCTTGCCAATGGCATCCTGGGGTGCATCAAGAAGAGCGTGGCCAGCACATCAAGGGAGGTCATCCTCCCCCTCTACTCTGCGCTGGTGAAGCTACATCTGGAGCACTGGGACCAGTTCTGGGCTCCCCAGTTCAAGAAGGACGGGGAACTGCTGGAGAGGGTAGAGCAAAGGGCTACAAAGATTATGAGGGGACTGGAACATCTCCCTTATGAGGCAAGGCTGAGGGACTTGGGTCTTTTTAGTCTGGAGAAGAGAAGACTGAGGGGGGGATCTGATCAATGCTTATAAATACTTAAAGGGTGAGTGTCAGGAGGATGGGGCCAGTCTGGTTTCAGTGGTGCCCAGTGACAGGAGAAGAGGTAACGGGAACAAAGTTGGACACAGGAAGTTCCACCTAAACATGAGGAGGAACTTCTTTCCTGTGAAGGTGTCAGAGCACTGGAAGAGGCTGCCCAGAGAGGTGGTGGATCTGCTCTGGCAGGGGGGTTGGACTAGATCATCTCGGGAGGTCCCTTCCAACCCCATATCGTTCTGTGATTCTGTGGTGGAGTCTCTGTTTCTAGAGACATTCAAAACCCACCTGGACACGTTCCTGCGCAACCTGCTCTAGGCAATGCTGCTCTGGCAGGGGGTTGGACTGGATGATCTGCAGAGGTCCCTTCCAACCCCGTATCATTCTGTGATTCTGTGATCTTTCTAACCTGTTCTTAAATACCTCCAGTGCTAGCTTCACGTGAGAGCCTCCTCAAAAGATGCAAACTTATTCTGGTCCTTATTTTAGACTGGGGGTTTTTATGTGGGTGTGTTGGGGTTTTTTTGTTTTTGTTTTTTTTTTTTCTTTGTCATGTTGAAACTGATCTTGCTGAGATGTTTTTGTAGCTTCTTGCACTTAGTTGTAGATTTACCTTTTCATAGCAGCCTTTTACATTTGTGACTTTTTGCAGTTTCGTCCTTGGGCGTTATTCTGTGGAGGCTCTGTAACCCTGACTCCTTTGAACTTTCTTTACAGAGCCTGATTTTCAAACCACTTGTTTTTTCTCTAGTGCTTTCCTCATATGTTCCTAGTTGATAAAGGGCATCCAAAAGTGGTTGCCCTATTGTAGATGAGACGTAGGAGCCTCGATAACAGCAGGAGACTTGGTTCATTTGAAGATCCTACTCCTTTTCGTGCGTTTTCTACACGTTTGTCATTTTTGCAATAGGATGATCCTGATCTATTATAACTCCTAAATGCATTTTCACAGAGCCTGTGTACCCCGACCTGTTTTGCATAGCTCATTATGCCCGTTTATGTTGATTTGCACTTGGCCTTAATGAATTGCACCTTGATCCATCATTATAAGCTGGAGGAAATGGAAAAACAGCCTAAAGCCTGTCTGCTCCCATGCTGTCTGTCTGTCTGAGCATGGTGTAAGTCTGTGGACGCGGTGAATGTGCCCTGTTCTGTGAAGCAGGCTATTACTGAAAACCCAGAATGATGCTGACCCTGGGGCACAGATGAATCAGATCTGATTCATGGCTCCATTTTGATGTCAAACCACCGATAGCTGCCCACAGTAAAGTTATTTGACCCATTTGCCATTCTCTGTTAGCTTAATCTAGGTGATGCCTCACTAATTTGCCTTAAATATCATATAAAAGCATCAGAAGTCCTATGAAAGTCAAAATGGACAATGTCTATTGCCAAGTCCCCTCCATAGGGCCTGCTGCCTTGTAGAAGAAATCAGATTGATGTGATACAACTTGTTGTTGCCAAGTCCATATTGGCTGCTACTCACCTTCACCACTCCTAGATGCTTGTAAATTGTCTGTGTTCCCATTTTTTTTCTTGAAATTGAAATTGAACTGATGGATATGCAATTCCTGGCTGTTCTTCCCACTCCTTCCCTGAACATATTTGCTTCTCTTCTGTTTCCTGTCCTCCTTCTCTTTCCTTCGGGCTGTGTGCTGTAAAGACACACAGATAGGAGACAAAAGATTACAAGCCTTTAAGGGATCAGCTAATTCTTTAAGAAAACATGACAAAGCACTAAGCTTTGCTACAATGTGGGTAACTGAAAACAGCAGCTGGGACAGAAGAAGATACTGTGTTCACTGTCTATCAGTAAGACATTAAGGGAGAATAAAACCGTGAATGTGTTACTTAAAACGTTTTTATTCTTATGTTCCTAAACAAAGAACTGGTTTTTTGGTGTGTGGTTTTTTTTTTTTTTTAAATTAAAAACTCGTTTCCTTAAACTTGTGATATGAGCTTCTCTGGCAGTTCAGAGAGGTTGTTGCCATTTAAAGCTTTCTCTGTGTTTTAGAAGCTCATGCTGCCCTGTAGCAGATACCCAGTTTTCATGCCATCTAATCCTTGCTCCCTGAAACCATACCACATTGATCCCTGAGAATGTTGTTGTGTGGAAGAGTCTCTACCTTATTTCTACACTGTGATATCTACCAGAGAGGCCAAAAAGTATATATAAAAAATTAGGTTTTAGGGCTCCCAGTCAAGTACCTTTCATGGCATCGATGCCGCTCTAATTCTAGGAAAAACCATCCAACTTGTTCGGCCAAGGTGACAACTTGTATTGCTCGTATGAAAGTGTCTGCTGCTGTTATTCATATGTGTGGTGCAGAAGTTCTAAGGATTGTGCAGAGAAAACCCAGCAGCTCTAAAGCCACTTGGATTTCTATGAATCTTTTGGATTTTTTCCTGTGCAGTTAATAACGCTGTTTTTCTTTCTTTCTTTGTCCCTCCGCCTCCTCTTCTGCAGTTTCAGCTTCTCGCCTCAGCGTTATTTAAGTCTGGCTCGGATTTCACCACTCTTGGTGAGTATTGTGTATCAGAAGAATTATACTAAGTATGTTCCCTCTGGTAATTACTGTTTGTTCCTACTGTTTTTTATTTCAAATGTTATGGTTCATATGAATATTGTAGGCCCTTTTTGGTTTGAATATGCAAAGTGCTGCTACACAGACATTTGAGAGATTATTTATAATGACCAGTGTCCAATGCCTCCAGCCCATATTTAAAACATCTGTCACCAGTGGTTTTAAACCCGTGCCTCCCGGGATCATTTTCTGTCTCTTATTACATGTGATGCTTCACTGTTACCCAAATAAACAGAAGCTTTGGTCAGAATAAAGCACCTCCTGTTATGTCACGTTGGAATCTCACAGCATGGCTACGGCTCTGTTTGCTGTGATAACTGCAATTCCTGGAGCAGTTTGGTTCGCTCTGTTCTTTGCAAAACTAGTTCTTTGGGCAGAATGTCAAGAGTGGAGAAAACAGTGGCATGTAGGGCTGGAAACAGGAGGCCTGAGCCAAAGCCGTAATTCGTTTCACTATTCTATCCAGTTAACTCTTTTAAATGGTTGAGAGGTTAATCCTGGGCAAGCTGTAGGAAGGCTATAGGCGTAACTTACATTCTTGTAACCATGTGTTGTCCTCAAGAGTTCTCGCTAGGAGTATGGATGACCTCAGTTTTTCACGAATGTTTAATTCCCAATCTAAGGAATTGAGGGAAGGGAAAAGCCCCCTGGGCTGTTGTTGTCCCTCTAAGGTACATCGATCTCAGCCCTGCTGGATGAGGCAGCTCTGCTGAGCTTGTGTGGTTTGGAAGATGTTATCTGGTTGATGCTGTGAGATTAATTTTTTAAAGGAAGAAAACTCAAGTTTCAGAAAGTTGTTTTTCCCCTAGTTTTAAGTAGTCTAAAAGATGAATTAGTTCCTGGCACAGTACAATACTTTATTCAGAAGTTGGCTTTACAGATAGGAGGATACATATATCAAGTGGTGCTTCTAAAAGAAAACAAAAAAGCCCAAGCCCTCCTTGATTTGATTAACTTGGTTGACTTTGATTAACTGAAGAGTTGAGTTCACTGAATTAAAAAGCATTCCTTTGAGATACCAGCGATTGAAGTAATACAAAGCAGAGGAAATCGTTGTGTGCCCGCTCTATTGTTCTTGCTGTTGATGGTTTAAGTATGAGGATTTGGATAAACAAAGCTGCTACTGGGGCCTAAACCCTCCCCTGTTGGGTTCACAAACCTCCTTGGCAAAGAACCTTGTGCCAAGATGCATCCTGGGTCCTTCCACAAGTCCAGGGATTAAATAGCAACAATTAAGTA
This sequence comes from Numenius arquata, assembly GCF_964106895.1. Lineage (NCBI taxonomy): Eukaryota > Metazoa > Chordata > Aves > Charadriiformes > Scolopacidae > Numenius > Numenius arquata. Next base: position 128,887,827 of record NC_133577.1, read on the forward strand.
GACTTGGGACTCCTACCATCAGCAGAGCTTGTCTCAAGAAAAAACTGCAAGCGCTACAAGTACCAGCTCCGGTTAAGACAGTTGTGAAGATAATGAGGAAAGCCTGAGGACAGAAGAAATGAGGCACCAAATAAAAATAGCTACGCAGATTTTTGTTTTCTGGGCCGTCGGAGCAGTCCCCTGAGGACTCTTGCTTCCCCCATTTCTTCAGGACTGTCAATGAGCCTGACGAAGCCATTTGCCTATTTACTTTTTATGGCATTTTGATGGCGGCGTTGGCTTGGGGTGACGTGATCTCTGGGGGTGTGTGCACAGAGCGGAGGGACGGAGAGCTGGCAACCTTATTAGTTGAGGCAGAATTAGCAAATGGTTAACGTCACTCCAAATAGGATAACTGGCATCTTCTACCACTAAAGCGAGAGTTTGAAGTAGTGAGCGCTGATTTGCTTTCTCCTTTTCTTCCTCCTCCAGGATTTTCGGACGTTGACCACACGTACGCGCAGAGAACTCAGCTGTTTGATACACTGGTCAACTTCTTTCCGGACAACATGACCCCTCCTAAAGGCAACCTGGTAGACCTCATCACGCTGTAACGAAGCAATCACTGGACACATGGAAGAGGGGGGAAAGCATCCATTTTCAGTATTTTAATTTTTTTACTGCATTGATTGACTGCTGGGATGAAGTAATATAGTAACCCCTAGGTGTTTGGAAGGGGTTTTATACTTGTATGGTGAATCCCTGAAGCTTTTCCCTTGGAGTAGGTTAATAAAATGTAACTGATATACTTCCGACTAAATATATATATTTTTTCTGACTTTGGATTTTGAGTTAGCAAATGTAAGATGAAAATGTGGGGGGAAAGAAAAAAAAAACCAAAAAACAAACAAACAATAAAACCCAATCATGCAGTGATTGTTTTTGCCTGTAGGGGAATATTGAGGTTTGTGGGTCGTCTGGAATTAAAAGTGATGGGTTTTATTTTGGGTTTCATGAGAAAGCGGGGGGGGGGGAGGTTGTTCTTTGCTCGTTTGTAGCTAGTCATGATACATTGCTTTATCCTGCAACTCCCTCCTCAGCAGCTGAATGATTCGGTGGCAGGACACTGGCACGCCTTGAGGTAACAGTGATGTACGTGTCTCCAGTCTTGTAATGGCGGTGTGTCGTGTGAAGGGGAGCCCATGTGACAAATTACCTGTCTCATCGTCCCAGAACCGGGCTGACAGTAGTGTCTAATTGCATCTGATATCTGGTCTAAACCGAAATACCTAAATGTTCATCTTCCACTCTCTGGCGTCTTCCACTTAGACCTGACGGGCAAGTGGGAACCTCAGAGAAACCGCTGGAAAACAGGAGTGCGGTTGCCACCTGCACAGGCCCCTTTTCAGGGATCCTTCCGTTTCCACTGCCATGCTCTTCCGATGAGAAACCCTGCGGGTCCTCGCCGAGCCCCGGCAGGACTGGGTCTTCCACCAGACGCACACCCAACCTCTGCAGCCCGACTCCGGGTCGGGTGTAGGATTTCTGAAGCTGATTGTCTTTGTTTACGTGCACCGATGCTTCTGTGTGCGTTTGCCAATGTGTCCGTGTAAAGAGGATCGCTCCCAACAGCTTGTCTCCTTCCTACGTAGTGCATCTTATTCACTTCTGAATGCATTTTAGACCTAGATCTGAACGTAAGGGAGGCCTTTTTAGCATAAATCTCTTTGAAAGCAAGCTGATGCATATGTATAGAAAATATATTCTTCCTTGCTGAAAGCCTTCTTTATTTATAAGGTAAGGGCTTGGTGCTGCACTATGAAGTGGAATGAAGGATACGTGTTCCCAGCGTTAGAAACTTTGTGCATTCGGTGTCAGTGAGCATTCAGTACAAACTGGCGGATGTAAATATATATACATATATATATATATATATGAGACTGCAAAGCTTTATGTCCGGCAACGTTCATGCCAGGAGGGTGTCATCGCTGCACCCTCCGTGGCTACACGACTCCTCTTGAACTTGATGGAAGTCTTGTGTGTGCTAAGATGATTTGGACTCTTGAAATAAAGAGTTAGTGAAGTGTCTTTTTCAGAGCTGGAGTGTCTGCTTGCTTTGATTGCGTTGTATCACCTCTTCATCATGTTCTTTGTGCGACTTTTGTAGTCCTGGTATGTTAGAAATAAATTTAAGTACTGCATACTTAGTGTTTAATCACTCGGAGAGGAACAATGTGTTAGAGGCTGGGCTTTGCTTTGTCTTCAGGGAGGACTATACAAATACAGTGTTTGGAAGTAACCTGTAAGTTGAGACTGTTCAGGCATTGTGTGCTTCAGCGGGTGGCAAATCAGATGTCGGGGGGGAAAAATCCACTCTGGGTGCATAGTGCAGTAAATGAAATCTCATTACATTGTTTCTTTGAAACAGCGCGACTGTTTTTTCCAGTGACACGGAAAAGCTTTACCGTGTGCTACCTTTGCTGACACTTTATTAACTAGTTAAAATAGAGCTTCTATGGTATGAATGTAGATACTGGTGGTGATGTACTGGGGGAACGTTCCGACTGAGGTGTTGTTTCCAGTGAGGTTGAACTGGGCACTTTTAATGCAACCACCCAAAATGCTGCAGTCCTCCAGTACGTAAAATTGTAGTGCTGTTGCCCTCCCTTACTTATCACTTGATCTCGTTGCCCGTGTACTCTCCAACTGCCGTCGGATGATTAATTGCTTTTTGTGACGGTTTCCTGATAACCCAAGCTCCTCGTAAACTTTTACGTGTACGTTTTTGATGACTGCGTGTGAGGCTGAACCCCAAAAGATACGCCGAGGCTGCGAACGGTGGAGGTTCAGGAACGCTGACATCTCTGTGAACGGCGTTGGTGCTGAGCCGTGCATCGCGTCAGGCTTGATTTATGCTATAGAATTTCCATCGAGACTCATTGTCCTCTGCGTCGGGAGTTGCATGCGAAGCCTGACAGCCCAGCTCAGGATTTGGGTGGTTTTTTTTTTTTTGTAGCAGAGCGTAAATTAATAATTTTTTGTTGAGCGAGGTGAACGTTGCTTCTGCAGGACTGACAATCCCAGCTAATGAGAGCACTTCAGGGTGATCAAATATTGACCTGACTTTATCCCGAGCGGATCGATTTCAGCTCGTACGGCTACGGTTTACGGATTACAGCTGGTGATTAACCAGCAGAAACTATTTGCTCGGCTTCGGAGCGTTTATGGAGCAGCAGAGGCACCCTGTGGCCAGAGAGGTTAATCCAAAGTGAAGGCTTCTTGGGGCTTTGCCAAGGGTCTTTCCTGCTTCTGTGTCCTTAGAGCTAGGAGTCAAAATTAAGTGATTTCTTTGCATCGGTGTACGCTACACTGCCTGATTTAAAAACTAATTACAAATTCTGAGCGGTGAATTATAAATTACCCTTCGAAATAAGCCAGTTATTGACAAGCAGTTACAGGGGGAGTTAGAATTTAATTACACGCAGATCTTTAAAGATACTGGTGGTATTCCAGGAAGGTGTTAGATGTGAGCGTTGTGGATATATTGAAGGACAAACAGAAAAGAGAGCTTGATCCGAGGACAGCCACCTGAGAATGTTTCCCAGCACAGTCCATGCAGTGTTATAAATGTACAAGCTGTACGTGAGAAGTCTTCCAACCTCACCCTTCCTGCTCTCAGGCTGGAGCAGAAACTGCTTTTTTAGCTTAGACAAGACAAAACAGACTAAGTTTTGCCTTTACCTTCTGTTATAAGTTGACTTTGTGTCTGGGTTTAACGCGGCAGAATCTTTGCAGTCCAGTAGTTTATCTCTAAATTATGCGTTGACTTGTAAATAAAGTATTGCAAAAGAAAGTACTGCTACTTGTCAGAGAGGGACTCATTTATGATATTGGGGTCTTTAAAGCCAAACTTAAAAGCTTCTGGTATGTTTTTTAAAGCTGTAGGAAGTCAGGGTGGAATAAACTTCATCGATACAGACATCAAGACTTCAGTCCTGATTTAGCTTTTTTTAAAAAAAAAAAAAAAAAAATCTTCTTGAGATCCATGAGTTTCATTCTTCGCTGACACTGGCCTTCAGCGTAGTTGCCCTTACGGTATTACGCAGTAGATCATCTTTTTGGAAAACATGAACTTGTTCTTTATGCAAAGTTGTTCCTAGAGAAATAAAACTCTTTGTATTTGATTTTTGGTCACTTGGATTAGGCAGAATTAAGTGTGAGTTTCTTAATGTTTGTCTTGTACCAACCCCTCAGAGTAGTCGTGAGGCAGAAGTCCTTAAGAGTTCTTCCAAAATGACTTCTCCAAGCAAGTGCTGCTGTTGCAGGGTGACCTAACACAGATTCATGTGGCAGAAGGACCTACGTAGATGTTGTTAAAAATGACTGTAGCCACTTTCTTGCCCCTTTTTTTCTGAAGGTCCCATTAATTAATATTGCTCCTGCGGGGACCTGAAGGCTGATGTGCAGTAGTTATTGAAATTAGTTGTAGCTTTTCTCTTCTGGCTCTTTGAAAGATAATATTTGTGATGTATTTATTCTTAAACACCTCTTCTTTTTGTTGAGTATAATAAGGAAGGAGAACTTTGTCTCAGAAGAGTTTAGTTTGCCCTTTTTCTGTATGGCATCCCATATGTGATGTTTAGGTAGTCATGTAAAAATGAAAATCTAGTTGTGTAAATAAATATCTGGGGGAAAATCAATCTGTGAAGATTTAATTGGAAAGATTTTTTGAATGTATTTACCTCATGAAGTGGTATCTAGAGTGAAATTAGGAAGCTTTCCCCAAGAACATACTAAAACATACCTGTAATAAGATTGTAGTGGAGTAAGGATGCAGTGATGGGCTGAAATTACATTGTTGGCATTTTTTTTGGTCACTGATTATAATAACGAAGCCTGAAAACTTAATGATTAAAGAGTAGGTGAGCAAATGTATCAGACTCCGTATTTGCAGGGGACAGGCTCTTTGCAGAGGTGTGGGGCTAGTGGCGAGGGATCATGATAGCTTCATCTGTGGTTTTCTTAACGAGCATCAGGGGGTCCATCACCTGTTTCTTCTTCCAAAAGAGACTCCTTCCAAAGCAGAGTAATGACTCTGGAAGAGGGTTTTCCATAGGGCTTTGTGGAATGGCTGTTTTTTTTTCCCCAATCGTTTTCCTGGTGTGTGCGAGTTTGTAGAAGGGAGTTTTCCTTGTCACAACGTCATGCACCACCCTCACCCCGCTGTGCAAACCCACGCTTGTAAGTAAATCCAAACCCAGTGATAAATCCAGGGCAGCATCTGAGAAACACTTCAAACTCGTTTGCTGCTCTTATCGTAAGAAAAATTAACATTAATGCCACTTATTTAAAATGCAGGAGGGTGGCAGGTACCTGTAACGCTGATAGTATTAATTCTCTTGCTGCCTCCTGTATTTCAGAACTGAGAAGGAAATGCTTTCATAGAGCTTATGGAATGAAACTTTTAATATGAATTTACTCAACCTTAAACTTCAGTGCTCCTACATCCCTGCACATGCAGTAATTCTCTTGATGTAACGCTGTGCTGCTTCTGGGGAAAACGGCAAAAGCTATTACATACGTTTCCATTCGGTACCTTTTTGTTTTTAGAAGTGGAAAAATGTCTTGTGAAATCCCGAGTCCCGGTGTACGCTTTGAATTTTAGCTTACTAGTTGTGGTTGGCTCGGAGCGGAGGAATGTTTGGCTATTGTCAAGTGAAGTCCCGACAGTAAAAGCAATTCATGTGTGTGTCTCTGGAAGTGCTTGTGTTGTTTTATAGCTGTAGTTATTACAGAAACAGAGGTGGGCCCAGTTAAAAAAAAAATAAATAAATAAAAATTATAGCTGTTCTGATTAGGGGAAAAACTGAAGAAACTCTGAATGAGCTTGGCCAGTTTTAAAAAGGACACGATAATTTGGCGACGGGTCTTATTTCGTGAGAGCAGAGTTTAAGAACAACTATCTGACTTGTTCTTGATATAGATTGATAGTAGTATATAAGCTGTAAATATTGTTGGAACGTAAATGTACTGTCACAAGCTTGTTAGTGGATCTAAACGCCTTCGGGTATGGTAGACCTGATCGTATCGTGGCATGGAAAAGGTTATGCTGGAGATTATTCAAGTTGTGGTAATGACTTAGAGGCAAAAATCCCTGTTTTACTGAAAGCCTCTATTATAATGAAAAGCTGGAGTGGAAAAAGTAGGTTTACTGCACTGGAACCATTATAATAGTACATGGCTCAGCACTTGGATAAATTGACTCCAGATGCTTTTATTTGTAGGCAATGGATCCAAATGCGGTTTTAGAGTGGAAGCCAGTTAATGACCTGCTTATTGCCGTTTGAGAGTCCCACAAGAAAACGTCAAGGTTGGTGCCAGCAGGTAATGCTTCTGGCGTTCCTGGCAGAGGTCAAAGAGCTGGATGGAGCTTTGGATTATCCACATATGCTTAGGTTATATATATATATTTATATATGTAAACCTCTGCAGAGGGTAGTGGTTCTGTGGACTGTATGTAACGCCAGCTTAGGTGTAGAGGTCTGTAAGGCAGCATCTTCCCCAAGCACAGATCCTCAAGGTAACACATTGCTGCTGTCTCCTTTGCTTTCACGTATTTGGACTCGATTTGTTAGCGATGAACTCCAGACGCTTGCTGTGACCCAGATTCAGCGCTCTGCTTCCGAACGTCGACAGCCACGGACTTGCTTAAGCTGCTGTCAGTGGATCACTTCAGTACCCTGAAATCTTAATTTATACTCGGTGCAGACAAAGGTATGTGTTGTCTTGGCTTCCAGCTGTTTGCTGTAAGTCAGCACAGCTCTAACTGACCACCTGGAGACTGTAAGGATTTGAGGGCTGTCCGAAATCAGTCGACTGTTCAGCTCTAGCATGGGATCGCGCTTCATTCCTGGGAAAAGTGGAGTGAGCGAACAGCTCAAAACTGGCTCTACCAGGTTAGATTTTTGATTTTGCTACTGATTTGAAAGGAAAAGCTATCACTAATGTATAAGCGTGATGGTCAAAGCATGGTCCCATGGGTGTTTCCCTCATTTACTCTGATTTTTTTTCTTTCCCTCTGTGACTGTTCACTGCTATAAAATGCTGTGCCTTTAGACTTCCCTCAGTTTAGTGGAGTACCTGGTGAGGAGAGCTGGGGAGGGACTCTATCAGGGACTGGAGTGATAGGACAAGGGGGAATGGTTTCAAACTGGAAGAAGGGAGATGTAGATAGGATATCAGGAAGAAATTCTTTCCTGTGAGGTTGGTGAGACACTGGCCCAGGTTGCCCAGAGAAGGTGTTGATGGCCCATCCCTGGAGGTGTTCAAGGCCAGGCTGGATGGGTCTTTGATCAACCTGGTCTAGTGGGAGGTGTCCCTGCCCATGGCAGGGGGTTTGGAACTGGATGATCTTTAACATCCCTTCCAACCCAAACCTTTCTATGATTTTATGAATTAAAGGTTAGATCTGTGTGTAGTTATTGAGGTATCTGTTTCTCCATGTCACATCATCATACTCCTGTGGCTTCCTTTGCAAAACTCCCTTACTGCTGCCTCTGAAACAGTCAGGGAGGACCCTTGTGATTTATGTTTTTTCTCCCTTAAAGGTTGGTTCTCCCCCCGGGTAAGGACAGCAGCTGGAGTGTGGCAGTGTGGCAGCTGGAGTCCCAGAAGCAGAAGAGTGTAACACTCCATGACCCAATGTGAGATAAGCCTTCCCTCCTCTCTCAGTGGGGTTTACTTTGCGTGGCACCAGGAGTTGGGCAGAAGACAAGGATGATTCTGCCAGCTCTCAGGTTCATTTAAATAGTAGTTCTGAGTTTCTGCCACCTGCTTTTGTGATCCCGGATCTTTCACCAGTGGAGGCAAACAGCTAATAGTTGGGATGTTTAGTTTATTTTTGAAGTGTGGCAGGGCAGAGGGAATGGGAAGAGAAAGAGGTTTGGGGACAATGCGGTGATAGCTCATGTGAGTATGGGTTTAAGACGTGGTCTGTCCTTTGCGGAAGGACCTTGAAGACTCTCTTAACAAGTAGGTCTGCTGTTCAGAGCTGATTACCTCATGCGAGGTGGCTTCTCTGGCTCTTTTTCAAATGGAAGTGGTGCAATACCAGGATCTTCTCGTCCTGGAGCTTCACCTCGAGCTTTGGCCCTCTCCACCCCAAAGGCACCACGGAGACTAGTACGGTTTATTGTTTCCTCCCCAGTCCCTCTGTAGTGATTGCAAGGATCCGGCTGGGCTCGACGCTACTCAAGTGTACTGGAGTTTGTGCAGCACAATCAGACCAGGTCTGGCAGTCTTAAGAGATTGTTAAAACTTAAAAATGTTCTGAGCTTCCCGATGAAAGCTGCCGGTGAGATTAAGGGAGATTAGTTGCTTTTTAATTAATACGATGGTGGGAAGGCTGGACCGCAACAGTGGTTACAGCCTTCTCCACATCCCAAATACCAGTGGACAGATTTTTCTCCCCAGTGATGAGAAAAATGCAGTTTAAATATCCTGACTTTGTAACTTGCTGCCCAAGGGGTTCAATTAATTACTTCATGTTTCACTAAATAGAAACGTGCTGCAGCCTGTGAACAGGATCTGCTCCTTGAAGAAGCTACTTTGAGGCTGAAAAGTTTGGTTGGGTTTGGGTTTTTTTAATTAATTTTGGAGATTTTGACAAAAAGCTCAGCTCTTAAAAGGGGGAAAATGGCTGTTACCAACCTGTGCTTTCTTATTTGGGAGTCAATGACTGCACTGCGAATTCCTTCTGCCTCTGCTTGCCCTGCAGTGATATGTGCTGGTCAGAAGGTGACAGCCTGATCTCCTTTCCCCAAGCAGCACGGAGACCTCCTGTACTGGAGAAGACTTTTATCTAACCATGCAGGAGATAAACTATTGGACTTGTTTTCCCCTCTCATTTGCCGGGGTAATTGGGAAGGCAAACTAGCACTTGGGGACTGAATATTTCCTTCATCTCTTCCTCATCATTCCTTTTCTTCCTCCCGTTGATGTTTTGACACGCAAAACACACTTTTTCACTTCAGAAGCTGCTGTGCCAAGTAGCGGGAAAGAAAACAAACCCCCACTTATTAGTAGCTGTTACTATTTACCAACACTGTATTTTCTGCTACGTCTGTCTTCCAGCGTCCCCTCCTCCACAGCAGGAAATGAGGGGAAGCTGGGAAGATTGTAAGGCAGAGAAAAGAGCTTAATTATACAAACGAATGTGTTTGTGGGAGTCTTGAGTCTTGGAGGAGCCACCCAGAACCTCTCAGACCACTTTGCCTCGAGCAGAAAAATTAAAGCCTGTTGGCTTAATGGGAGGCAACTATGATGGCATAGACACGATCTGGGTGGCTTGGGGTTAAACACTGCTAAGCTGGCTGGATCATAGGACCATAGAAGGACATGGACCTGTTGGAATGGGTCCAGAGGAGGCCACGAAGATAATCCGAGGGCTGGAGCACCTCTGCTGTGAGAACAGGCTGAGGGAGTTGGGGATGTTCAGCCTGGAGAAGAGAAGGATCCGGGGAGATCTTGGAGACCCTTCCAGTCTCTAAAGGAGCTCCAGGAAAGCTGGGGAGGGACTCTTGATCAGGGAGGGGAGCCATAGGACAAGGGGGAAGGGCTTTAAACTGAAAAAGGGGAGATTTAGATTAGATATTAGGAAGAAATTCTTTCCTGTGAGGGTGGTGAGGCACTGGAACAGGTTGCCCGGGGAAGTTGTGGATGCCCCATCCCTGGAGGTGTTCAAGGCCAGGCTGGATGGGGCTTTGAGCAACCTGGTCTAGTGGGAGGTGTCCCTGCGATGGACACCATCACCTGGGTTGGGATTGTGTTTTCAAGCTGTTTCTTTGAGCTGTTGCCTCTACTCTTAGCATGGCGCTATACAGTGGTGGTGGTGTGTTTGTCTGGACCTTTGATGTTCGTTATCTCGTCCTCTGCACCCTCATGTGGTCCCTAGAAGCTGGTTATTCCCTGTGTAGTGCTTGGAGTTGAGCATCCACTCCCCGTCCAGAATTTGGCCCTTTTTCTTCTTGGCATCCAACTTGAAAGCATTTGCGTCTCTACAGCAATCCCACAGGCTCTGGTGTCCGTCTGAATTCCCTTTGGTGTCTGTCCTGCCGTTGTTGTTTCGGACCCCTTGACCACAGGAGAGCTGAACTGGAGAGGTACGGACAGCCCCTGGCTGGAAAAGGAGCGTCCCTGGGGGGATGAACACTGCGAACTGCCCACCTGTTTTAATAATTCTTAATAATCATCAATGTGATTTTAATAATCATATTGACTAGTCCTGTGTTGTTGAGCCCATGGTGGTTACAGGCGTCGTTCCCGGACTCTGGTGATTCCCCATCCTGCCCTTTTCTTTACAGATGATCTTTGTTCAGCCTGGGCTGTTAATTTTCTTCCTTGGCATTAATCATCTTTGGTAATTTCTGGGTTGATGTGTAAGCCCCGAGCTGTACATAAATGAGCGATACGAGGAATATCTACAAATGTAGTTACGTTGTATGTAATGTACATAAGGAGAGAATGTATTTTGTTCATTTTTTTTTTTTCTTAATAAAAATGTATATGCTAGCAAGGGTGTTTATTTAAGATCTGTTCGTTCTAACATCGCTTGCTTTTGAGAACGGGGAAAAAAAAAAAAAATAATAATCTGTGAAGGTCTTGTAGTGGTGCAGAAATTGTGAAACCTGGGGTCTGGGTGGCAGGGACTGTTCCCGCTGGAGGAGCCCGCCCTGTCCCTCTGCCACGGGCAACAGCTGAGAAAATATCCTGTTCCCTGAAATCGGTGATGGGCTGGGTCCTTATCCCATAAATCCAACGTGTGCTTAGCACTTCCAAGGATTTTTTTACTGGGGAGGAACACGGAGTTAGAACACAGCCTGATGCAAACCACCCACTTCTAATATTTGAGTCAAACCAAATTCCTTTTTTTTTTTTTGTTTTGTTTTGTTTTTCTTCCTTTGCATAAGTAGAAACTTAACCTGGGACAAAATGTTTTGTTTTGGGCACTTGAAGGCAAACGCTGCTGTTGCTCTTGCTTGACGACCCTCCTTCGTTTGGCTGCTACGAACTGGGGGCATGAGGTTTGGTTCCCTCCTCCGCAGCCTGACCGAAGCACAAGGAGACGATGCAAGGACTCAATTAAGGTGACATGCAGAAATAAGGGCAAGCGCCATCTCCCTTTCTGCCAACACGAGCCTAAAGCCACCAATGGTCCAAACAGGTGCCCTGGCTGTGGTGGGGCTGCCCTCACCCACATCAACGGAGAATCCCACCCCTCTGGGTTTTCCATTTTTTTATTTAAGGGAAGCTTTTTTTCACCACTATCCTGCTGTCTTCTGCATGGGGAAAAATACAAGCTCCTCCATGGCTGGCTACCTCGGAAAGCCTGGGTTGGTTTTATTCCCACTTTTCCAATAATTTCACGAGTTCTCGCTAGCAGGACCATGCAGAGCCTGTGCTGGGTTTCCAGAGAAGCTCAAACCATACCCAGCTGTAACATCTACATCTCGACTGGTCGTGGCTCTTGAGCACAACTTCTGCTCCCCCCCAACCCCCTTCCCGCTCAGCCGAGAAGCAAGTCTTTTTACATAAGAACGTTTATTGACAGAAATACATGATGCTTTCAAAATATACTTGTAGGAAAATGCAAGAATAATCTCTACAATCCAGTTCCTTGGTAAATTCCAGTGTAAATCAGACTCCTGTCCCCGTGGGAGATGCCGCTATACAGTACGTAAGAGCTCTAGTTATATGTGCAAGGTTCAACGGGAAGCCGCCTTAGGAAAGAGGTTCTCCTTCTGCAGTCCTCATGGGTTATGTCTTCTCCTCTACGTCTTCTGTAGGCAACAGTCACAGTATCAACCTCCTCGGCCGGGTCGTGGCGCCGTGAGCGGGAGATAAACGGGCCTAAAAATATTTACACGTTCCCTGTGGCTGTGAAAATAGAAAAGTCTCTTGCAACAAGGACATCTCGAGCTGCTTGTAAAACTCCCACCGAAAAGGTAAGAGCAATAATCTCTTTATCTCTTTGTACAACGTGGCGGATGTTAAAGCTGGTTTTTGGGGGAGAGAAGAGGAGCGCGGGGAAGGGAGGAGGAAGGGCAGGGAGGGAGGAAATGCCTGGGTAAGTTTTTATTTTTTTAATTTATTTTTGGTCTAACAATTATGGCTACGGTCTACGAAGGGAAGGATTAAGGCCAAAGATGCTCATCACTGCATTTCCTACCTGTTTGGTTTTTTTTTTTTTTTTTTTTTTGCAAAAAGAATGTTCTCAACATAAAAAACGTACTGTGTTTTTATTTTTTTTCTTCCGTGGAAATAGTTCTTTAAATAGGGGAAGGAAAATCTACTATAAAATATTAGTGGTTTAAAAATATGGTGTCTGGAAAAATAAATAAATGTACAATTCCTATTCAAATATAAATCACTATAAGCACTTGCTGAGCGGTCGGTATCTTCAGTGGTCTCTGCTCGGAAAGATTTAAGGTTGCTTGATCTCAAGCCTTTGTAGGGTTCTCTTGGCAAGTCTTTGGACCTGATTCGTTAAAGCACTTTGGCATCTCTTGGCTGGGAAGGGGGATCTGAGGCACGTGCTGAACCCGGTGCCTGGAGATGCTCTGCCGGGGGCACCCTTAGGGCAACGCCGGCCCCTGCGGCCGAAGCCTCGCTGCTGCCCCGTGGGTTTTGATGGATTTATTCTCTGCAAAGGGCAGAAACGTGAGGTTACGGACCCCGGGCGGCTGGGAAGCGAACACCCTCGCGCAAGCAGGTCTCACGCTGAGACCGGTTCAACTTGCTGCATCGTTAAAGCTGAACTCGATGCTGCTGGAGCAGTGGGACAAAGCCATGGAGCGGGGTTATCCAGGCGGGAAGCGTTTTCCTGCTTGGTGTGGAATTTTGATCCCCTACCAGACTGGCCTTTAGCTTTTTCTTTCTTTTTCTTTTTTCTTTCTTTTTTTTGTTTTTTTTTTTTTTTTTCTTTTTAATTCCCCCCACCCCCCTCCAAAATTATTTCCCCGTAGTGCAGTGCACGGGTAAGTGAAGTGTGCTGAATACATCGCTAATGAATAGCAGGAATATTTACATACAAAAATATATAGGTTTGAACACTTCAAACTCTGCCTTTTGATGCAGGAGAGAAGGGAGAAGAGCCAGTCCTTTTGAGAAGACACGTCTTCTGCTGGCTTCTGTCCTGGGGCCGAGCAAACCACCCCAACCCTCTTCTCCATGAGTATTCCCGAGGACCTAGGTTTCTCCAAGCTTTCCATTGCTCGGCTCTGCTTTTCCCCTCATTCAGGGTGGCCGTGGGATCCCCATCATATTGGACCTGGTGACGGAACCTGAAGGAAATCACCCCATGGTGTGTTGGTGACTGCAGGGGAGAGGAAGGGCCGTGCTGGGGAATCGCTTTTCATTTGCAGCTCCTCTGGCTTGCAGAGAGCTTGGGACCACCACCACCACCACCCTCATGTGTTGGGAGATGCACTCGCCCAAGGGACCTTCTGGTCCTCTTCCCCTTGTGCTGGAGGATGGAACCCCACTCTGGTCCCTGCATCTGAGGCTGAGCTGCTTCACCAAAGCCAGAGCAAAGGTGTGAAACTCTTCCCTTATCCTTTTAGAGCCATTTAGGAGCTCTGATGGGGAATAGAAAATCAGAATGGCCTCAGTCCAGCCCCTTTCTGCTCTTGTATATGTTCTTTTTCCCTGCTTCTACAGGTTTATGTCAAAGGGAGACCTGAACAAGAGACCAAGGGCTGTGGGACAAAGCTCGGTCCCAGCTTTGCTGCTGAGCTGGAATATTCTTTGCAGGTCTCTGCTATTTTACCTGCTTTTGAAGCAAAACTTGAGGATGTGGACTGAGCTTATAAACCTCGTGGGGAGGAAACACCAAGGGCTGTACCGATGGAAAACCCTGAATACCACCGAGCTTGTGCTTCCGTTGCTCTTTTATCTCTTCTGCTGCTCACGCAGGAAAACATGACCACAAAAAAATCACAAACCATCACGGTGCACGTAACCCACGGTCTTGGGGAAGGATGGATGTGGGCCGTGAGATGCTGCTGCATAATTACTGGAAGGCAATCAACGCTCCTGTAGGGAAGTGCAGCAGCAGAGCTGGTCTGTGGGGCTCCTGCACCGCGAAACCCTCAACCTCATGCCTGGGCTGGCAACCAGGTATCGCTTTTGGTCTTGTTGCACCCTTCCTGGGAGGGATGAACTCAAGGAATTACTCCTTTTATTTCCCTCCCTTCTCTTTGTATCCCTAGAAGAAGCTGCTGTGCCTCTCCTGCTCTCCAGCCAGGTGCAGGATCCATCCCACAGGCCTTGGTGGCGTGGGACCGAGCATCACTTGGCACTGCATCCCCCTGTCCCCATCCAGCCGGGTCTGGATGCGTCCGTTTGCCTGTGGCACAACGTGGGGCTCTTGTGCGTCTCAGCCAGCAGTTTGTGGGGAGAGGATGGAAACTGGATTAAAAAGGAACAGGCTGTTCCAGCTTTTTCCGCTCGATACCTGGGCTTTTCGTGTCGGGGAGGGCAGAGCGATGACTAAACCGCGTGGGCCGGAGGATTTTTCTAGCTCTAATTGCCAGGTGCCGGTTTGTGGTTTGCCGTTGATGCGAGTTGTGCTCCCTCTCCCATCCTATTTCCATTTATTTCTTCTTTTATTTTTTTTGAGTTGCTCGATAGCTGGAGGCTGCGGTTGGTGTGGTCAAAGTGGGACGGGAGGGGACATGCTTGGAGGAGACACCAGTAGCTCTTTGGGAGCAAAGCCCACCCCTATCACCCACGGCTGGTCAGGTCTGGCATGGTAGGTCCTGCTGAGCGCCCAAGGGTGGCGGAGGATGCTCATCCACATGCGGCCACCATAGTGGCTTATGTTGACAACACGCCCTGGAGGTGTCCTCTCATGTCCCTTCTTCCATCCTGCACCCCGTGTGGTGGCACGAGGGGCCATGCTTAGTTCATTAAGGGATTTTCTGGGGTTTGTTGGGAGTTTTGCCTTGTTTCGGAGTTGTGTGTGTGTTGGGATTACGGTTTTTTTCTTGGGGGCGTGGTGGTTGTTTTTCGCTTGATCGAGTTCAGTATCCTATAAATGCGTGTCCTCCTCTTCCTCCAGGTCCTCCTTCATGAGGGTGTCAAGAGGAACGATCCAGCTGTCCCCCAGCTCACCGTTGAGGTTCACCTTCTTCTCCTGCATTTCGGAGGAGGTCTCCATCACCTCCAGCGTGGGGTTATCGTGGTAGCCGTTCTCCATCGTCTGCAGCTCTTCGGTCAGGCGCTGCTGCGAGGAAAGAAAACCCAGAAACCCCAGTGAAAAACAGCTTGGCCGTGCTGTGTGTGCCACCTCGGGGCTGTCACCTCCCAGCCAGCCATGGCTGCTGCCCCGTATAGATGTACAGTAACTACATATTGAGACTTTCACAGTGAGATTGAGGCTGGGGGCTGCAGCCAGTGCCAGCGCAGCAAAGGGATAGCATGGAGCTGGCAAGAGAGACTCTGCTAATGGAAGAGGAAAGGACAGCCAGAGACACGTGGAAAACCTCCAGGAGCAGCTGCCAGCTTCACCCTGTCCATGGACCCATGGCTCCATGCCCCCCCCGCCCAGGACCTTGAGAAGAAGGCCGATCATCGCTGCTTCACCCTGACCCTGCATCCTGCCTCTTGTCCTTCCCCTCCTCTTTCTGCCTCCCTGTCCCTTTTTAGCTGCTTTATCATTATTCTTCTCCTCTACCCAGGGGCAGTTCTGACTTTGCAGATGCTGCTTGACCCATTTGCCCCTCCCGAAGCATCATCCCGGAGCTTTTGGTGGAAACCAGGCAGGGAAAAAACAGCCCCTCCCACCCCTTTCCCTTTGGCCATGTGTGGTTTTGGCTGATTCATGGATGAATCAGGCACCGCATCACCCCGGTCCTTTGGTACGCTGTGCTCCAGGCTCCGAACTAGCAGACCCCCATCCTAATTTTCCATTTGGCACGGCAGCTCCTTCATCCCCATCCCACCCTGGAGGGTTTCACCGGGGAGCTGCAGTCCTCTGTCAGTCCGTTTTTTTGGGGAGCCTGGGGCTCTGGCTAGGCACCCTTGTTAAAATCCGCTTGGATTTACAGCTTGATTTATTACAGTGCTCCTAATAAATGTCAGGAGACAGGCGTGGGAGGGAATCCACAGAGAAGGAAAAGGGATGGAGAAGCAAAACCGCAGGGCTTGGCGCTAGCAGGGGGGGCTGCGAAGGCGCTGCTGGGTGGGGTCCCTTGGCTTTCACGTGGTGGTGGGGATGCGGGCAGGGATGGTGGAGCCGGGGTGGGATGCTCAAAAGCAGAGGAGGCACCTGGGCTCTCGCAGGGGCTGTTTTGCCCCGTGGGGTTGCTGGTACAACCCCTCGATGGATGGATGGATGCTCGGGCAGGCGCTTTCTCCCCCGCTGCGGCAAGGCACCCCCCCACCGTGCAGCAAGGGGAAAGGCGGGGGGGGGTCTTTAAAGCTGGGCTTTAGTCCTGTTAAAAGCTCTTGAACCCTACCAAGCACTGGGGGTGAGAGCTGGGGGTGTTACGGATGCGGCGCCCGCCCCTCCGATCCCTGTGTTGAAACTCACATTAAAGATCAGGGCCACATGTCCATCATCAAACCCGGGGAGATCAGGGTGGATGTGCTGGTTATTTCCAAGGTAAAACAACAGCAGGGTTTAAAACGGGGAGAGAGGGAGGGAGAGGGTTGGAGAAAAAAATAAAAATAAAAAAAAAAAAACAAACTTTCAAGTCATTTTTGGAAAAGCAGCAGGAGGAAAACAAAAGAAACCACCCCAAAAAGAATCCAGAAAGGAGAAACGTGTTTGATTTTCTAAAAACCTATTGCAACTGCTTGGAAAAAGGTCTTTTTCCTGCGCTCTTAGAAAAAGCTGTACCGAGGAACTGGTGTCCTTTGCTTTGGTTTCACTGCCTTACCCTGTGACTGGTGGGTGTTTACCTCCAGAGCATCCAGCCAGGGTTGGTACCTGTTCCTCTGCACCATGTTACTTGAGGGACACACATTCCCAATGCTAAAAATGCCTGTAATTTCTGTCTGTTTTCCTGAACAATTTGGGGCAAGACTTTTATGCTGCACCCTGTCCCTGCAGGGGATGTTTTTCACCCTGACCAGGGAGATTTCAGCTGGGGGATGGTGTGGCTGCAAAACCCCGTAAGCTCCAAGGGGACCACAGCGGAGGCCAAATATCTATCGAGGTCTTGCATCCTCCCCGGTTCCCTCCTGAAAAACCAAACCTTGTGAAAACAAGTCTGACACTGCCATTGGTTTGTGTCCGTCTCTGTTAAACTGCAAACATTTAAGCGAAGGCTGCCTTATCCCTCTCCTTCACGTGGTTCCCGGCGTTGGCTTGGGACCCGCCTGGGAGGAAAGAACTGGTGTGTGTGGGGGAAACAATTCAAAGTAGGACCCAGGGGTTTGCTTCTCCATCGGGAGGGTGGTTTACCCTTATTACATCATTTGGCCTCTTGGTTTTTTTTCTGCCCCTTTCTGTTGCAGTCTCTCCTCCGGAGCTAAATCCTCAGCGAGAGCAGGGGCAGATGCAAACCTCGGGGTACGTGGCAGAGCTCTCCCTCCCCTGGCACCACAGGGCGTGGGAACGGCCAGTCCTTGCAGGTGGATGCTACACTAAAATCACCCGGAATTGCTTCCTGAGATAAAAATGACATTAATTTTTTTTTTTTTTTTTTTTTTTTTCCTCTCCATGCCTGTTCTTCCTTGAATCCTGCTGCTGCTCTGAGATTTGGCCCTGGCCCAGCTCTCCTAAAGGCTGAGCCGTGCGGTGTACGGCATCGATGCCCTCCTGCGGCCGTTCTCCTGCCGTCCTTCCACCCTGCAAAACAGCCCCTGGCACCCCTGGGATGGCACCAGGGTGATGCTGGGCACCCAGCCCTACTCATGAAGGTATTTTGAGAATTTTTTTTTGAGATGGGTTTGGAGGGGCTTTTTGTGTTGAGAAAGCCTTTCTTGTCAAAGTTATGACCCGAGGATGCTGCTCAGCTGCCCTGTGCCCTGGGTGGCAGTGGGGATGGGTGTTGTCGTACCCCACCACCACCAGCTCCTCGTTTCCCTGGGTTTCATCCTGGCTGCCCCGCACCCTGACACCCCCAAAGGGCAGCTCCTGCCCCTTGAGCAACACGCAAGGGTGGTGCCTGCTGGGCAAGCCAGGTTGTCTCCACCAGTGGAGATGGTAACATTGATGCTCTTCACCTTCTGAAGATGCCTCTGGGACAAAAAGGTCCCAGGGTGTCTGTCCCGCCCCCCACCCACCTTACCTGGTCCTTCTTTTGGGAGAAGCGCTGGTGGCAGCAGCCGTAGATGGCTGCGATCAGCAGCAGGGAGCCGGCCAGGGTGACAATGGTGATGATCAGGGGCGTGCTGAACTCATCGTTGATTACCATCTCCCTCTCCATTTTGTCATAGGTGGTGTTGGCGATGCCCAGCTGCCACAGAAGGGACGGGTCAGGCCCCAAGGAGGGCTTCTTGTGCCACCCACCTTGGGGGACATCCGCGGGGAAGCTGCGTTGTGCCCAGGGACCTCCTTACCTCCTCTAACTTGTCCTTCTCCTTCAGCTCCTTGAAGACATTTTCAGCATCCAAAGGGACTGGGGGAAGAAAGAGGCTTCAATGAGCACGGAGGTGGTGGTGGGGGATGTTGTGTCACTACCTCCCAGTCAGTGAGGTGACCCCCTTTCAAGAGGAGGTGGATGGAGATGTGTGGGCATGGAGCCAACTCTTGCAGGTGCCTCCACAGCCAGGCAACAAGCCAGGACCTCTTCTCCTGGCAGGGGGACAGCTCTGGAGACCCCAGACCTCACCATCCCTCAGCCTCGAGCTGTGCACACCCTGATGGGGGTCTCTGCTTTGGTGGGCGATTTGTGAGTGGGACCAGCAAGGGGCTGTAACTGGCTACTTCAGGCCATACCAAAGCGGTGCAAGATCAGTCCCCAGGGTCAGGTGCTGGAGGCTGGATCCCCCCACCCAGCCCTGATGACAAAGAGGAGGAGGATGGGGCTCAGTCCTTCCTGCCCCCTGAGCTAGGCCAGTGTGATGCCACCATCCTCCCAGCACCCTGGTTCTAAAGCAACCTTTGGGCATGCCCAGGCTGAGCTGGATTTCCCTAGAGGGCTCTGATGTGGGCAAGAAACTCCCTCTGTGGTCCCTTAGGGAAGGATTTGAGCTGGGCACTGGTTTTTAACCACCTGGGAGGAATTTTTCCTCCTAGAGACTGGTCCCTGCCTTGACTTATCATGGATGGGAGAAGGATCTGGTGCATTCACTGGGGAGCGAAGCTCATTTCTGGGGTTGTTTGGCCTCTCCCAAGCCTCTGAGATGGGCCAACCCAAGTAGTGGAGCCTCTCAGCCAAGCTGTAGCAGACCCCAAGGGCTCTGCCAAGCCTCAGGGTCCGTGGTAGGGTCCCCGATGCCAATCCCATCCTGTCCCCCTCAGGGCAGGATGGTGGGGTCATACTCACGGTGCACCATCACCCGCACGGCCCACTGCTGGGAGCAGGTCTCGTGGGAGGTCAGCATCACTGTGCACGTATCTCTGCTGGTGTTGAAAGCGCGCTGGCCCGTCGAGCAGAAGCTCTCAAAGAAGGAGATGTTGATGCTGGCGTTCCTCCACTCTTCCTGCGGTGACAGCAAAGGCTCAGCACCATCCTCCCATCCAGGGACTCCAAGGAATGTCCCGCCCCATCGCCAGGGATGCTCTAGCCATCCCCCATCCTTGGCCATCGCCGTCCTCCCCTGTCCCTTTGCACCGCCTGGCTGCCGCCGGCCCTCCCAGGGAACAGGAAAAGTTTAAAAGTAGTTTCTTTATGAGAAGCCGAGCTCTTGGCTGCTGTTCCTCACTGGGGCCCTGCACCGGCCTTATCTGAGGGCCACAGCTTTCAGCATTACAGGAATAGCAGGTCCCTGAGGGAAGCGGGACGGGGGGGGGGCGGGGGGAGGCCAAGAGGCCATAGCAGGAGCAGGATGGGGCTGCGCAGCACCCCCTGGGGCCGTGCAGCCCCCCTATGGGCATCTGCAGCCCTCCCACCACCAGCTTTTCTGCCCTCTGTCCCCACCAACATGGGTCTCTGTCCTCCCCGGGCCTTTCCCCACGGCTCTGCAGAGACAAGAGAAAGTGTTTTGCTTTCGGATAAACTGGAGCATCCCTGGAGGGGTTAGTCTGGGCAGCGCCAGAAGGATGGTAGAGGGGTGGGTGGAGCCCACATTCCCTCTGAGGTGCTCTTGAGGCTTTTTGCACCTATTCAATGCTTCATAGCAGCTGGGAGCTCACTAAGGTGGAGGTGATCGTCCTCCTGCATCCACATGTGCTGCACGTACAGGTCCTATATGCAAAGATGCTGTATATGCAGCTCCTACGTGCACAGGTTGTGCATGCACAACTCCCTTGTGCACAGATGCAAGGTGCACAAGGTCTTTCCTTTACAGGTCCTGTGTCCAAAAGTCCTCCATGCACACTGGAACGAGGTGCCCTGGCTGGGGTGGACCTTAAACCTCCCTCTGCAACGCCATCCCTGCCAGGTTCTGCTCATGCTGATGGCCAGCAGCATCCCACTTGCTCCACTGCGAGGGCAGGAGCCACCCGGCTGAGGAAGGCACCTAATCTCACCCCATCTTATCTAAATATTTGGGAAGCGGCGGTGGGGACAGGATGCACTTGCCGGGGCGGAAGGCCGGTCCTGCTCAGCCCTCATGAGGCCCCGGCCATCCCTGGGAACCGCTGCTGCCCCTCGCCTGTCCTTTCGCTTTGCACAAGGAGAAACTTCCCTCCGTTGACTCTGCCCCATCCCTGGGAAAAGAGCTGGTTGGGAAACCTGCCCCCAGCCCAGTGCCAGGGTAGCCCCCGGGCAGCAAGAGGAGACCTCAGCAAGGCACTGTCCCCCCTCGAGAAAGCTCGTTTCCAGCGGGACGGGGAGGAGAGGGTTACGGCTTGGTCGGGGCGGTGTCTTTATCATCTTCGGACGCTGGGTTGTGCTCCTACGCTTTGACAGTCCTGCAGTCGATCCGTCCCTGCCTGTGCAGCATTTGCTGCTCGGCAGAGGCGTGAAAAGCCTCTCTGCTGCCTCCCCGCATCCTCCTTCCCCAGGTTTTGCCAACAGCTCTGCCTTCCCCCAGCCCTTAATAACCCAATTCTCCTCCTACCACCCCATGGGGGGGAAAAAAAACCCTCAAGACCTTTAAAATGCCTTTTTTTTTTTTTTTTTTTTTTTTTTTTGGGGGGGGGGGAGGTGTGTGTGTGTGGAAGGGAATTCAGATGTGAGGCTAAAACCCAGCTGAGCGCTGAACCACTTTGCTGTTGGACAGTAAGCAGCGCTTAAACCCCTTTTGAGGCTGAACGACTGGAGGGATTTACCCTTTCCAGGGTTGGAGAAGGGCACGGTAAGGCCCGCAGCAGCCGGCAGGGATGCCCCGGCGGTGGTGCCCCGGCCCAGGCTGCTCTCCCCTCCCACCGCTGGAGCCGCTCGCATTCCTTGGCCGGAGTTGACAGACGCTGCCGAGCGGCTCGAATCCGGTTCCCACACTGGCGGGGACCTAAAACTAACATCCCTGAATGAGGTAACAGCACTTGAGTCAACAAACTGCCCCCGCCAGCTGGACGGGGCGAGGGGGACCGCAACCCTGCTCAGCACGGGGGTCCCTCCAGCTGCTCTGGGGATCGCCCTGCTGCCCCCAGCCCGGTGGGTGTCACACAGCAAATTCCCTCAGGTACCTGGGTGAGGGTCTGGGTGGTCCCTCTGTTGCTTTTGCATCCCCCAGTTGGAGCAGGTTCTGCTCCTTTCCAGCATCCTCCAACTTGGCTTGCTGGGCACATCTGCATCCTCTCTGGGGACACGATGGAGGAGCCACGCTGGCTCCCTGGGAGGTGGCCACAGGGTTGTGTGGCTCAACCAGAGCTCAGGGGACACCAGTCACCTCTGACATGGTCACCTCTTGCTCCACCTAACACATTTTGGGGTTGGGATGAGGAATGCATTATCCCTCCATCCATCAATCCATCCATCCTAAGGCTGGAACACCCCAAGCAGCCAACGAAAACCCAACTGGAGATACACTTGTGAGCCAGACCTTGGGAAAGACATCCTATGTAACACAAGGCATCAAGCCTATAAGACCCATTAAGAAACTCATTAAGATCCTACTGTAATTGAAGTAAGGAGAAGTGGTAAAAGGGAGGGTGGGGGAACATGGACCAAACTTCAGCGCTGGTTAAAAGCATCCCCTGAAGAAGAAGGATGCTGGGAACCAACAAGCCCGTAAAACTTCTTTGGTCCACAAAGTGGTGCCAACCATGTATTTGGGCTTTTTTTTTTTTTTTTTTTTTTTTTTAGGATTTACAGTTTGAGCTTTTGGGTTTTTTAAATTTTTAAATTCACTGCAGCTGGAGGAACTGAGGTGCAGCAGGATGCGATGCCTGCAATTCCCGCGTTCAGTCCCAACTGTTTTTCTGGGTTCCCTGCATCGCCAGCGCTGCCTCATAAGCCCAGCTACACACCGGGGGGGGGGGGGGGGGGGGGGGGGTTGGTCTGCATTGGCCCCTCCCCTGCTATGGATGATCTGGGCACATCCCCCACAGCTGGGTCCCCACATTGCCCTTGATGCTCCTCTCTGGAGCTGAGCTTTTTAGCCCAACGCTGCCCGACTCTAGCTTGTTCTTGCGGACCAGGATTGGAGCCGTTTCTGGAACACTTCTCCTTATAGCGCACACTTTCCTGTTTTCCCACGGGTTGCAAAATGCAAAGGATTTTTTCACTTTGCTGTCAAGATTTGGCTAGAGGCTTGTTTACCGGGCCTACAAAGCAGGGAAACCAGATAGTGCCATTTCTCTGTTATCTACTCGGCTTGGGAGGCATAAAATTTGTTGCGATTTTTCAGGAATAGGCCGAGTGGAAAGTTAAGGGCAAGCGGGTGGGAGGTGTTTTGGCAGCCGAGGTAGAACGATGCTATGGGAGGATGCACCCTTGCAGTCTTTCTGCAGCTGTTTTGAGGCATAATTGGCATTTTGTACTAACAATGCTCCAGCTCGTTATTGTGCCCAGAGGAATCTAAGGGAAGCAGGCCGGCAGACTCGCTGGCTCGCCAGCTCCAGCGTGCCGTCGCCCAGCGGAGCGGGCAGAGAGGAGCGATGGATGATGCCAAGCTGTGATGTTCGCCCACCCCTTAGCTCACCAGCGCATCGCCATGCACTGGCAATTCCCATCCCCATCTCCAAAAAGTCTCCCGGCAGAGTCTCCAGTAAAGCTGGAGGCCAGGTTGGATGGGGCTTTGAGCAACCTGGTCTAGTGGAGGTGTCCCTGCTCATGGCAGGGGGATTGGAACTCAATGATCTTTAAGGTCCCTTCCAACCTGAACCATTCTATGAAGCCACAGGGAGGACAGTGGCTCCAGGCAGAGCACAACTGCACCCAGAAGGACGAGGGAAGCATTAAACACCAGCATGGTCCATAAGTCACCCGGGTGCTTTAGGCTTCAAAATTGGATTTTCCCAATCTGATGAAATATTCTTATGTGTTCAATATAAAAATTTGATGAGAAGCTTTCCCAGTGCGGACACGGCTGCAGGTTCAGACATTGCATGAAGCAGGGAAGGGGATGCTCTCAGGAGTGGCTGTTCTGCTGTGGCATCTGGGCCATGGGCATCATGGTAATAAGGTCCTTCCTTGGAGTCATCCTCAGCGTTAAGGGCATTGTGGCTAAGAATATCATCATTTCTGTAGGTGTGAGGGCAAGGAGCATTTACACCTAGCAACAGCCCAAGTAGGAAGGTGATGACTGTGAGATGGCAGCAGACAGGCGCTTCTCCTCCTCTAGGAGCACAGTGGGTGCTATTGGGAGGTCCAAGCCCTCTCTAGGGCTGCCAGGCAAGGCCACCACCAAACCACAGGGAATTCCAAGAGTTGCTGTGGTCAGCAGGAGCGATTGTGCTCATCTAGTATGTATCTCGAGGGGTTTTATGAACACAGTGTGGCTTCACTTTGCATCTCACAGTGAAGTCAAGAGTCAGTCCATTTTACAGATGGGACAGCAGAAGTCCATGAACCCAAGCAGCTATTTGTGATGTTGTGCAGCATAAGCTGTGAGAAGGTCCCTGAAGTGCCAATTTCCCAATGTTTACACTGCCTTGGCAGTGCTGAGATCCAGAAACCAGAGCATTATAATGCCAAAAACCACCCCAGAGTCCTACCCACAGCCCACAGATACAATCACCCTGTCAAGATCTCACCAGCCATGTGGTGGTGTCTCTTCCTCTTTGTTATTAACTTAAAACTTCAGCCTATTTAAAAATTATCAAAATATTGCATCTTCCCCATTACAGGAAACTCGTAGCTTCCAAAAGAATAATTTGGAAGGTGGGTATCCCTCAGAAAAGCCAGCAGACAGTAGCCACCCACCAGAACAGGTCTTGGTATGTAGTTTGAGTTGGGCTTGCTTTTCCCCAATCTTGGCATTACATTTTACTACTCCCTGGTCTTGCAGAGGTTCTGAAACAAACGAAATGGAGGTTTTTT
The DNA here is from genome assembly GCF_964106895.1 of Numenius arquata. NCBI lineage: Eukaryota > Metazoa > Chordata > Aves > Charadriiformes > Scolopacidae > Numenius > Numenius arquata. The sequence continues at coordinate 128,912,345 of NC_133577.1, forward strand.
GCTCTAACTTTAGGGTTCTATGAGAGCTGACGGAGCATCAAGGACTATAGTGAGTCCCAAACTCCAGGCTGCTGTGCTTCCCAGTTGCTCTGCAGTCGGATGCCACCCCCACCCCAGCTGTGAGGTTGCAAGATCTCACTAAGTACACAACTGTGGGGGAACTCTACATTTTTTGCTTGGGTTTTGGGATGAACTTCTGGCCTCTCTGCAAAGGCAAAAGGCAAAAAAGGCCTTTGCAGAGGGAAAGTTTCACCCTCTAGAATTCCCCATTGCTCTTTTTCTGAGACCTGGGTGGGCTCAGCTGGTCCTTCTCCTTGAAGAAGACCACACGGGCCTCTTCTCCTCCTGCCATATCCCCTACCAGGTGATACTGCTGAGTGTGGGTTTGCATTTGCCATTTTACACCCCAAAAGTGGTTGCATCTTATTGTGATGGAATTACTTTTATTTCTGTAGGCTCACATGCTCAGAGTACCACAGGGTAAAAGCTGATCTCCAACAGCAACACAGCTGCTAATCCTACACAGAAGTCTAAAAGGGTGGTACTTACACAACTTTTAGCTTCTTTCAGATAAATCATGGGCCAATTATTTTGCACCTGGCGTTCACAGATGAGCTGGAAAGACAGAAGAAAGCAACTCTCAAATTGTTGGCAGAGGTTGGGAGACCAGTTGGTCACCGATACAAAAGCCTGGCCCAAGCCAGGAGACATCACAAGCAAAGCTCTGATCCATTTTATGGAAATGAGACAGGCCTGGGAGCCCTTCACTCAACCCTTTATATGTGGAAAGGGTTTTCACAGACCAGTGCCATGGTTGTCTGTGGGATGTTTGCTAATGCACTTCCCAAACCAGGCTTAGGATTTACAGTACGGGGTAAAGCAGGAATTGGCTCGGGCAGTAGGAAGATCCATGCCAGTGGGCCATGAAGCCGTCCTGCCCTACAAAAGATGACCACCTAGAAACAGGATCCCCCTCCCTCCTTTCCAGCACTTCAGTTATCCTGGCTTGTGTTTTGAGACCTCCCCCTATGCTCCCAAACCATTTTCTGCTAATATCATCCATGAACGGTTGATGCTGAATTGTGGTCTTTGTCCTCTCATCACGTCCAAGTCCACCCCAAGGCAGCTTCTGCTCTCCACAGTGCTTCCCCCTCTCTTCCCAAGTTTCACTTCTTCCCTCTTCAGCACCCAGACCATAATCCCCTTTCACCTCCATGCTCCATGTCTGTTCACCGGAAAGCTACAGGAGAAAGGGGTTGGACTGGAAGACCTTTAGAGGTCCCATCCAACCCCAACCATTCTATGATTGCGTGATCTAGAATTATTTTGCTGCCTCATGTTTTCCTAAAGCAGGTGTCTCTGATGCAGACATGCGCAGCGAGAAGGGCTGCAGGCTTTACGTGTACATGGGATGCCAGGTAAGTATCAATAGAGATCACTATAAGGAACGTAAACCTTGCCATAGATGTCATTACCTCATTTTGGAAAGAAGTCGGCGTGCTGGTAGTCGGGTGCTGGTAGTCAGGACTGCTGCTCGCCGTCTGGTCCCCCAGGGCTGGGGCTGATGGCTGCGCGCTGGCAGGGTCAGTACTTGTAGGTTTGGTTGACACAGATGCAGGTCTTCTCTGGTCTGGGTCCCCAATATGCAGCAAAAAACAAGCAGACAGACACTGATACAGTACAGAGGATACAGCTGACACAGTTCATGATTGGCTGAAAATAAGTTTTCAGCTCCAGCCCTGCCTTGAAGCTCACTGTCCCAAAGCTTGGAGAGGCTTTGGGTTTCTTCTTTCTATTTAACCAACTGCGATATGAAAAAAAATATTGTGGCAGAGTGTATTTTCTGCTGCTGAAACCCATCAGACTGTTCTGGAGAGATGAACCCAAAGGCTACTATAGCTGTGTGTTGGTAGCTGGGTAATCAAAAAAGGAGTACTTCTGGGTAAATGGGATGGCCCTCATTTCCCTTTATCTGAGGTGTCTTCCATGGAGGTTTCTACAACAGAGACAGACTATCTGAGCTGGCTACCGAGGATCTCCCAGTGAATGGGTTGGACTCGATGATCCCAAGGGTCTCTTCCAACCTGGATGATTCTATGATTCTATGAATGGAGTTCATCATACAACCCCACTGACAAGTGCATCTCCATCAGTTATGGAAGAAGCCCAAGGTGACGTGCTTAGAAGAGCCTGTTACTATGGGAGACACCCTTGCCTGCCTGCTACTCTAGAGGGGCACATGCCCCACGTCTACCAGCCCCATGCAGGTGTCTCAGATACCTGAGATCACCTCAGATGCCTTTGCTAAGGTCTATAGCAAATAGACCTTCTTGTGCAATGGGAGTAGTGCAAGGAGCACAGCAACCTCCTGCCTCCCCAAATCCTTTCGAAGAAATGGATCTCTGTCCCTGGGTTCCTAATGGATCCTTAAATGGTGACAAAGAGAATTAAAACACCACATCTTGGTCACAGCCTGTTTGCTTTTGGGACTCCTAACTCTTCCACAGAAAAGATGAAGCATATTTCTCTCCCAGACACATTCTGATGGCTCCAGGAGAGAATTAATTTCAAAGCCATCTGTTTCTTTTGCATTCTCTCACCTATTTATTAAATGTAAAGGTTCTTTAAACCTTCCCATGCACAGTGCTTGAGGTCAAATTTGAATTAACATAATTTCATATATCATCCTTTAATGGAGAACAGTCCTGTGGATCAGGAGGGTAAAGAAACATCCTTCATGAAGACACCCATTTCACCTCCTAATACCTGCTAACATGCTCAAAACATGACTTGGATGAAGCCAAGTCTTGGAAGACTTGGAAGATAGTCTTGCATTAAGACCTTGGCCCTTTTAGTGATGCTGACATCAAGGAGCTGGAAGGCTGAGGGGGAAGAAGATGGTTTTTTGAGTGGCTTCTGTATTGCAGGTAGGTGGAAATTGGGTCAAGAACAACCTTCTCCAGAGGAAGACAATGAAGGGCTTCAGTGTCATCACAGCTTTTTTTTTCAGACCCAGGTGTGAGCTGGACCCACAATCCCACCCAAGTCTAGAAGACTCCGTGGAGCCCTCACAGTCCCACTGTGTGATCGCTTCCCCGTAAACACTACCAGACAAAATGCCAAAGGGAACCCTAGACTGTGCCTCACCAGGACACTTAGGAACTAACAAGGTTCTGTAAAGCTCCAGAGGTCTATAGAAAGCATATTAATGATGTTCAGTAAGAGCCTAAACACCACGTGGACAGTCATAATGCTGCTTAGACAGAAGTCAGCAGCCAAACCCCACGGAGCAATGATGAATATCTGACCTAACTGCTTAGACTCTTTAGAGGTTTTAGAGTCTACACCAAATCTCCTTAGTCATCTAAAGCTTATTTTCTGTGCATGCCCAGACAGCCTTCACTAAGCTGTCAGTCAAACTAGGGATCTTCTACAGTCAGCGTTCCAGGTGCTGTCAATCTGTTTCACCAGCTCTACAACGTCACTCTCCATCTCCGAACTAATCGCTGCTGGCTCCCTTTTGCAGTCACTGAAGATCAAGGCATTGCAGTTGATGGAACCCCAGGCACAGCTTGGTCTATCCGAAAGCCGATGTCTATGTTTTGACAGTTGATTCATGCCTTGAATTTCACTAACTGCATTGACTTGAACTCCACTGATGACAACAGGGACCTAAACACCCAGTTATCATGGAGACAACTACGCTGGAAAGTCCTAGAATGAGACAAGGTGATGACACCCCATAACGACAAGAGGTGTTTAGGGTAGCCAAAGGAAAAGATCACAAAAAAGCCTCCCAGCCCAAGAAATCAAGGTTCCCATCTCCTGGTACCTGCTGCAAGAGTCGATGTGGTTGCCTCTGAGACCTTGTGGGTGCTGCCAGGTGGTAAAGACGCAGACACTTTACTAGTGGTGGGGGAGACGGATCCATCAAAAGGGGTAACAGAAGTTTTGATGCTTCCAGGTCTGGTGGAAGAGGTCAGTCCCTGGCCTGGAGAACTGGGAGAAGAGTGAGGCTGCTTGGTGATAGATGTGGGAGAAGAGACACTATGGTCCTTGAGCCCAGGGACATGGCTGCTTGTTGAGACTCCGGTGCTTGCAGCAGTGCTGGTCAATTGGCTCAAAGGCTGCCTTCCCTGAGCTCCCACGCTGGGATAGGGTGTGACAGCAGTCCCTAAACTTCCTGGGGTGGCTGGAGGACTGCTTGCATGAGTGGGGACGGGACTCACAGCAGTGGTGGCTGCTGAGCTTCCCAAGCTGGCTGGAGGGACAGTCTTCTGCTGAGCCACACCGGAGGTTGCAGCAGGGGTGGCTGGTGAAGCTCCAGAGATGGTTGTAGTGCTGATCTGCTGAGGTTGGTGGGGCGATGTCGTGGGGACAGGTGGTGGGTTTCCCAGGTTGGTTGTGGTGGTGGTCCCTTGATCTGCAGCAGGTAATGTCATAGGGGTGGATGGTGGTTTTCCTAGGCTGCTTGTAGTGGTGGTCTCTTCAGCAGTGGTGGGTGATATCACAGGGGCAGGCGGTGGGTTTCCCGGGTTGTTTGTGGTGGTGGCCACTTGATCTGCAGCAGATGGTGTCACAGAGGCAGATGGTGTGTTTTCTGGATTGCTTATAGTGGTGGTCTCTTGCATCTTGCTGGTGCCTGTAGTTGCAGTCTGCCCATTTTCTTCTGTCTTTACAGCAGTTGTATTTGTAACATCATGAGAGCTGACACCTAGTGAAAAGTAAAAATGCCAAGATAAACTTTGAACTGAGGAAACTACCCTTGGTTTCCACCCAGAACAGGTATTTGTAGAAATAAATGCTGACCAGAAACCATGAGTCATTCACTCAGGGCTTGTCTCATGCTCCCTAAATTCATATCAAATGCCACGTGCTGGTATCACCGTGTCAAGCAGAAAGCAGAGCAGGGGAAAAGGAAGAGGAGAAGTCAAACTTGCAGAACTTTAAAGGGGTTGGAGGGTGAGCAGGAGGGAAAGACCTGCTGGTTCCCAGAAGGCAGATCTTTCTCAGATGGGAGATACACCACCTCCTGTGCAGAGCATTGCAAGTCATTCCCAAAATAAAGTGCCTCCAGCCCTTGTAAGAGAGCAGCCAAGGCATGTGCTGAATGCTGTTTGTCCAACCCTGTTATGAGGGTCTCTCACATCCCTGAAGCAGTGAGGAGCCTCAGATAAATAAGGTGACTCTTCTGACCATTCTGAAAGTTATATTCTTTTTGCAAGCTCGAGCTTTTTTTCTTTAATTGCTCCATGTTTCAACTTAGTTTTTTTTTCCCCTCCTAAACTCAGGTAATTGCTATAAAAACACCATAAAATAGGCGCTCTCACTTGAATCCACAGAATAAAACCATTGAAGGTGGTGAGACACTGGAGCAGGTTGTCCAGAGAAGTTTGGGGTGCCCCATTATTGGAAGTGTTCAAGGTCAGGTTGGATGGGGCTTTGAGCAACCTGATCTGCCCATGGCAGGGGCTTGGTCTAGATGATCTTCAAAGGTCCCTTCCAACCCAAACCGTTCTCTGATCCTATGATTCTATGAGAATTTGTACACACTGTAATTCCCAGTTGGGTGAACTGTGGAAACAATATGGCTGTGATGGTCACCTGGCATCCAGCCAGGGTCAACCCACCACACCAGTTCTCCAAAACAGGAGTCATACGTCCAAGGTTTGATTTTTAGCCATATCCTAATGCTGCTCTCCAGAGTTCTGCTTTGTCCCTCTGTGCTGGCAAAGTATTTTCTCTTATGGAGCCTGTTTATTAGCAGTGGTTGCGCTTCAAAGATCTGAGAAAAGCTTGAGCTTCTGAGCTTTGTACCACTGGGGAAATCTAACCCCACCATAACAGGACCCCAGGCGGATGTGGAGGTATGTTTGAGACAGGACATGGGGAGTGGGATTTCGGATGGGGAGGCTGCAATGCTATATCTTTGGGAAAAGAGCTTTTGTGGAGGCAAGTCATGTTTCCTATAGACCGAGCACTGTCTGCAGGAGAAGAAAAGGTAAGGAAGCAAAACACAGGTACGGGCGCTTAGCAGGTGAAACCCAGGTGCAAAAGATAGGAGGGAGTTTTCATTCAGTCAGCCAGAAAATGAGTCTATCCCATAAATAGGGCTGTAAAATTTTGACAGGGGTTTTGACAAGGCAGGTAAAGAAAAAAATCCCCTGAAGGTAGAAACAATACAAAAGAGACGTAAATAAAGAAAGGGTCAGAAGGAAGGTGGAAGAAATCTCCCCACTGCTCTCACTTCCTTTTCATATCCCGGCCCCATCCCAGAGAGGCAGGAAGCAAACACGCACCTAAGGAGAGGTAGAAAAGACAATTCAATTCAACTTGGTCCAAAAGAGAAAGGGGCAGGTCCGTACTTTGGCTCTGGGCCAGCCTTGATGGCCAGCTGGGACCCCGCTAGCCAAGAAACCAGCATCCCTGTCCCAGCTCTTTCCCATCCCACCCTGGGGAGCTGCAGCTATGTTTTTACCACTTTTAGCAAAAACCGGGGGGAAAAGCCCAAAGCAAGGGGTTGCTCTGCTGGTGGAGAAAGCTGGTGTGATCCTCCAGGCTGGCCCTGGCTGGGGTGGTAGTAGGGCTTCTTTCAAGGCACACAGGGTGACACAGCCCAGAAAAGCAACTGGGAGAAGAACCAAGACTCAAGCTGATGCCCACAAAGCTTACTCGTATTTTATCTTTCCCTATCTCTACATCCACTCTTAGCGCTCCGCTCTTGTTAAGGTCAAAAGATGTTAAAAGATCAATTTTTTTCTTCCTCATCAAGCCAGGAGCAGTGACTTAAGGGGGCTGAAAGCAACTTGAGGAGCCAGCACTCTCCTGCTTCATGAGCCACATGCAGGTGGATGGATGGATGGATGGATGGATGGATGGATGGATTCAACAGGTGCTGACCACGCAGGCAGGTAGGACACTATCCATCCTGCTACATGGGCCTGCCTAAGGTCAGGCAATGCTAAGTGCCACAGAGGTAGAAATCACTCTCATTTAGTGGTTAATGACCTGCATCCCTTTGGCAAGTGGCAACACAAGTGATATATGAACCAGAAAACACTTCACAACACCATTCCCTCCCTACAAACCTGCTCCTGATGAATCAGGCTGGATGGCACCACCGGGAAGCCCTTTGCAAAACATCTCCCACCCCAAACTTGATCTGAAGTTTCTTTAATAACCTCCATCGCAGCCCAGCTGAGCTGCTACCAAATTTTCCCTTTCCCCCTTTCTTTTTCCACAGATTGCTTGTCTCAAAGCAGACTGTTTTGAAGAATTATTGTTGCTGGCTGAACTGCAATGGCTGTGGCGAACAGCAGCCATGGAGATGGCCACAGGAAGAGGACAAGCAAGCTTGACACTCTTCAAGAAAACATGCACCACCATAAGCCGGATCTTCAACACACCAGTGGAGAGCAGCCACAGCTACGGCTGGGTGAGATCCTCCTTCCATGGAGGACTGGCATCCCTCTTCATCCCCACACCTCTCCCGCAGATTTTTGGGCACCCATCTGTCGGCAAAATTTACCTTCTCTCTCCAGTTGCATTAAATTAAACTGTTTCTCACCGCTGCGGCACAAGGAGCCAGATGCTGCTGCACTTGCAGGGGCTGCAGTCGTATTGCTCTGGGCTTAATATCAGTTATTTGTCCAGGGATTCTGTCTCACCGCAGCATTGGGAAAAAACGTATTTTATTTAGACTGGAGAAAAACAGCCTGCTTTTTTTTTGGGTGTCTTGCGGGTTCACCACCTGCAGAAGACCTGGCTTATGCAAACTAATTTCTCTCACTTTCAGAGGCCTAGAAAATACTTATTTCCAAAGCAGAAACAAATACAGAACAAGCGGCAAGAGTACCGCAAGCCCAGGAGTCGCCGTTTTCCTCCCACATGTGCTATATCTCTTTCAAACACCAGAGAACTATGTTTTTTTTATCTTTTCCTCCCTAACTGGCCACCCGTGCCAAATCTCGGCGGCGGACCCAGGGGTAATAACTGGTAATGAGCCCCTGTTTGCCTGGGCTGGTAGCCAGTATTGCCTGATGACTGTCCTCAGCAGAAGAACCAAAAAGGATCTGGTCGAAGGAGGAGAAAATCCCTGTAACCTCAGACTGGTGGTAATAACAGCCCGACAGGACAGGATTATGTTCGGTGTCCCTTTAGCATGAAAATTACTCACAAAAGATACAGTATGTCCTTTTGCAGGAAACAAATGACCCTTTCACGCTGTGAGCCCCGGAGATAAAAAGATTTAACGCATGCTATGAGAGAGAAGGAGGATGGAGAAGAGGTCCTCTAAGCCATCACTCCCTTTACCAGGAGGAGTTCCTCTCCAAAAGAAAGTTCACTTGAATTTCACCCAGCGTCCCTCACCCTGTTTTCCAGAAGGCAGAAAAAACTACCCGCCCCGACCTTCCTGGCTGCACTTTGGCAGGGCAAGGCCACTTATTTGATTTCACTTTTTTGGACCGTCATCAATTCCTCATTTGAAGGCAAATGAGAGTAATAGAGCAGCTACTGGTGTATTTTGACAGCGCTGCTTGCAGTGAGTCAAATGCTTTGGTCTGCACCTCTCCTTTGGCATGTATCGCTCAGAAAACCTCAAACTCTTGCATTTCTGTGTTGGGTGCCAGGGGGTAGACCCGCAGGAGGAGAGTGCAAGCCCTCCCCACATGCATCTGTGTGCACGGGTGCCAAACAGCCTGGAGGAAATGAGTCTGCTGCACAAACATGATCTCGTTTCCGGATATGTGGATCCCATGACCATGTCTGTGACACGGTCTCTCCGTGATGGGGACAACCCCGGAGGGGAGAGAACTTTCCCTTATTGCTTGCTATAAAGATGGACTTGTTCAGCCCCCAGTGAGTGATACTTGGGAGGCTGGAAGTGCCACTGTCGGTCCCTGCTTCTGTCGGAGCACCTGGATAGCACTGGTGTGGGAATTCTCTGGTCAGGAAATTCTGGGATGTGAAAAGTCACCCAAAATGTAAAAGAAAAGGTGTGAGGGTTTGTGCCAATGCAGATCCTTGCAATATCAGTTGAGGGCCACACTTTTCAGCCGCTGTGCACCACCACTAACTGTGCCACGAAGTGATGCTCTGGTTGTAACCTCGTTGCAGTAGATGCGTGGTATTTGCAGGCTGGGGAAGATGCTCGGGGCTGGGAAGTAGCTTGTTTGGAAAGGTCATGGCTTGGAGCACAAAAAAAAGAAGCAAACCAGCGCAAAACGCAAAGCGAAAGGACACGTCCCATCCCTCCTCTCATCAGCCCACCCGAAGCCACCACCACCACACGCAGCTCCTCTGATTAATTCCCTGACCAACAGCTTCCCACTTCCTATTTCGGTAACGCCTCCCCCCCTGCCCCCTCCTTCCCCATCCACCTTGTTGAAACAGCTCAGATTGGCTGAAAATCTATTAATAGTGAGAAAAGGAAACCCGAAAGAATAACTTCGGAAATGGTGGGTGACACACCCCATGCCGGCGGGCTGAGCCCGGCTTGGAGCCTTACGCCAGCCGGCTCCTGCTCCTCCCAAGGCGGGATGAGAAAGCGAAGGAGCCCGAGCAACTCACGGAAGGAGAAGGGATGTGAGCCAGGCCCCAGGAAGTTCCTATTTGCCTCCGCCCCCCTTTTTTTTTTTTTTTTTTTTTTTTGCTTTTGCAGCCTTTCCTGATTAAACAGGGGAAACGGGTTGAGCTCGTCAAAGGGAAAGCGGGGGCTGGTGTTCCAGGGTTGGCCTTTGCTAGGGGAAAGTGTGTGCCAAAGCGAGTGAAGAGTCTCGTGGACATTCCTTTGCATCGCAAGAGGCTCCTGGGCAAAAGGAGGGTTTTATCCACCCACTGAAATGCTCAGCTGGAGCAGAGACTGGTTGCGGCAGTAGACAGGAAATTTGTCATCTCCTTTTAAAACTGTGAGAGCGATCAGATTGGCAGAATATCACAGAGCGGTGTTATTTATCCTGGAATTAAGCTGGGCTACCGGAGCAAATGGTTACCTCACAGGGTTTTTAAATCTTGCCTGTGTAGAGGCTCTCTCCCTTCCATCTCCTTAGGAAAAGACAGGCGCCAGACAGCAGCATCCTCCTGCCGAGGTTTCGGTGAGGGACGTGGTATGTGGATGCTGTTAATGCACACACCATCCTTCGCCCTTGCAAAGAGGCACTCTCCACATCAGAAGGACACACTTCCAAACTGGCATCACCCAACCCCTTTGCTGCCAGTCTCACCATCACCATTATGAAATGGTTTCACCCAGGCCAAAGACCAGCTTGGCTTCCTGGGTGAGAAGATGGGGAAAGGTCTAACAGCCGTTGCCAGAGCACTTTCAAACTCTAATACATCAGTTCAGTTACCCAGTGCAGAGATGTCTGTCCTCTCCGAAACCCTGCCAGAACAAAAACTGCTGCAGAACAGTCTTGATAGAATTGCACTGAAAAATATTAAAGATGAGACCTAATGGCTGGATCTAATTAGTGTTACAGTATCACTTAGGAAGGAAATGAGTATGTCTGGACTCTGATTTAAAGCTTGTTTTCAGCAGGGAACCTCCTTTACCCTGCTGTGAAAAGGCTCCATTGAAAAGACCCTTCAGATCGGTGCTGTTTAGATCTTGCACACAAGTGGCAGCAAAATCAAGGCAATAATAGACAAGTGTCCTCTGCTGTCAAATGAAATGAACTTGCAGCCACAGCCTGTGTCCTGAAGGATTTACCCAAAAAGCCTTTACTAGCTGGACATGGCCGGGGGGAATGGATGTTCTTCAAGCCCCAAGAGGTTTTGCTCCATCTCCAGATGGAGAGGAGCATCCAGGGCTTCTTTCTGCATGACTGCATTGCCAACCTGCAGATACTCCTCGGCTGGAGATTTGGGGCATGTCCTCACAGCACCTCAGCATCACCCTGAGGACTTCTTATCAGTCTGGGATTTTTCAGTCACTCACAATCCTACAGTAGCCAAAAAGCTGCTCTGTTTTAATTCAGACTGAGGAAAATTTTAAGTTGTCCCTATTTTACCCAGTGGAAGCAACCCTGAAGCTCAGAGAGCAGGATTTGAAGCAAACCTCATGTGAGCTTTGGCTGCTCCATCCCTCCTGTTAGATCTGCCTCACTTTATTTTATTCACACAACAGCCTTTAAACCTTCTTGGTTTCGACCAAGAAACCCATCTGCAGCCTGAGACGCCTTTCCTGACAGGACTGCAACACACGTCCCCAAAATCCAGGTTCTGATGAACCAGCATTTTCTGATGAGAAACCTGCTTCATTAACAAATTCCCCATCAGCTCTTTCTGCAAGCATTTGAGCCAGCTCAGCTTGTCTGCTGTTTCACTTGGAAGTATGACAAATACAAAAAAAAAGCATCCCGAGGCATGTCTCCCCACTTGGACACACTCCTCTTCCCCTGCAGCCTGACACCTCTCCTCCTCACTCCCTTGGTCCCTCTAGGGGAGGCAGAAATGGGTTCATTTCCTGTACTAATTAATGACGGGAGAGTGGATTTGAGGAAGCAGAAGTATCTATCTCAGCACTCCTCACTCCCACCTTCTCAAAAACACTGTTGTTGAATTGTCTTCGACGCCACACTTGGACTTCTCCTGAATTTCTCCTCGAAGACTGGTTCTTGCCAGAAAATCATGTTCAGAGGCATCTTTCATCCAAACAGACCCAACTGGTCCATTCTAGGCAGTGTTCCATCCCCTGGCCAACTCCAGAGGCAAGGGATGCCAGTTGTGGCAGGAAACATCAGTCCAGCCTCTCTTATGGACAAGATAAACATAGAGCATCCTATTTAGGATTGTGTCTCCACAACTTTTCCCATGGAAAGTCTGTAGCTATCTAAGAAGTGAAGGGAAAGATGAAAAAATAACCAAAAGGAGACAGGAAGACCAATGTGGAAAATTAAAGCTCCAAAATCCTTTGCATGAGGTTGTCAAGGAGGCAAACAAACACAGACACACGTGCCCATCTCTATCCACACCACCCCCAGACATTTTTGATCACCGAGCCTGGAAACATCCTCTTTTCACCGGGGGCTGACAGGGTTTGTAAGTGACCCAGATACAGACCCACACCTTTCCCAGGCTGCAAAATGAACCTGGGTCTTTTTGCAGCCTGAACAGAAATGTTCCATCATGCAGGAAATGGTAGCGGAGCTGCTGGAGCGGAAACAGAGGGAGCATGAGCCAAAAAAGACGCACATCCCAGCTTGACCAGACCCTCCAAAGCACAGAGCGTATCCACGCTCCTGCCCTTCTCCTGAAAGAGGGGAGGTGTAGATGAGATATTGGGAAGAAATTCTTTCCTGTGAGGGTGGTGAGGCACTGGCCCAGGTTGCCCAGGGAAGTTGTGGATGCCCCATCTCTGGAGGTATTCAAGGCCAGGCTGGATGGGGCTTTGAGCAACCTGGTCTAGTGGGAGGTGTCCCTGCCCATGGCAGGGAGGTTGGAACTCGATGATCTTTAAGGTCCCTTACAACCTGAACCATTCTATGATTCCTGCCTCCTTTATGCTTTAGTGTGGAGTTATCCCGTGATGACCTTGCTTCCTTGAAGCAAGATTTGTGGCAGTACAGCCTACTCCCGTATCAAGTGAGCATCAATCTCCCATCAGCTGAAGGACACGAAGTCTGGTACATTTAGCACGGAGACCCCTCTATTTCGGCAGAAGTCACCCGGGGACTTTGGAAGAAACTCAAGGTTTGCACTGAGTAATGGGCCACAAAAGTCGCTCTGTAGCAAGGTAAAGACAAGCTACCTCTGGCCCTAAACAGTGGCTGTGAATCAAAATTACACTGAAAATCGCAAGAAAGTCATAAGACCACACGACTTTGTTACACATCGAACGTCTGTGGTTTTTCCTGTATAACGTCTATGTTGTGGGTCTTTAAGTTACTCTTTCAGGCTTTTGTCTGAACATGGATGCTAAAAAAGCATGTATTTTCAAAAAAAATAAATAGATTAAAAGTGGAGATTTGTCTGAATTTGGAGAGGAATCTCAGGTCCACAGGAAGGACCAAGAGACTAAGACTACCAGATTGGCGATGACACCTTGACTCCATGAGGAGACTGCCAAGCTTCACCACCTCTCTCCAGCGAGGGTTGAAGGCTGGTCCATGACTTCAGCAGTAAGGAGCTATGAAGCTGGCAGCAAGGTGGTGGGAAGGAGACCTTCAGAGAAGCCAATGCTAAGAGATGCTTGGCCAAAGCCACCCATTTGCTCCCGAGGGCTGAACCGTCACATCACAGCAGCCTCTCCTGGAGACTGTGGCGCTCTTTTCTCCAGCCCAAAGCTGCTGCTTGGTGCATGGGGACGGCTGAGGGAACAGTTTTATTCATCAAGACAGAGCAGAAGTTCGTTCTCATGCTTTTCACCCCAGAAAGACAAATCATCCCTTGCTGGCTTTTCCTGGAGGACTACTCCAGACAACTGGAGACGGAGTGAGTACATGAGCCCCGGAGACAGGAATGATTTTTATTCAGCCTGATGGCTTGTCTACACAGAGGTACTCAAGAAAATTAATCTAAAATTAAAAGAAGGTATGATTTCAGAGTGGATTAGTCAAAGTGCACACAACCCACCAGGTGGCCACTCTTGTTCGGCTTTAAATCAGCCCTCGTTTAATTTAGCCAAAATGAAGTAGCTTAAATCAAATTAAAGTCTCCTTAGCTCTGAAAGCTGACAAGAGGGAGCTGATGCAGTTTAAGAAAGTTAATTCAGGAAAATCTGGTGATGGTCCCCATAGAAACAAGCCCCCAAATGTCGCATTGGGCACTGACACTGACCAAACGTCAGGGATGGGGCACACCTGCCTCCCCAGCTGAGCTTGGCCTTTCCTGATTCCTGGACATGGAAAGCTCTGATTGATGTTAGATTTGTTGTCACATCAGCAGCTCTTGCTGTTTGCTCAGTTTTTGTCACAGAGAAGGGCAGGACAATTAGACAGTGGAGAGACTACACCGCAGGCCTGCTATGAGGTCTATCCACTGTCTTCTAGGACAGAATAGACAAGTGGACAGAGACAAGGTGGGCTTGTCTATCCACAGCGAGAAGCAGCCTTGCTGGATGGCACGAGGAGATGGAATTTATCACTTTGCCCTCATCTCCAGCTGGCTGGTTTCATATTTGGGTTCATGTTGAGCAATGCGGGGAAGGAGTTGGCCCTGAGCTACTCATCCTGCTGGCTGAACCTCTGCCAGCTGGCCAGCACTGGGGAAGAGCTGTCACATCTAATGTCACTCAAGTTAGGCGCTGTGCATCGGCGATGTGTCTAGACTCTGTCCATGAGAGATAAGGGCCACAAGAGTCTCACATAGGGACACACGTGCAGATCTCCTGGGGGTAGGTTTGGCAGCCAAAAAATCCCCACTTTTTGTAAGAAGCACACCAACTCTTACAACGAGGAAGGGAAGTGGAGGAAATATGCCTCTTCTTGTGGTGGGGGCTCTTCCTAGAGGGAAAAAGTCAACCCCCAATCCAAACAGGAGCTATTGATAGGCTTCTCTGGGACCTCACAGCCCAACGAAGCCAGACCGCAGAAGGGCATTAAAGCTGGCATTAGCAGGAAGGATCTAATGCCCAAACTTGTTCCATCAAAACTGAGGATGCCATCCTCAGCTGGAGGCCAACCCTTGCTGGAGGCCCAGCATGGAGGAAGACCAAGCTGCAGCCCTAAGGGTAAGCAAACAAGAGGAGACACTCCAAACCTTAAGGAGTAAGGAGACCTCAGCCTGATCACAGGCAGCTCCGGCACAAGGGGAAATAAAATGGAGAGGGGTGACTGGAAGGTCAGTTTGTGCTGGCACACAGCACAACTGCGGCGTTGCAAAGCGTTGTCCCCTGCTTCTTGCACCTCCCTTTTCCTCCCCACCTCTCCTGAAGATTTACAGCAGGAATTACCCTCCCTTAACACCCTCTGCCTGCTCCTGTCACCAAGGCTTTTGGTGGGGGAGGCTGCCAGCCCCCTGAGGGGCCACACTCAGGGCAGGACTCGAGGGTGCTTGCCCACCCCGAGGGCAGAAAGGGCCAGCGGAAAAGCAGTGGCGATGGCGAGGAGGCGATAAGACCTGAAGCCTCACCCTCCTTTGTGCGCCCAGCGCCTTTGATGAGTCACGAATCAGCCCAAATTTACACCCTCCAGCCAGCAACTTTATATTTAACCTTTTCGGGTCGTGAGTCACGTTGCCTCCTCCAGCCCACCCATGAATCACCCACCACCAAGCCAGGATGGACCCAAAGACGACGAGCTGAACACATCTTGGACTGAATGATCCCTATGGGTCCCTTCCAACTTGCGATATTCTATGATTCTATGATCTTTGGTCCACTGAGACTCAAAGGTGCTGTGATATGAAGTGGCTAAAGACACAAGTGACGCCAAGTGATGTAGGAGCCACCTCCACGAGGCAGTGGTGACCTTCTCCAGCATTCCAACCTCTCTAAGTAAAACTTTTGGGTTATTCCTAGTTAAATAGCCCCTCCCAAGTGCCATCTGCTTTTCTGCTCCTTCAGGCTATGCTGGGGACAAGTTCCTCTGCAGGCACATCTGGGACACCTGCAAACCTTCCCTGACATGAAAGCTACTACTGCATGTTCCCCACTCCCTGGTTTTGCAGAAGAGCCAAGCTAGATGGCAAGATCCGTCCCTCCGCCATGACCAGTCCCCCATGACCTTGGCTAGCCAGGGTTACTGAGCCAGCAGCCCGGAGATTTCCTGTTAACGCCGCGAGGAGGGCTCCACATTTCCTTGGGATCTTTTGTCTGTCAGTGCTATTTCGAGTCCCACCTTTTTTTTTTTTTTTCCTTCGGCTCCCCACCCACACCTCCCCTCAGGGTGGGGTCTTCCCGGATAATTCGGAGCTCTATATATACACATGCATATACGTATGCACCTACATATATTTATATAGCCGTGCAGGCAAGTTGAGCCTTCGGGGCATTGACTGGACACGGTGGACTTGGCAGGAGGCTCAGTGCTATTCTTTAGGTGGGGAGAGCCTAGGAAGGGAAGGACACAGCTAACCCTCCCTCCTATTCAAAACTATTTAAAGACTGTCTGGCACGGAGTTTCTTTCCCACCAAACGGCTCCAGTGACGATCTGGCTTTACAGGCTGTGTAATCTGATCAACTTCTATTGTTGGCAAATTCATAATTGCCTCATTATTTAACTCTCCTGAAACAGTTGGTTCTGCAGAAAAAGAATATCCATTTTAGCTCTTTTTTAAAAAAAAATAATAAAAATTTGTTTTTCAAGAGCACTGGGACTCAGTTTCCATTTGAAGGACTTCTGTTCTTCAACAGCTCCTGCTTTTCCTTGCCTTAATATAATACACATGATCACAGGAATCACTGATGAAAGGTGCAAACAGTGAGAGATGACCTTTTCCAATGCTGTCCAAGGGCAAGATTCTCCAGTGCAGCGTATTTATCACCCAGTGACTTCTCACATATATCCATGAGCAGCACAAGTAGAGGAGCCTTAACCATTTCCCCCCAGAGAGAAGGGATGCTCTTGTAAGGACCATGCGCTTGCTCACATCCTTGCTCAGCCACAGCCCTCTGAAACAACCCTGGTTACATTTCTTAACCTCTCCCTGCCTCAGTTTCCCCCATCTCTACGTAACAAGAGCAGATAGATTTTGGATAGAGGAGCTGTCTTCATTTAAAGGCAGGTCCAGCACCTTGCTAACCGGGGCCCCAGTCTTGGTTAGGCGCCAGAGCAATACAAATAATTACTAATAGTAATCCCGATGGGAGTCTATTACATTATGGTTCAACTTCCTCCCAAACAATTGCTCCTCTTCCTTGCTTTGTATGTTCTTCAAAAGAAGCGGCTGCTGTGCTTCAGGGTTGGGACACCAGCCGTGGTAAACATACACCCAGCGTTCCTGCTCAGCTGGGCCTGGGCAGCAAAAAGAAGATAAATCTGATTTAAGACAGTCACATTGCGGGGAGGAAAAAAATCGAGGGTTTAATGGAAATAGTGCAACCTAGCAGCACTAAACAGTATTTATCCTGAGAAGTCCCTTAGGGCACATTTATTCCCTATTTACAGGATGATCTTATTCAGAATGGCAATAAGAGCAAGAAACGTTGAGAGCAGAAGTGCCCACTGGTCTAGGGCTCAAAACACCTTCATTCAGAGAGTGGTGAAGGTCCTGATACTACAGGAGCACTCAGTTGAGGGAAGCATTTACTGTGGACACACAGCTTGGCAGTACTTGGACATTTCCCTGCTTTCTGCCTATGCTGTGGGCACCCTGCCTGCACCACCCAAAAGGTGCATAAAGGGGAAGATGACCCACAAATGGGAAGAAAAACGCCCCTGGTCCACAGTCAGCCCTGGGCTGAAGTTGGCCCATCCTCTGAGTGCGTGGGCCAGGCAAATTGTCCTTGTGCGGTACACAGGGTATAGAAGCACCCCAGTGCCATAGGTTTAGGTGCAATACCAAACTCCTATGGGAGCTGAGACACCAAAATATTGAGCGTCTAACAAGAAGTAGGATGGTAATGCAGAAAGATCATCCCAAAGTGTTTTGAGCTGGATCACGTTGGAGAAGAGTGAGCTTTGTGTGGGCTGTCTTGAGGTCCTTGGGTCTTCATTCAAGCAGTTAGCTTGCTCTGAAACGTGGTGGCACACCTCCAAGATGTTTTTTCCATTGCCAGGACCAGGAATTTAGGCCTACGCAGCATGTAGCAAGGTGGAGAAGGAAGAAGGGTCTCACTTATTAGTTGGCCAACTGGCCTGAGTTAGTGCTGACGAAGAACAACGCACATTTTGGTCAGCCCTTCCAAGATGGAGCCGGCAACAGCTTTGATTAGTCAATTTAAATGTGGCTTTGTCATAGGAGATGAGACACAACCTGGACCAGCCAGCTGGGTTCTTGGCTGCTGAATGACACTGTCTTTCCAGCCCAATGACCTCATTGTTATGACTCAATAGGGGAACAATGTTGTCCACCCAGCAGCCCAGCAAGGAGTGGGATTCCTGCATGGTGACAGCTGAGCAGAAGAGCATGGGAAGTTGTGGGATGTCACCGGGTTGGGGATGCAGCGCTCTGCTCTCAGTGCAAACAGGTGGTGGTAGGTTTTAATGGCAAAGTTGCGTGCTGAGAAATTCCAGAAAATAATAATAATAATAATAATAATAATAATAATAATAATAATAATAATAATAATAAATATTACAAATATAGCATGCAAAGGTGATCATATTCAGCTCCCCCCAAACTCAGCATCTGTTCCCTGAACAGGTAGGTCCAGATAGTGAGTTTGAGCATGAAGAGACTCACTGGTTAGGGAGGAAAATGCTAAATGACATCTAATGGAAAGGAAAGCTTGCAGCACTTTACACCCTGGGTGATCTGGATGGAAAAAAAAAACTCTGTCCATGTCACCTTTTGAGCTCAGGGCTTCACTGACATCTCCCTGCCACCAAAACCCTTCTCTGCAGGGCAGTGTCTGGCGGTCGTGCCGCAGGGCAGGCCATGGCAGGGCAAGGGAAGGGAGCAAAGGAAGCAGGAAGGAAGAAGGAGCTGCATCCCCTCCCTGCTGTTAATCATTCTCCTCTTTCTCCTAAAAAAGGCCGGCAGGTCTGCAAACCACATGCCAGTCTCCCACCTTGAAAAGGACCTAGAGAGGAGACCAGCAGCTCTGGGTGCAGGAGGGGGACGTGGGACTGGGCTTCAAGATAATATCCAAATTTCTCTACTCCTAGGACGTGGGAGACCGGATCCTGCTTTTGGCTCGGTAGTGAAACCCAGACACATCAGCTTGGACATTTCCTTTAGAAAACCGAGCTGGAGTGGCAGTAGAGTTGGAGATGGGAGGAGAGGGCAGGGACTGCAAGTCGGGACCATGATGGGACCTGCAGAAAGCCATCAGCAGAGCAGAGGAGAGTGAGGGAGAGGGCACTGAACGGGGATTTGGGGGGTGCTGCTGGTTGTAACCCTGGAGCTGGGGTGTAGGTATGGGGAGAGTGAGGAAGACCAAATGCAGCCCCATGTTGGGGATGTGCTACACGGCTGAAGGCTGCAGCTACGTGAACAGCCCTGTCGTGTTTGCAAGTGGTCACTGCCAAATCAAAGCACGCCTTTGCTGCAAAAACTGCCTAATTTCATGAGCCAGAAGAAAATCAGCATCCCTGATTATAGAAAGGCAGAAGAGACAAGTGAAAAATCCCCACACAGATTTCAAATCTGCATTTGGAGAAGCACAATCAGATGTGCAAAAAAAGACCCTCCTGTTTCCCGCAGCCCCATCTCATCCAGACATCCCTAGAAATTATTATCTGGGTGAAAAGCTCTTGATTCCCATCTGGGCAGCTCTCAGAAATCAAGCCCTGAACCTGCTGACCATGGAGGCAAGAAAGAGCTGAGGCATCAAAACTAAACGGCGACTTTTAACAATGCTTATTGATAACTCTCAGTAATTGATTGTTGTATTATTGCTTTAAATAATTAATAACTAGCAAGCCCTATCTACTCCAGACACTGCTCTCTGGTGCAAGCATGCTCCTGGCCCCTGTTAGCTGAGGTTGCTTGGCAGGTGAGCATCTCTGCCTGTCCATCACTGGTTTCTTCCGGTACCCAGACCTCTCTATGTGGGCCATGGTGTCACGGATGAGAAGCTGAAATGCTCGAATGATGCAAAACAACAGAGCCAGGTCCTTCACCCAGCAAGCTTCTGCACAGCGCAGTGGCCAAATAAATAGGACACGCACACTGGAAGGCAGGCACTGCATTTTGAGACTATGGATGCAGCAGATGGCAGAGTCCTGTGCTGCTGCAGGATTTGAACCAGCTCTCCCTAAACGGGAGCAGAACCACGTTGGAGAAAAACAAGAAGTGGAACAAATCCTGTAAACAGCCCAGAACGGACAGAGGGCTGAAGACACCCAAGATGGAGATGAGTTACAGCAGCAGGACGTTTGGCACCGCGCTGCTGCACACATGTAGACTGTCACCCCTGGGAAGCTGGCTCAAATCCCAATCCAACCAGATCTAAAAGCTGCTATTTATTGCTACAAAAAAAATGCGTTATTCCTACTCTGTATTATCAAGGGGAGGGTTCCTCCTTTCCCTACTTTTGGTAGCTTTGTGGTAAAAACCATGGATTGAACAGGCTGTGACCTTTGGAAGTCCTGCAAGGTCCAGGTGGCACCAAGTTGCTATAACAAGCCATTCCCTGCCTTTTTGAGGGGAGAAATATGGGAAATCTGCCCACAGGTGCCTCACACACATCTGATCATCTCAGCAAAGAGTAGTCTTGTTGCATGAAACAAGGAGCGGAGAGATCTGAGAGTCTTTCTCTTCCTCTACCTACTTCAGAGGCAGGCTGTGAGCATCTGCTCCTGTCAGTTTTGGGCAGAGGCAAAATCTTATTACCCCTTGATCTCTGCTGTCGCTGGATGGGATGTGTGCCTCTGCTCAGACCACGTCGAAATCCTTGCAGAAACAGCTCACGGGCTGCAGTTTTCTTACACTTACCTTCCCCAGGCTCCCCACTGTGACGAGCCTTCAGGATGGGAGTAAATAAATAATTAAAATGCAGTCCTAATAGTGCTCTCCAAAAACCAGCTTCAAAGCCAATTCTCCCACAGACTTTTCCTAGCCCTGGTCCTACTTGCCCATCCTCATTATCAGTCCCCTTCTTCCAGCGCCTTGGGGTACCAATTTTCCCAGCCAAGATGGAGATAAAACCTTGCCCCAAAACTACTTCTGAGCTGGATTACAAGGAAACTTTTCCTAAAAGTACAGCTGGGCTGCGTTGACTGGCTCGGGGCAGCCCCCAGCACTTGGTCCCAGGGAAAGCAGCTTACATCCCCGCATCGCTGCCACCTCCCCCCGGGAGAGCCCCTTCCTAATCAGATCGGAGCACACCCGCCAGACACGCAAAACGCTCTCACGGAAGACAAAGCGGAGACCTGCAACCCTCCTCCACCAGCTCAAACACAAATAACAGCCCCGAAATAGCCAGCATTCCTCTGGCGTGGCTGTCCCCCAAGCATTTCTCACCAAATCTGCAAGGCACGTGCAGGCTGCTTCTTGTGGTGGTTTCTTTCCTGGAAATTTTTTTTCCGGGGGGAGCTTTTTGCAGGTTTTTATCGGCACACACAGTTAGCGGGATTTTTCTGTGTGAATATGTCTTGGTTTCAGTTGAGAGAGAGTTATCTTAGAAGGCCTACAGCATCTTGGCCTGTATCAGGAACAGCATGGTGAGTAGGACTCGGGAGGTGATTGTCCCCCTGTACTGGGCACCGGTGAGGCCCCACCTCGAGTGCTGTGTCCAGTTTTGGGCCCCTTACCACAAAAAAGACATTGAGGGGCTGGAGCGGGTCCAGAGAAGGGCAACGGAGCTGGTGAGGGGTCTGGAGCACAAGTCTTGTGAGGAAAGACTGAGGGAGCTGGGGGTGTTCAGCCTGGAGAAAAGGAGGCTGAGGGGAGACCTTCTCGCTCTCTACAACTCCGAGAGGAGATTGTAGAGAAGTGGGGATTGGTCTCTTCTCCCAAGGAACAGGCGATAGGACAAGAGGGAATGGCCTCAAGTTGCTCCAGGGGAAGTTCAGATTGGATACTAGGAAAAATTTTTACACTGAAAGGGCCATTAAGCACTGGAATGGGCTGCCCAGGGAAGTGGCTGAGGCACCATCCCTGGAGGTTTTCAAAAGACGGGTTGACATAGGGCTTAGAGACATGGTTTAGTGATGTGTGTGTGTGGGGTTTGTATGGTTTTCTTTTGTTTTTATTTTAATCAGAGTTAGGTTGATGGTTGGACTAGATGATCTTAAAGGTCCCTTCCAACCTAGACGATTCTATGATTCTAACTTATTTATTAGCAGCTGGTATAGTGCTGTTTTGGATTTGGGATGAGAAATACTTTTGATAGGACACTGGTGGATTTGGTTGTGGCTGAGCTCTGAAGGCCTTTTCTGCTTGTCATACCACCCCACCAGCGAGCAGGCTGGGAGGGGACAAGAAGTTGGGAGGAGACACAGCTGGGGCAGCTGACCCCAAGTGACCACAGAGATATTCCATACCATATGACGTCACGCTCAGAATATAAAGCTGGGGGAAGAAGGAGGAAGGGGGGGGACTTTTGAAGTGATGGCATTTTGTCTTCCCAAGTAACTGTTACACGTGACGGAGCCTGGCTTTCCTGGAGATAGCTGGACACCTGCCTGCCCATGGGAAGTGGTGAATTAATTCCTTGTTTTGCTTTGCTTGCATGTGCATCTTTTCCTTTACTCATTAAACTGTCTTTAACTCAACCCACGAGTTTTTTTCCGCACTTTTACTCCTCTGATTCTCTCCCCCATCCAAACTGGGGGGAGTGAGCAAGTGGCTGCTTGGTTCCAGCTGCTGGCTTGGCTTGTACCATCTCAGTGTAGCTGAGATACAGAGGATACATATGCAGCAGGACCTCAGCAACCACCACACCAGAGCTTGGCTTTGGGATTTGTCCAAAATGTACTGACTCTCTGTGGTTCCCCCCTGGTAAGCACCATGCTGGGACTCTGCACCCACCCTGATGCCTGTCCAGTTGTTCATGACGTGTCCTGCACAGGGAGCTTTTGTACTGGCCAAGGAGAGCATGCAGAGTCCTGAGTCACTTTGCTTCCATCAGAGATGCTGTTGAGAAGCCATAATCTACGTTTCTAGTGTGACCAGGGGAAAGAGAGCCCTGTTTCTTCAAGGGCTGTCTGTGCCACTGAAAACCTTTTAAAACCCCCAAAACTTTACTCAGCGGTCAACTGCCTACGGCCAGGCTTCATAGGTGGGAGCACAAAAGAGACAGTTTTTGTTTTTTTTTTTTAAATAAAAACCCCAGCTCTTTTCTTTATCAACCCATCAGTTTGAACTTCTGCATTACCCTCCCTAGCCCTTCATAGATGGCATTCGTAAAGGACTGTACAAAGTACATGTTGACCATGAGGTCCCCTACTTCTCTTGTTGCCAACCCAACCTTACGTGCCCATTTTTCACTGTCCCCCTCCCACCAGTCCACTCTTCTTCTTGTTGTGCCACTTCCTTTGCCAAAAGAACAGCTTTTTCTTCCCAGCGTGAATCATCCCTAAATCATCCCCCAGCAGCTGAAGCCATGATTTGGAGGAACACTGACATGAGGAACATAGATGGCAATGGGTGACAAGCTTCATGGCTTGGTTGTGCAGCCCACAGTGGTGGCTGTATTTGCCATCCTTGCCCTCATTAGGAATTGCTTAACACCACCCCATCTGCTATTAACTTTCTCCTTCTTGGAAAACCTTGCAGAAAAACAGATTTTGGTTGAGATGGTAAACTACAGGCCAGACTTTGAGAACCATTCCCTAAGGCAGAGCTTCTCTGGTGCATAGCGATCCTTGTAACAGCCTGAGAGGGACCTGGCCTGACCAAACACAGAGCGAGGGCTGCAGGATCTGGCCCAGGGTCTAAATGATGTTAGTGTATCCTCCACCTTGAGCTGGGCCTAACTGCAGCGTGTTAGACAACTTTATCAGCCTTAACTGAGGTGTCGTAGCAGAAGCAGATGTGTCCTTACCATGGAGGCGATACTCTAATAGCTGTAGTGGCTACATGCAGAGCAGTGATGGCAGGAGTGGCAATTGCAATCATCTTGATTTCAACGATTGCTCTCAGCAGCTTCCTGTCTAATGAAGATGTCCCCATTTCTTCATGGGGAAGCCCCATAAAGGGCCTTCTGTGGTGGGGAGCAAAAGACGCTGCACCAAAGATGTGTCAGTTGTCAAGACTTCTTTTTTTTTCCTTCCTTTTTTTTCCCCCCTGTTTGTTGCCTTAAACAGCAATGCTTTATTTGTTAAGCCTGTTGGAGAAAATGCTCTCACGTAGGATCAGCATCTAAATAGGCCGGATTAGGGGCTCCAGGCTCTAACAGCTTTGTAGAATTGTCTAGTAATAGTGTTCTACTTTGGAAAGAAGAAGAGAAATAATTGAGTTTATCACTCCCATCCTCCCCAGACTCCAATGATAGACATGCAGTGTGGTTGGATGGATATCCACCAGTATCTAGTAGGCTACATTTTCTTCCTGGACACAAGGATTGCTCCAAGCCGGCCTTGTCCCATTGGGAAAGGGTGTGTGCACTGCCATGGGCCACAATCCATCAAGGCCAAATCTCCTCCTAATTTGTGAAAGGCCATATTTTGTCACCTAGCACTAAAGAGAAGATTAAATATATTGCAGCAGGACTAAACCCAACCAAGACACCCATGGTACTTGGGGAACTTGGCTTTTCCAACACTAAATCGGACTGGATTTGGATGCCAGACAAAATCTGGGCAGCCAATTAGAGGAAGCCTGATTAATTCTTGCTTTTCTTTCCTTTAATCACTGTCTGCCCACACTATGGGCATATATCCAGGGTATCCAGACATGGGGTTCTTCTGCCTTCAGTTAGTCAAAAGTTACGCCTATAAATCTCAGCTAGCCATTTACATCCTCTCTGCAGATCAAGGAGACACATATTCAGCTGCTCCATCAATAGTTAATTCTAAGCTGCGAGAACAACTGGAAACTGGCAGCTTAAAAGTAAAATTGCTTCCCCTCCAATTTTAAACAGTAAAAGTGAGTTTTTAGAGAACAACTCCTGTTTATTCAAAACCCCCAAGGGACACAAAACAATTCATTTCAGTCACTAACTCCATCAAAGAATGACGCTTGAGATTTGCTCAATGAATTGCTTAGCATTAAACTCAAAAGTATGTTGAAAAATTTACGTGTCAGGTATCCAGGACCCTGGTTACTTGATGTATCTTAAAGGTATTTTAAATGTTGTTGAGCATCTGTCAGTTTAACCGAAACTTCCTCTACAAGTAAAGTGATTGCCACCAATAAGCCCCAAATTAGTATTATTCATCATTGCCTAGGAAGAGTTAAAAGCTGCATAAATTAGAAATCAGAATAAAGCAGTGGCAGGCTATATAACTGCTTAAAGAAATATTTCCATAGTGTGTCCACCTGGTTAGAAAACACAGCTGAAAGGCAATAGCGGGCTGGAAATCTCCAAGCCATACAATGAGCAACCGCGGAGAATCAGCCCTGCTTAAGGGATATAGCTATGAATTGTAAATGAAAAACATGATTAAAATCAAATCATTCAAATTAAGACTTTCCTCTTCCGTATTTTAAATCATGATTAAAATTCATAATTTAAGCCACATCAATTTAAATCAAAGCACCCTGCCATAAAATGAGGTTTTGAACCCTTTGTGAGGCTTTAATGAGAAAAAAGGACGTTCTCCTGTTGAATGCAGTTAATGGGGATTTATTGGTACCATTCATGGGTAGCAACTATCTTAGAAGTCTACAAAATTGCATAGACTGAGAGTCTTGAGGGCATTTTTTAGCTGTCTGGGAAAATTCTAAGGAAACAAAATAATTTTCCATACTAGGGTGTTTTAATAAGCTCAAAACTTACTTTTCTGCAATATTCCACATGACTGTTCAGGACTGGAAAATTTATCACTTGTGCCAAAGAGGTCAGCACCTCTCATTGCTTTTCTGGCATGGGAATTACCCTGAGGCTTGGGTGAGTGTGGAGGTGATGATCCCGAGAGCCACTGAGGTGGCCTGAGATTAACTCCCGTGCTTGAAAAATGGGCTCAAGGGTGTAATTTTTCACTTGCTGGCTTCACTGCCGATGTGATTATCCTCCCCCTCTACTCTGCCCTGGTGAGTCCCCATCTGGAGTTCTGTGTCCAGTTCTGGGCTCCCCAGATCAAGAAGGACAGGGAACTGCTGGAGAGGGTACAGCAGAGGACTACAAAGATGGTGAGGGGCCTGGAGCACCTCTCTTACGAGGAGAGGCTGAGGGACTTGGGTCTTTTTAGTCTGGAGAAGAGAAGACTGAGGGGGGATCTGATCAACACCTATACATACTTAAAGGGTGGGTGTCAAGAGGATGGGGTCAGCCTTTTTCCAGTGGTGCCATCTAGATTTTAATTGCCATGGGTGATTTTGCTGTGTTTATGGCATTGCTTTGATTTGGTATAAATTCATGTGTTCTCCGAAAGAGGTCAGAGAGAGCACAAACACTTCATAGTGTTGTGTCAAGCTGGATCAGGGGACTGATCCATCTAAAAACTAAACTAAGATTAGATCCATCTGAAAACTAGCCAATATTAGAGAAAAACAATTTAAAAAATAAAATAAAAAAAAAAAAGAAGGGGGTGGTTTCATGCACTTTCTGCATGTTGCTACTTTCTCCACTTTGCCAGTGGAAAAGTGGAGCAAAACTTTTATTTGTTTATTTGTTATTTGCATTTGCTTAGGCTCTGACATCAAATCAGATCCCCAGCAGCTAGAGAGTGGGAAGATGGCTGAAAAAAAATGCATGAATGAGAACGCTGGTTTTGGAGTTGCTCAATAGCAGCCTGGTTTGCGGGTGCTCCATATTAGCTGGCCTAGCACCTGGTAGAAAACTTGCTTCCCTTACCTGTGCTTTAAACATTTCTTCTGTTGCTTAATAAATCAGAAATGTCCAACAAAGACAACTTTAATTGCTTATTTAATATATATACAGAATAATAGAATCATAGAATGGTTTGGTTTGGAAGGGACCTTAAAGATCATCCAGTTCCAACCCCCCTGCCATGGGCAGGGACATCTCCCACTAGACCAGGTTGCTCAAAGCCCCATCCAGCCTGGCCTTGATATATAGTATATATATGATATATAGTACATATAACTATATATGTACTATATGTATACCCAGGACCTTAGTCACTTGATGTCATTCCAGTATAATCACTGCTGGGGAGCACAGTGCATTGCTTTAACTACTCTGCTTTTTCTCATAGTCAAGGCATACAGTATCTTGATAAGCAGCGTATAATAGTAACCCCAAGAGCTATCCATTTTCCCCAGGCTCCAGCAGTATCATTTAAACTTTTCCATTTTTTTTCCCCGTTTGCATACGTGGTGGAATGTCTTATCTCACCCTCCTGCCTTTAGACTCTGGGGAGGAGGAAAAAAGAAAAGTGGCCTTTGCTATTAGGTTTCAAAGAAGGACTTTTTCAACTACAGTTTCTCCAAACCCTTTTGCAGAATCTTTCAAGTCCCCTTTGTCAAAGTTAGAAATCTGGCATTTTCTCTTTGCCTGTGTCTAGCAGAAGCCACTTAGAATAAATGCCTGACAAGGTTGTCTCCTCATTTCTCTATAACAGATTTAATATATCTTTAAGTACTACAGCTTAATAACTCTAAGCCAATTTCTACCTCCTCCTGCAGTTAAATTTACTAAAATCAATTAAGGCTGAGAGAGCAAATTTCAGCCTTTGTCATTAATAACTGAGGCCTTATTCTTCCACTGCAAAATGACCTTCCTCCTCCCTTTCACCAGTCTCATGAGCCACGTGGCGTAAGACCAAAGCCTCCTGCACACAGAACTTGTAAGGCAGAGAAAAAGCCACTGGATTAATCCAATTTTTATTACAGATGCTAAGAATGTGAGCCAGACCTCAAAGCAAGATTTAAAATGGGACTAACTCAGAAATAAAAATTACCTTTTCCATTTTGGAGGAGGTTTTAACACAGATCCCGTCTGCCTCTTTCTCAGGCATCTGTCCTGCACCTGGCTTCAAACAGACTTGATTTGTAAACCCAAAGACTGTGCTCTTTTTATCTGCCTTTCCATTTTGTAGCCCTTAGGGTGTACTCCTGACCCACCACCAAGGAATTCTTCCAAATCCTGAAAAATATTTAACTACTTTTTTTTTTTTTTTTTTTTTTTTTTTTTAAGCAAATACAGACACTGTTGTGCAACATAAGGGTTTCCAGGGGAAGACCCCAGATATTTTTGGTGTAACAACAGACCCTGAAGGGGAGCATGTATGGAAACGAGCATCTCTAGGGGCCAAATAGCAGAATCATAGAATGGTTCAGGTTGTAAGGGACCATAAAGATCATCCAGTTCCAAGCCCCCTGACATGGGCAGCGACACCTCCCACTACACCAGGTTGCTCAAAGCCCCATCCAGCCTGGTCTTGAACACCTCCAGGGATGGGGCATCCACAGCTTCTCTGGGCAACCTGTTCCAGTGTCTCACCACCCTCACAGGAAAGAATTCCTTTCCTTCCTTTCCTTCTTCCTCATATCTCATCTAAATCTCCCCTTTTTCAGTTTAAAGCTGTTACCCCTCATCCTGTTGCTCCCCTCGCTGATCAAGAGTCCCTCCCCAGCTTTCCTGTAAGCACCCTTTGGATGCTGAAAGGGGCTCTAAGGTCTCCTCGGAGCCTTTTCTTCTCCAGGCTGAACAACCCCAACTCTTTCAGCTTGTCTTTATAGCAGAGGGGCTCCAGCCCTCTGGTTGTCTTTGTGTGCTCCTGTGGACTCACTCCAACAGGTTGATGTCCTCATCCCAAAACACACCTGCATTGCCTTCAGAAGATGCCCCCCTCTCTCTCCACTAACAGCAGCTGGATTCAAGGACAAGTCTGCTCCAACCCTAAACACCTTGGTTAAGTACCTGAACCTACATGGCATCAACTTCTGTCCTTCAGTGGGAGGAAAAAACAACTTGCCCACAACTGCAGAAGAGATGGCAACACCAGGACTCCAAATTTTCCCTTCCTCCTCAAGGCAGCTCGTCCCAACTTGCCCGAACAGTGGCCCGTCCCCTTTCTGCTGCCACCCAGCCCCAGCACCACGCCAAGAAGTGGGACCTTGGACATTAAGCACAAGTCGAGCCATGCTGAAAGCCAAATCTCAACCCAGCATGTTGCCTCCCTGCAGCTGGTTTATTGCGGATGCACATCTAAAAGCAGGTGCTTCAGCAGCGCTGAATTCCCTTCGCCTAAAATAAAGGCTCATTCCCCTTCATTATCCCTTCTGCTCTGCACGGGGCATTGAGGCATTACACTCAGTTAATTTTAATAAGTCGTTTGCATTCTCCCTGTCTCCTTGCAGTACTTTGTCACCAAACTGTCACCGGTGGCTGTTGAGCGCTCCTGGCCTGCGGCCAACCAAGCTGTGAGACGTACGTTATTTACGGGACGGAAAAGGTGCCTGCAACACGCAGAGCAGTGTGCGCTACAAAGATGCAAAGGTTTGCAAAGCAGCCACATCTAGAGAAAAACTTCAGCGAGAAGACTTGTGACCCAATAAGCAAATCATCACTGGAGGACATTGGTGCCTTTGGGGTTTGGAGCAATTTCACTCCATCTCTTGAAGGAGAGAGGGGTATTTTTCTCTTTTTCTCTTCAGGGTTGATGGGGCATTTTCTGGTTCCCAGTGGCTTTCAACAATATTTGGTACGGAAGGCTGACTCTGAGACATGCTATGGCTCAAGTGAATATGTGCACGCAACCCCCAAGAAGATAACACAAATAACCCACCACGGAGCTTTTCGCTTCCAGAAGGCAGTACCTACTACCAGCATTTTCCAAGACTCCCCCCGGGCACACGCTATTTCTAGCACTATTTGCAGCTCAAAGCCAGAAGCTAACTTGAAGCAGGGTAAGTCATCCTTGAAGGAACCTGTCCCTCTCCCTTGGCTGTGGAAGGAGGTGAGGACACTCATACCCATCACCTGGAAGTTTAGCTAGAAGAACAACTCCACTGAGTCAGCATGGCCCCAGGTGGTCACATCGTAAAGGGGTAGAAACGAACTGTGCAAAGTCAGCAGCTCCTCCCAAATCACAGCGCAGGGTCGAGCTCCAAATTTGCCAGGTGTTATGATAGAAGCCTTCTAAACGTGACTTGTGACTTCCCCCCTTGCCGCATCGTGAGGTTGCTTCTGGTCACGGAAAGCTGTTGCTGCATTGCAGCCCTCTGCTCACCAGGCCTTTGTTGATGCCATTTCATAGAATGATAGAACACCAGGTTGGAAGAGACCTCAAGGATCATCTGGTCCAATCTTTCTTGGCAAAAGCACGGTCTAGACAAGATGCCCCAGCACTGTATCTGTACTGCAGCAGCCCTGGAGACCCCAGCTGAGAACATCTCACCGTCTCTGAACACTCATCGTGTGGTGTCTCCAACAAACAGTACGTAGTCTAAGCAGACACGTGCAAAACAGAGAGAAAAACTGCAGCTCAGCCTGTCCTTTACACAGCATTTCAACCCTTCAGACCATACCAGATCATATATGATTTTTGCACAATAACAAGGAAGCTCCTCTTTTTCTTCCCAGCTCTGTCTACCTTCTCAGACAGGGATATTTAACTCCAAAGTAACATGTTTTTGGATATAGGCTAGTCCCAATGCTCAAGCACCTCAAAACTGGAGCTGTGATACAACCAGAGCACATCCCTTCTGCCTCCACCCAGTTTTAAGTGGACCTACACGTTCCTCAAGGACCTCCAGACTGAAACACTGTAAGGCTGCAGCCCAGCACTACGACAAATATGCAATTAGAGCTGTTAAAACCTGATGAAGCTCAGATGAACTGGCCCCATCCATCCCAAATAACAGAGAAGCAACAGGAGAAAGCTTCTCACCCCAGGGTGAGGGACACCATCACACCAGACAGTTTGGGGGAAAAGACAGGGATTTTTTTGTTTGTTTGTTTTAAGCACCAATGGCACATGGAAAGGGTTTTGGGGGAGATAGCTGGTGCCTCCCCAAACCCCACCATGCAGTAGGACCTGCAAGACCCCCATGCAGAATCAGGCTTGAGCCTGGTTGTCTCACAAGCTGCAAGAGACTCAGTGGATTTGTTTGGCAAACCCAAGACCAAAGACATTGCTCTCTGCAACATGAACTGTTTGGCGAAGCCCTGGGGGTTTCAGGGAACTGAACCCAGGTAGGTGGAGAACAACAAATGCCAGATGACTGTGTGCATGATTTAATTTAAAAAAAAATAAATAAAAGCAAGGTTTGGTCAGGAGCTCTCTGTGAAGGAAAGGGCAGGCATTGCAAGAATTCAGAAACAACATCCTTAGGTGGAGATTGGCAAGTTATGGAAGAAGCTGTGCACGTAAACAGGCTTTCGACAAGGAAGTTGGCAGAAGCTTGTGAAAATGCTTGGGTAAGTTTGCGGGATTTCACACGCCTGCACACAGGGAACGGACAAAACCGGGCCACCCAGATTCCTGCAAAGTTCAAACCTTGCTGTGACGATTGGCTCTTGGCAGAGCTGAGGGTGGCCATCTGCCATGCAAAGGTGCTGTGGAGCTGGGAGCAGGACTGAAGGTGAGGGAGATGCTCCCCTTCTGCCCATGTGTTGCTCTCCATCAGCTCAGCAGCTGGGAGGGAGGAATTTCCCACCACGAGTGGTTGTTTGTTACGTGTTGGTCCTGCTACTGCCTGGACCACCTGGAGATGTAGCTACCTGAAGGCACCTGGGCTTGGGGCTTGACCTGCTGTAGCACAGAGCAGCTCAGCTGGATGTTATGGCAGGATCTCACCTCCCCAGAGCATCACCCTGTCAGGATGAAGCTCCACTGGGCTCATCCTCCCTGTCCTCACAGAGGATTGAGGGGTTCTGGGTGCTGCAGTGGGCCTTGGGGACAGGGAAAAGGGGTCACCCAGTCCAGCATCATGGAGAAGGGGGCAAAATTCAGGGCAGGTGGGATGGATGTGGTCCTGTACCTAAACCCCAACAGCTCCTCCTTGCTCTTGCATGGCAATGTAATACCCAGAATAACACGGGGGCTGTTGCACAGCCTGAGGGATCCTCGCTGGCTATGGTCAACCTCCACCAGCCCCCACGGCCTGAACCCTCAAAACACTGCAGAGCTCGCGTCTGCAGCCCTAGGTCTTTTAGAGGGTGCAGATGGGGAGAGAAAATGCATGATTTACAGGGCAAATAATAACCAAAGCGCAACCCCAGCCTCCCTGCAAATGCTGAGAGCAGATATTTCCAGCCGGCCTCCTGTCACTGCCAACATGAATGATCACCAGCCTCCTCGTCATAAGCCTTTAAAGCAACTCTCTGGAATTAAATCAGTGTGTTGCAGGGTTCCAGCTCCTTTCATCCCAAGATCTTCAAGTGCTTTACAAACAATTCTTTAATTAAGCCTCTAAACAGACCCGTGGGGTATCATTACTATATCTGCTTTGCCACCGGGGAATTAAAAGACATCGCGCTGCTAAGACGGCTTGCAAAGGGGTCGCAAAAAACCTTATCGACGTTCCTCTGACAGCAAATATATAAGACACGCTCTGCTTCAATGCTGATTTTAAAACTCTCTGGTTAACAATTTTTTTTTCTCCTCCTCCCGTAGACATGGCCCCAATTGCCTGCTCCTGCCCGTGTCAAGATTAGTATTCAATGGCTCAAATGGATTTTAAAAAAATGCACATCTTTGACGGCCTGTCTTGGACAAACACGAACTCCCAGTACCAGGCAGCCAGCGAAGCTTTGGGAATGAAAAGGGGTGTTTTGGCAACAAGGATTTAAAACCCATCAATCTGTGCTTTGCTTTGAGCTGGGCAAAAGATTGATCTCCCATACAAACGCCTTCCTGCCTTTTTTGCCCCCAGGACAGGTTTGAGCTGTGTCTCTTTTTAATCCTCTGAGAACAAAAAGTATCCTTTTTCTCTTCCTGATGCAATTTTGCTATCATACCCCCTGTGGGATAGAAGATCTAATATGGGGAAAGAATAAATAAAATAAAATGTCCCGTGAACATGCTCTAATGGGTAACTCTGAGCCCCTCTCGGGCTGGGTGAATTTAAAGATGCTGTTTGCCCAATGTCACATTCGCTGCATTTCTTGTACACAGCGGCTGTGCCTTGTCTGAGGCTGATTTTATCCTGATTTACAGCCGGGAAATAAGGGGGAATCTCTGCAGAACAAGGGTTGGTTTGGATGACACAAACCTGGAAGCCAGCATTTCTAGCAAAATAGCCCTACCCAAAATAGCTGCTGTTAAAAACTTCTGCAACCTCGGGCTGATTCTGCTCTGCCCCACACACAACATTGTCACCTTCTTCCTCATGACACCCAAAACCACGCTCCGAAATCCCAACGCTCACCCACCCATTTCACATCCAACTTAGAGCAAATCACCCAGGCTCCATCCCCACTACTGTTTAAGACCAAAAATCTTACAGTTCCACTTATGAACACAAGTTCTTCCCATTTTAGGGGGAAAAAAAAAGATGGATTTAAGTAAGTCAAATGATTGCAGCCAATACCAGCCTTAGAGGTAAGCACTGCTGGGACTCCAAGCCCAAGCACCCAGCAAGGAGGGATGCCAATTTTGCCCCCCTAAGGAAGAAAATCCTGGTGCCAATACCCAGGGAACAACATAAAAATGCCTCTAAGGAGCTTATTTCAAAACTTAAGAGCAGCACTAATGACAGAAAACACTGTTTTGAAGGATTTAATCAAATAATTTCCGAGAAAAATGTAATAGGATCATTCGAGAGTGCTATAGAAACAGGTCCCCCCCCGCCCCATCCTACTGCTAAACGCCTGTTTTGTACCAGTCCCAGCATATTTATCACTCCATTTTGAAAAACAGAACAAAACCTTCTGAGAAGGCAAAGTCAGCTAAACTCAGCCCAGTTCTGGCCGGCACAAGAAAAACTGCATTAACAGCTCTTGCTTTATGCCAATATTAATGAGGCTGAGGCTTCTTGAGTTTTAATGGGAAGAGAAATCTTCTCTTTTGAAACTCCTGTTGGCATCGGGGGGAGATGGAGGCTTCATACCTGCTCGTCCACCAAACTCCGGTGCCACGAGTCCCGAGAGGAGCAGGAAAAAACCAGGCAGGCAGAGATTTCAGCAGGACCTCTGTGAATTCACCCCTTAGTTAAACCTCCAGGGTTTAACTGCCTGCCTCCACTTGTGCTTTTACCTCCAGAGAGTCCCCCAGCTTTTGTTACCTTAAATAAAAGCACATTCAGCTCAGCAGAGGCTCTGCCGGGAGACACGACCCAGAGCAAGGTTTCAACTTCTTTTGTTTTGTTTTATTTTATTATTTATTATTTTATTTTATTATTTATTAATTTTTTTTCTTTTCCACTTCCCTTATCTTCCCTGAACACAGGGAAAAATTACCCCACTCCTCCCTGCCTTTATTCACTTTTAAAATAATCAGTGCATTTCCTTTCCCTGCTACTTTTCAGTAGGGTTTATGGCCATCTCTCCGAGTGAACACCCTGCCAAAGAACAAGACCTCCCGCTGCATCACCCACAGCCGTCTCCCCAGCACCCTTAACCCCAGCACTGTCGCAGGACCCGAGACACCGTTTCCACTCCCAAACTTCCCTGCTGCGATGCAGCCCCCATCCCACATGGGTCCCACAGCAAAGGGTCTCTAGAAGTTTATACTTTTTTTTCCCGACTCCACCATCAACTTCCATCAGGGAATTGCTGTCTCCCACCAGCTTTTTCCCCCCCTCTTTTCCCACAATCCAGGGATGAGGACTGACGTTCCATACCTGCAGCACCTGGACCATTGGAACAGCCGCCCTACCAAACCCAACCAAAGCTTTCTCCCTCGCTCGATGGGACCCCAAAAAGAGGGGTGGGAAGCTCGGTGCTTTGCACATCCATCTCCCCAGAGCCCAAAACCCTGCCCAGGGGGCTCTGGGAAGCTGGATGAAGGAGCAAAGAAGCGGCACGTTTATCTCATAGCATTGCATAAAAAAACACAAACAAGCACTGCGGCTTTCGCACCCCAAGTTGCCGTGGACGGTTTAGATGCGCTTTAGTTCCTAAATAAAAGGGTTAATCAGCCTGGATTCAGAGAGCGGAATCAGCCTGGATTCAGAGAGCGGAATCAGCCTGGATTCAGGGAGCGGGTGGGCGCTCAGCATCCCTGAGTTTATTTTCCGCCGTTCTGCCCAATTTGCTTCAAAGTAGCCAGCAGTAAAGGGGAAAAAGGCGGGGGGGAAGGAGAAAAGGCGAGGGATGCTGGAGGTAGGGAGGGGGGGGGGAAAGCAAAAAGCAGGGCAGCTGGAGGGGGATAAAGTTGGGGGGGGGAGGCGGCACTCACCGAGCAGCAGCAGCGGCAGCAGCAGCGGTGCCCGCATGGTGCCTCGGCGCGGCCGTCCCCGCCGCGGCTCCCGGCGCTCTCTCCCCGGCGGGGCGGGCGGCCGGCCGCTGCCCTCCCCCGGTCCCGGTCCCGGCCCCGTCCGTCCGTCCCCCCCCCCCGCTTCTCCTCCTCCTCCTCCCGTTCGCCACCGAGGGAGCCGCACCGCCGGCCCGACCCGCCCCCGCCTCCGCCCCCCGGCTCGGGGGAGAGGGGGTGGGAGGCTGGGGATGGAGGGTGGCTGCGAGGAAGGGGGGGGGGGGGGCCTTCAACCTGCGTTGGGCGGATTTGAAGGTTTCGTCGTGGTGGGAGGGGGTTGGAGGGGATTTGGGGTTCGCATCTGCATGGGGGGGGAGGGGGATTTGAGGCTTTCGTTGGGATGGAGATCTGTGGGGGAACTGGAGTTCACATCTGAATGAGCGGGGGTCGTAGGGATGAGGATTTAGGGGGAATTTGGGGGTTTGTTGGGATGAGGGTCTGGGGGGAATTGGGGTTCCCATCTGAATGGGGTGGGGGGGGGTTTCATTGGGCTGGGGGTTTGGGGACGATCTGGGGTTCTCAACTGCATGGGGGGATTTGGGGTATTCGTCAAGGATGGGGATTTGGGGGGAACCGGAGTACCCATCTGAATGGGGGGGAGAGCTGGGAATTCCATTGGG
Source organism: Numenius arquata (assembly GCF_964106895.1). NCBI lineage: Eukaryota > Metazoa > Chordata > Aves > Charadriiformes > Scolopacidae > Numenius > Numenius arquata. The sequence continues at coordinate 128,947,939 of NC_133577.1, forward strand.
ATGGCGGATTGTGGGGGAATTGGGGTTCTCAACTGCATGGGGGGACTTTGGGGGTTACGTTGGGATGGGGGTTTGGGGTGATTTGGGGTTCTCATCTGTATGGGGAGGATTTGGAGGTTTCATTGGGATGGCGTTTTGTGGAGGATTTGGGTTTCCCATCTGCATGGGGGGATTTGGGGTTTTGTTGGGATGAAGATTTGGGGTTCCCATCTGCATGGGGGGATTTGGGGGTTTCATTGAGGTGGTGATTTAGGGGCAATTTGGGTTCCCATCCATATGGGGGCATTTGTGGTTTTGTTAGGATGGGGATTTGAGGTTGCCATCTGCATGAGGGGATTGGAGGTTTCGTTGGGAGCTTGGGGGAGAATTTGAGGTTCCCATCTGCATGGGGAGATTTGGGGGTTTCATTGGGATGCGGGTTTTGAGGGGATTTGGCTTCCCATTTGCATGGGGGAAATTTGAGGTTTTCGTTGGGATGAGGGTTTGGGCGGAGTTTGAGGTTCCCATCTGCATGGGGGGAGGGAATTTGGAGTTTTTGTTGGGATGGGGGCTTGGGGTGGGATTTGAGGTTCTCAACTGCATGGGGGAAATTTTGAGTTATCATTGGAATGAGGGGAGTGGGGCTGATTTGTGATTCTCCCCTGCATGGGGGGAAGGGGGAGAGTTTGGTGTTTTGTTGGAGTTAGGGGCTTGGGGGGCTTTGGGGGTTTCATTGGGTTGGGAATGGATTTTAGGTTTTCATCAGGATGGGGGCTTGGGGAGGGATGGGATTCCCACCTGCATGTTGGGGGGATTTGGGGTGTTCATCAAGATAGAGGCTTGGAGGGGGATTTGGGGTTTTCATCTGGATGGGGACTTGGGTGTCAGTCTGGGATTCCCACTTGCATGGTGGAAATTTGGGATTTTTATCAGGATGGGCATTTGGGGGCAGATTTGAGATTTTCATCTGGATGGGGGCTTGGGGTTTGATCTTGGATTCTCATCTGGGTGGTGGTTATTTGGGGATTTTCATCTAGTCAGGGTTTGGTTTGGGGTTCTCACCATGGCTGGGAGTTGATTTGGGGTTCTTATCTGGAGGGGGGGTTAATCTGAGATTTCTCTCTGCAGTTACACCCCCTCCAGAGGTCTATGCTCTAATGGGACAAAATTCCCCAGATCCCTCCTCTTCATCCCTAGTGATGTGAGAAGTCCTTGGAGAGGGAGATGGGGAAGGCCCAGGGGATACACTATGTGGGGGCTTGCTGGGGGGGGTCATTGCCTTGGTGGGGGGCAGCACCCCACCACTACAATCATTCCTAGACCTAGAGACTGGGCACAGTGCTCACATCCAGGCTTTGGACCCACACATTACCCCAGCCCTCCCTCTGAAACTAAGCTATGCTTTCAAATATTATTTAAATAAATGAATGTACATTTCCATAAGGTGTTTTCTAAGAAAGGGTTTGCACCAGTTTGAGAATGTCTCGAAGGAAGGAATATGGCCAAAGCACGAAGGGCAAAACTATTGTCAAATCTTTGCATTTTTTGTGGCAAGTGGGAAGGGCGCTGAAAGTTTTTTATCTAGGGTTCAGGCAAGGAGTGTTCACTGCAGCCAGGAGGAGACTAAAAATAAGCTCAGAGCTTTACACTGAATCCTCCCCCTTGCACTGACAGATCCAGAGAAACCATGAACCTTCCCAGCCTGGACCCAGAGGTGGTAAAAATAACATTCGGTCCAAAAATGACTCTTCAAATCTGGTTTTCTTCACGCCTTTGGTTAAAGGTGGGCTTTCTTCTTGGTGCAAGGTCACCTTGAGACGACTTGAGGAGAGGTATGGGTTAGCTCGTTCAGACCTCCCTATCTGCTTTGCATGTTGTCCCCAGAAAAGGCTCCTTGTCCTGATTTTAGCTTCTGGGTCAGTGTTGGAGCGAGAATTTCTGTGTCCCTCAGCCCAGCCTCGTCTTTACTGTAAATCTCTGTACCTAAAAGCCATGAAACTCGAGTTGCAGTAAATGAATGAATGTGTTGATGCACATTATTAATCTTGCCAGCATTAGAGAGGCAGTTCCTTCTCTCCCTGCAGAATCACGTTCCCCCCCCTCCCCCTCTCCCAAATCAGCATATTTCGGTGTTAACTGCCGAGTCAAGCCAGCCTAGGGAAAAAGCTGAGCTGCATCAGTTTAACAGTGTCCCTGGGATGGGGAGGACGAAAGCGATGCTGAGCTCCTCGAACTCTCTGGTTACTGCACCAGCAGCTGTAATACACTGCAAAAATACCCCGTGGCACATGGCTCTGGGGTACAGTTCCTGGGAGATGAGGATCCGCCAAGATGGGTTGGGTCTCACAGAATCACAGAATGATATGGGGTTGGAAGGGACCTCTGGACATCTTCTAGTCCAACCCCTTGCCAGAGCAGGGTCATCCAGAGCAGGTTGCACAGGAACGTGTCCAGGTGGGTTTTGAATGTCTGCAGGGATGAAGACTCCACCACCTCTCTGGGCAGCCTGTTCCAGGGCTCTGGCACCCTGCAAGTAAAGAAGTTCCTCATGTTTAGATGGAACTTCCTATGGTCAAGTTTGTGCCCGGTGGGTGAGGGCTGTGGCAAGAACAGACCCTTTGCAGCAACTAAAATAGACTAAGGGAAACAGAATAGCCTTTAATGGCCATTGGGTTTACACTGCAATGATTGTACTGAGAGTTAGGAGGAGAAGACCTTCATCTTCTGGCTGGTCTCATCAGCAGATCTGGTCTGTGCTGGTCCTTTGGCCTCATGCAGGGAGAAGGGAACCTCACCTGTTGAGCATTTGATGCCTAAGTCTTTTTAGATTGCTGATGTGGGCTGTAGGTTTCCTCTTAGATCATCAGTACAAGCATCCAGCCACTTACACAGGGAGCTCTGTCAGTTGTCAGCAGGGTCTCCTCTCAGCACGTCTGTGGACCTCCTTTAGAGACAAGGAGGTGCATGCAGCCACCGCAGGGGGAGGGTGGATGTTGTGCAGAAAGCTTCCTTTGGAGGTTTCATGGTTATCATTGGATACTCAGATTATACCAGCTCTGCTGTCTGTGCTGGGTATTGCTTCTCTCTCAGAGGGGCTGTCTTCAAAGGGTCTCCAACCTCCTCTCTGGCTGCTCCCCTCCTCATGGTCTTGCAGCTCCTCCCTTGATGCAAGCCTTGGCTGCTGGCAATTACCATGGTGGCTAAAACAGAATCATAGAATGGTTAGAGCTGGAAGGCACCTGAAAGATCACCGAGTTCCAACCCCCCTGCCATGGGCAGCAACACCTCCCACTACACAAGGTTGCTCAAAGCCCCATCCAACCTTGTCTTGAACACCTCCAGCGATGGGGCAGTCACAGCTTCTCTGGGCAACCTGGGCCAGGGTCTCACCACCCTTATTAATACCTAATCTAAATCTCCCCTCTTTCAGTTTAAAACCGTTACCCCTCATCCTATGGCTCCACTCCGTGATCAAGAGTCCCTCCCCATCTCTCCTGTAGCCCCTTTAGGTACTGGAAGGGGCTCTAAGGTCTCCTCGGAGCTTTCTCTTCTCCAGTCTGAACCCCGCCAACTCTCTAAGCCCATCGTCATAGGAGAGGTGCTCCAGCCCTCTGATAAAGGCTGGGGTCTCCGCTTCTTTGGAAAACAGCTTCATCCAGAAACATGGTGTTAAACCTCCTTTTCCAAGGGGGCAGCAGAAAGGACTCAAACTATTTCTGCTGCTTTGCAGTGCTTGCATCGGCTCTGGATCTGCCTCTCGTCTCTGCCGCAAAGCGGATAATTACTAAGAGGGTGTCAGATCAAGACTATGAATCATGAGCAGCTGAAGGAGGAAAGAAAGGGATATTTAGCATGACTGCTTCAAAAGCTGGATGTCTGTAAATACGTATCCATCTCTGATGCCCAACCATCAGCTGGGGGAAAAGGTCAGAAAAAAAACTTAACTTGGGAAAGCGGGTGGTTCTCGGGGTGTCAAAAAGTCATCAGCATCTCATAGAAAGAGGTAAACAGTCTTTTACACCCAAAGACAAGCAGCATTGCTCAGCGGGAGCTTTATCACGAGCGTCCCAGCTCTGGAGGTTTTTCTAAATACCAGCATCACGGGGTCAGGAAATTATGTAAAGGCTTTTGCTTTCAACCCCAAACATGAAAAGGCAAGCCTTGGAGGTGCAGAGAAAGCCTTTGGAGAATGGTCTGCACATCTGCCTGAGAAACGGGAACAAAAAGATAAGAATTTGCTCTAAAATGTATTATTGGCATTATTATTATTTAAAATCTCACGGGCTTAAGTCAGTCAGGTGTCTTTCTAAAGCTTGATATTGATGTGATAATGCACAGAGACTCACGTATACCTCCTTCTTTGTGTCCTAGCTAAATATTTGTCTAAGATTGTGAAAGAGCAGAACAGGAGGCCGGTAGTTTTAAAGTATGTAACTCAGCTGGGATTAAATTTTCTCAGGAGGGGGAAGACTTCACATGACACAAGATTTCTTCATTGGGGAAACCCCAAAATGTTGTCATGTTTCCCCAAAGGCCATGGAAACACCATTTCTTCTGCCATTTAAAAGTAAACTGGACAAAGGAGAAGAAAATGTAGCATAGGAGGTGCTCTTGTGCCTCACAGTGCTGGGATAAATTCCCACAGAAAACATTCTCTTCTCTGTACCATGTAATTCCTTCTCAGCTGTGCTCAGATTCGTCATAACATTTGACTGACATCTTCAGGCATCCTTGCAATATTTACCTCTTCTCACAGAAAATGATGGAGGAAAGCCTACACAGCGTGAAAATCCCCGGGCTGAGAGCCAGTTTAGGATCGTTTAACTTGCCGGTAATCCAATTTTATTGAATGTCATCACCTATCTTCCTTGCACGACGGGGCACAAAGTAATAATGTTTGGAATTCAAATTTGGGGTTAAGATGGGAAAACGAAGGGCAATGCACAGGGCTGATACCTCTGCCATGAGTAACACCATGAACAACAGCATGTGGGCTCCTGGGGTGACCATCACCAGCAGCTATTTCAGGAAGGAAAGCAAAAAAACACAACCTCAAACTACCTTCCTTTCAGCAAGACACAAAAATAACTATGGTTTGATGTCTGCCTGACAGACAGCTTCAAAGAAACGGGACCATTATGGAGTGAAGCTTGCAACTAGATTCAAAGTGAAGAGGCTGTTCACGAGGAAAGAATAGGGAGAAAGTCTGTGGTGTGCACAGGATGGGGAATGGAGGCAATTTCCCTGTATTTCAGAAGATGAGGATTCAGAATTGTCATGTGTGAATCTGTTCCTTAGGCTGCACCTGACCCAGGAGGAGGAACCAAGCCACAGCTTGCCTTGGGAGCTGGAATTGTCTTGAGAAAGCCAAGAACAATCCAGGATACCACTCACAAGGCCAGCTGTGGTCTCCCAAACTCCTGCAAGCGAAGAGGCAAAAACCCTTTTGGAGTTGACATATTAGACAAAGACTTATAAAATCTAAGTTCATCCCTCAGCTCTGAAATCACCTCCTGATCTCATCTATGATCCTATTTTGAAGGACTTCTGTTCCTCCACTTTCCTTTGGACTTGGCTGCTCAGACAGGTATGATTCTCTTAAGTTATATTTTTTTAAGAAAAGGAAGTGAGGAACTTCATTTTCAGGGAGCTGCTGACCCTGCTGCAACACACACGCTCCAGAAGCTTCGTCACCACCTCGACTGCACACAGATGCACATACGTACCTGTCTGTGGGTGGCTTTGGGTCCAGACCAAGGCATGTACATTTGTGCATCATATCTCCACGGTAGTTGTAGGTGTCTCCATTTGAGGTTGTGTTGGAGCTGCCGTTACCATCACTAGAAAATGAGGGCACTGTGGAGTTGCTTAAACATAGGAGCCTGGAGGCATCTCAGGTGCTAGAGATGTCTTCATGGGGATGGACAAGGCTTCTGTGAAGCCCAAGACCTCTGAGATAGCAGCTCTGGTCAAGCTGGCATTACACCACAGTGTGCAGAACCACTCCCCACAGCCTCTGTTTAAGCAACCAAATCCTGTCCCTACTCTGAAGAGCCTGGGGAAAAATTATCTGCCTGAAAAACACAAAGACATTAGATGAGCTGAATTGCTCTCTAAACCCCTACTTGCTGCCTTGGCTTGGAGATCAATCAATTGCCTAAAAATAGGTATCCTGCTTGGTAAGGGGTCCTGCCCAACCTCCATTTGCTAGTCCAGGGCTGCACAGCTGTCTCATGTGTCCCTTGTCACACCCACCAGACCCAGGTGGATGTCTCAGACCACTTAGGGCACCTCAGGTGGCTGTAGAAGATTTTATCAGGCACCTGAATCTGAGGTTCTACCTCACATACAATGCATGGAGAAGCGCTGCTTTCAGTTGGCTCAAGAACCAACTTAATCTCAGCAGCAGCCCGTGTTGTACACCAGCTCATGTAACCGCATTGGCTTGGTGCCTCCTCCTTGAATCCTTTCCAAACCCTTCAGTGAGTCCTGTACAAAGAGATCAAACCCGGCCACCTCCCAGGGCAGGGCCCCCTCTGTGCTTGGAAGGCACCAAGTCCTGCCTGCACGTCACTGTGGCTTTGTGGGGGGAAAGAAATCATTTTGATGAGCTCCGTCCAAATGGTCACCTGTCCTGCAGCCCTGGTTCAACTACTGATGTGGTGGCATTGGGATAGATTAGATATAGGTACTTGGAGGCATCTCAGGTACTGGAGATGCCTTTGTGGCAAGTGGAGGTGTCTTCATGGCAAGAGGCATGTTCCCAGAGAGGAGATGTGGAGCTGCAATGTTAGATATTAATGACTGTTGTATGGTAGTTGTGTTGGAAAGGGCAACGTGGAGAGGCAAATGTCCCCTTGTCGGGGCTAAGAAGCGTTCATAGACCCTCTAGAAGATTCATGTTGCTTCTGTCTTGTGCTGTCCTTCATACAGAGCTTGTGTAATGGTTTGTATTAAAAGGGAAGGAGGAGGGATGCAGGAGAGAAGAACAAACAGTCCTTTAGGAGGGACGGGCAAGCAGCTAGACACATTTTCTGCTGCTAGAAATAGGCACTGGTGGAAACCTGTTGCTCCGCATGTCTCCAGCTAAATAGGCATTTCGTTTTGCAAGCCCAGAGTGAATAGAGAATTCTATCACTCCTGCCCCAAAGTCCTGTTCATCCTGTTCATCCAAGACCAGGATGGATGGGGCTTTGAGCAACCTGGTCTAGTGGGAGGTGTCCCTGCCCATGGCAGGTGGGTTGGAACTCAATGATCCCTTCCAACTCTAACCATTCTGTGGTTCTATGATCCTTCCCACAAACTCCTACAGAGGTCTGTAGGATGGAAAGGATCTGTTCAGCAGACCTCTACGGTAAATTTGGGGTGGATTGCTCCCTTTTGCTAAACAATGGATCTTCCAGATGGAGCAGAGGAACTCCTGCACATCACAGTCTCCTGGATTTGGTGAGAATTTCCCAAGATGATCCTTTGTAACTTGATGTTTGGTGCAGCATGTCCCTCCAACCCAAATATCTTCCATGCCTCCCACTTGGGTGCACACTGCTCTCCAAGCACCAACTCTGCATCTTTTCCCATAGGCTTTGCCACCTTCTCTTCCCTCTTTGACAAGGATTTGCCCTGAAACAGCCTAGGAGTTACCAGGGCAACCTGTGAAGGTCCAGCAGCCCAAATCATTGTTCATGGCTGCAACCACCCCGAGGAATTCGCTATTTGTTTTAGAGATAAAAGCTGCAACTTCCACACATTCTTCTTCAATTTCACTCTCCATTAACTGCATTGCCATGTCATAACAAAGCTCATTGAATTATTAGAGATCAGGCGAATCATTCGAAGCTTGGAGAGACGAAAGGGATGGGGGAGAATGTTGTATGTGATTTTTTTTTGTGGGCCCCCCTCCATGAAGCATCCACTGGTAGCATGGTGGATTTAGGAAATGGTTAGGACTTTAGGGGGTTGCATGGGGGACAGTGAGGGTTGCTGAGTGTTGCAGTGAGCTGGGAGTCAGGACGGGAGGTTTAGTGGTCAGGTTGAGTCAGGTAGCCCTGGGCAAGTCCTGTTTGCTTGTCTCTCTGGTCATGTCCTGGGTTGCAAGCATTTCCGTGCGTGTCATAGAATCATAGAATCATAGAATCATAGAATGGCTAGAGTTGGAAAGGACCTTAAAGATCATCTAGTTCCAACCCCCCTGCCATGGGCAGGGACACCTCTCACTAGAGCAGGTTGCTTAAAGCCCCATCCAGCCTGGCCTTGAACACTTCCAGGGATGGGGCATCCACAACTTCCCTGGGCAACCTGTTCCAGTGCCTCACCACCCTCACTGTAAAGAATTTCTTCCTTATATCTAATCTAAATCTCTTCTCTTCCAATTTAAAACCATTGCCCCTTGTCCTGTCACCACTCTTCATGACAAAGAGTCCCTCTTCAGCTCTTCTGTAGGCTCCCTTCAGGTATTGATAGGCTGTTATAAGGTCTCCCCGGAGCCTTCTCTTCTCCAGGCTGAACAACCCCAGCTCTCTCAGTCTGTCTTCATAGGAGAGGTGCTCCATCCCTCTGATCATCCTCGTGGCCCTCCGCTGGACCCGTTCCAACAGGTCCATGTCCTTTCTGTGTTGAGGACTCCAAAGCTGGACACAGTACTCCAGGAGGGGTCTCACGAGCGCAGAGTAGAGGGGCAGAATCACCTCGCGAGACCTGCTGGCCACACTTCTCCTGATGCAGCCCAGGACACGGTTGGCTCTCTGGGCTGCCAGTGCACACTGCCTGCTCATGTTGAGCTTCTCATCCATAAGCACTCCCAAGTCCTTCTCCTCGGGGCTGCTCTCCAGCCATTCTCCACCCAACTTGTATTTGTGCCTGGGGTTGCCACGTCCCAGGTGCAGGACCCTGCACTTGGCTTGGTTGAACTTCATGCAATTTGCACGAGCCCACCTCTCCAGCCTGTCTAGGTCCCTCTGGATGGCATCCCTTCCCTCCAGCGTGTCAACTGCGCCACCGAGCTTGGTGTCATCAGCAAACTTGCTGAGGGTGCACTCTATCCCACTGTCCATGTCACCGACAAAGATGTTAAACAGTACTGGTCCCAGTACCGACCCCTGCGGAACACCACTCGTTACTGGCCGCTTCCCCTGTCCTCCTCCCGTGTCCTCCTGCTTCCCCTTGTGCTTTTTTAGACAAGGTGGAAAAATAAAGAGTAAAGAGGGGTTTAAATGGAAACCTCATGCCCCAGAAGAGTGGTTGACCCCTCCACCTCCTTCAGTACCATCAAAAAACTTGTACTCACCTCGCCTACTCCAATGTTGACTATGGGGTCGATGCTCCCAGCTCGTCTTGTGAGCAGTTCCCCTGGTACAAACTGTGGGTTGCTGGGATATGAATCACCACGGTTGGCTTCCTCCCCACAAAACCCCTCTCTGGGACATCAGCATGGTAGAGCCAGTGTAAATCCTGCATCCTCCAGCACTTCCCATTGTTACACTGGCATTTGCTTGTGGTAGACTAAGGAAAGAAGTATGCTTTTTGTAAGGGGAATTCATTTCTTTGGTGGGAAGCCAAGCTAGGCAGATGAGTGACCTGTTGCAGCCAGATGAGGTGAATCCCACTGCTAAGTCTCATTTCTAATACTGATATCAGTTGAGTTTTTAACATGTGTTTGATTCTGTGATTCTATGTGTTTTTCTCTTTCAGTGCCTCAGTTTCCCAATGCAAGCTATAAATTGCATCCTGCATCTCAACAAGATCAGGTAGACAATAGAATCATAGCATCCTAGAATGATTAGAGTTGGAAGGGACCTTAAAGATCATCGAGTTTCAACCCCCCTGCCATGGGCAGGGACACCTCCACTAGAGCAGGTTGCTCAAAGCCCCATCCAGCCCGGCCTTAAACACTTCCAGGGATGGGGCATCCACAGCTTCTCTGGGCAACCTGTTCCAGTGTCTCACCACCCTCACAGGAAAGAATTTTTTCCTGATATCTCATCTAAATCTCCCCTCTTCCAATTTAAAACCATTACCCCTTGTCCTGTCACTACATTTCCTCACAAAGAGTCCCTCTCCGGCTGTCCTGTAGGCTCCCTTCAGATATTGGAAGGCTGCTATGAGGTCTCCATGGAGCCTTCTCTTCTCCAGGCTGAACAACCCCAGCTCTCTCAGCCTGTCTTCATAGGGGAGGTGCTCCATCCCTCTGATCATCATAGTAGAATGGGTCTAGGAAAGGTTTTGAAAGAACATGCAGTAGCTATAACAAATGTTATTATTTCCAAGAATTAATGTTTTTTACAGATAAACTCATTAGCTTTTCTTCTTGCTTAATAGTGGTTTGGGTTTGTTTTTTTTTTTTATATTTTATATAGAGCTCTCCTGTATTTAAAGACAGGAATAAAAGCGAACTGGAAGCTAATTGAAACACTGCATCCCTTTATTTCCCTACTCCCATGTTTTAGTGAAGATTAATTTAAGGGACATTCATCCAGTTAGTGTAAATGCGTCATTCTCATCAGCAGTAATGGGAATTACAGAAGGACATCGGTTGCATGAAGAACCCCCTTAAATCCCGGCAACCTAAGAAAGATAAGTACAAATCACAGCACGTTTCAGTTTTATTTGGCATATTTAATGGACAACAAAGTTAAACTGCACCAGTAAGACATGCTGGCTCGCTCCTTGGCATGGATCTTAACAGTAGCTGGTGGCTCCTGGCTGGGGCAGCATCTTTCTGAGGCAGGAGAAGAAATTAAGTCTTTCTCGGGTGAATGCAACATCACCAAAATATTGATAACAGTGGAGATGCAAGTCCTGTATTTTCCTGCTGGACAAGTGCGGAGGAGACAGGAAAACTCCTGCTTGCATCACAACATATGTCCAAAATACTTAAATACTCTGCAGTAGAAGAGAATGGAAGCTCTCTAGCACAGGTATCAGGTGCGGCAGAACCCACCACAGTAAACAGCCAGAAGTTTACTGAATTTAATTTGCTTATGCGAATGGAGAAAATCGGGACTAATTGTACCTTGATACTGGTGTATTCAGGATTCCTTCTGCTGAGACCAGATCGTGTGACATGCAAAGTCCTTCAAAGACTGTTTGCACCAAGACATCCTGTATGTCATCTTCTGGGACCACCTTCTTCAGGTGCACTGTCTTCCAGACACACGGCACCACTGACTATTCAGGTACCCAGCACCACTCCTGGGGCTGGTGGTTGCCCTGAGTGGAGCTGAGCAGCTACATACTTAGCCAAGAACATTTGCAGGAAGGTGTGTGGTGGGAAAAAGAGCTGAGGATAACGGGGGAAATCTCAATCCAGCCAGTCCTACACCATCCTGCTGGTCTGTGCAGGTGCCCAGCTCCAGCACAGAGCATACCAGCAACATCAGTGCAACCCCCAGTGTGGCACTTTTACATGGTCTTTTCAAAACAAAAGACAACTCGGAGCCACCCAGCAGTTGGGAAGGAAAAGACCTTGAGGACATGAGATCCTGTCTCCTCTGCATGGTGCCAGGACACCCAGCAAAGGGCTTGACCTGGGTGCACCTGGGGAAAGGATTATGGTACGTTTCCCTGCTGCAGGTGGGTGCTGGCAACCTGTGTTGGCTTTAACCTTCTCTCTTGTGCTCAGGTCTAGAACAGATTAGCCAGGAGTTATTAACCCAAATCACCCCAAGTGTGGAGTCACTGTTGATTCAGCTTAAGCGACTTCTGAATTTACCACCCAGACGCTGGGAAATTGTTGCCAGGAGACCTTGTGCAAACACTTCACCCACTTGAGATCAAGCCAGCCTGAAGGGAGTCTGCCTACAACCTTGTACCAGTAAAAAGAATTTTTTCTTTTAGTGCGGGACTTTGGCAATGACACGGGACATATTAGAGCTAAGGAGTATTGCCGTTCTTGTGTTTTGGATTCATTTAAGAAAGCTCAAATGGATTCAAAGGTGTCTTTTGCTAGATGCTGTGCAAACAAGGGTTGGAGAGCATCCCTGTCCCAGCACAGGATAAAGTCACATTCTCTTGGCTGGGTTAAGGATGCTAATTAGGTACCTGGGGAGCTGGCATTTTGTGATTGTTCCCAGGCACTGCAAAGGAGAATTAGCAGCATTCACAGCACTTCACCTCGGTGTTTTACAGCAGATACAACCCTGCTTTTTACAGCAAGTACTTCAGCTCCCTGCTCCCTGCAAGAGGAGGGATTGAGCTCGCAGGCTGCAGTGTCAGGGGAGCTGCTTTAGCCTAAAAATGTCAGTTTTGCCTCTGAGGTTGAGAAACCTGAAGGAGGGGGCTCTGCAAATGCACCCCTACACTTGCACCAGCCACATGCATGCACCCACTTACCCCCTGCTCTGCAGAGCAACAGACTGCAGCTGTGCTAAGATAACAAAGGGGGGAGAGTAAACAGCCAGGGTAGAGAGAAAAAGAAGAAAATCAGCAAATATGGCAACAAATGTCCAATAATATGGGACATGTGGCCTAGTCTCCTCTCTCTGGGAGACAACATGTGTTGTCCACTTGCAGCAGAGTCCTTGCAGTTGCATAAAGATCACAATATGGATCTAGCAGCCTGGAAGGATGCACATCTCGGCAGCCTCTCCTTTCCCTCTGTTGAAATGCAACCGCTTCTGGGGCAGAACTTACAGGTGGAGAGCGATTCAAGTCGTCAGGTTTTTTTGGGTGTTCACCCACAGTGGCAGATGTCTCCCAGTAACCAGAGGAGGCATGTTCCCTTTGGGATCAGTAGCTGGAAGCCATGGGGGATTCTCTGGGGCACTTCAAATGGACACTGTTTCTTGGGAGGACCAGAAAGAAATCCTGTGCTCCTAGAGGTGAAAGATATGGGTGCTTTGTTGGTGTTTCTACATTTGAGAGAGGTATTTATACAAAGAATTCTGTGCAATGCTGCATGCACACAGAAGGGCAGAAGATCTGAAGGCACTGCAGAGAAACACAGAGGGTTTTACAGGATTCAGCTCTGTGCCAAGTGCAAGGTAGGACACAGCAAAGTAGAGGTATTCTTCCCGAGTCACTTAAAATAAGAACCAAGGAGGCAGTTTGAATCTCTCCTTCCACAGAAGGGAATAAATACCACAAAAAAAGGGATGCTGGGTAGAAAGTTGAATGTCCAGAAGAACACTCCAGCTGAGGTCTATGTTTCACACTGTTGACATTAACAATAAAAGGAAATTCCGGGAAGAACAGGGGGCTGGGCTGGACCTGCTCCAGCATGTTCACTCAGTAATGAACATGGTGGGAATGCCCCCATTTTGGGGAGAGCTTCTCTGAAATTTCTGGGACCAAAGGAAGTTGTCATTATGTCGCTACATCCTGTATGTGAGCAAGCTATGGTCCACTTAAGAGAACATCTGCAAAAGACACAAAAGGACATGCAAGACTTTGGCCTCTCTTTAGCTGGTTGAGTGTGATTGATTCCCCTGCTAACAAATGACATATCCACCCAAAGGAAACCTGCAGTTCCTTCCCAACAGGCTTGAAAACCGCCAGAGCTAAACCCCCCAGCAGCAGTGACCATGCTGGAGAGATCCCTTGGATCTGATTATTGATCAAGCTCATGGGAAATCAGGCAGATTTGGCAAATCAGGCAGAAGGGGAGAAAGAGGGAATGCTTTCTATGCTTTGGCTGATTGATCTACTCCATGATTTGAACTAGATCCCAAACTAGCCAAGAGCAGGGTGGAGCTGGGATCTATATTGCAGTCTTTTGGTCTCAGTCAAAGGGCAGGCTTAGTCTTGGCCAGTACCCAACTAGTAAGTGCTGCATATCCCACTGTAAAGTTCCTATAGATCCTAGTTCACCAGTAGCTGGCTGTTTTCCAGTGGGTGTCTTCATTCAGGGTCTGTCCAGATGGAGAGGTTTCTCTGTATATGACTTACATCATCAGCCTCAGAAGTCCACATTGCCCTGGGCAGGATGAACAAAGAGAGGTTAGCATGGAACTTTATTTTTTTCTGCGGCTAATGTCAGATGAGGCATAGTTATCCTCTCACACCCAAGGGGGTAGTGGCATACTAACTTTCTTGATATTTGGAGATATTTGGGATCCTAAGTCAACCAAGAAAATGTAAGTCTGCTCTATTTCTATATTTCTAAGCCACTGGACAATGGATTCAAGCATTGAGATGACCAATGAATCACTCTGATGAAGGCAGGGTTGCCCATCTATGTGTAGTGGCCACAATGATGATATCGATACTCTGGAGCACTTGATAGGAAGGGTGGAAGGAGCAGGATGGATTCACAAGGGCGAAAAGGGTGCTGCAGCAACGGGAAGAGTCAGGTAACGTTGCAAGAACTTCCAGCCCTTTTGAGTCAAAGATCTTGAGAACAAAAGGAATTCCTACCTAGACTAGGGAACCCCTTTAGTTAATGTACAAAGCCTCATATGGATTAATGGAAACTGCCTGCTATATAATGGGGAAAAACCTCTCTGAAACAAGAAATGTGAAAACAACTGCTGTCCTGTGAGAATCTTCCCTGAAGGGAGAGTCTTGGCTCCTTCAAAGCAACTGAAGTCACAGGGTAGGTCACAAACCTCAATGTTGAGTCTTAATGTTCCTTGTCAAGATGCTGGATGAAAGAAGAGGTTGATGCTGTAACTTTATAGTCCACAGACTGAATCAAAGAAAACTTCTTTCTCTGTTATGGTGGAGAAGGGTCTGCTTGTCCTCTTCAAACTCTGCTTTCTTTGTCTTTGATGTTTCTGCATGTGATGGCATTACAGAACAGCGTTTAGTCCTGCAAAGTGCCCAGCCTCCACATAGTCCTGAAAGGCAAACATGGAAAACAGGCCAGGAAGCATTATTGACCATTTTCTAGAGATGGCAAAGCAAAATATGGGAGGCCTGAACTCACCCTCAAACTTGGGTGAGTGAATTTCCAACTTAGTTGTCTTTTTTGACTGCTTGACCTCAGATGAGTGAGAAGCAGAGAAACAAGCCACAGTGATGACTAGGCCAAGCTGGGATCTCTCTTTACCTCTTTCAATGTGCCATCGCTGAGTCTGAGTCATCAGCTTCCATGGTTTCTAGAGCACCAAGCAGAGTAGGACCAACCATTCCTCATTAAATAGCACAGGGAATAATCACAGAAAACAATGAGAAAGAAAATGGAAGCCTGAAATCTCCTCTGGTGTATTGGACATAGAGACTTTTTCCTCTTCAGTGAGCTCTGATTTGGATATGAGACATTCATTTGTCAATGAATGAGAGAGATTTTCCATGGTTATCACTATGCAGTGCTTGTGTATCTTCTGAGCAAGGTCAACAGAGCAACAGAGGGGCCAGCTGGCCCTTGAAAACCAGGGAAGGAGAGGTGCAGGAGGTGGTGAGGAGCTCCCTGTTTCCGTGAGGTCACTCTTGGCAGGAGATTGAAGCACAAGACAGCATGTATTCAGGGATAAATGAAGTTCTTCCTGCCTTGGTTCCTTGGCTGTTGTCCTCTGTTATTTACTAGCCAAAAGCTGAGCTACTGGCATGGCACATACTCCACCCCACCTACCCGTACTTAAGAGCAGCTCTCCCTATATTTAGCATTCACCATTTTCCATTGTGTGGTTGCAAACACACGTCCTGCCGGGCGCTCCATGGGCGCGCCGAGGTGGGGTTTGGTGATTTCAGATGGACGCTCGCTATTTTTAGCTATCAGATGGCATGTGGATGCATCAGCTCATCATAGTTCTTTCCATGCGACAGATCTGGACACAGTTTATAGTTTTCCATGATGCAAAAATCCCACATGTTTTTCCCTCCTGGTGCCAGGTGAATGGAGGAAGGCAGAAGGTCCAGGAGCTGCGTCCTTCAGGTAGGCTGGGTGGGATAAAGCGAGATGACTTCTCCAAGGAGAGTCAATCCAGGCAGAGCTCAGGGGACTATCTCAACGCTCAGGTCTTATGCTGTTAGGCATGTTCAGATTCTCATGGCATCATGTGGATTACAGGAAGGACTCTTGTGGGAATGGTCCCTCATGGCCACCATGAAGTTTTAGGCTGAACAACAAGAATGAGCCATCCTGCCACTGGGAGCTTTCTGGCCTCCTTTGCTGGGCTCTGTCAAAAATATGGATGAGATGGCAAACGGATCAGATTTAATCTGATTGGACTGATCCAATTCCTGGGAAGGCTATCCCATCATCATTATTCACAAGCTGCAGTGGATTAATTAAATGTTCAAAGCTGGGGAACAAAGAAGGGGAATGTATGGCTGATTTTCCCAGCAGAGATGTGATGCTGGTAGACCCAGCCTCTTCTGGTCTTGTTCTGCTCAGTCTTTTCAGGGGGGATCTGGCAAAAGGGGGTGAATAATGAAACAGCAGAGATTTTGATGCCACTGAAAGCTCAGCATGAAAAACTGCAGAAGGATTTTCTTGTCTGCAGGAAGTGAGCAGGAGGAAAAGGGACAGTTCACCTTTGATGCTGAAAAGTGTAACAGGCTGCACATGGAAAAAAAGCAGCCTGACCATATAAGGGTCCCAAATTAGCCATTCCCAGGGTGACACCTTTGTGTCCCTGGAAAGAGCTGAGTGAAATGTCATCACTGCACTCAGCCGGAGTCAAAAAGGTCAAATGGAAGTTCGGAGTTTTCAAGAAAGGAATAATGTTAAAAAAACTCCCTGTGGTATTGAATAAATCTCTGGGGCATTGACCTCTTGCATGGTGTATACAATGCTGATCCCCCCACCTCAACGGGACACAATAGGACTGGAAAAGGTAAAAGCACCAGGAACAATTATAGGCCCTGAATGACTTCTGTGTAAGCACTACCTTGGGAATAGACTGGGACTCCATTGTCTGCAGAAGAGAAAGCGGGAGAACAGCCCCTGGGTCACCACATCCGGAGTGATATGGCGGCAAGTGGGAGGAGGCAGGAACTTTTGCTCCTTCCCGTAACTCAGCCAAACAAAAGCCGGGTAGAGCTCAGGTGTGGCTCTCACTGCCTTAGGATGCTGTGGAGACCAGAAGCATGATTAAAACTGAAAAAGGATTAGAAAAATTCGTGGAGGCCAGGTCTTTCAGTGGTTGATGAACATAATGCTCTGGTTAGACATCCTTGTGCCAGAGCTCCTGGAGAGGTCACCTATAACTTCAATTCTCATACTCCTCCCTAGGAATATTTCTCTGTGCCCACTCTCCCTCTTTATCCACCTCTAGTTATTCTGGGGACGTGGTGGTGTCTTAGACCAGGCTTTGCTCTGACCCACGGTGGTTGTTGTTATGCCCTGAGGAATGTGACTAGCTGGGATCTGGCAGTGAAACAAAGCAGTGTAGCACCATGTCAAAAGAGGAGCCAAGGGACCCCCATCAGACAACAATTATAAAGCAAAACCAGACAAAAACCTGAAGGGATGGAGCCCCCAGGGACGTAGGGAGAAGATCTGAACAGAGCTTTCCTGTGGGGATCAAATGGAGTCACTGTTATCAAGAGAGACCTCTGAGCTCCCTTGAGAGCTGTCTCTCCCTCAAAACCTCACCAAATTTGTACTTTTTTTTTTTCCTTTTTCTTGGAAGCTGACTAGGGAAGGGGATAAAAAGGCTCTCAGTTCTGCCAGCGCAATCCCTTCTCTGCTGGAGGGGGCAGGAGGCTTAATGCAGCTCTGCATCCCTCCCTTTCAGTTCAGCCCCCAGACACAAAGGCAGAAAAATGCCAAGAATTTCCCAGCGCCCTCCCCAAACCCGCTCCCATCTCGCTTTCCCCCCCTCTTCACCACCTCCTCGGGCTGGGAAGGTGGAATACTAATAAGAAAGCAGGGATTTTTAATGGGCCCCTTGCCTGGTCACTTTGAGATTGAATGCTGAAAAGGATGGACGTGACCAACCATAAGGAATGAGGCTTCTTCAAGTTCTCGGATTTCTTGGGTTTTTTTGCTGCTTTGTGTTGTTTTCCCTTCCCCAATTTCTCCCCCCTCTTGCTACTCAGCACTGAAAAAAAATTCCTCTCGGCCCCTCGCCTGTGTTCCTTTTCCTTGGAGTCAGGCTGCAACTCTAATCACTGCTGGGTGATTAGCATGTGAAGGGAGAGGGGAAAAGAAAATCTTTATTGGTCGCTTGTGGAGCAGGAGCAGCTGTCTGGATGGATGCTGGCTCCTGTGTTATCCCCCTGCCGCCACTCATCTCTTTTATTGTGAATGTTTTCCTGTAAGAACAGTCAATACACCAAGGAAGGGCAGAAAATGGGATGGGGATGAAAGTTGGAGCAGGTGGGCTGTTTTTCATGGAGGGGAAAAAAAAAAGAAGTGTATTTTTTTTTTTTGGCGTTGAACTTGGAGAGCATATAGGGGGACAAGGACTTCTGCGCTGTGCTGAGGGGACAACAGCAGGAATGAAAGGATAATTTGTAGTGCCGACCTCAATAGGAGCGGGAGGCACAACACAGAGCCCTTTGATGAGACGAGGCTGGGGATGGAGGAGGTGGCTTGAGCTGCAGGCTGGGAGGGGAGAAGAGGCAACCACCATGCATTGGGTGGTAGTGGGGACAGCGGGGTGGAGGACCACCCTTTGCGAGCTGTCACTGTCCCCCGTGAGAGAAATCTTGGCCAGCAGAAAAGGAAGGGTTGGCAGGTAGATCACATCTTCTTTGCCCACCCCAAGTCCCTTGAAGAGAGATGGCATCTGCAGAGCCTGGTGTGCTGAGCGGCTTAAGGAGTCTGCGGGCAGCCTGGTGCTGGTGGATGGGCCAGCTCTTGCTGCAGTAATTACAGCTTGAGGCCAGACAGTGACTCCGAAGGGACGTGCTACAGAAATGGAAAACACTATCTATTTGTTATTTGTTATGAGGCTGTGATGGGAACACCAGTGCCTCTGGGGCGGGTATTCCCTGCGAGCACCAGAGCTGGCTGTGTTCAGCCCCTCCTCCCCTCGCTCCAGGTGTTTCCTTTTCTGAGCTCGATAATGAAATCTGTGAGCCTGAGCCAGTTTATATTTAGTTTCCATTGCTGCTGGCAGGGGTCTGCTGGGGCCCAACAAACAGCAGTGAAACACCACCGGTACGTGCCGGACCCTAAGGTTTAGGAGCTCCCTACGTGGTGGGGAGGAGGTGGGGTATGAGGGATGGGGACAGTGGCAGGACAGGGACAAGAAGGGGCAAGGACGTGTTCACAGCATACATCTCATCATGCCATTAACCACTTCTTTGGACTAGCCCCCCACAAAGCTATAAGATGCAGACCAGTTTTGTTTTGGGAGCCGTCTCTGGCTATGCAAACTAATCCCATATAATGTCTGGTATTCCTGACCTGTCTTTGCCCCCTTTCTGAAGAAGTTCTCAGCCAGTGCAGGTAATCGTCCATCTTCAATGCCACTCGTTCCTCAAGCTGATATTTTACTTTGGACTACTGCCCATGCCACCCACAGCAGGTGGGATTCAGCTGCCTAATCATAGGTTTATTGGGCCATCTGAGTTGTCTCTGTAAGGTATCTGGTGCATCTGTAAGATACCAGTATCTCACTTGTCCTAGAGTATCTCAGCTGGTTCTAGAGCTCATCTGAGTCAAGCCCTAAGTCTCAATTGACTATCATGGGAGCTTAGGTACCCAGCTCACAAGGAGACACCCGAATGCAGGTGTCTCAATTTCGAGATGAAAGTTGGGATTCTGTTTCCTAAACAGAGATACCCAGGGCCATGAGATCCACCTCACATTGTGCAAGACCTACAATCTACACAGGGCTCACTGGAATGACACAGAACTTGGAGAAGAGCCATGTCTTTTTGGACAGGCAGCGAAAGGTTGGTCATAATACCAAAAAAGACACCAAGTACTTGCTTTTTGAGACCTGGATATTCCCTCAAAAATCTACTCTAGGTCACAATTCTGCTATTTTTGGCTACTTTCAAGAAGATGCTGTTGCTATGGCAATGAACCTTCCACATGCTTACCCGGTTGTTTTGGGTAAGGTCAGAAGGCAGGCATGCAGCACCCTCTATTCATCCTTCTGAAATGGCATCTATGTTTTGGATTGCTGATGACTTTGTTCCCAGGTGGCATCATCTACACATCCCCGGAGGTGATGTGGGAAGAGGCTGATGCACATACTCTAGATTTTGGTTGTCATCATAAGATTGTTCTTACTGCAGATGCTGCTTCCTGAAAATTTTGGGCTGTCATATCCTTCCCAGGGCAATGTTTTTTTTGGTAAAACTCAATTGAAGTGGAAATCATTTAGGACAAGGGAAATGCAAAGGTCTAGACAATACTGCCGGTGGGTACTCTAATTTCAAGTAACATGAAACTGATGGAAAGGAAGTAAGAAATGTGGATACTAGAAGGAAGAGTCAGGAGTGGAAAGAGGAGAGAGAAAAAAGGGAATAAATCACAAGGAGTTTCTAGAGGTGTTGTGCAGGTAATGGGACAGAGTGACATGATTTTCACGGAGAAAGTGAGGGCTGAAGCCTCAAGATAGAATTATCTAGGTTGGAAGGGACCTTTCAGATCATTGAGTCCCAAAGGATGGAAGGACTGCGATTCAGGAGTGAGTCATGGATGGTCCAGAAAGATCTTGAACTTAGTGTCCTTGAGGTCCCGGGATGTCCTGTCCCTGAATGCTCATTGCTCCTGTACTCTCCTTATCTGCACTATTCTCTGGCTATGCCCTGCCTTTTCCTGCAGATCGTTGTGTTCCCTGCCCACTTTAACTCATCCACACTGTGCATCAGACTTTGTCCATGCTCCTGGAAACTTCTGGCTGCGAGACAGGGCAGAGCTCCAGTATGCCTGTGGTTGGAGGCATCCAGCAGAGAGATGTTCTCATGCTTTCTGGAGAACTACTTCCAGAGAAATTGCTGCTCACTCTCCCCTCATCTATTGCTGCAGCATCATGTTGTCATGGCTGGACTAGCACTGGGACAGAGAGGGAAGTTGGCAATGGGCAGAGGTGAAGAAAAAGTGAAGAAAGAGAAGATTCTATTCTGGGGGCTGGGCTATGCCCTGAGCCAATTGTGGTAATATACTGGGGAAACTCTTCTCTTCTGACCACACTGCCGAAAGATCTTGGGTCATCTGTGACCCAAGGTTGACCAGGCTTATTATGGGGAAGTTGGTAGGGTTGAAAACCACTGAATTTGGGGAACAATACATGGCAAAAAGTATTTCTTCCACATCACTAGGCAACATGAGCTTGCACTGAGCACCATTTGAAGTCTGTCATATCTCACAAATTGCCAACCTTTGCCCTCTCCATGGAGAATTTTGAGCAGTATCACTTGTAAAAACAGTTAAATCATCTACTGTTTTGCCAAGATTTAGGCAACTAGACTGAACGGTCCTTGGAAAACAGTTTCTAGGGCATGTTTTGATTCCAGCCACAGGAAGCACTTGATCTACCAGCATCCTGCAGGATATCTTGAGCTCACCAGCCAGGCAGGACAGAGAGGAAACCTCTAAGAGCTAGATTCCCGCATCTACTCTTAAATCATTTGCTTGTGATTGGGTAACTCACTGTCATTTAGGACTCTCTCTGTAGGCTTAAATTAGAAACATCATTGAAATTAATGGAAATCAGAAACTCTTGATATTCCCAGAGTATTTGTGGCACTGAAAGTCATCTTGAGTAATGGAGATGAATTACTGCAAATAAGCTTGTTTTTCAAACTCTTCTGTTGGAGCTAAGCTCATGGTTACAGTGACTTCTGTCATAGTGGATCCTAAAACAAAAAGCTGCTGGGTCAGGAGGTTTGACAGTACTGATTAGGTCAGAACTGCAACGTACTTTAAAAATCATTCAGCGTATGTTTGATGCAATGGTGATGTTATGCCCGTGTGTCTCTATTTTTTTCACAGAAAGAAAATTCCAATCACGGGGGCAAAAATGCTATGTATTGCCACATCTATCTGTGTACCTATATACTTGCAATGGAACTTATTTTAAGGGTCATGTTCCTCCATCTGAGTACCAAAATGATACCATGTGGCTTTCATGACCAAACAAAACATCTGCAGTATCAAATTTTGAATACTGACCTGCTTACAAACAAAACTACTACCCCGAAATCTTCAAACCCAACAGAACTCATCCAACAGCACTATGGAATTATAAAACAAAGAGTTTGGGTAGCAAATCCCCTAGCCCTGCCTAGGAGAAATTGCCCCGTTTAGAGTTGAGATTGCATGAGTTGCACAATGGGATAGTGAGATCACCCAACCCACTGGAGACATCAGAGGGGTTCCTCCTCCAAAAGTCTTGCTGTGTGTACACTAGTCCACTGACAAAATATACAGCTGGCAGCCTACTGAACCTGAAATGGTACATTCATGAATGACTCTGGTAAAGCATTGGAATTGAGATATTTTATCTTATAGTATGTCTTAATAACATGTCTTAATTGTCATGAGTTCTCAGGACCTTTGATTTTTCTCTTCAACCATAGCTAATGGCTCCTGTGTTACCATCTGTACTGCAGCCTGGAATGACAGTGGAGAGCATTGTTCATCTTCAAAGGCAGAGCTTTCCGTGGGCTTGAGACCATCATACAATGCCAATTGAGATATATTTTTGGCAAGAGCAGTGACGTTAGAAGGAACATCCTTCTTGATCATTTCTATTTCTTGATCATTTTCTATTTCCATTAAAAATAAACTTTTGTTTAGTCAAGGTTTTCATTATACACTCACATCCTCTTGAGAGCTGAAGAACATAATGCAATGCATTGTTTAAAGAAACCTTTGTTTTAGTGGAGATTATTAGATACAACCTACTTGAAAGACATTTCAAACTGAAAGGTAGTCCGTAGAGTTTTCTTTCTGGATAAACTTGAAATATGCTCTTCCTAGTATAAGAGCATGTGAAAATAAAAGGAACACATAAAAGAAACATAACTGAGATTGGGTCAACACTTGAACAAATTTTTATTAAAGAAATCAAAGAAATTTTCCTTCATGAGGAGGAAGTAATTTATAACCACTTACACACCCACTCTTTGCAAGGGGAACATCTTGGGAAACTGAGAAACAAGGACACAAAACCAGAATGAAATTTACAGAGTCAATATGGCTGAAAAGTGGACCAAGGAGAGGAGTTTTGGGGTAGGCTGATGAAACAATAATCACAACATCATAGCAAATAAAGCCGATGGAGTTCAAAGTTCAGAGGAATCAGGGCATAACATTTTCCATGCATGCTTAATATGCCCATGATTCAACATTCTGCATAAATAGTTGAAGAAAACATCCAGAAGGAACCACAAAAAGCTCTTCATGCTGCCAGACAGCTGAGGGCTTTCTGCGTGGGTTCCTTTTTCTCGTGTTGGCCACACAAACAAGGAGTGCCACAAAAAGGTGATGGGTGGAGGTAGGCCACCATGCTTCTCTGGGAAGGGGCATGTAAACTTCTGTGTGAATGTCATATAAACTGCATGGGAATTAAAATTAATGTGATCACGCTGTGCCCAAGACATGGCTGTATATTTACAATACCTAATGGTGAGAGTCTTGCAAGGGGTAGCTGTGGTTTGACATGGAGACGAGAAGACGAATAAGCTGGGCCCTTCACCTGTTGTGGGATCTGGTTGAGGCCCATGTCCACCCTAGCCTTCCCCTGTCTGTAAATTTGAAACAGTGATGTTTAATCTTAAGGTGACTAGAATGCTACCCTGTTTGCTGACCTAGAGCTGGAGTAGCACAGCAGACCCATCACATGTGGTTGTTATCTCTCCTCATTCGTCAGATGACTGAAAAGGCTTCATGGAAGCAGCCTGGGAAATGGGAGATGCCCATGTCTCTCAAACTGCCCTTTTGAAGATATGAGACCTGCTAGACCTGTTGGATGGAGAGGTTCTGGGGAAGGGGATGAAGCCTGTGTAACCAGAAGAACAAAGCATTAAGCGAGGGAGTGGATGTTGTGCTGCCAACCCACCAACGTAAATGTATCCCCCTTTCCTCTTCCCATAGGGGTGTCCCATGTGGAGGGGCAGCAGGCAAACCCTTCTGCTGCTTCACACCTAAGGGCTTCCCCAGGAGTAGGAGAAATGGAGGATTTGAGGGCAAAATTTCAAGCCTGGCTAATGGAACTGCTGTGCTGCCCTGGCACAGGGGCCCTAGCTTTGTGCCAGTGGCTGAAGGAAGCTCAGAGGGTGTGATCCAGCCTCTCCTTGTTCTGCCAAGCATTGTCGCCAAGCACCCCAGTGACCCGCCTGTTTGCTGGAGCAGGCTGTGAGCCACCAGATGGGGAAAGCTGAGCCCAAGGGCCTTGATATTTCTTTGTGACTAGTCATAAAGCACGTCTCACCTTATTAGCTCTTTGCTAATGCATGAGGCAGGGAGCGGGTCCACACTGCGTGCAAGGGGAATGCTAAAAACGACCAGGAGTCAGGTTCAGAGCAAGAATCTGCACTTTGTTTGGACAAAGGTAAAGCAAATAGTCACCGATGTTATACTCCTTCCAGGCAAATAGCACGCTGCCTCCATGGCTCTCCCCCAGAGCCCCGCATCAGTCCAGGCAGGGAGTGAAAGTGATAACAGACACCATCTTCTCCCAAACAATTGACCATACCTTCTCCAGTAGTGTTGCAGACTCAGTTTTTCCTCCACAAGGGATTAAATTTTTAAAATAGCTCAAACACTAAATACGTATTCAAACTATTCTGTTTCCAACAGACAGTGAGGAAGACTTGTCAGTGATTTATTATGGCAATTCAAGGGTTGGGGACATGGATTGGTGGCACCAGCATGGCATTCCTGCTCTCCAGATGGACTTGCGATGTAAAATTTGAACACAGATTTGTGAATTTGATCCCGGAGCTCAAGCTTAGTTGCTTAAGAGGGTGTGTGGAGGTAACCAGGCCAGACACAAACTCCTTTTGGTGCACTGGTTTTCTTCTTGAAGCATTACCTGAACATCACTTCATCTTTGCAGCTGAATCTGACTGAATTGAGATGTGAGAACTGGAATACAGAGCAAGCATGACCTTAAGCTCTTAATTAAGCGCTTAATTAAGTGCTTAATGACTCTTAAGCACTTGCACAATTTTCAGTGCCTCTTAAGTGCATGAAGGGAGTCAGCCTGTGAGGTTTGCTGGTTGGAAATAAAGTCAATAAGTAGAGTCAAATGGGAAATAAATTGGAAAGAAAGCAAGATATCTGCTGCTTGGGAGTTCAGTCAGTCTCTCTAGTTGGATCAAAAGCTCATCTTCATTTTCAAAGTCCTTCCCTGGAAGACCTTGGGAGTACCCCTACATGCAGGTGTGTCCATAGAGGGTCATCCACAGCAGACTGAGCACAGGGGTGTGTCCCAGGAACTTAGGAGGGATTTCTGATTTTGCTGTTGATGGAGGGAAATGAGTTCTCCCATTTTCATAGATATTTGCCAAAAATATCTACTTGAATGCAGATGATCTCCATAAGAACAGAGAAACAGTGTCCAATGGTTATCAGCTGATAATCTGCATTGAATAGTGGAAAACCATAGTGTTAAAATGGGTGTTGTGTCTTCATCTGGAGAGATTTTTTGGTTCAGAAGCTATACTCAGAAAATATAGTCAAAGTCAAAATCAAAACACTGATGTTGGTTGAACCAAAATGAAATGTTTTTGCTTTTTCTTCTTTTTTTCCTTCACAGAAATAGGAAAGCAAGCAAAAATCATGTCGAGTCACCGCTTTGATTTTGTCTTAAAATTAAACACTTCATATTAGAATCAGGTGGCTTTTTTTGCTTATCCCTGCAAACTCCTAAGAAAGGTCAACTTAAATCACAGCCAGTTTTGCAATTCAACACTTCAAACTTTCAATCTGGAAATGAATCAAAAGAACATGTTTTTTAAACACTTCCAACTTTTTTTATTTTTATTTTTTTTAAGAGCCTTTCTCTGAGCGGTTCACAGGCGTATCTGTGGTACTCTCCAGGAGTGTCCTCACCAGCACAACTCAGTCTGGAGGAGGATGTCTCTCTATGTTTAGACTGGACCATCTAGATCCTCCAGCCTTCAGATAAACCTATAGCAAGAGCACATTTTTATCCCCTCTCCACATACAGGGTGACTTAGGCAACTAGCAAAAGGGACACTGCCAGTATTCAAAGCCCAAACTCCTGGAGTCATGTCAATGAGCTGCCATCACCATTTCAAATAAAAAAGAAAAAAAAAAAAGACACATTTTTGGATGTTGTGGTAGCAAAGAAAAAAAGGACAAGGAGAATGGACAATTAGATCTCCTGTCACTTCTGGGTAACCCCCAAAGTATTCTCTTCAGGAACAGAAAAGGCTAATTTAGCCCATCTAATATTTTTGGGGGACAGGGAAGTGGCCATCTGAGAAATGTTCACTTTTATGGCCAGTACTACTGCAATGAGAGGCCAAGAGTGTGAGAGGAGGTGGAGGCATGTCTTCCCAGGGTCTGCATCATTCCGCTGCAAAGCAGAGACAAACCTGGGATGGGGATCACACCTCAGAAGTGTGGCCTGGCTCAGTGAAGTTCTCAAGGAGGTATGAAGACCCTGTTCAGTTGATAAGGCTCACGCACTTTGCCAGGCAGAGGACTCAGTGTACATATCTGAACATGGCACTAAGTGTACTTTTTTCTTTTGCACTTTCAGCCTACCTAGCCACGAGGACTGTGATCCTCCTCCCTCTTTCTTTTTATCAGCACACTATTACTCCGTAGATTTGTAACTGTCTTGGGTTTGTTTTCGTAATCCTGACGCAAACCCATCAGATGTGTGGAGTGAATTATTACTTTGATTGGGACACTCTGCTTGGCTCTCCTTCCACAAGCTGAACAAGAAGAACACGTTTGGGGAAAAAAAAGCTACAGTTCTCTCTGTAGTGATGTCTCTCTGTGTTGGCAGTGTCCTTCACGGTGTTATTCCAACCCATCTCAACCACTCATTTGAGGGCTGAGACAGCTCAAACCTGGCCACAGATAAATCTTCAAAATTCATCAGCATAAATGGACATGTAGAGACTTACGGGACAGGGATGAAGGAATAGCCAGGAGCTAGCTATCTGCTAGGAGAAGCCGGCAGATAGGTCTACACCATATGCTGAGCATCCAGCCCAGCCTTGGCTATCACACAGTCTTCGGTGATTCATGCTTGGTAGCCAATGGCTTGGCTCGGCCAAAGAGGGGTTCTGCGAGGCAGTTGTGAGGGATGGAGATGGGTCACACTGTGTACATATCTTACCTTCAGAGCAGCACCAATACAGATCTGCTGGCAGATGTTTGGCACCTGTTGAGCAATGTTTTCCTGAACACTGAGCCTCTTTCTTTTAATTAAGGCAGTAAGAGATTTTTCAAGACAGATCTACTATGAAGACTTCTATTAAATCTGTACATTGCACCATTGTAGGTTTAAGTGCACTGCAAATAGGCTATCCAGCCACCTAAGACACATACAGATATCCAATTGCTTGCGGTGGGAACCTCTCAGATGCAGGCACTGGGGAGGAATGCCATGGGAGGGAGCTGGAAAAATTACCTACATGCCAAGGAGCTGAGTGGAAAAATTACCTACATGCCAAGGAGCTGAGTCAATCTGGGACTGAGTTTACTTATCAGGGGGAACTGGTACATGGTGGAACATTGTTTAAACGTAAAATCCCATCTGTGTCAATGAAGAAGGAGAACGTAAATTACAGGGAGTAGAGGGAGGGGAGGGAGGCTGGCATGTGGGAAGGCAGAGAAATGAAAGGCAGATTTCATTTGGAATGGATGGGGCTTTGAGCAACCTGGTCTAGTGGGAGGTGTCCCTGCCCACGGAACTAGATGATCTTTAAGGTCCCTCCCAACCTAAACCATCCTATGATTCTATGATAATGAAGACCTTCCTCTCAACCCAACTCTGTGCAGATAAAAAGTGAGATTCTGCTTTGGGGTACAAGACAAATCAGGAGCAAGGACTGAATTGTACCAAAGTAAGAATCTGATCCTGCAAAAACGACAAACTGGATGGACTGCAGCAACACTCTGTCCTCTGTTCTTCCAGCTCAGCTTTCCAAGCAACATATGGTTGTTATACATAGAGTTTTAATCCTGAAGCGTGGGTTAAATGAAAACTGATAGATGAGACTCCTTGTCTTGCAGCAGCGATGAAGAGGTTACTCTTCCTCTTGCCCCCTACTCAGCAATATCAGCGCTGGCTGGCCTGTTGGTAGGGCTCTCTATAAACACAGCTCTGCTAACTCCCTGACATCTGTGGGAAAGGTTAGTATTTGCTGAGTGCGTAGCCTTGCACAATATGTTGAGAAAAAAAACTTTAGCTCCAAAACAAGCAGCTGATATCATCATCAGGTATTCCTTAACTGTTCTAATGATGATGATATTTCACAGAAAAGTTACCCTTAAAAATTAGTGTGTCTGATTTAAACTGCTCCAGCAAAAGGTCATAGAGGCATCTGCTTTCTCCATTGCCACAAAACTGTGTAGGACTACTTATAAGGAAATAACTGAGGTACATAGCACTCTCTTTGCCTCAGTATTTACTGGCAAGTTCTTCTCTCAGACTTCCCAGATCTACCTGTCTTGTAACAGGGGAAGAGAGATACTACCCAGAGTGAAGGAGGATTAAGTTAGGGACTATGGTGGTAAACTAGGCACGCACACGAGACACGTCCCATGTACTATGAGACATATCTCACGTACTATGAGACAGGAGAGGACATATTCAAGGGGGATGAGGGAGATGGCCAATGTCATTGTGGGGTTTTTGGAATGGCTGTTGCAACTCCAGGAGTTTCCTAGTGGAAAAAGCAAATGTCGCACTCAGCTTCAAAGGAGCAAGTAAAAAGGTCTGAAGAACTTAAATCTGGTCAACTTTTCTTCAGTCCTTGGGAAAATAATGGAGCAAGTCCCCCTGAAAGCTGTTTCCAGGTATGTGAAAGGACAAGAAGGTGACTATAGACATTCAGTGTGATTTACTGAGAACAAACAGTGTGTGGACAGCTTGTTTGACTTCTGTCATCAGCTGATTGGCTCTAAAAACAGGCAAGAGAGGCTGATGCCACTTACCTCCACTTACTTAAGCAAGACTTTTGACATGGTCTCACATAATGTCTCTTTATATAAATTGGAGAGACGTGGACTGGATGGGTAGACTATGAGGCTTTTGCCGAAGATGGAGATGGACTTTGCTCAGAGAAGACACTCCTGAATGATGAATGGTGAGATGGCAAGAGATAAGTAGAAAGTTGCAGAAAAGGAAATTCTGGCTGGATTTAAGGTGCAATTCTTCACCGTGGCCATGACTGACTATTGCAATGTCTCCTTCTTAGAGATGTTCAAAGTTTGACTAGATGAGACCTTGCACAACCAAATCTAACTTTGAAGTTAACCCTGCTTTCAGCAGAAAGTTGGACCAGACACTTTTAGAGCTTCTTTCCGTACTATAATTGAATGATGGTCTGTACATATGCTTCGACGTTCTCTTATCAATGACTGTCCAGTCCAGTGCTTTTTCTGCTCCCTACCAGAGGTATAAAAATGGTTAAAAGAAGCTATGCAAAGAATGGCATGATATAGGAGGAATCATAGTATTTTATTTCCTTGTTCCTGAAGACTGTGAATTCCAGCAGCTTCCAAAGGCAACCTGCACTATATTGTGACAGTGAATATAATGTACATAAATTCAAATACTTGCAAGAGGGAAAAAGATAAAAGACCCTACTAATGAAACTTTATGTCCCAAAGGGGTTTAACTTCATCAAAAGGGGGAAGCTTTCAAAACGAAAACTGTAAGAAATGGCAAGAGGTGCAAAATGCCTATAGAATGCACAGCAAATACTTTGAAGGCAATAAACTGGAGATTCAGGGGATAAACATATACCATGTATTAAAAAGATTTTGAGAAAGTCCTGACCTAGATAAATAAGTCATGCAGTTAGTAAAAGACTAAAAGTGATTGAAGTAAAAAGACAGTCCTTAGAAATATTTAAATGAGAAATGAGGAATAAAAAAGAGCTTAATGTCTGGAAGTTAAACGTTAAACATCAATAAAGCATGCTGAAAAGATTTTGAGAACAATTTTACTAAAGGAATGAAATAGTAATAAAACCTTCCTCAAAGTTATTGGTGTAAGAATCTGCCAGGAACTCTGTGGGACTTAGACATAACGGGAGTAAAAGAGATGCACAAGGAAGACACGGCCACTACGTACAGAAGAATGGCTTGATGAATTCTTCAGTCCATGTTAACTATGGAATAGTTTAAGATGGTTCCTACATCAGCATTTATCTTGGGGAGGAAGAAGGAGCGGGTCAATCAAAGGAATGATTCCTAACAGAATGGTTAGTAAAATAAACCTTAAAAAATCAATGAAAAGAAAGGAAACATGATTCAAGAGTTCTAGGGGAATGGAGATATGAAACTACTGTATTATTTATTGTGATGTGCAAGTTGTCACTTCAGTCAGACTTAGCTGCAGGGGAGTATAAAACCGCAATTGTGTTGTGAATTTTTGAGAAGGGCACCATGAAGTATCTGGGAAACTGCAGTTCAGTCGTGCTGACATCTGTATTAAACTCACTGGCAGGGTGTACAAGGAGGAACAACATCCATAGTCTTAGGGCTAAATGCAATATATTGAGGAAGAGGCAACACTGTGTTTAGACAAATTATTCCTCACATATCAAATTGTTTTGAAGGACTTTGTGAACATGTGGTAGAATGATCTGCCTGGTGTAGTGGAAATGGAAGGGTTCTTAGCAAGGTCTTTCAACAGGGATTCAAAAAATGAAATTGTTGTGGGATGGATTACTCTTGTGAATTATTAATTGATTAAAAGGTAAGAAACAAAGAATTGCTTGGTTTTGATAATGGAAAGCATTGCCAGGAGAGTCCTGCAGGGCTTTCCACTGGGAGCTGTGCTCTTGAACGCACTTGTAAATGATTTGGAAAAGATTGACAATAAAGGAGTGATAAAATTTGCTGATGACACAGAATTATTCATGGTAATTGAAACTAATATTCCCATCAGGAATTGTAGGAGCATCTCAAACTCTTGAGACAACAGGCAACAAAGAGACAGGTGAAACTGAGTGTTAGTAAAGGCAAAGTAATGTACATGTGGGAAATGCAGCCCTAAACATTTATACGCGGTGGTGGTCTCTAGAGTAGCTGTTTCCACTCAGAAAAGAGATCTTAGCTTCAGAGCTCCGGGGAACTGAATGTTAGGAATTACTGGAAGGGAATAATGAACAAACAGCATGGAGCTGCTTAAATCTGCAGTGTATCTCTATCTTTTCTATGACATCATTCTAGTTTCTTTTCTAAAACCACATTTTAGAACTGTGAACAGTGAATGAAAAACAGAGAAGGTGAGCAGGAAATTGTTACTCACTACTATTCATAACACAGGAACTAGGAAGCATCAAGTAAAATGACCAGGAGTCAGACTGGCAGACAAATGAAAGGAAATACTTCATCGCACATGCTCATATTAATGCAATTCCTTCTCTCTGAGTCACTAGGGTGGGATTCATCTGACGTAGCTTTAAGAGTGGATTCACCCCACTTGAACTGGACATTTTTTGTGCTGGAGACCACTTCTCAGCTGGGGACTGAGGCTCCAGTTACAGTCAAGAGAGAGTCAGGAGTGGTAGGCACGTGATTCACCTCACCCACTACAAGCACTTGTGTTATCAGAGGATGCGTCATACCTTGTTGTCCTCTGAATGTATTGGGCAGCTCCCTAGTGTGTACATAGAACCATGGAATCAAAGAATGATTTGGGTTGGAAGGGACCTTCAATGATGACCTAGTCCAAGCCCACTGCTACGGGTGAGGACATCTTTCACTAGGTCAGGTTGCTTAAAGCCCCATCCAACCTGACTTTGAACACTTCCAATGATGGGGTATTCACAGCTTCTCCGGGCAACTTGTTTCAGTGTCTCACCACCTTAACTGTAATTTTTTTTTTTCCTTATATTCAATATAAATCTACCTTTTTAGGGTTTAAAACCATTGTCCTTTGTCCTGTCACTACAGGCCTTGGTAAAAAGTCTTTCTTCATCTTTCTTATAAGCCCCCTTTAAGTACTGAAAGACCATCATAAGGTCTCCCTGGAGCCTTCTCTTCTCCAAGCTGAGCAATCCCAGTGCTCTCAGGTTTTCTTCATAGGGGACGTGGTCCAGCTCTTTGATCATTTTTGTGGCCCTCCTCTGGGCTTGCTTGTCTTTCTGGTGTTGGGGACACCAGAGCTGAACTCAGTACTCCAGCTGGAGTCTCACGAGATCCATGTAGAGGGAGAAAATCACCTTCCTTGACCTGCTGGCCACGCTTCTTTGATGCATCTCAGGATATGATTGGCTTTCCAGGCTGCAAGAGTGCATTGCCAGCTCATGTCCAATTTTTCTTCCACCAGCATCCCCAGGTTCTTCTCTGCAGGGGACAAAAGGACCCCAGTGCCGCTAGTTCAGTTGAAAGCCCGTTGTGGAAATCAGCCTTTAGACAGCTGAACCCCAGCAAGTGTTGTACTGGCACAGCAGCTGAGTGGGTTTGCCTGCAAATGGAGCTCAAACACTCGGGATGGGTGCTCCAAGGGGAGGATAAAAGGCAGACAGAATCCCCATTCCCTAGTGATTGCCATGATGACAGGCACATCCAGCACCCCCGAGCTGCCAGGAAAAAAACCCAAAGCTTAAAAATGCTGCTGCTTCTCCTTTTTTTTTTTTTCTTTGTTTTTTTAAGCAGGTTGACCTTAAAGGGCAACATGCTCCACTCTGTCTGGTTTACAGGCAGATAAGAGCCACATCCTGACTCTGGGTGGATGAGGAGGAAGATAAGTTGCTTTCATGGATGTGTCTGGGAAAAGGATAAATTATCTCCTTGATGGTCTTTTTGCTGCTCCTTACTCAGTTCAGGGCTGTATCTCTGGCAGAGCAAACACATACTTGTAACAGAACGAAGCGCTGTACATCACAGCGGGCCATTGCTCTTCTGACTGCACTGCACACTCCGTACTCACGGCAGACGTCATGAGAAGATGGATGGAGATGGGAAACACAGAAAAAGAGGGTTGGCGGTTCTCTGCTGCTTTTCATATTGGTAGTAGAAGGGGAGGTGAATAATTATGCTCATAGAACAGAAGCGTTCAATGAGATAAGGAAACCTGGTACTCGTGCAAACAGGAGTCTTTCCTAAAAATCACATCTGCCTATTTTTGTCATGTGCCGGTCCTTCCTTTCCTCCAGCTTTTGATGTGGTCAGCCAGAGCAGGCAAGAGAACAAAGCAATAGACTGCCAGGAAACCTGGGTTCATCTCCTACCTCTACCAATGATCTACTGTCTACGCCCAAGCGTGTCATTGTTTTCTTTTTAATCCTTCTTCTGTCTTTCTCAAATGTGAACAATATTTTTTCTAAGTCTCTAAAGCTCTGTGGGAACAAGCTTTGCTTTTATTATGCTTTCATATACAATGAAAACATGCTTTCTCTTGGGCTACTACACACTCCAGCCTTATGAGTAACATTAGTTAGACACAAAATGCACAATAAAGTAGCAAAGCCGAGTTCAAATGGCTCCCAGAGCTTCCTCCCTCAGACTTGCTCAGTCTGAAACCTAAATCTTCTTTTCCCAGAGGCTCTCTTTTACCTCCTGTGTATCTGGGTCACGCAGAGGATCATTAGTTTCTGTAAGTCAGATCTCAGCAGTCTTTTATCAATGCAGCAGTGACAGAAGACACGCTAGTCTCTGACTCTTGACTGTCTTGATTTCTTCTGTGCCCACATGCCCACAGTGCCAGGAGATTATTGATCAAGATTGATTACTGATCACAGAATCACAGAATCACCTAGGTTGGAAGGGACCTTTTAAGATCATCTAGTCCAACCAATGAAAAAAAAAAAAAACAAAAAAACAAAACACACACACACCCCACTACACCACCCAACACTAATCCATATTCCCAAGCACCATGTCAACTCCTCTCTTGAATACCTCCAGGGATGGTGCTTCAACCACCTCCCTGGGCAGCCCATTCCAATGCCTGATAACCCTTTCAGTAAAGAAATATTTCCTAATATCTAACCTGAACTTCCCCTGGCGTAACTTGAGGCCATTACCCCTTGTCCTATCATCAGTAACTTGGGAGAAGGGACCGACCCCTGCCTCTCTACAGCCTGATCAATTCAGGCTTCCCAGGGAGGTTGTGGAGTCCCCTTCTTTGGAGATTTTCAAGACCCGCCTGGATGCAGTCCTGAGTAACATGCTGTAACATGCTCTGGGCAATCCTGCTTCAGCAGAGGAGTTGGACTAGATGATATTTATGGTCCCTTCCAACTCTAAAAATTCAGTGAAATTCAGTGAAAGATCAGCAGCTAAGGTTTTGCATGTGCAGCTGTGCTGGCACAGGTTGTATCTCCAATAACCAAGCTCTCAGCAGTCTGGAGTGACGCCTTAACCTAGATGGTTCCTCTGTGCATATTAACAAAGGTATTAATCCAGGCAGGGAAAATTGCACTTAAAATTGAGAGCACAGTACATACATACCGGTCAAATGTGGGTGTTACTTAAAACTGAACATCCCCAATCAACTTTGTTGATCAAAGGGATTCTCCAGGTGTCTTATGTTGATAGGTACATGCAGGGTCTAAAGAAACTGAGGGACCATGGCTTAGAAAGAAGTGTGCCTAGAAGGGCAAGGGAGGGGATTCTGACCCTCTGTTCCGCTCTGGTGAGACCCCACCTGGAGTACTGAGTCCAGCTCTGGGGCCCTCAGCACAGGAAGGACGTGGACCTCTTGGAGCAGGGCCAAAGGATGCCACAGAGATGATCCGAGGGCTGGAGCACCTCTGCTGTGAGGACAGGCTGAGAGAGTGGGGGGTTTCAGCCTGGAGAAGAGAACGCTCGCAGGGAGACTTTAGAGCAACCTTCCCTAAAGGGGCTACAGGAGATGGGGAGGGACTCTTGATCAGGGAGGGGAGTGGTAGGAAGAGGGGGAACTGTTTTAAACTGCAAGAAGGGAGATTTAGATGAGATACTAGGAAGAAATTCTTGACATGTAAGGGTGGTGAGACACTGGCCCAGGTTGCCCAGAGAAGCTGTGGATACCTCATCCCTGGAGGTGTTCAAGGCCAGGCTGGATTGCGCTTTGATCAACCTGGTCTAGTGGGAGGTGTCGCTGCCCATGGCAGGGGGGTTGGAATTGGATGATCTTTAAGATCTCTTCCAATGCAAACCATTCTATGATTCTATGATTAGAAACCTATAACCCATCTGCTGAGCCCCCAGTAACTGCTTGTAAGGGCGGTCTGAGCCAGCCCAGCCGCAGGTATAGTACAGACTGATGCACTTCGGCAATCCGTATTAAGACCACAATTTGTGGTGTTAAGACCACAAATATGGGTAGTCAGTTACTTCAGATCAGATTATGGGTTAATGGAAAAGTTTTTACTCATTTATGACATGAAAGCTTGTAATAGTGACCCCACCCTTCCTAGTATTTTTTTTTTTATAACTGACTTCCTCCAAGAATAAAGCATTCCTGAACACAAGTCCTCCCAGTAGCCCTGGGAAGGATGTGTCCCTATTAAAGCAGATGATGATTCACCCCAGTGAAGGCTTTTTATCCTCTACATAGATCTTTCTTAACCTTAAGGGTGCTTTTAACCAGCTCCTGAAAAGACATCATGTGAGAGAGAGGGTGATTTATGCCAATGGGCTTATGGCTTTACCTCCCCTTCCAATCTGCTCAACAAGTGCTCTTATAACACCAAATGGGGTAAACTTTTTTTTATAAAATGGAAAATATTTAAAACTGAAGAAATAGCCTTTCTTGTTCTCCGTGACAGGTTTCTCCAAAGGTTGCACTGCAAGAGAACTACAAGTTTTTCTTAGGAGGCAAATGAGCTTTTAGTCTTGGCAGGACAATGGTAAGGGGTTTGCTTTCACTAACTTCAGCTCCTCCATCTGATGTGATTTAAAGGAGAGGAATAAACACATTTAGGGGCCAGTTCACCCACACAGGTTTGGCTATCTATCTGTTGTAGTGTGAGATGAATCGCATTCTGGAGTAGTCCATTTTACTCTGTACAGGGAGCCTAGATGATTTCTGTATTGACCAGGTGAAATGCCATTTTAGTTTATAAAGAGTTTTAGGGGCAATGTTGGGAAAAGTAGATCTATGAGGTACAAGACAGTTTGCTTTTGGCTTGTGCTTTGGTAGGAATCAGCTCACAGGATCACAGACTAAAGGTTGAGAAGGACCTTATGGAGTTTCTCTATTCTTTGTGGCATGATTAGCTTTAGAGGCTGCTTAGAAAATAGAAGCGCTGCCAATGGGCTGGGCTTCCTGAAAAAGGGATGTCTTAAATTAGTGTATTAAGTGCAAAGGCAGCAAAGACTGACATGCGAGGTCACCACTTGTTTTTGAAGGTGATGTCGATGTTTACCAATGGCCAGCAGGAGAAACACTCACACCACCAGGAGCTAATGACTTTAGAAGAAAGGACAACACATCACCTGCTAGGAGTACAAGTTGGAGGTCCACTGGCATGATTTATTCAGCACTTTCTCAGGCATATTTTTACTGTAGGCAATGGGAACTAAGAGCCTGAAGTCTCTCAAAGAGATTGGGAAATTTCCATGAGCTTTCTCTCTGGCTAGCCTAGCACAGATACTTTTCAAGAGTAGATGCTGGCAGCTTTGTCTACATTGGGAGGAAGAGACTTTGTCTACGCAACCATGGAAATAGGTTTAAACACGTGAACCACCATGGTCTCTTTGTTTTCCATCCGCAACAGCTATTGTTGGCCTGATGGCAGTTCATATTTAAATGTTCTCTTAGGAACAAGGTGGAGGAGTGGAGGTCACTCAACTCAGCCCAGGTCTGACCTAGCAAGAGTCCACACACCCTGAGCAGAATGATGTGCTCATTACAGCAAGTGGTAATATCTCTGCTGAGCTTTTATACTGCTGTGAGCCACAGAGAAATATTTAGGAGGACATACATCTGACCCAGAAGTAATTTTATCTGCCAGCTAAACTGTTTTGCAGCGGTACCATCCTCCAGGAGGAGAAAAATGTGGCATCCTGACAATGATGCTTGGGTCAGCACTGAGTTGTGAGCAGGAGCAGAAGCAGCTGAGATGTTCAGGCTGCACTTGCTGGCCAGACAGCTGCCTTCTTCCCCCAGGAAAAGATGCTGAGACAGGTTTAAATATCTGTGCCTTTGCACACATGGGTTCAGTTTGCACGCGTATGTGTGTATATGTAGACCGCTCTGAATGACCTTAAGGTTTTCTACAACTTGGGAACTGCTGAGCTAAGCCCTTTCAGTGGCCCCAGTCCCTGGAACATCCATGCAGCTGCCAAGGGAAATCAATGGAATTAGCCAAGTGGTGGAGCCAGACTTCTGCTTGAAATGTGTTTTTGCCACCAGGACTTGAGGCTGAAAAAGGCTTTAAGTATTGAATGTGTCATGATCATGATAAAAGGTTTGTCTTCAGAAGGGGCCACTTCCTTAGATTCTGACTCCATTTCTTCTGGGTATTTGTTCTTTAAGCAGTCCCCTTGATCAGAAACACTCTTCCTGGGAGCTCTCAGGCATCTTCTGATCCGCTTTGTCCCACCGGAGGAG
Source organism: Numenius arquata (assembly GCF_964106895.1). Classification (NCBI taxonomy): domain Eukaryota; kingdom Metazoa; phylum Chordata; class Aves; order Charadriiformes; family Scolopacidae; genus Numenius; species Numenius arquata. The sequence continues at coordinate 128,985,411 of NC_133577.1, forward strand.
GAACTGTGATCCATAAGATGGAGTTTGGTCTTTATGTAGCTGGGATGGAATCCATTATTTCCTTTGAAAATGATGACTCTGCCTTTCAATTGGCATTGGAAATGGACTGTCCCTGACTTCAAAAGACTGAGAGAATCTCTTATCAAATATCTTCAAAAGCTGTGAAAGGAAGACTGGGAAATGCCAGCCAATTTCCTCTGTTTTTGTAGTAACTTGTTTATGTTTTTTGAGTTCTACTCTGGAAAAGCAGTTGGCTTGAATTAATATGCAACGCATTTGGTTTTTGCTGTTCATGTGTATGTGCACTTTATTTGATTCCCGGAGGTTGCCTCAGACTTGTTTTCTCAGAAAGGATTGAATTGTTTATTGATCTTTGCTATTGTTCTGCATTAGTGTGTTCGTCTGAGGCAAGTTCTCATTTCTCGCTTTGCTGCAAATGAGCGCTCAATTAAAAAAAAACAAACCTCCAACCCACCCCTTTTATTTCCTATTTTGAAGAAAAGCAACATCATGGATTCAGAACTGAAAAGAAAACTGAGAATGGTTGTGATATAACAGGGGAGGGTTCACCTGGAGGGGTGACAAATGAAGACGGATGTGTATCTTGACTCATGCCTGTGTTGAGTTGCAAGGGAGGGGTTGCAGGAATATTGTCCCCCCGACCTTACATTATGTTAGCCTTCAGTTCAAAGTAATTAACTTATTGTGCTTGCAGAGAGGAGAGGACGACACTCTGTGCATGCTTCTTACCTAAATCTGCACATCGGAGGGACAGTGAAGGTGTCTCTGACTTGGTGGGTCCAATCCCTTTCTTGGTGCTACAGCTTTTGGGGGGTCACTCAGGGTGGCTATGGATGAGCAGGGTCAGGTTTCCTAGGGGAATAAAGGCAGGAACAGAAAACCACAATGCTCCTGCCTTCTGTTAACAGCACACACTTCTTTCCAAGTCTTGGGGGAAGAGGTTGTGTCACTGATATGCCCCTTCTAACCCAAGGACCAACTGCATCCAGGGCAAGACTGAGTGGTGGGAGGGCAGACCTTGCTGGACTATCTAAAGGGGAGTTACATAGGAAAAGAGAAATGCAGTTGGTAGGATTGGGTACATGGCTCTTCACTACCTCATGGCAGAGAAGCAAACCCTGAAGATGCAGGAGTTGGAGGCTGGGCTTGTCCTCTAGGAGACATTGGTGGGACACCAAGATATTGGTGTGAGTCTCTGCACAGCAAGACCTGCCAATCAGAGCAGGCTGCCTAGACGCTAAAAGAGCTGAATAATAAAGGAGATAACAACTTAGACAAATAGGAATAATGAAGGTGTGAAGAGAGTTGTAGGTATGGGGCATAGTTAGTAGCTTGCTCATGCACACTCATGCTCATATGTACACACACACTCACATCAGTACATGTATTTCATAGAATCAGAGAATAGTTTGGGTTGGAAGGGACCTTAAAAGGTCATATGGTCCTGCCCCCCCTGCAATGAGCAGGGACATCCTCAACTAGATCAGGTTGCTCAGAGCCCTGTCCTACCTGATTTTTCTAGAGATGAGGCATCTACCACCTCTCTGGTCAACCTGGGCCAGTGTTTCACCACCCTCAGCGTTAAAAATTTCTTCCTTATATCTAGTTTGAATCTACCCTCCACCATTACCCTTTGTCATATCGCTAGAGGCCCTCCTAAAAAATCTGTCCCGATCTTTGCACACAAACACTTCACCACAACCACAGTTTTCCAATATTTTATTTTAATTTTTTTTTTTTTTTTTTTTTGTCAGAAATTGTCTCCCTAAACATTTCAGTTGAAAAATTCAGCCTTTTTGGTGAAAAATACCTTTTTTTTTCCCACCCTTCTGGGACTCCTGTAAAACAAGAAAGCAAACAAAAACTTACAGAAAAACTGCTATAACAAAACACTTTCACCAACAAAACAAATAAACAAATAAACAAAAATTTAGTCACTTGAAAAAACATCCATGCATATTCCAAGGAAAATATCATTTAAAACACTGATTTATTTAGAACAAAATTTTAGGAAGAAGAAAAAAAATCAACTCCTTGACTAGTGCTGTCCAAAGCTCAAAATACAAGAGGTTGAAAGCCCACAGGAAACCTTCAGAGATAAAGGACACCCAGACCTCCCATGAAGGGAATCAAATTTCAAGTAGGTATAAGATTTATGGTGCTCTGCAGTCTTTCAAGGATCAGTGAATGTCTTTCTCAGTCTGCTCTGAAGCTTACACTCTTCTCCGCAGACTACCTGTGTTTTTATACCATGCATTCCCATGCAATTGCCAAACTCCAAACTTTAATTGCATTTCTTGAGAATGGTAATGAAGGAACTGTTTAATTTTGTTGGAGAAAAACCTCCGCAGAGGATGAGCACAGGATCTGCATATGGACACCCCAGCAGCCACCTTGTACCTGCTAACCTTGTGGGAATGCATGTGTAAGGGATGGGTTATTTGCTTTCCTTGCCATCGTTTCAAGGACAGCTTTCTGATCTCCAACAGAGCAGCAGTGGCCTTCTGGTACCTCGGAATGAGCAAGGCTGCTTTGATATATCACTGTTTTGACACAGCAGCCTTTTGGCATGGTGAAGCGCAGCAGAAGGGCAAGTTCAGTAAAGGTTACATGGAGGAAAATAAGGGTAGGGTGCCGATCCAAGGGCACTGATGAGACACAAGGTTTGTGGGGAGAAAAGAAGTTGAGGATTGGGGCTAAGAGACGGGATTACCAGCAAAATAGAGGAGAGTGCTGCATTTTTCTAGAGCACTTCAAAGGGTGCCCTGCCTAACTCACAGCCAGGGGTGTTTTAGCTGTCACTGAGCTGTGTAAGGGGGCTCAAAGTTGTATTTAATCACCTAGGTGTATTAGACCACTGCTAGCAAGAAAACACCCTAGAGGGTGCTTATATTGGGAAAAAAATTTCTGCAGGGCATATGGGCATCTTCTGCAGTGCATCAAATGGGCTCTTCCCGAGCTGCTTGTTGAGGTTCTGGTTGGTTTTTTCCTTCACCTTTTTTATTTATACCTTCCTTCTCCAAGGCCTCAGCAAATCACAAGATCTCCTTGTCAACCTCAGCCTTGGCAAGGGAACAAACCAGGGTGGGAGATCCCAGTGATGACAGAGAGTTTCTGTCCCCTTGTCCTACCAGGACTCCACCCAGAGCATCACTTAGCAGTTTACCAGCTCCTTGGACACCTTCAGGAGCACCTGGGCTTTAAACATTCATTCTTTTCACATTTTTCCTCTTTTCCTCTAGTTTTTCTAATTCTTAGAGAGGTCTTTTTGGCTTTTGTAGGACAGTCTGACGCTGTTTGTAAGAGGAAAACCAACAGAAAGAATGGCTGCAAGCAGAGCCCAGGGGAGGGGTCCAAGCAGGGCATGCACATGTAATATCCCCCTCCAGATATTCTCTAGCTTCCAGTTATTTTCAATGGTTTGTCCAACGAGTAGCCCCCAAGCAATCTCACTTTTCAATACTTGCCTTCTAATGTATGAGACCAGACGTCTCAAGAAGAGACACAACCTCTTTAGCATTCATATTTAATAACACTTATTTTAAACTCCATTAAAGCATGCTAGAAGGTGGGTTCTCTTTGCCAAACAGGGGGGAAGAGGTTTCATTGGGGCAGACTCCAGGAGGATGACCGTTAAGCAGAGTTCTGAGATGTGTTGACATGTGTATGTTACAGCTTCATCTTTAACCTCTGTCTTCATGGAGCCAGCTGGGAGATGAGGCTGGAATTAACCTTTCCCCGCTGCAGGACGCCCACAGCTATCTGCTTACTGGAAAGATTTCCTTCTTCCTTTTTTTTTTTTTTTAATTATAGTGATTTCATGCAGCTGTTGGCATCTTCCTGCTCGTCCTGTTAACACGAGATTCGTAAGGAGGGTCTCTTTTCAGGAAGGCAGCTGGTTTTTCTCATTCCTTCACTTAATTAGGGTGTGAGCTTCTACTACAAAAGACGTCAGAAGTCACATTGGGCTCTCCATGTTGAGGAATCATCTGAATTACATGTCTACAAGGAAAAAAAGTGATGCTTAGATCCTTAGGCCAACAGTCAGGGGTTGCATGGTGCAGCCCACTACTGTTTGTTGGACGTTGCAGCAGTTTATTACACAGAAAAAGATGTGTTATTTGCTGTTTTATCTGCACTTACAGACATGGCTGTGACATGGGCTTGGGCACTTTCCATCCTTGGAGACAAGCACCCAAAACAAAAGCTGGATTTAACTACTCCCATAGACAGGTGGTTGATAACTGAGCATGAACCTGGAGCAATAAAACCAGACAAATAAAGCTATAAGATGAGACTCTTCTCCATTTCAAAACCATGTAAACTCTTCCTGTTGTCTTCTGCATTAGTGTCGGTGACATTGCAGCTCTTCAGAGCTGGGTGGACCCCTTAGGACCCCATTTGTAAGAGACAGCAGCAACAAGGAAATCCCTGCAAGGTTGTATCCTCTTTGACAGTCAGCTGAAAAATAGAAGCACAGCACTGATGCAGAGGCAATGTCTGGACCATATTTTAAACTCAAAACATATTCCCTGAGCTCAAGGAAAAATTCACCTTGTGTTGCTTATTGGGGCAAGTGGGAGCAGACCACACCATGCGCCAGATAATCGCTTGTAAGTCAGAAACTTTAGGTGGTGTATCCTGAAAGCTGAGAAAGGTGGATGTTTCAAGCAAAATCTGATAGACTTTGTTAGTGTTTGCTGTTCATCCTCAGCCACTGAGACTGTTGTATGAGCTTCCTGGGTTTTGTTTGCAAATATATGAGAATTTCTAGGAAAAAAACATTGAAACAAATGTAACAATACATTTTAAAACCCAGTGAAGTCAAAGTTTTACTTATTTTAAATGATGACTGTTCTGAGCAGGAAACACTGGTGAATTTTTGACGTTCACTGGTTTCACAACCTCCCAGTACTTATCCTTGTTGTCTCCTAACTGTGCTGAACATAGAGGTGGAGAACATGTGGAAAAAGAGGAGAAAAACTTGTCTTTACTGAACATCTTTGTCATGGCCCATACCCCACCTTTCTTTTGTACATACTTGCATTCCTGGTGCTCTTGTTCATCTGGGGCTTCACTGTCCTTCAGGGCATTCACTGCTGGGGTGCACATTTACCCCGGAATCATGGTCCCCCACCAGCAATAGCTGGTCCAGGAGGTGTATTCCCAGTTGTGGGACACAGCCACAGCCCCAGTTCATGTTCCTGTGCCCTTTCTTTCCCATGTGCACATGGTCTTTGGAAACAGTCCTGTTGGCACATTTTAAAACCATAGAATCATAGAATGGTTAGGGTTGGAAAGGACCTTAAGGATCATCAAGTTCCAACCCCACTGCCATAGGCAGGGACACCTCTCACTAGACCAGGTTCCTCACTTTTAGCTGTACTTTTAGTCATTGTGCTGCTGAAAATCGTTCCCCTCATGAAAAAACAAGTTTGTTTTAAAAACATGGAGCCTAATAGTGTCATTGCATGAAGAAGCACTTGACCAGTTTTGAAAGGTAGTCAGTGGGAGCGGAGCTTTGAAGCTGAAAGCAGACTTTGAAGGTCTGGATTTCCATGCAAGCAAGCAAAGTGCTACATTGGGCAGCTTTTCTCCATAATGAACCGGGCAGGAAGGTGATAGGTCTCTGCAGCCAGCTCTGCACTTCTCAATTCACCAGTGCTCCATCTCTGTCAGTCGAAAAGGTTTTGCTGGGAAAGGAAGCATGTTTCCTTAGGGAACAATCGCAAAGGATGATTAGATAATGCCTACAGGTGGGTGGGCAAGCTCAGGGTCACGGTTTGTGGAGGTCTTTGGGGTGAATCCACACTACAAACACCCCGATGGCAGAGAGTCATGGCAGAGAGTTACTCAAATGACAGCATTCCCTGGGGAGCAATGTGGAGTGTCAAGCTCAGGACCTCTGTCATGGTCTACTGGGTGCAAAGGCTTGGACTTGCAAGGCTTGCAGGCTGCCCCTGAAATAGCAATTAATGGGGATTTTTTCTTGCATGTCATTTCACAGGAACCAGACCTGCTGTGCAGAGCACCATAAGTCTTGTGGGGCTGTTATAGCTGACATGTCAGGTGTGCAGAAGGACAGAAGCTGGATGACCAACTAGCAGGTACTTCCTTGGACAGAGGGACAGAAGCCACCTCTAGGACAGTTATTCCCTCTGCTTTGCTCACTAGAAGTTCATGGCCTTGTTCCTCTCCAGATTCCCAGTTCAACTTCCCAAACTGCCAAAATGAAGAAACAAATGCATGTGCCATGTCTTCTAGGGGAGAAGTGTGGGGATGATTCACACCATTCAATAAATGACAGGAAGATCTCTGATACTATGCAATGGGGATAATATCCAGTGGAGCTAGGGCAGGACAGATACACTGGTTTCCTTTTGTGCATGGCTTTTGAGCACGTTTATTTTCTTTAAGGTTGATACAAGCATGAATACCCATAAAGGATGGTTTGGAAGCTGGGATCATCTCTTTAACACGCGACTTGCTCAAGAGGAGATGACTACAAACTCCTCCAGACCTCCCTTTTTAATGCAATTGGTTTTTGAAAGGTCTCCTCCTCGTTATACAGCCTGATGGGGTTAAACACCTCTGAGGAGGCTGGAGGGAGGAATGTTTTTAATCCCATTGATTTATTAAAATCATCTAAAGATAACCAGCTGCAACAGATAAAACTGCTGCTCTCTGCACTTCAGAAAGGTCCTCCCTGAGCCAGCTCTGCACAGAAAACATTGGCAATGGCTTAGTGACCTCTGGGACACGTTGGTACCTGCCTGACAATTGCTGGCCAAGTCCATCCCTGGCCAACTCCATCCCTGGCCAACTTTCCAGCTGGGCTGCCTTCTGCCAGCTCTTGCATCTCCCCCAGTTGCAGGGCTCTTGGAGAGAGGCGTTATGGGGGGCAGTGGAAGTAGGCACTGAGCTCATGGAGAAAACTGCTCCCAAAGAGATTTCAAGCCTTGGCTGAGAACGGCAATAGGAAGAAATGAAAAAGGTCCCGGCAAAGTGACACAGATGGATCTTTATTTTTCCCTGAAGGGATTTATTTTGGCTATTTGTGTGTGTGTGTGCGCATGCACACACTCCTTTGGGGTGTCTACCTGAGATTCAATGATCTGGAAGACAAAAAGAATATTAATGAAGATTTTTTCTGTCCTTCAAACCCTGCTGCGATCAGATGTTAATTGTGCTTTGCTCTTCCCCTCCCAGCTGCGCTCCCTGGACCACCAGACGTGCTCTGGCCAGCACAGTGTTGCGAAAACTCATCCTTCCAGATCAGTGTCCGAGGCTGGGGGACGAGGCAAAAGAGGCATCCGAGTTTCTACCCCACACCTCTCCTGCCTATAACAAATGGCTGCAATGAGGCAGAGTTCAGAGATCTCTGCACTGCAGGCCAAACCAGGGCTCTGCAGGACGTGACAGCTTTGATTTGTGCCTGTCCAGGGCTCACCGGAGACAAAAGACAGTGTCAAGAGTAATTGAACGAGCGTGACAGGCGGATCCAGCAGCACTCTTATCAGCTGGGGGAGGCAGAGCAGACCCGAGGAGCAGAGCAGACCAGGTACCAGGAACCAGATCTTAAGGTTACATTCCTCACATACGTGGGATTTCCTGCGGTCCCCCATAAGTTTTCTTTGTAAATTGAAAATCTAAAATCTACAAGGAGAAAAAAGAAAGGAGTCTTAATGAAAAAAAAAAAAAAAAAGGTAATTAATTCCCTGTGCTGTATTAATCTATAAAGTAATATAGTAAAAAGAAACCCTTCGCCAAAGCTAGAGGGAGTATATTGTTTAAACCCCAAGAGAAGCAGTGTTTAATTTAATTTCACAGGTAGCTATTTTGCAAAGTCTCTGAGGGAGGAAACTCTTCCAATACAACCACTCCAAGAATTTGACACAATATAATTTATATTGCCATTGTACTGAGAGACGTCAATGTGTTGCATGTACATGTGGGCACCCACACACGCCCACAGAGAAACCCTCCTGTGAACTTCCAATGTAACAGCACAAAAGGCAGTGGGAAAAATGGAGAAGAGAGGTGGAGTTGGCCGAAGTCTCATCACAAGCCTGTGACGAGACAAGATCAGGATTCCTGGTGTCCCATGACCCTTTCCTGCTTGTTTCCTTGGGATCACAGTGCCCTCCAGCCTGCCTTTATTTTTACAAGAGTTAGGAGGCAAACAGCGCCTACATGAATGCTGGGTTTTTGTTTTTTTTAATCTCGTTTCAGCGAGACTAAACCTATACAGAAAGCATATACTTGCTCTTGGTGGCCTGACTGAATGGCACAGCCATGCCAAGACTGCACTACCCCTTCCCAGTGCTAATGTCACCAAAAGGCATTGTTCTGCAGGGTAAGAGAGGGGTACCTCCAGGTAACATTTGCTCTCATTTCAACTTCTCATCCATTCCAAACTCAATGGAGATTGCAGTGAATACCAAGAGGTTTCAATTTGTATGAACAGAAAGTACCAATAATATTACAGACAATCTAAAATTATATAGAGCTGTAGTGGTTCAGCGCTTTTTGGCAACAACTTAATTTCATTAACTTCCCTAGGGTTGGATCTAGCCTTATCCCAAAGTGAGAAGAGCCTTTTTTCCCATGTTATTCCCATCAGCCATTGATCAGACCTGCCACCTCTCACGCATGGAGAAATGGACTTGCAGAACTGACTACCGCCTTCTTTCCTGCTGTTATTGCGCTCCTTTCCCTTCAACAGCCCACCAGCCAGACCCAGCAGGCTGGGGGGAGACATGATTTCCAGCCTCTTTGCATGTTATGATGATGATGACAGAGATGGGATGAGACTATAGCACACCATCAGCTGGTGGGCCATCTGACTAAATCTCAGACTTCTGTAGCCCCAGGAAAGGACACATTTCTCAGGCACAAGCTGGTCCTGCTGCCTGGGGTCTAGAGAACAGACACTGCCCTCCCCTGTTACACAGCCCCACGGCATGCCCTTCAAGCGGCTTTCACAGGAGTTTCTTGCCAAAATCCATGCTATGATCCTGACTGCTAATTTGGATCAGGGTGGGACAGCCTAGTCCTCATCAGTCACTCCTCTGGAGAAGAGATACCCAAGGGACAAGGGGTTTATGGCTCCAGGGCATTCACTTAGCTCCACTAATCCCTTTTCGGTTCAACAGCTGTCCCATGGCACTTTGCCACCCCTGAGCTTGTTGAGTGCGAAAGTCTCTTGCTTCACAGCTAGCTTTGCAAAATCTACATTATTGGGATTTCAAAAAGTTGTTCCTGGTCCAAGACAAACAAGAGAAACCCAAGCAGCCTGTGAGATCAATCTCCTGAAGGGAGAGACTTGAGAGGGCAGATTAGAAAATAAAAGGAGAAAGAAACGTATAAGTTCTGGCCAAACTATGACTAAGGCGAAGATAGGATAACGGCTTTCAGTTCTTTGAAGAACGTAAACACCACAATGTGAGAGCAGATACAGTTCAACGAGATGGATGAGGCCGGGCAGAGAAAAACATTTGTTGCGGGTTAGCAGATGATTTGAGGCCACTGTAGAGGTTATGAATTATTCCAAGGGAGGAGGAGAAGCCCTGTGGCTGTTGTCCATTTAACATGGACAAGCCCACGTATAGGGAACATGCCTGGATGGCATGGCAGTGGCAGGCTGACCTGAAATCAGATGGGAGAAGCCAATGAAAGGAGGGGGTTGTTCCTTTGGCTGTTGTGTGGTTTCTGAGAGCAGGACTTGGTTTGTCCATTACACCCACATAACCCGGTATCCTGGGCTGCATCCCCAGCAGCGTGGCCAGCAGGACAAAGTGGGGGATTCTGCCCCTCTGCTCCACTCTGGGGAGACCCCCCTGCAGCGCTGCCTCCAGCTCTGGGGTCTCAACAAAGAAGATACATGGACTTGTTGGAGTGGGGCCAGAGGAGGCCACGGAGATGCTGAGAGGGCTGGAGCCCCTCTGCTGTGAGGACAGGCTGAGAGAGTTGGGGGGGGTTCAACCTGGAGAAGAGAAGGCTCCAGGGAGACCTTATTGAAGCCTTTCAGTACTTAAAGGTGGCCTACAGGAAAGATGGGGACAGACCATCTAGTAGGGCCTGTAGTGACAAGACAAGGGGTAATGGTGTTAAACTAAAAGAGGAAAGATTCAGGCTAGACATAAGGAAGAATTTTCTTATGCTGAGGGTGGTGAAACACTGCCCAGGTTGCCCAGAGAGGTGGTAGATGCCTCATCCCTGGAAACATTCCAGGTCAGGTTGGATGAAACCACTTCTGCAAATGAAATGCATCTACATTTAAAAGAACCTGGCCCCAGACGCCCACAATCTCTGAATGTCCAGGGTGTAACTGGTGCAGCCAGCACTGGCAGAGTACCAGTCCCTACAAAACACTGGTTGTGATACAAAACAATCCTCAAACTTTAATCAGTCCTTAATTAAGAGGTGCCTCAGAACTAAAAGAGCACATTGCATTTAAATCCTTTAGTGCACTGCACCAAGAAATCATCCTCCCATCTGCAGTCCCTGGAAGCCACAGCCTTCCAAGGGGACAGATGTCTATTTCTCAAGCAGTACTGAGGCCCATTTAAATAACATGGGTAAAATAGGGCCACAGAGAGATCTAGTTTTTGCTTTTCAGCCTACCAAATAAAAATAAAAAAAAGTGAACTTGACACAGAAAAAAACCCACACAGGATTTTCAAGCCCTAAAGTAAATCACCTGGGAGAGTCTGTGAAACCTGGCTTCACAAACAAATCTGTAGTCTAAGCTCATACATCTGGGAGCAGCTTCACTGGGAGAATATTGCAGTGAAAATTGTTTCAGCAAGAAAGTCAATGTAATACTGTAGGAAATAGAAGAATTGGTATTGCTAAGTCTTTCAATTTGATCATGAGTATGCATTTTTGAGATAAAGTCCCAGCTGCTGCAGTAATGGTGTGTCGCGGGATTCCCAGAATTACATTGCAGTTGTAGCACACTTGATTGCAGAGAAAAACAGAAAAATGTGACAGTTTCACTATCAGAAGGCAAATAAATGTTTTGTGCATGGTCTCATCAGTCTCCTTAAAATGGGTGGTGGCAAAACTTAAATTGGGGGTAGAGGAGATGCTGTCCCTGAGGCAGGGAACATTGAAGATGAGGATCAGCACCAAGGTAACAAAGTGCCATCTCAAACCGTGGCCAGAGGGTTTTTCACCAGCCATCAGTCTGGGATTTGCTTGCCAGTTGCCAACTTCTTCAATCCTAGAGGAAAGCCAGAGTAAATTATTTGTGGTGGAAGGACAGAGAATAGAGAACTCCAAGGTGTTTGGGAAGCTGGACCTCCTGCTGTCTGTTGTCCTCTGTACAATGTCCACCTTCACATGAGTACTATTCCTTGCAGTAGTACGAAGCAGAGCTATTAGTACCCTTTCAGCAAGGCATGTAGGGAGGGGTGGAGGTTTCCTTTATTGAAACAGAAGATTTGGGGAGATCACAGTAGGGCAAAATGTGCTGAAGAAGGCAACTGAATAAGGAGCATCCCAGATTAGCCTGAAGTAGGGACAGATCAGAGATGGGGAAACATTTTATTCTCATGGAATCACAGAATGTTTGGGGTTGGAAGGGAACTCAGAGATCATCTAGTCCAATCCCCCTGCCAAAGCAGGGTCACCCAGAGCAGGTTGGACAGGAACGCATCCAGGTGGGTTTGGAATATCTCCAGAGAAGGAGAATCCACCACCTCTCTGGGCAGCCTGTTCCAGGGCTCTGCCACCCAAAAAGTGAAGAAGTTTTTCCTCACATTGAGATGGAACTTCCTGTCTTCCAGTTTGTGCCCATTGCCCCTTGTCCTGTCACCGGGCACGACTGAAAGAGTCTGGCCCCATCCTCTTGACACCCGCCCTTTAGATATTGATAAACATTGATGAGATCCCCTCTCAGTCTTCTCCAGGCTAAACAGACCCAGGTCTCTCAGCCTTCCCTCAGAGAGATGCTCCAGTCCCCTGATCATCTTCGTAGCCTCTGCTGTACCCTCTCCAGCAGCTCCCTGTCCTTCTTGAACTGGGGAGCCCAGAACTGGACACAGGACTCCAGATGGGGCGTCACTAGGGCAGAGTAGAGGGGGAGGATGACCTTCCCCCAACCTGCTGGCCACGCTCTTTTTAATGCACCCCAGGATACCATTGGCTTTCTTGGCAAGTTTTATTCTCATTTCTTGATCTCAGATTGAAGGGAACAGGGGTCTGCATCTTGGGAGAGCAAGAGCTGAGACCAGTTCTGCTGCCAGACAGACCCTGGCGGAGCCATATCCTCTCCTAGATGCTGACAGGGCTGTGAATTAGTGGCTGTGTGTTGATGTGAGGCAAAGACAGCCTCGAATAGATTTTTCCCTCACTGCAAAGGTATTAGCAAATTGTTTCTACTCACTCAGTCTGGGAAAAGAGCTGCAGAACTGCTTTCCCTGTGAGCAGAGCAGTTCTCTGTAGCTTGGGGTAATGCAATGCAATTCGGACAGCGTGGGAAAATCCTCCGTGTTACCCCAGAGAGACGAGGAGTAGATAGCTGGGGGGAGGATGTGGGCCTTCCTCTACCGGAGGTCTTTGAGGGCAGGTTACACAAACATCTGTCAGTGGGGCTGTAGGAGAGCTGATCCTGCCTTGCAGGGATGTAACGGACTACATGACCTTTTCAAGTCCCTTCCCACCCTCTGAGGCTGTGGGCAGAGGGGGGATGGAATAAATCCTTTCTGGCTATAGGGAGGGATATGTGTGTGTGTGTGTATGGCTGTGCTTGCCTGAGTACAGGCAACACCATCACAAATGCTATATTTTGGGCTGAGACTTGATTTGGATGCCATTCTTTAGGACACATTAGTGTCCTAAAGGTAGCCCTGTTCAGCTACCTTGTGCTTCTCCCCATCTCTTCTTTGCTGCATTAACCATGGATTTAGATCCGGAGAGGCTGGACTGAGACCTTTACAGAGGAATAATTGAGGCAAGAAGGTCTTAAACTGCAGACAGGGAACTGGAGACCACTGCAGCTTCCCTGAGGGCTGTGCTATCTGCTACCTTCCCATCACGGGCTGGGGATCACTTTTACCTGCTTTAGTCTGAAGAGAGAGACAGAGCAGAACCAGAACAAAATGCAGAGCAGGAAATTGGGAAAAGCTTCCTATGATTTCAGTGCTGTCACCAAGACTAAATGACTCGACCAAGTCATGCACAGGCTCTCCTTGGCAGAATCAAGAGACCGAGGATATTTCCCTAACCACCAGATCTTTCTAAAAGGCCCTCCCAAATGCTACTGAAGCATTGAGCAAAAATTGTCAAGGGCCTTAGAAACCCTTGGATCAGGTGGCTGGGGTGTGTTACGTCTCCAGGAGCACCTGTAGCAACTATAGAAGAAACTTCTGCTGATTTAATGAAACGGAACTTTCCTGTTATTGCAGGCAACTGTGATGGCTGTGAGCAGCAGCACCTCCTCTACATGAGCTGGGAGCAGCCCCCACGCAGGCTCCATGCAGGAGTTAGCTGATGATGTCCCCTCAGATGGACGGCATCCGGGCAGCGCGTGTGCCCTCACGGGGAAGGAATTCGGGGTGGAGACCAGGAAAACAATCTCAGCTTCGTATTGGTAATTAAAACGGCCGTTAGATTACAGCACCGGATCAGGTCAGATTAAACAATGAGGTCAGATGACAGAAAGGAGCCATCTGTGCATTGCAGAGGGCAGGGATCACTCCGGGGACAGAGTGTGACCCGACATCCCACAGCCTGTCGTTGTCACTGAGGCCACCACTTCCTCCTTGCTGCATCAAGTATTGCTGCCGTCCTCCACAACCCCCTCCCCACCGCGGCTGCAAGGAGTGCCCTGGAAAGAAGCACTCTGCCCAAATCTAATCACCTTCAGATAAGAAAAAAAACCCTGCTGTGGAAGGGGGGAGTCCTGTCCCCAGTCCACTTCCCTGTCTCTGCTTCACCTTTTCCTTGTGGAAGTCAGGGATGTGAGGAACGATGGGATGAAGGTCTGGCTTCCTCAGGCCACTGGGCTGAAGGGATGGGAATTTTACTGTGGCCAAGGCTTTTGGGGGTGGACAGGAGGGTCTTTGCAAGGGTTTGCCATCCTGTATTCACAGTGGGAGTTGGAAGAGTTCCCACAGTGGGAGAAGCATCTTTTCCAGAAACTGCTGCTGCAGTTCCAGCTGCACTTGTCACCTTTTATTTACACTATTTCTATGAGATGTTCCCTGGAGTTATGGGGTCTTTTCATCTCCATTCTCCAGCCCTGAGCATGCATCCTGGAGAAAGATGATTAATTTAAGAGAATTTTTGCTACCTCCAGGGCTCTCCCTTTTCCTCCAGCATCCCTAGGTTCAGCTCTGGTAGGCAGTGGGAAGATGCTTCAGGGACCACTCTTTTCTCTGTATCCCCTTCCACTTCCCTCAGCCTGAATTTATCACTTGTGTTTATCCATCACCTGTGGCCCTCTTCATTTGTTCTCCCTCATTTGGTTCTCTGGTTTCTGTGCCTCAGGAAGAGCTGCAGTGACTTGACCAAGCCACCTGAACAGAGCTGTCTGATGCCACTGGAGACATTTCAGGTTATCTGTGATGTCCACACAGGGCTGGCAGGTGCTACACAAGACCTGTGGGGGACCTGCATCCTTCTGGGGTAGCAGCTGGGTACCTGTCATGATCCTGGGCATCTCCAGTGACACTAGGAATGTCTTTCTTAGAAAGTTAATTATTTAATCTATTTCTACATTTATTTTTATATTAAAATTATTATTAAAATTATTATTATTATTTATTTCTCATTTCTTTTCAAGATGGATTTAGGCCACCCCAGGAGGAATGGTGGAGAGTGTCAGAGGCTGCAGATGCAGATATTGTACAACTGTCATCTTCCTCCCCCATCCCTCCCATGGTCTAACGTTGATTTCTAAATGTTAGTGACAGTTTAATTCTCCATGTCCACAATTGGCAGTTTTCTTCTGTCATTAATCATAACGACTCTCGGCTGCTGGCAAGACCTGATAGAGTAAGGCTAGAGTTTCCCAAGAAGCATCACAGGGGTCCCAAAAACTTTGAATTAGCAAAGACAGCAAAAATACTTCTCAAGAAGACAGCCCTGCTTGGAGAAGAAGGGATCAGTTAGGACTTTCCCTTAGTGATGGCCATGATTATCTCTGCAGTGGCAAAGCATTTCTCTTCTGAAGAAACAACAAGTAAACAGAGTAAAACATGAACCACCCCCTCCCCTGTCCTCCTGCCCCACTGGTCTCCGCCATTTTCCGCAGGGGGAACACGTGTGGCTGTTTGTAACCCAGAGCTCTGTTGCTGTGGGGATTATCGACCGTGAAGTTGACTGGAAAATGCCCTAATCTCTTTCCTGCCAAACTTTGTGCTTATCTGCAAACCAAAAAGGCCATGTTGGGTTGTTGTTTTTTGTGTTTTTTTTTTTTTTCTCTTTCAGGACTTTGGTGATTTACGAGTTCACAAAGTTACAGCTTTTTCTTTCTTCATTTGCCACCACCTTTGGCACGGAGTGTGAGCCAGCTTCTCCTAAAAGGAAGATATCTCTGGTGAGGTCTGTGTAGCTTCGAGGTGTCTTTGGGTCTATCAAAATGACATTGAAGTGCTTTAGGTACTTTCTAAAGCAGTATAGCTCCATGGGGCCTTCTCCTTCCAGACCACACTTGGTCAGAGTATCAGTATGGGGAAGAGAAGGATATTGGCTAGAGAAGAAGAAAAAGAACAACTTCTCTCCTTTGGTGGCAGGAGACCAGGGTCAAGGGGAACCTCGACTTACTTGAAATAAAACCATGGAAATGTTTGAGTCTCCGTCCTTTAGCATGTACACGCATGAGAAGGCAGAGCTGGGAATGGCTCCAGTCCAACAGAGAACAGAAACGGGGCTTTTCCGACCCTGTCCCACTATGCCAACATCAGCAGCATCCCCCAACTATCCCTTCCCAGGTGGTGGTGGATGTCTGGGGAATGTCCATGCCACCCATGTCCTGTAGCTTCCTTGTGAAACTGCTTTCTTGCAGGTATCTCCCCACTTCTGTAGTGGAGGTGTCACGGTGGAGTTTGGCTGGAGGTTAACCCATCCCTGACAGCAATTCCCCAGGCACCAAAAGGATGGAGAACATGTCACAAGACAGCATTTGCCCTCATTGCTGTTCCCTCTCTGCCCTGATACCTTGCAAAATGCACTCTTCCTTTTTCCTCCATCTCTCAACTTTTGACACATGGCCTATAAAAAAACCTTGTGGCCATTTTACAGACTCCTTCTTCATAGAATCATAGAATTGTCTAGGTTGGAAGGGACCTTTAAGATCATCTAGTCTAACCATCAACCTAAGTGACAAAAAAAACCCCCACATCACTAAACCATGTCTCTAAGCACTATGTCAACCTGTCTACTGAACACCTCCAGGGATGGTGCCTCAACCACTTCCCTGAGCAGCCCATTCCAATGCTTAATAACCCTTTCAGTGTAAAAATTTTTCCTAATATCCAATCTGAACCTCCCCTGGCACAACGTGAGACCCTTTCCCCTTTTCCTTGCTCCAGGGGCTTGCTCCTTTCTCCTTTCCCCTTGTCCTCTTGTTCTTGCTCGAGGGCTTAGGGATTGAAAGCTTAAAATGCTGCAGATTCTCTCCCCTGTGTCAAAACAGGTTTGTCCTGGCAGTTTGTTGATCAAATGCTAAACTTTTGCTCTGCCTTAGCCTATGTTTCTCTGAACAGGCATGTTTGTTTAGTTTTTTATCACCTTCAAGTGAAGCAGTGCCTTGCCCTGGTGAGCGTGACACCACGATTAATTATGCCAGACAGAAATGTGAACTGAGCCAACCTCGGCTGCTGGGAACTACATGCCGGAAGAACAAGCAGCTGAATGCATCTTGCTCTGGCCGGCAGGCACCGTAGGACGTGCCTTAGATGTGCCTTTCATCGTGAAATAAAAAGACACTCCAAGGGGATGTGCTCTGCTCGCTGCTGCAAGGTAGCCACCTTTGCACGAAGGACAGCTTTTAAAGAGTGTCAGCCAATGTCACCCCCTTGTGCAAGGGGTTTATTGCTCCTGTGAGAGCCTCTTCAAGGTGCTATGTGTATATTTAGTATATATAGTGATCCTAAAGCTTCCGATTAGACAGTCGCGTCAGACAAAGCATGCAGGAAGGAAAATGGTTGGAGAAAGGTGAACTGAATTTGTTCAAGATCACTGCTCAAATCTGAGAGAAGAAAACAGCTGGTTGCCAGTCCTCTCTGGTCATGCCCTCTGCTTTCCAAGGCGTCACATCTCAGCAGTTGCTCTATACCTGGCTGTCCCCCTCATACACACCTTACAAATGCTGAATGCGGGAAAGAAACCCTGGAGAAGCAGGAGCAGCTCAGACCTTTCAAATTGCCATGAGCTGAGAGGAAGGTCTAACACACAGGGCAGCTTGGTTTGAACTTGCTGGTGTCTTGTCCAACTCAACTACGCTCCTACAAAGCACCTGCCACTGCAGAGGCTTTGAGACACCTTTCATCAAGGCCCTCATGCTGCTTGGCATCCCTCCACAAAGAACATTAACCTTTGAGCAAGCTTTAGGTTATTTTGTCCCCTAAGTCAAAGGAGTAGCACAGAGAGCTGCTACGGAGGACTCCTGAGTCCTCTTTGTCAGAGGACATTTGGCATCGACCCTCAGAGCACTATGAGAAATTTCCCATCGTGACACTGTAGGCCGAAAGCAGTCCTCAGTGGTGTCTCAGACTTGGAGGGACAGGATAAAAAAGAAAGTACAGAAGATTAAAGGAAGTGTCTAGAAGCTGCTCTGTTGGGCTGGTTGATGAATTGTCCTCTATGTCCTTCATGTCAGTGATACAATAACCCACGACTCTGCTTTTTTTCCCTATGACTCTAAATTTACCTACTCGCTGGAGGGGTAGGTCTATCCCAACTTGCATAACCTAGTCAATGTAATGCAGTATCTGTGAATACAGCTAGACCTCAAGTTAGCTTCAGGAAAGAGAAACAACACTTTTGAAATGCTGGCTGTGTCCAGAAACCCCCCAGGTATTTCCTCTTGTGTCCATCCATGACTGTACATGTTCTATTTTTGCATTGCGCTCAGATTTTCTTTTTTCTCCTCAAGGAAATGTCATTATGGTCATATTATCACACTGATTTTTCTAGAGGGTTAATAGCATTGCTTCCCTGTAAAAGTTAATATACGCCTGCTGTTGATTTGCAGGAGACCTCATATAAGACGTCTGGCTATTTCCCAGCCTAAAAGGAGGAACCCATAGGGAGAAATTTACTTCCACAATGCTGAAAAAAAGGTGCAGTCCTTATCTTGGGCTGGTAAATGTCCTCCCACCCAGACAATGTGTAGGTAAGGTGACAGCCAGGGCGTCAGGTCTCTCATTTGAGGGCAAAGACTGGATCAGAGGAAAGGCCAATAATCAACTCTCCATCACTCAACCTTCACTCCTACTCTGGAAACCTCTCCGTGTTTTAACCTGGTTGAGTCCGGTAGATGGGAGGTAGGAGAGACTGTCATAGCTGTTCCTTCAGTCTGCACAAACCATTCCTGGGGTGGCCTGAAGCTAATCTGCCTTCAGGCCATACATCTTTTTCCCTCAGTGTTGGTGCCAGGATGAGATGACGAATCTCTCTACAATAAACTGCCAATTCTTCTTCTGCATGTTTATCTATCTGTGACAGTTGCCTGATGATTTCTTTCTTATTTGGACAGATCAACACCACAATAAACCACACAGCAGTTATCTTTGGGTTTGCAGCAACTGGATGCACCTCCTTTCCCCCTCCTCCTTGCCAATGAAGTAAACCTACACCATCTCCTGATACACAAATTGCTCTGTCAGATATAATGATTTTTATTCCAGCTCTTAATTTGCTTAACATGTTAAGGCTGGTGCCAGATTCACTACTGCTCTGATACTCATCCAATTGCTCATGCTCAAGCAAAGTGGGTGTAAATTGATAATCTTCCTGATTAACTTGCTGGGATGGTCTGCAGGTCTGAGGCACTGGGGAATCAGGCTCGAGACTTGATTTTCTGCACAAATTCAGCTCCTACACCCTGTCAAATGACACAGCCAGGACTATAATAGTTCATCAGGTTGGGCTCTGGTCTTTTTGCCAAATCTGCTGTGTGCAGGCTGCAGCAAACATGGGAGGATGCTGCGCACTTTGGTAGATGGAGGCTCAGTTCGTGGGAAAAACCCCTTTCTCTCTGGAGAGGGGAAGGAAGATTTCTTCCAGAGGCTAATCGTATACACAGAGCTTAAGCATAACACTTCATCAAATTCTTTGAAAGCACCCCAGGGAGAAATTTGGGACCAGTCTTTAAGGAGCGTTCGCAGAAACAAGTTTACTTAATGATATTCACTGCTATTCCTTCTCTCTCCAGAGATTTTGACTGCAAGGCTGGCATCCTTGCTCAGCGCCGCCAGCTTGGACACATCAGGGTTATAGCAGTGCTACAGCCACTGAAAGAAACACTCTGGCTCTTCCTGCTGACCTCTGCTCCATGAAGGCAGGTCTTTTACTTCCACTGGGATGTGAGTGAACAAGTCAAGGGTCCAGGGAACAGCCGAGAAGGACACTAACCAGGGCAAATATTTGACCCATGTGTGTAATTCAGCGCCTCCAGTGAGATATTCTCTCCCCACCCAGCGGTGGATCCATCAAACAACAGCTGATAAATCTGCTGCAACCTCTGGGTAGTGAAATCAGCTTTTCTTTATCTGCTGTAGGTAGTGGCTCTTGGTGTAAGAGCCAGAAGACGCTGATTTGTGGGTGTTGGAGGTGGCTTGCTCAGGAGCACAGCGTTAGGCACACCTCTACTCAGCAGTCATAACATTAATTATGTTTGTATTAGCTAGGTATTTTCAGTGTTCACAATTTGAGATGTGGGAATACTGTTAACGCCGTCCTTAAGCGATATTCCTATTGCTCCAGGCATCCTTTTTGGAAGACCTGTGATGACATTTTTTATAATGGGTCCGTATTTGCATGTCTCTTGCTGACAATCAGCCAGCAGCCAGTATCACTAGAGCAATATTATCACCAAGGGACTTCAATTGAACTAAAGAGCCTTTTAACCTGTATTTGGCAGGTTGAAGGGGGATTTTTAACATGAGAAGGTGGAAGAGGCTGCCCTCGCGTGGTGGATTTAACAAAACGTCCTTTTCTAATATCTGGCTTTCCCAAGTTTCAGGGATTCCCAGGGAAAGATAAATTCTGGAGGGATGTTCCCTGAGTCACATTTGCTTTCAGATTAGAGGCACTGGGGATTGAAGAGATGAGTGAAGGGATATCCTTTTCCCAAACTTAACACAGTTGCTCTCTAGGAAGGAAAGACATCTCCAAGTTAGTGTTAATCAAATTTAAAAAAAAAAAAACAAACAACAAAACACCACCAAACCAATAACAAAACCAAAGCAAAACCCACAAACCACGAAATAAAACATTTGAGGAGTTTCACAAAGCAAAGCAAGATCACGTCTCAGCAGGTGCCTGTGATGGGGAAACTTGCTCAGGTCACAGGTACCACCTTGGGTTCCCAAAAATATTAAACCTTCTGTGCAACATGTGCCTTTGCTGTTATCTTGCTATGACCTGGTGTACCAGCCCGGCTCAGGTTTGTCAGCAGGCTGTCATCGGACCTGTCAGAGCTCTGGCCCATTTTATCCTCTGTCCTTGGAATGACTCTCCAGCTGTACGACTTGCTTTCAGGACTTACTCTTTCTCCCTGCATCCCCTAAGAAATGTTAAACTGCATTTCCATCCATTCCAATAGCAGGTGTGACATGGAGCAGGGCTGTATGAAGGCACTGCCTTCTTCTGCCCTCTAATTCTGGCTGTCAGTGCTTGTGCTCTCTGCATTCGACCCCATCTGGGCAGGTGGGGAGGGAGAATTCTCCATGATGCTGATGGAGTTTACTGGTGCCAGCTTCTCCCTGACTGCATTGCTGAGGGCAGGCTGCTGTCTTGAAAGCAGATGTGGGAAAAAAATCTCCAAAAATGCTCCCATAGAGCTCTGGTTTGGACAAAGCTCAGCTAAGATTCCCCCTCTGCGGAAGCCCAGGCCAGAGAGAGAACTGAGGCTTAGGTTAGTCTCAAATGGACCATCCAGGTGGTGGCAATGTTGGCTCTCAGGCATCTTTAGCTGCCTCCGTGTCTGATATTACCTCCTGGGAGCATGACCAAGCAGCTTGGACAGCAGAGAAGCCAGACAAGATTCCCTCTCCACATTCACAGTAATCTCCTCCTCAACGATAGACATCTGACCACCACAGGTACTGCTGACAGTATGAGTGAGAAGCTCTCTCTTCCCACCATGAAGATGCTTATGGCATCCCCAGGCAGAGCTTTGACAGAATGCTTATCAAGGTGGAGCAGCTTTTGTTCCCCTCCTTAGCAACCCCCTCCTGCCATGCTCTCCCCAGGGACATCTTCTGTAAATTTTCTCCCTCTACCTCCAGCTGTGAGATCTCCAGAACAGCAGTTTGCTTCAGGAGGTGTTGTAAGAGGACAACACCTTGTGCCAGTGTGGGTGCCAGGAACATGGTTGCAGATAAAACGATGGCAACCATTCCCACCTATAACCCATAGCTCCTTGCATACTGATACATCGTCCTCTCCATGCTAATAGTCGCAGATTGAGAAGCTGTAGGGAGGGATCTCAGCTCCTTCTTACACAGCAATGTACCTGCTTTTGTCTGCAGAGATGCCTGGTAGGGAGATAGACAGGGTGAACAAGCAACACAGCTAGATGCATGGACCCTCATTTCTGGAGATATTTAGAAGACGGGTAGACATAGTGCTTAGCGATATTGTTTAGTGATGGTTTTTGTCAGCGTTAGGTTGATGGTTGAACTAGATGATCTGAAAGGTCCCTTACAACCCAGACAATTCTATGATTCTATGACCCCCTCAGACCTGGTTGCAATGACTGGGCTGCTTTTACCAGCTCAGCAGCAGGACACTTCTGTGGCTGAACTAGCTGAGGTCTGTGCAGGATGAAAAAACATCAGTTCTTCTTCTCATAGGTAAGCTTAGGAAGTATGGATTCGAGGAATGGACAGTGAGGTGGATTGAAAACCAGCTGAAAGACAGAGCTCAGAGGGTGGTTATTAGGGGCACAGAATCTAATTGGAGGTCTGTAACAAGCAGAGTCCCCCAGGGGTCAGTACTGGGTCCAGTCCTCGTCAATATATTCATCAATGACCTGGATGAGGGGATGGAGTGTACCCTCAGCAAGTTTGCTGACGATACAAAACTAGGAGGGGTTGTTGACACGCTGGAGGGCTGTGTTGCCATACAGCGAGACCTGGACAGGCTGGACACTTGGGCAGAGAGGAACCTGATGTACTTCAATAATGGCAAGTGTAGGGTGCTGCATCTGGGGAGGAATAACCCCATGCACCAGTACAGGTTGGGGGTTGACTTGCTGGAGAGCAGCTCTGAGGAGAAAGACCTGGGAGTCCTGATGGACAATAGGATGACCATGAGCCAACAATGTGCCTTTGTGGCCAAGAAGGCCAATGGCATCCTGGGGTGCATCAGGAAGAGTGTGGCCAGCAGGTCGAGAGAGATAATCCTCTCCCTCTACTCTGCCCTGGTGAGACCCCATCTGGAGTCCTGTGTCCAGTTCTGGGGTCCCCAGTTCAAGAAGGACAGGCAACTGCTGGAGAGGGTACAGCAGAGGGCTACAAAGATCATTAGGGGCCTGGAGGGTCTCTTTTACAAGGAGAGGCTGAGGGACTTGGGTCTTTTTAGTCTGGAGAAGAGAAGGCTGAGGGGTGATCTGATCAATGCTTATAAATACTTAAAGGGAGGGTGTCAAGAGGATGGGGCCAGTCTTTTTTCAGTGGTGCCCAGTGACAGGACAAGAGGAAATGGGCACAAACTTGAACGTAAGAAGTTCCACCTAAACATGAGGAGGAACTTCTTTATTTTGAGGGTGGCAGAGCACTGGATTAGGCTGCCCAGGGAGGTGGTGGAGTCTCCTCTGGAGACATTCAAAACTCACCTGGACAAGTTCCTGTGCAAGCTGCTCTAGGTGGACCTGCTTTGGCAGGGGGGTTGGACTAGATGATCTCCGGAGGTCCCTTCCAACCCCATGTGATTCTGTGACTCTGTGATTCTTCTCTGTAGAAACAGGTAATCAGCCTGGGCATGAGCCTTTATCCATTGTACATCTGGAGAAGGTGTGAGCATCCTTAGAAATGACAGACACTCAGGAACAGACCCTTATATTCTTCCTTAGATACCTCCTTTGGGACAAGAAGGGCTGTGCCCTGCAGCCACCTCTCTTGGACTACAAAGAGAGCCTGAAGTGCAACACAGTTGCCCTTACATTAGTACTTTTGAGATGCCATAAAGTGTCTGTTTTTTTAACCTCCAGCTTATATTTCAGAATCATGCAAGGCTCCTGTAGATATTATATCTACTAGATGGCAGGAAATGTTTTGGATATGCTAGGGCATCTCAAAGGACACCAGAGAATTGATTCAATTGCCTAAACAGTGCTTAGACCCTGTGGCTGAGATGAAGATGCTCATGGTGTCTCTGTGCTCACCATCAAGGTGTCTCTGGGTAATTGGAGTATGATCTCCCAATACTGCCAGGGGAGGTCCAGTCAATGCAGGTGGTGGTAGTGGGGAGGACTGAGCTCACCTACATTTGATCAGCTGAGTCTCTGTTAATGCTGCTGAGTCACTGATTTTCAGAGGCTGTAATGGGAGCTCAGTTACCAACTCATATGGAGATGCCGCTAAATAGGCACACACAATTATATCATAGAATCACAGAATCATAGAACGGTTTGGGTTGAAAGGGACCTTAAAGATCATTCAGTTCCAACCCCTCAGCCATGGGCAGGGACACCTCGCACTAGACCAGGTTGCTCAAAGCCCCATCCAGCCTGGTCTTGAACACCTCCAGGAATGGGGCAGCCACAACTTCTCTGGGCAACCTGGGCCAGTGTCTCACCACCCTCATAGGAAATAATTTCTTCCTAATATCTAAATCTCCCCTCTTTCAGTTTAAAACCATTACTCCTCGTCCTATCACTACATTCCCTGATCAAGAGTCCCTCTCCATCTCGCCTGTTGGCCCCCTTCAGGTACTGGAAGACCATTATAAGGTTTCTCTGGAGCCTTCTCTTCTCCAGGCTGAACAACCCCAACTCTCTCACTGAAACATTGAAACAACTCTCTTAGTGAAACAGTGACCCAGGTTGCCCAGAGAAGCTGTGTGTGCTCCATCCCTGGAGGTGTTCAAGGCCAAGTTGAATGGGACTCTGAGCAACCTCGTCTCGTGGGAGGTGTCCCTGCCCATGGCCGAGGGATTGAAACTAAATGATCTGTAAAGTCCCTTTCAACCCAAACCATTCTGTGATTCTATGAGGAGAGGCTGAAAGCTGGGTCTGCTAATCCTGCAGGGGAGAAGGTGCAGGGGAGACCTTATTGCTGTCTGCAGATACAGAAGGGGAGCCTGTAAGGAAGATGAAGGAGGATTTTCCTTCAAGATGCACAGCAATAGAACAAGAGGGAATGAAGACAAGTTGGAACACATTAAATTCTGATGAGATATTAGGAAAGATAAATTCAAAATGAGGGTGCTCAAACCCTGGATTGAGGGATTAGGTTGCTTACGGAAACTCCATTCTTGAAGATATTCAAAACTTGACTGCATGGGGCCCTGGGCAAGGCAGTGTATCTTTAAAGCTTTGAGGCAGAGACCTTGAGAAATTCCTTCCAACCTGTATTGTTCTAGGAATGCATTATTTTATGTATGTTCCAAATTCTAGGAGCCCTTACCAAGCAGAGGCTTCAGCAAAACTGTGGTGTAGTGTGACTGTTTTCTCAGCCAGTATGACCCAAGGCAAGGAGAATAATGCCCACAGCAGACATTCCAGTCTGATGGGAACTGGTTGTGATCCAGAACACCAGGAGCAGCAGCCACAGGATGTAACTTTGAGCAACCATTTGTAATTTCATCTCCTTACCCCCTCCCAGGCAGACACGGAGACCTGGGCTGTGCTTCTCCAACTAATGAGCAGCTTCAAGAGGGAGGGGGTCTGGTCTCCACTGGTTACCCAAGAACACTGATAAAAGAAGCATAATAATATTTTCATTTCACAGATGAGGGAAACTGAGGCAGGGGGAAAGGCTTGCCCCAAGAGCTGGGAGGAAAACGAACCGTGAGGTGGTTGTTTGAAAATACTGTAATTAATGACATTGATACTTGCTGTAGTTGAGTTTATTGGGTTCCTTTCGCTAAACATCATATGCAAAGCTACTGCAGAGGGTTGTTTTTGCACAGAAAAAAAAAAAAAAGCAAGGAAAGCATGAATTGCCTCTTTTCACTGGAAAAACCTAAGTTAGCAAGTTTTCTAAACAGCCCAGCATGGCAGAACCCATGTAAAACACACATCGCTTTTCCTAGAGAATTGCTCCCAAAAGCCTGCCTTTAAGACACTTCTTAACCATCAAACTAATTTACATGTGGACCCACAACCCACCTGGGGG
Organism: Numenius arquata; assembly: GCF_964106895.1. Taxonomy (NCBI): domain Eukaryota; kingdom Metazoa; phylum Chordata; class Aves; order Charadriiformes; family Scolopacidae; genus Numenius; species Numenius arquata. The sequence goes on from NC_133577.1 coordinate 129,010,949, forward strand.
AGTCACGTCCTCTCAGTTACATGTATCTTCACTCACATTTACATTATAGAGGCATTAAATAGGAACATTGCTGTAAATGTATTTGTGTCAGAGTAATACAAGCCAGAGTAACTCACCTCATTAATATCATGTTTTGTGGAAGGACTTTTCCCCTACCACTTGTTCATGAGTTGATCCCACAGAATTTAAGGTCCCATGTCCTGGGAGCCCACACTAGACACCACCCCTGTCAAGGGTAAATCACTCTTTCCCTTCTGTTTACCATCAAAGTTTTACAGATCAGACCTCTGTATTCTAAGTTCTTTTCACATTTCCAATGCTTACTTTGCTAACTGTAAAACTTTAATTAAAAGTTAACACAGATCATCACAGAGAGCCCCTCGCTGAGCCCCAGCTCAGCCTTTCTCCAGTCTCATACTCGCATCACCAGTTGTCTCTCTGTTTATCAAGGTTGGAGAGAGGGACGGCATCAATCCATCCCTGAGTGTTGTTCAGGTGATGGCTCCTCTTCCATTCAGTCTGAGCTGATTTTGAGACTCAGTGTGATTTTGTGAAACTGGGTACTTTGCATTGCAGTGTGCAGCCAGCTGAGGGCAGGAGAAGCCCGCACATTAGGTGAATGTGTGTGTATCTATTAGCGACTGTGAAGGAGGAGGGGGAGATGGGGGAAAGAAGAAAGCAGCATTGCCTTCAGCATGCCTTCTGCAGTAATTTCCCCTATTTTAAAGCTTGACAACTCAGACTCGTCCCAAAAGAGGGTCTCCAGGGAGGACGGGATAGGAGGAGGTGGTACTGAACACCCCGGGGCTGGAATTATAGAAGAGAACGGGTCCTAAGATTTTGCACTATAGCAGTCCAAAGCATGAAGCGTCCCCATGAGCCCCAAGAGTCACTCTCCAAAGACACTGGGATGGAATAGCCCTGCTCATAGACTCAGGCTGGTGGCGTGACCACCGCACCCCAGCAACTGCTGCATAATGAGCTCTCTTCTGGCAGGTAGATGGGAGATGATGTCCTTGTATTTCCTATTTCTGATGGAAGGATTCTGTCCAGGCAATGGGGAAGGTTTGTCTGATGTGCAACAACTGTCATTAGGCTGTTCCTGCTGACAGTGTCTATGACCACTCACCATGTATAGCTGAATTTTTCACCTGACTCCTTTAATCTGACTCCGAGGGTCTGATGGGTATGTCAAATCCCCTTTGCAAGAGGGGTGAGTCCAAAAGGGCTGTTGAACTCCACAGTACCAGTTTGCTCTGGGACCCAGCTACAATCCAGCCCTGCCTTGATGTTTAATAGGCTTCCTGGTGAGTTTGTTCACTCCAGCCTGGGATCTGCTCTCAGAGTCCCTCCTGCCCACCCAGAGCCCTTCATGATTTTTCATCTTTTGAAGACTTGGCAGTTTGAAGATACATACACGACTGTAATACCATGTACCACACATGTAACACCACTGTACCATGGTCACCCTTGGATCATCACAACTGTAGATCCCTCCATTTCTCCTTAGTCAAGCCAGGACGTGGTTTCCATAAGGTGACAAGGGACAGTGTCACACTAAGACTTTTTTATCCAGCAATATCTTCAGGCCTTCATACTCTAGTGAGTGTGTAGTGCTAGGTGGAAAAAACAAACTTCAGAGGAATGTTTGCATTCTTGACCTGAGTGCATCTCAGGAAGGCTGCTCACACACTAGTGGTAATTGGTTTTACCCAGATCATCCCAGCTTTGCACGCTTCTGAAGTAACCTCTGATGTATCTGCTAACAGTGTGTCTATTTGAATCCTTTCCTTTAGTTCAAGGCTGGATGGAACTTTGAGCAACCTGGTCTAGTGGGAGGTGTCCTTGCACATGGCAGGGGAGTTGGAATGATCTTTAAGGTCCCTTCCAACTCTAACCATTCTATGATCTATAATACCTGCAATATCTCATGGTCCAGTCAGTCCTATCAGTTAGACAGACTCCTATTTCCACTATAATCTTCCTTTTTGCTCACTTCTCCATATTTTTTATTATCAATGTGCCTTGTATGGCTCTCATTTTCTAAGCACAGACACGGTGTTCTCAGAGATCCAGCTACCGTGCTTTCCCTCGAGATTACTTAATATTGCTTCATTCCAGTTGGTTTTCTTGCTGTAAAATAAATATTACTGCTTGTGTAAGAAAATTAAAGTACTTTCTGGGTTGCCCAAAAAGTCTTTTCTCTCTCCAGATCATTCACATGATTCATATAGCTTTTGCAAAGATTTTGCTTGCCTCTTCAGGCTGGATTGATGGACACAGCTAATTCATAAACTGGACAGAAACAAAGCAGAGAAGTAGTTGGGGTTCTTTATTCCTTTCCCTTCCCAACATGATCTAAAAGAAAGGCACTTAAAATTTGCTTCTATGCCCTTAATCTTAAGCCTGACTGTTAAAAGGTTTTGGGTTTTTTTTGTGAGTATTTTTCTCTTAGACTAATTTATGGGCTTCAAAATTTGTTTGCCAAGTCTCATTTTCCCTGAGTTTTATTCGAGTGTGTTTGCAGGAGTCTCATAGCTACTTTCTGTGAGTATTTTCACTTTAGCAGGAAGGAACAGCATTTTGAATCTCTGACAAAAAGTGTTCTTTCTCCCACATCCTATGCTAGGACTTGTGTTAATTAAGAAATCAACCCAAATGAAAGGGGTTTAAATGGTTTGACCCCAAAACCTTTTTTGCAGCATTTGTTCACCTTTCATCTTATGTACTCTTGCAAAAGCATGTTCTCTTAGAAATATCATATTTTGAGTGCTTCAGCCAGCCTTCACCTTCTCTAATTTTAACCACCTAAAAGTTAAGCAGCTAAATTTTAATCAACCACAAAGTTTGCTTCAGTGAAGTGAATTGAATTTTAGGTAGAGTGGTACACATCAGCCCTGCTATTACCTAACAAGGTTGAAATGTTCTTTATTAACAGCTAGAAAAACCAGTTGTGGTATCTATATGTTAGAACACTTGGTTTCTTATGAAGAATTGGTTTTGGGTTTGAACCAAATACAAAAGCAAACTGCAATACTATAACTGCAATAACCATAGCAACGCAATAATATGTGCTTGAAATGATCCGTGTGGTCAAAAAGAGCAGAATATTTGAATGTCTTAGCTAGAAGAGCTAAGAAATGACTATGAAAAAATAAGATATGAAGAAGTATGTTTAAAAAGAGGTGGCTGTTCGGACAATATTTGGATGTCCTGAGGATAAAACCTCAACGGGGAAAAAACTCCACATATTCTAATCCTTGACTTCAACAGAGGCAATCCCACAATTTTCTGTGATGAATTGAAGCATGACTGGCCTGAGGTACAGCTGGAACAAGACGGGCTGATCAGATCCTTTTAACGCTTCCCTGTGTCTGATGGACAACACCCCACCCAATAGCCAAGCTGCTGAAAACTAGAGTACTTCTGAGCTTTCCTCATCAGCCTTGGAAATCTCCTCACGTTCTGCAACAGAGTTTTTTTCCCCAAATCTCTTTGGTTTTGCCTGCACCAAGACCCAGTGTTTCAGGGCATGTCCCACCAGCCTGCTGGCAGCCCTGGGAGGTCACAGGGCTCTGCCCAAATGATCTCATAGAACCATAGAATTGTTTAAGTTGGAAGGGACCTTTAAGATCATTGAGTCCATCTCAGTCTCCTACCATCTTACAATGCTCAATGGACACACCTGGTGCCAGAACTTCCCATGTAAAATGTCCCTATAAAACACAACTGGTGGCTGCCACCTGGTCACCCAGCAGATCAGCACAGCCAAGTGTCCAGAGTCATCTCCTTGAAACCCCTCTGCCAGGCAGCACTTGGGGGCTGTCTGTCCTCAGGAACAGCACGTATAGATGCAACATGTTGCAGCAGGTACCACTTGTAACACAGACCCAAAGAGCAGCCAAACCATGGCTCCGGAGCTGCTTGCCACCACTTCAAGCATGGCTTGCGCCAAGGCCAGGCTGGATGGGGCTTTGAGCAACGTGGTCTAGTGGGAGGTGGAGGGGTTGGAACTCAATGATCTTTAAGGTCCCTTCCAACTCTAACCATTCTATGATTCTATGATAAGCCTGCATCCCAGGTGGTGTACAGGCAGGGAGAAGGACATCTGCATGATCTAAATGTGCTCCATTAGTTAAATCACCTCTAGCAAATAATTTGCCTTCTCTGTCAGTGCAACACAGCTAGCCCTCCCCTTCTTGCCCCAGGGAGTCAGCTGGCAGTGTCTTTTAGTGACACGAGACTGCTCCCAGTCGTGGAAATCCTGAGCTTCAGTAAAGATTTCGGTCTAATCACTGCAGAATGGGTTAAAAAGCAACTGCATTCCCCTCTGCAAGGCCCTTGGAGGATGCAGGGCAGTGATTTCTTAGAGCAAGAGCTCGGTCATTCAGCAAGCAAAAGTGTAATAAGATCTGAGCAGCTGGCATCCACAGCAAAAGGAGAAACACATGTAAGTGTTTAGAACTGGGGCAATCACTCTTTCATATAATTTACCAACGGAGGGCAGAGGAGAAAAGGGAAAATAGGGACCAGGTGGATTCTCCTCTTGGGAAAGAAATCCTGGATATCTTTCTTACACAGATCCCCTTGTCCCAACCCAGGCTCTGGGCTTAACACAAGGATGCTCAAGGCGAAAACATTGGGACATGCAACATGGGAGGTCAGAGAGCATGGTCTGAATGTGGGTAAGGGTTTGAGGGCTGAGCCTCCAGGCAAAGGGCAAACTGCTCAGATTAGAAACACAGGGGGAAATTTTTTTTCTTTTTTGGATTCACTTAAAAAAAATTAATTAAAAAGGAAAAATAGAAGAACAAAAGAGCGAGGAAAGAATGCCTGAAATACAACATACAAGCCTGTCTCTGTTTAGGGGCTGGCTGGAGATGAAACCCAAATGTTTCTAAATTAGAATAAAAACAACAAACTGAAGGACATTGTGTTTTGATGGGTTTCATTTTATTCTTTGATAATTTTTCATTTGTATCCCGCAATGACATTTCATTCGGGTCTCTGCCTGACTGCACATTCTATTCTGGAGCTTGATTTCATGCTATTACTGCATACATCAGTGGCTCCCGAGATTCAGTAACTTGGGCCTGCTCCTTAGCAAATAGACATGTCTGCGGTGCGCTTTGCTGTAGATACTTTTACAAGCCATTTCCCCATTGTGCAGGCTCATAAGTATTCCTCTGGCACGGCCTTTTCTTCGATAGGAAAAAAACACCAGCAGTGAAACTGAGAGTCAGTAACAACTAACCAATTTGTCAGTGGCATCTTTGGACAATTAAAAAACTCTGTGTCTCTCCCTCTTTTTTTCTATCCTCAAGAAGAATAGAGAAAACCAAAGATGAGAGGAAATGTACTTGCTGCTCATCTAAGCTAATTAAAATCCAGGAACGGGGAAAGAAAATGCAGAAGAATCGGGGGCTTTTAACACTGGAGCTTTTTAAAAAAATAAACAACTGATATTGATGTTAGCTGGGAACAACAAGGGTAGAGAGGATCTTGGGTTTGAGTAGAGGGAATGGTTTAGGTGATCTTGCCAAGTCCCTTTAATCTCTGTTGTTTGCTGATCCTATTTGTTGCTGAGATTTCGGTAGAGGGTGAAGCTGCCTCAGACCATGAGATAAGTGCTCTGTGTCTCAGTTAACCCACCAGAAAAGTGAAGATGCTCCTTATTCCGTGACACACGGAGTTAGTCAGGGTTCAAAAACCCATCACCTCTTTCTGAGAGGAGATGCTGAAAAGGGTGTGTTTGATGCACAGCACTGATTGCTGCACAGTGAGCATACATGAGAAGAGGCAAAGATTTGCACAAGATGCTTTCTTTCCTCACAACTTTCCCTTTTTACAGGGGTCCAGGAGGTCTCTTAGATTATTATCAGGATCTCATTCAGAGGAAGCTATTTCTTCAAGTTCTCTGGCCTGTTCTAGGGTATGGAGAACTTCTCAGGTTGCAGATACAACAGCAACCTCCAAGGCCCAGCCCAAGAGTTCTATTGTCCTGAGGCTCATCGTACTGCCTCAGCTCTGGAAAAATCACTTCTGAGGGATGTAGAGGGTTGAGAAACACATTTCCTTGGGGATATTTCTCTACACAGTGGGGTACCTACTGTATTACATCATTCAGAGCCAAGAAGAGGAGAAAATGTTAGTGGGAGAGGAGCGAAGCAGATAAATAACACATGGGAAAGAGCTGTCCCTCCCCACTAATGCAAATGTTCCCTTCAGCATGTCCCATAGTGTTTGGCCTCCCCGAAGTTGAAAATATCTCCAGGAACAGCTGCTTCCAGCATTTCCCTTTGAAAACAGTCATGTATCCAAGAGACTGTTTAGGGAGCTTTTCCCAGCCGCCTAATATTTTTACTCCACACTGTTGCCCATTAACCTGTTAACCCCTTTCGTGTTTTCCTAAGTAGTCCCACTTCCTCCATCCAGCTCACACCCATCTCATGCTCAGCAGCCGTCATGATGTTCCTTTGGTCATCACCATTTGGCCAAAACACTTGCTTCGTTCTGCAGGGATGGAAAGCTGGCTTGAACTCAGATTTTTTAGCTTGAAATTCTCTCCATCTTCTACTAAAACTGATTCCAAACAAGTCTCTGCTTGAGCTCATGATTTCTGTTTCCAACCTGAAGAACAGATTCTGTGCTGAAAGCGTGTTCCTTCTTTAGATACCACGATTGTTCTCCTTCAGAAAAGAGCACCTTCCTACAAATAGTTCAACCATCCCGGTTACAAACAGTGTGATTGCAGTCAAACAACAAGTGTCTAATGCCAAAAAGTGAAATTTCTTTTGGCTGAAATTATAAAGGATTGTGGTTGCGGGCCGGAGTGCTGTGTGTTATGCTCTTGTAGTTCAGTTGATACATTCATTGTGGCTATGATTTGCAGCCTGCTGATGGGTGTAGCATGGGTACTTGGTGTTGTACTCTCCCCCAGAAAGAAAATCTGTGCCCCAAAGAAATGACCATCTGAACAGAGCAAACAGTTAGGAAAAAGGGGAATCATTTACCTGTTTTGTAAAAATTAATCGCCTGGAGTTCTGGAATTAATAGATGTAAAACATGCTGTGAGCCTGTAGCCAAGCAGGGATCTGAACCAAGGTCCTAGCCCAGTGCAGCAATCACAAAGCCTTCCTTCCTCTACTCACAACGCATTAGGGAAAGGTCTTCATGACCTAGAATGATCTTTAAATGACTCACTTTTCAATCTTTCAGTGTCCTCTTTGAGGAGAGGAGGGATGGGGAGAAAGGCAGAGCTTTGGTTATTGTTGTTTTCCATCTTTTAATTTACAGCTACATTGCTTGTTAGTCTAAAAGCAAATTGAGACAAGGCTGAAGTAACCATCTCAGCAATAAAAGCTCTTTGTTGAGACAGACCAAACACTCTATGAAAGTGCAAGCAGGAGTGAAAAATTGGCTGCTTGAGCTAAACAGCTGCTCAGGTTGACTTTCAAAGACAGTCAAGTCTCATGCCCTGAATGGGACACACACACAACCACGTCCCCTACCTCCCCCTTCCCACTGACATTTAGAGCCTGTTTGCTGCTCTGGGACCCCATGTTGGACACAGCCAGGGCAGCGGATCCATGTTGTACCAGCAGCAATATTTTGCTGGGTGTTTCATCTAGGGTGAGAGAAGGATGCTGGGTTACTGTGATCAAAGAAGCCCTAGTGCTTCCAGGCAGCCAATTTCCTTGTCATGGGGCCTGAGGCAGCTGATCCTGGATTGCCTTACCAGTGCCTTGACCAGGAGCCCCTTCATGGGACTGGACATGTATGGGAGGGAAGGAGCCAAGCCAAGTGTTGTGATTTTGGTGAGACAAACCACTCTACAGGATTGCTAAAGCAGAGGAAGCGCTCAGTATCCTCTCCTCCAGAAACCAACAAACTATCAGTGGTTAATAACTAACCCTTAATACATAAATATTGAAATTTTCAGCTTTTCACCATAACCGCAAGAGCCAACATCTTGAAAAGAAATACAGAAAATCTGAAAGTCTGAACACATTCACATGATTCCAGAAGCAGAGGCTTTCAGAACACCTCAAGGGTCATCAGCCATCAGAGCTGGTAACATTGCCTTTAAGCTCCAGCGTCTCAGGAAATGTGGTCCCAGAGATGATGCTCTGATAGGAACCAGAGGGCTGTTTTTCTTGGATCTCTCAATAGAGACATAGCGATTATTCAAGTGAGAGGTTGAAAGGAAGACCCTATAAAACTTTTACAGCTCAGCCAGAAATGCTCACTTCCCTGCAGAGCCACGGACCAGACCCACTTCTGTGCTGGTGTCAGGATCTGCTCTTTGGTTAGAAGCTTTTATTCAACAGCTCTCTCCTGGACATAAGCTGCATGTCATTAATGTATTTGAGCTTTTCCAGACTTATCTGGATTGAGCCTCCCAAGGCTCCCTCCCTAAACCCCTTCTGTCTAATGAAGTAATTGGATTGATAGGTAAACAGCAAATCAGTATGCTTAATTGATGTTCCCAGGTAAATCAGCACAGGTAGTGCTTATGTTTAAGGGCTGTTTCTGAAGGAAAAGCAGAACTGAACTAAATGCTTTTTTCAGCTTTCTGATGATGTCTGAGACTGATGTGAAAGGTTATGATTTTCTCCCCATTTGCCTTTTGCATTAGAAATAATTTTGATCTCTCCTGCTCTGTTTGTATGTGTCTCATACTCCTGGAAGATAGCATGGGTGACTGGAAACCTGATGGGGCTGCAATATTGAACACTGAGAAGTGTGAAGGGACTAATATTTGAGGATGGACAATTTTTTCTCAGCCCTGCTTTAATTTGCACTCTTCATTTACCTGCATGTAACTGAAATGCCTGTTGAATGGTTGGGAGGAGAAGCACTTTTGCTACAAACCCAGAATGCTGGCTCTTTGAGTTAAGGGCTATGTAGGCACCAAGAGCTTCTGCCTTTGGCCTTCCAGAGGAACATCCCCCTAAGGATGAAGGAGCTTCATGCCACCCTGCTCCTCCTCAGGATTCAAAAAAGCAAGGAAAAAAAACCCACAAGTATGAAAATAATGCCGTTAAAAGGAGAAACAAATACTACAGGCTTTTCTGATTTCCTTTCCAGCTCACTGTTACAGACATGGCACTGCTGTGCCTGTTCCAAAGGTCTTTTAAATTGGGGGACTTTGTAATGCATTGTTCTTTCAGAGACTCTGGATTCCACCATTGTAGCAGGACCATTGTGCTCCACCACAGAGTCTGTCCTCAGGGCAGGGGATAATGATGAACAGGAGAGGACAGTGGAGAAAAGAACCAAATGTGTGAGTGGCCTGAAGGAACTGGTTTATGAGCTGAGATCAGAGAGACATAAGCAGGTCAGAGAAAGGACAGAGGAAGGTCTGGGAAGGTTCTTCATCAGAAGGATTCCCTTCTCCCCAAGGACAGGGCAAGACTGTTTGGAGAAATGGTGGGATACCAGAAGAGTGTCTACTTAGAGGTTTTTACTGGACTTTGGGACAGACACCATTGCTTCTTTGGGATGTTTTAAACAAGTCAAGGTGGCTCTGAGACTCTGTTAGGGAGGACACAGGCAAAACTGATTGGCAGACCTTTCTCTCTGCACTCCTTCCGATTTAGAGAAAGGTTCTTTTTGCAACCCCTCACCTACTTCTGCAAGACCCCATGAGTGAAGTGCTAACCCTGTCCCTGCTCCCTGGACTCATTTAGCACCTTTGCACAGGTGTTTTGGCATCTCTGTTCCCTGCACACAGTCTCTGCCTTTGAACTCATGATGGCAGCAACGTGCTGCAGCAGAACACAGCGAGGCACAAGGTGGTGGCTTCCCCCACAAAGAAATTCAGCCTTGTCCTGAAAGATCCCGACCCTTCCCTGTGGCACATCGACTGGAAATGCTCAGGAGGCAACTGGACCTGTCCCAGGGACTGCACTACAAAGCTGGGGTGAGGAGAAAGCCAGCACTGGACAGAAGGTGGGACCTTGCTTCCTTGCTTCAAACAAAGGCTCCATCAAACAGGGCTTTTCGCAGGGGACTTCCCCCTTTTTTCAGGATGTACCCAAGGGGTTCCTGTTGCTTGGCCCCTGCTTTTTGCCAGCTGCTAAGTGTAAGGCAGTGGGTGGCTTCGTGCAGAGCAGGCAATGGAGAAATGTCACATTTGGGAGCTCCACAAGTAAGGGAGGTGAACCAAGACCCTGCTCCACCTGCACCTTTGCTTTGGTAAGAAGAAAGGTGGGTGCTTGCTTCTAGCAGGAGAGGGCAGCAACACCCTCTATCTTTGATCTATCTTCACTATGTACTCACAGTTAAACACAGGTCCCTGAAAGTTTATGCTTCCTGCAGTGTCCATGGGTAGCAGCTCTCTTTTGAGTAGCAGCATTGGGCTAGACCCCATAGGGTGTCCTCTTTCAGTGTTCCACATGTTGGATGTGTGCTAGTCCCCACACAGTGGTGGGACCCGATGTCAGCCTGCCTCTGGAGGAAGAGGAGGGTGCTGGGAACACAGGAGACTTGGTTTCTGACTGCCTTTACAATTAATTTTTTACCTGGCCATGCACATGCTGTAAAACCTTTCCCAGCATTACTTGCGAAGGCTGTGACCTCCCTTGGAGAGCTGGGGCTGGAGTCTGGGAAGGGTTTGAGCAAGGCAGGAGGGGCTGCGTGGGGGAGTCCAGGCAGCACTGGAACAGAACTACATTGAAGCAGAAAAATATGTTTACAGATTCACTTCCCTCTGATCTGATGTGGACGTCTGCCTAGCTCTGTGCTGAACCAGTTCAAGACATTAACCTGCTAGAAAGCCAGTTTTTTCTTGGTTGTGTTTATTTTATTCCTCTTTAGAGAGCTGAACTGGCACACTGAGGTGTTGTGCAAGAGCCAAACTGACACCAAGGATGTCGTACAAGTGAGGAAGGGGCAAGGTCAAAAAGTTTTTAGACTAGTTCTGCTGCTTTTGTGAAACCATACTCTCATGGGGCCAGGATGCTGCTGTCTGGCATCAGTGCCAAGGGTTTGCTTGTCCCTGGATGTTCAAGTGCAACCCCACAACTGCATCACACATGAGCCCTTCTCCTCCAAATAACGGTGTCACAAACCATGGGTGACCTCCCATGCATCAGACCTCTCTCCCCAAAGACATGCAGAGGTTTGCTGACTCCTCCCTGTGAAGGAGCTTTAAATCACAGCCAGCAGTTGTCACAAACTGCCCATTGATTTCTTGCAGCCTACGAATGTGGCAAGTGGCACAGAGTTGATACTGCAGATCCATAATTAATGCTTTGTGATCCCAGATCTGAAGGCCCTCTCACAGGCAGAGGGACTGCTAAACTTCCCCTGAAGATGAGGGATAGAGTCATGGAAGGGATTAACAGCCAAGCCAGTAATGAGCTCAGAATAACACAAGCACAGGAGATGAAAAAAAATAATCCAAGCGGGAAGTGAAAAACATTCATTTATGAAGTGCTTTTTTTTGCAGGAGATGGGTGCTTCTGAAGACTCTCAAAGTGCTGATACTCTTGCTGTTTGCTTGCCTGTGAAAGCCTGAGTCAGACAGACAGTTTGGAGCGCAGATTTCCCAAGCCGTGGATCAGCCAGATCAAGCTGGAAGAAGGTTTAGGGGCTGATACTCTCTATCTAGACAGGAGAGCAGTGGCACTGGTCTCCAGACTGGTGGATCTATCACTGGGATCTTCTTACTAAGGTCCCAGTGATTTTTCTTATGTGTGTTGACAGATATGTGGGTGGCTTTGGCTGTACAGTGGGAGAAGAGAGTAAAAGAAACTAGTGCAAGGAGCTGCATGAGGACCAAACACGTGGAGTTGAATGAAGGGCCCTTAGATAGCCCCTTCCTCCTCATAACTCCAGGCCCATAACAGACTGGGGTAAGAGCTTGCTTACTGGGAAGGTCTATCTAGAGGAGCTCTTCCCTAGCCCTGCTGTTTCATCCTGCTCCATGCCAAAATGCTGCACTGAGAATACCCCATGGTATTGGTACCCATTGTGAACACATCCACTGTGGTGTTGATGTCCGTGCTGAAGTGGCGGAGGGGTCATTTTAGATGTTCACTTCTTACCAAGAAGGATAGAGCTCTGTAGTGTGAGGGATCTGCAGACCTGGTGATGGATATTCACCAGGACTTAAGCAGAAAATATAAGCACACATACATATATATCTGAGGCCCACAACACAAGAAGGACATGGATGTGTTGGAGCGAATCCAGAGGAGGGCCACAAAGATGATCAGAGGGCTGGAGCACCTCTCCTATGAAGACAGGCTGAGAGAGATGGGGTTGTTCAGCCTGGAGAAGAGAAGGCTCCGAGGAGAACTTATAGCAGCCTTCCAGTACCTAAAGGGGCTACAGCAAAGCTGGGGAGGGACACTTGATTAGGGAGTGGAGCGATAGGACGAAGGGTAATGGTTTTAAACTGAAAGAGGGGAGATTTAGATGAGATATTAAGAAGAAATTCTTTCCTGTGAGGGTGGTGAGACACTGGAACAGGTTGCCCAGAGAAGCTGTGGCTGCCCCATCCCTGGAGGTGCTGAAGGCCAGGCTGGATGGGGCTTTGAGCAACCTCATCTAGTGGGAGATGTCCCTTCCCATGTCAGGGGGCTTGGAACTGGATGATCTTTAAGGTCCTTTCCAACCTAAACCATTCTCTGATTCTATATATCATAGAATCATAGAGTCATACAGGCAACAATGACAATATTCTCATATGCATTAGGTTAAAAAACCCCAGTGAGAGCCAGGGGAGAGGGTCTTGAGGACAGATGCAGGCTGTCTCCCACTTAGGGATATTGGCTGTCTACACATCTTGAAAAAGAGGGATTTAAATCAGCTGGAACGTATAGGTAGATAAAGATCCCACTTCAACGGAAAAAAGAAGCCATTATCCATAGCGCCGTTAGCTTATGAGAATGAAAAAAGAGCATTTGGAGAAAATATCTGCCCATTAAATATGAAGTTAAGAGCTTGGCTTAGATTCAGTAGGGAAAAAACGGCTTTTGATTAACCAATAAAGCCAATAGTAGTGTTGAGAATATTCAGGGCTCTTATGAAAAGAAAAGGAAAAAAAAAAGAAAAGGAAAAAAGTGAAAACAAAAAAAGGAAAAAAGAAGAAAGAAAATAAAAGAAAAGTCGGTCTGTTTTATATTTGTTGGAACTGCAGTACATTGCTCTTGCCGGGGTAATCAACAGTAGCTTGGATGCATCATGCAAGGCTGGTTACAACAATGAAAATATGTATTTCTTTGGGTTTTGAAATGGTTAGAGGCATTTTAGATGACAGCAAAACCTTCTGATCCATCTGTGGAAGGAAGATTGACTACAACAGCCTTGTTTGTGGCTACTTAATCTCAATGCAATTCTTCTACTTGATGGAGCAATGGGAGGCCTTCAGATTAGTTACGACATTTAGATGACCCATTAGAAAGAAACAAGAGGAGAGTGATACCAGGGCTCCCTCTCCGTGAGGAAAGGTGGAAGGACTAGGAGTGTTTCGTCCACTGAGGAGGGGGCATGACACCACCTTTTGATGTGTAGAAGGCTAGCAGAGGGAAAAGGAATACGCTTTTCTCCATGGGGTAAGACATGAAGTTCTACAATAACATCAAGGGAGGTTCAACTGAAGAACAGGGAAACATTTCCTTATCTGACACTGGGCTATATGGTCTGGCAGGGACTGGAGGAATCTCACAGCAAATTAGATTCACATCAATCTGTAGCTGCCCAGGCAGGGTTGAGAACTTGGCACTGGATGTTAACATATCTCAAGGTTCCTCCAAGACCTAATTATTACAATCAAAGCTGTAGATGTCATGAAATTTAGGGAATCATACATTCAAATGGACAAATGGATAGGATACAACACTGCAGTGTACCCTGCTTATGGCCCTCTTTCAGCCGGTCACTAAAACACAGTCGCTGCTCCCCAGAAAGTGGACATAGACAAATGTAAATGAGAAATAAAGGGAAATAATTTTAAAGACTCATTTTGAGACTGACTATTGGAATAACCTGCAAAAGAAGTCACTGGATTCCTCACCCCAAAGGGACAGTGGATTGTTGCCTAGTCAAAAATGGATGTAGAAGTTCTGGAGAGATCAACATAGTTTATACAAGTAGCATTGACTATGATTTCCTGCTATGGGCGACATAGGAACTCAGAGTGATCTGAAAGGTTCTTTCTAGCCTTGAACTATTCCCCTGTTCCACCAACTCCATCATCTCTTCTGTCTGAGTCTGCCTCAGCCAGGGGCTCTCTTCATTTTGAAGACATCCATCACGGACATCACAGACACAGAACTGGACTCTGGCCATGCCCCCTTTGCAGGCAGGACTTGACTTTGTCTGGCAGACACCCGTAACAATCAGACTCTGTTATGAAGAAGGATTCTCTTGCCTAGTACTTTGGCTGAAACCCAATGGGATTTCAGCTCTGAGTTCCCTCATTTCAGCATTTTTTTGTCTGATGCTGCAAATTCATTAGGCCTCTTCTAAAGTGACTTTCTGTGAGCATCCTATGAGACCCCAGTAGGGACTTAATTAAAGCTTTAGGAACCAGGACAGATTAAACAAGAAACAATCGAACCAATAAAGTCCAGTTTGCCTTTGCTGGCCAACAGGAAAGAGATAAGAGAATGGCCCCATTTAACTTGTTTTTCACCTGTCAACTTGAGAAGATAATTCCCTACAAGAGGTTCCTGGCTGTTTCTCCCAGAGCTCCACAATACATGTGCCCTTGGGTATTTTGGGGGTCCATGTTGTTCCTGAAAACAGACACATCGTTTCCATAAGAGAGCTTACACAGGACACCATAAAAAGCGGTGGTCCGTTGCTCAGCTCAGTCCTCTTATCTCCTCATGTGCCAACCCTCAGCATTCAAGAACCTCCATTTACTGGTGTAGGACTGGTGGGATGTGGGACTGATCCATAACCCTGCAGGAGAGACCACCATCATGGCCTAATCCGCCACACAGTGGGAGAAACTCACAACCCCTCAGCGAGCAATCAAGACCTCCAGGCAGATTGGGGTAGACCCCGGGCAAGATCCTCCTGTTTCCAGCATGACTATTCACTCCCAGCCCTCCACCCAATGCTGCTGAGGGACTTCAGGCTTGACCTGGTGGGCTGGCTGCTGCATCCCCTTTCCCATTGCCTACAGTCTCTCTCTAATCTCTGTCTGCCTTCCCACTGGTTCCCTCCAGTCATCAGCAAAAGTAGGGGCTGCGTGTGCTGCTAGGATAATTAGAGTGCTGCAGGGTGTTTAGTATGCAGGTGGTGGCTGTGCAATTGCTCAGGAAAAAAAAAAAAAAAAAGCAAAAAAAAAGCATCTGTAAAAAGCCCACTTGCCCAAGGAAGAAAAAAACCCCACCTTTTACCACTAGATTCTCCGCTTCCCCAAGAAAATCAAACCGCTGCACAGAGGAAATTCTCTTGGCTGCCATGGGAGAGAGCTGCCTGTGGAAGGATTACCAGGCAATGGGGTATGAGGGATTTGGCCCCGCAATACGGCAATGCAATCTGCTGATGGCTGCACGCAGAACGGCTCTGCCCCTTGTCTTCTGCAACGGAGGAGACTGCAGAGCCACAGTGGAGCAGGGGTGGCATGTTCTGTGCTCCCTTCAAAAGCAAGGGCTGTGTGGAGGTCTTATGGAGCTGAAATGTTCTAGGTTTGCATGCTGAGGGCCAGTTGTGCAACACAGACATGATGCTCTTTTGGTGTCCTCCATCCTACCTGTGAGGGGAACCAACTCTGACATCTTTGGCATGGGAAGAAGAGGAATTGAAGTAGGATCCAGACACAGTACCAGGAGTGCATAAGGGAGCGGCTGCTCCCTGTGGCCTCATTCCTCTTCAGGAAATATCAAGGGAAATCATCTCTGGATCACTCTGCTCCATGCCTCCATGATGAGAGGGAGGGAAGAGCAGGAGAGGCCACTCATCGGGGAGTATTTCCACACCAGATGGGAAACACAAGACTGGGACCTGTGTGGATGCCCTTGCTTAGGCAGGGAACAGTGACCCCATCCTTGGCCAGCAGGGAGTAATTACCACCTGCCTACTTACCTACCACCCACCTTCAGTTTGCAATGTCCATAGTCCTTCTCTGTTCCCATCGGATACTCAAACATAAAACCTAGAACTTTCTAGTTCCAGGCTGCTTTTCAGGTGGGGATGGAAGGATTAAACATTTTTCTTCACCTAAATCACATGCACAAGGCAATAATTGCAAGAGCAGAGATTACAGCAGCACTTCAGAGTTTCAGGCAAGACCAAAGCACAGCACCTGGCACACAAAAGCAGCAGGAAGCATTCCCCACCTGAAAACCCCGCAGGCTGTGGGGGCAAGAGAAGGGGATGAGAAAAGGGATATCCTCCTTCCAGTTTCACAAGGAGGGAGCTGAGGCACAGAGGTGTTCAACGACGTGGCCCATGAGCAGGATGTGGCTGAGATGGTTTCTCACCAGGGCCAAGTAAGAGCCTCAACCACAGGCATGCTATCTGAAGGATTCTGCTGCAGAGGTACTGTTTCTCTCTAGCTCAATGCATCCAGTGTGAATCAAGCCTGGGTACAGTCATGGGAAGACATCAAGATTTTCACTGAATTTCACTGAATTTTTAGAGTTGGAAGGGACCATAAAGATCATCTAGTCCAACTGCCCTGCCAAAGCAGGATTGCCCAGAGCATGTCAGAGCATGTTACTCAGGACTGCATCCAGGCGGGTCTTGAAAATCTCCAAAGAAGGGGACTCCACACCCTCCCTGGACAGCCTGTTCCAGGGCTCTGTCACCCTCACTGTGAAGAAGTTTCTTCTCATATTTGAGTGGAACCTCCTATCTTCCAGCTTGTGCCCGGTCCTAGCTGCACCAAGATGTCCAGAGCTCTTCTCACAGTCCCAGCAGATCCTGAAGGATCTCAGGGTCCCTGGGTATCCTCAAGAAAACAGAGGATCCGGATAACACAGGCCAGGAAAAGACCTTATCCCACTGCTTCGTACCATGCACCCACTGGAGTCCTCCCCAGATGACCTACCGGCTCTGCTGCTGTGGTCAAAATACTGCTACTCAGGATGCTTTGCCGTTTTGGGTAACCCTCCAGTTTTCTGGCCATCCACCAGACCGTGAAGAGCAGAACGTGGCTGATATTCAGAAATCCCAGATGAATGTCACAGTGACTCCACAGGTTTCCCTACGAATGTGAGATAGGGTCCACTCAATTAATATTGGTGGTTATGCAGATCTTAGCAGATATGCTAACCTGCCCCAGTACAAAAGATGCTACTGTTTTCCCAAGAGCCTCCTCCAGTGTTTCACAGCCTGGATGTTAGGACAATTTTCCTAGTGTCAGCAACCCTTGCTGCAAATTAGACTAGCTAAGCAACTTAACTTTCTCGGACAGCCTCAGGGACTAAAGAAAAGAATTGTTCTCCTTCTAGCTGCACCAAGTACCCTTGCTGAGAAATACTAAGATGTCCTCCTTTGTACCTCCCAAAACAAATTTGCTTTTACATTACTGAGCTTCAACCTCTGGGTGCTCTCCATTCATGCCCCTAACCCTCTTTTCCAAATTTCTGCCTATCCTGTCATTCCCTGTTTTGAGGTATCCAATTCTCTTTCACGGGTTTATCCACTTCCACTGGCAATGAGGTGGAAAAAAAACCCAGTGACCTGTTGCCTTGGAAGAGGAAAGGACACACTGTGATACCTGACGAAAGCCATGTTGAGTCTGTTTGGAGGGCACTGTATGCAAGCAGAGGACAGATTAGGGTGTGGATCTAAATGGAGAAAATGCGTGTAAGGAGCCTGGGCAGACCCACCTACAAGTGAACGGATAGAGAAAGACAAGGAAAGGGAGCTGTAACGGATTTCTACTCTTTCCCATCCCAGGTAAGGGTTTACAAAGTGCATTAAGCTTTCGAGAAAGCTTCCTACGAAATCCGTGTAGGCAGTAGGGGCAGAGCCTTCATCAGAGAGAGAGAAGTTGTCAAGAAGTAAATTAAAACACTTCCTTCAGCATTTAAGAGAGGCTCTAATCCACTCTGTAAGGTGTGAGCACATTTCCAGTAGGCAACGGCTAAAACATGAAATAAGAGATCACTGCCGCTGGGCTGGCCCGGCCCTGGTGCTGTTTAGGGTATTTATCAGTACTTGGTACCATTCCTTCACTGCAGTTTTTTTGTGCATCTTGACTTCAGCTGCTGAAGCAATCAGTGGTTGTTTCACCAGGCTGAATTCAAAGCAAGTGGAAGGGGCAAGGGAGGGAAATACCTTTTCCTGAATAAACTGAACATCCTCAAGTGTCTGGAAATGTCGACTGAATCCAGCCAGACTTGGCACGCTTTCAAGGGAGCGCCTAACTGGAGATGGAGCCGCGGGCCATACGTGTTTCAGAATTACAGATGGACAATGAAAATAGCTAGCACTTTTGCAGACTTTGT
Organism: Numenius arquata; assembly: GCF_964106895.1. Taxonomy (NCBI): domain Eukaryota; kingdom Metazoa; phylum Chordata; class Aves; order Charadriiformes; family Scolopacidae; genus Numenius; species Numenius arquata. The sequence goes on from NC_133577.1 coordinate 129,029,371, forward strand.
AATATCTGATATCCTGAGACAAAAAGTTCTTCTGGTGAATCTGGGACTCTCTGAAGGACTCCCTTAGCCTGAGTTAAGCTCATGGTCTGACTGTTTCACTGGGAACATCCCAGTTCTTGCATGGTGGGGTCAACTTGTATTTTGTCCTGCCCCAGCAGACAAGTATTTTGACATCTTCAGAGGTTTCTTTCCTACACTGGAGGGCCCTGTGCTGCACAACCCAACTCAATTCATGCTGTAGATCTTCCCTCTGTAGGGCTGTGGCTGATTTCTAATTGGTTTCCAGCAGTTTGGTCTCATCTTCTTTCCCTCACAACAAGGTAGTGCTTTGGGCTGTAGACTTGCTGTCCACCCAAGTCCTTGATCTTGGGGAAGCAGAAGCCTTTCCCATCTAATAACTCCTCCGAACACCCTCATAAATGCTCCCTTAACAGCAACCAGCTTCTCCCATGCATTACTGCAGAAATTGGCTTAATTCGTATCAGCTGCTGAGAGGTTTATTTTGGGTGTCTGGCTCTGTCTCAGAGAGGGGCATGTTAACCCCTTTTCTGTGGAGACCTCAAAGAACCCTGCCACGCATGCTTGTGGGAGGCATTGGAAGGGATAAAGGCTGTCCTTCGTCCATGGGAAGGAGGTACAGGCTGCTGGAAATGACAGACTGACAAAACCAACCTGGATTGCAGCTGTGGATAATAACACTGAGGAGTGTCTTGCCCTCCTCCTGAGCATCCATGTGGACAGGAGGAAAAGTGAAGCGCAACATGCCTGTTGTGCCCAAGCCATCCATGATGTCTTGGGCTATGAGGACTAGCATCCAGCTACCCTAGATGAACACCAGGAGATGCTTATGCACGCTGCTTACATCAAGCCTGGACCTGAATGATGGATTCCTTGGTGCAACTCCTGATATTGGTGTGTCCCAGGAAGCAAGGTGGACTCAGACTGTGTGTGGTCCCACTATTTCGTATGCAAACAACCTCTGGGCTCTCCTTAAGAAGGACCTGAGGTTGTCTTCTCTATAGACCATATGATATCACTGCAAGATGGGTTTGAGGGGGCTCTCTGCTAACCCACAAATGGAGGGAACCAGGTGAGGCTCCACAGACTCAAAATTCCCTTGAAAACTAGATCCAGCAGTGACTCCCTGGAAGCATTCCCAGAGATGACCCTAAGGAAAATCCTATAGGTAAGTGTTGTGGATGGGAGGAGAGCTTGTCCTCATGCCCTGCTTAGCCCTGCTTCAGAGCCCCAGCCCATCAGGTGGGTCAGTTATCAGGCCTCATGCTGGTATGGGGACCTTGATGAAACATAATGCAGAGGAAATCCTAAGGGACCTAAAAATAAACACACTGAGGAATAAGTTGTACCTGTTCTAGGACCCGAAGACAGCTGCATCAGCAGCTCCTCAGCTGGAGCAGAGCGGGTGATACCCATGCACACCTTTGCTCAGACAAAGGGACCATGGGCAGACCGATCCCACCCTGCAGCTGACTGTGAAGAGTGACTGCAAAATCTTTACAACCAAGTTTTCCTCCCTCTCCTTCTCTCCACCAAGTATTGAGTCATCGTGAGTCATTTGGCAGTCCGGGTAGCTGTGGTATTTAAGTCACTCAGCACATTTTCAATGGGTTTTCCTCAAGCTGAATGCTTTATGGGACATGTGGCACAATGGATAAGGCTGTGAATGGGGAATTAGGAGACTTTGGGATCCTTTTTTCTTGTGCCTCTGTTTCTTCCTTAGCTCAAGTAGATTTAACACCTATGGCACCCCAGTAGTCACGATGATAGCTGTGATGAGGGCTTGGGCTCTGGCCCTGCTTCATTCCTGGTATCAAAGTCTGTGTTTGGTTGTGTGAGTCCCTGTGTCCCTGCTGCCTTGATCAGGGCAATGCCGTGATCTGGGTGGAAACTGTTGTAGGGGGATTGTCACGGGGTGGCTTTTGATGGAGACGCTGATTTTTCTAGTGAAAGCAAGAAGATTTTGGAATGCAGGACTTGGGCAGCTCTCGAAAGAAGCGTCCCTTCTTAGCTGTTGAAAAGCAAAATTTCTAGTTTGAACAAGTTGTCTAGGCTCCCTGGAGAAGATAGTGGAGAAACAAATGCATTTTCAGGGAAGATTTTGTCCTACCTCTCTCCAGCTGGGCTAATAACCTTCTGGAAGTGTCTGTCTTTACCCATACACTATCAAGGGACTCCAGATGACTGTTCAGGCTGGACACCTACCTTGCTAAACGCTAGCATTACGTGATATTACTGGACTTTAGGAGGACAGGGGTTCCTCCAGTGAGGACAGAGGTTGCTTCAGTGCTGGGGACCTGCAAGACAATGGGGAACTTTTTCAGGTGTTAACTCAGGAACCTACTGAGGGAGAAGGTGGTCATCCAACTGGTCAGAATGCGATATTCTGAGCAAATTGCCTTCCCCTTTCCTTTTCAATCTGATTCATATCCTGGTGTAAAGCAAAACTCAAGGGAGCTGGTTGTCCTTCCTGAGGATGTCTGGTGTGATTGAAATGAGAATACAGTCAACTTTAGAGCTTCATATTCTTCCTTTCTTCTGCTCCCCCCAGTCCCTCTTGCATCAGAGAGTTGTTTGAAATCTGTGCTGAAAAACTCCTTTTTCTTTCAGCACCCTAACCCACCTCAGCAACTCAAACAGCCACGTATACACACACACACACACACACACAAACACACGGCACAAAAGGCTACAATGATCTTTGTTGCTGTTGTTTTGATGCTGAACAAAAGGCCTGGCTCCTACCCCCCTCCTTGCTGTATCACCTTCAGGATTGTGTGTCAGGAATCAATGCTACAGATGTTGACTTAGCCACAATGCTAGCAGGAGACTTTTAATACTTTTCAGATACAACAACAAAGAACGGTTGCCAATTCATAGGGAGGGAAGAGAGATGTTTTGATCTGGGTTTTTGGAAATGAATTTTCATGCAGACTTTATTTCCAATTTTATAGTTTTTTCTTTTCCCTGGAATGCATATTAAATGCTGATAGCCTGTTATCCTTGACCTTTAGAGACTGTGAATTTGAAAATCCAATTCCCTGTGAAAAGCAATGCTTACAATATGGACTTTGAAGAAAATGCCAGTAAGTGTGTTATTTTCTTTTTGGCCCTGCAAGGGCCTACTACCAGCAGAAAAAAGGCAAGAGCACAACTTGGGTGGAATACAGTCAACAAGAAGAGAGGTTCCTGTAACTCCTTGCAGGCTGTGGGTTTTGTTCATCCAGTGGGGAGGGAGGAACATTAAGCTGTTAGGAGAGGTAATTAATTTTCCCCTTTCTCAGCACTCCAGTTATTGTGCTCTTTAACTCCTCCAGTGCTGTCAGACATGCTCAGAGCATCTTGGTAGAACGTATCTCCAGATGTGCCACTGTGTCCTGGTGGGATTTTCTTTAAACACTGCCAGATGATGCTGGGAACATCATGATCACCTTTTCCTTCTGATGTACTGAAAGTATTCTGGTGACCTCCAGTTGTGTTGAGGGCATCCCTTGGAAGCTGCCTCCAGATGTGTTGGAGATACCCCAAGGCAGTTTTCTTCCAGATGTGCCAGGAATATACCTGGGAAGTTTTCTTCCAGATGACGTGGAGATAGGTCAGGAGAATATTTCTCCAACTGGTGGACCTCTAGAATGCAGTCAAGCCACTGCAGTGCCCAAGTTGCCAGATATTTCTCTTCTTTTATTCTCAGCCATCACCACCTTTTTAAAACTGCATTACTTGAGCAGAGATGAACTGGCATTTACACAGTCTGCTTATAACAGGTAACAGCACAACTCCCTCCCCACAACTCTTTAGTTTCTGGCCAGGAATGATGGATACCTTATTTTTACTTATAAGTTGTGCTGGGTTCCTTTATGGAAAAAGGTTGGGGATGTATTCAAGAACTGTTTAAATCCATAAGGAGTGTGTTTACCAAACACTTTTGGATGGGGTAGGTAAGGTGGGAGATCAGCTGTTTTAAGAACAAAATAAGATACTGCACAAGTAAAAGGGTCATTTATTAAAGGCAATCCCCACAGACCTGCTCTCTCTGGACATCAGAAGAGCATACAGACACTGAAGCTGGAGTTTGCATCCCTGAAGAATCCAGACATAATCCCATTACTTTTCAAACCATAGGCCCCTAGCAGATACGCAGGACCTCTGCAGCCTACATATTTGAAAAGCTGATCTCTCTTATTTTCCATCAACAGTAAGACAGGCAGTGTGGTCCTCCACCATTTTTTTGGCCATCACCTAGCACCATGGGGCTTGATTTCTTTCAGGGTGTCACTGAGAAAGTACTGCAGGAAGAATTACCCCTGTGCGCAGGCACTGTACCCCAGGACTAAGGCAAAACATAAATTCTTTGGGATGGGGTTTTCTGATTTTTATGAGGAAACCAAACTTTATATGAAATCCAAAGGTTGGAAAGTCACATGGACCTAAAATCCCCAAAGTCAGGAGCTTTCTAAATCATTTTGCTGGCAGCTAAGCTCTGTCTCAAATAAGACACGGTTCCTAAGTCCTTTTGTGCATCTGGGCCTTTCTGCCATGCCCAGGCTCAGGCAGGGAGTCTGCAGTAGAGCAGGAAGGGAAACCAGGTCTGTCAAACTCCAGGATGGGTCTGTGATCACTGGACATCTCGCCTCTGGCTGTGCTGCCTGTGAGTGGCATGAAATGAATCTTCAAAGGGCTGTGCGGATCCCCTGCCCTCTCTCATCCCTGTGGTGGCCAGCCCTTCAGTCTTTGCTCGCAGACAATGAAACTGCAGGGTGGTTGGTGCACACAGATATGCTGTGCCATGCTTGGGTTTTCTGATATTTTTCTTCCCCTTCTTATTTTTTTCCCCACTCCTATCCTTCTAATTTAGAGCTCTAGATTAAATTCAACTTAATTAGAAGGATTATACATCTTATAAATTTAATATTTAATATGCAAGCATAGGCTTTTATTAAAGGTGTCCTAGGAGGAATGGTAATGAGTTATTGCACAATAAGTAGTTGGATGGAAATGAGTGTGATAAAGGACTGGAACTTCTGGAGCAAGGGAGGGGGAAAGGGGATGTGGATGTTTGGGAACATCTCTGGTGACTGCTCAGAGTGCTGCTGTCATCTCCATGCTGCTCACACAGCGACTGATCCAAAAGCAAGAGGAATTTTCCTTCAGCATAAGCAGGAAAAGAGATTTGAGAGGTTAGGGAGGACAGAGGGGAGAGAAGGACATAAGGAAGGTCAGGAACTAAAGGTCCTTGCAAAGAGAAGAAACTCTGATGTAGGGTCCTCACTGAAAGCCTTGTATAGGAGTTGTGAACAGCTCACTGTCTCCATAACTGTTGGAGGGTACAGCTTGAATGTGGTCAAGGGTCTTTATGAAGTGAACATCCATGCCTCCTTCTGCCCTTGGAGAAAGATCCAGGTCCCAGGTGTGATGGGCAACGTGTCAAGAAGACCCTGCTTTTGTGCTGCCTCTTTGAATTGAGAGAGAAGGTGGAATTCATCTCTTCAAGTGTCTACAACGTGGGTGCCTTGTGAGCTGGCATCTATGTTCCCACCGTAGACAACGGAGATCTAATTAATACCGTCAGCAGGATTTAGGGTGTGAGTCATTGGGCCACGCGTAGGTGTTTGTTTTAGGATGAGACAACTTGCACTGTAAATTCTGCTCGCTGCACAGGCAAGGTCTCCTGTGACTATAAGGGATTAAAGGCTACGTTTGTGCTGGTAAATAAAATGGACCAGAGATTGCTCTTCAGCCTTGAGGGCAAACGGACCAGTCTGGCTCATGTTTGGTATTTTTTTGCAAGAGTGTTAGCAGGTCTCTTCATCTGTGTCAGGATGCTTAACAAAGAAATAGTGAGGACACTGTGGGCTAGTGCTTGCTGCCCTACCCTGTCCCAGTTTGGCTCAGTTTGAACAGACAAACCAGTTCCTGAACACTGGTGTCTACACTGAAGGCACTCAGATGAATCTTTCCCCTCCTGTTGAATGATCTGTTGCAGAAGGGGATCATTTTGCCATCCTGGAAGCATCCCAGCCTGGTAAAGCTGTGTGGCCTAGATGTCCAATGTCCCTACAGCAGCTCCTGGCAGCTAGTGGTTGTCGTCAATCAGCTGATAGATGATAACTAGCTCTTCTGGTAGTAAAACCATAGCATTGCTTGGAGTTGTGCAACTGTCTGTGTTTCAAAGCAGAGCCAAATCAAGGTGCATCTCAGAAAACAGGGCTGGGAAGGTGCTGTGTTCCATCAGTGAATAACCTTAGGGAGTATCTGGCATCAGTGTGGGGAAAGAAGATACCAGCATGCAATTGGGGTCCCAGTGTGAGGGTGTGGGGAGCACTGGGAAAAGGCTGGAATTATGTGGTGGAAGGACAGGAGTTGGGTGATGGAGGAATGTGTTCTGGTGTATTTCCATGCAACCTGGTACAGAACCAGGCCCATCGTGGTCTGTGGGGTAACTGAGATGGAGAACCACCTAACTGATGGTTTTGTAACTGACCCTCTGGGGCCAACACTCTGCTGTGGTCTTAAATGACCAGGGAGAGGAGAAGGCATCTCTTCCTGGAGGTGAATTCAACCCAAGGCTTTGGGGAGTTGGAGCATCCCATTAGAGTGGTCCTGTTGCACTTCACATCTATATTTTCAGGGGCCATCCTCTTTCCATGCCAAGTCCTTTCTCTCCCACTGAGCCAAGATTTTCTCAGTTGGTTTTCCCCAGCCAGACAAAATCATCTCCAGCACTGCCTATGTGTATTTCTGTATGGGAAACCACTCTGTGGAGAGTGTTTGTACCTGAATTCAGGTCTCCCTGCCCACCCTCAAGATTCATCTCAACTCCCAAACAATGCATGTAGTTTTCTTTGACTGGGTCCAAGGGATGCACAGGATGTAGACAAAGCTGCCACCCATGGGACTGGCAAACCAGGCTTCAGGCTCACACAGAGAAACACCTCTTTGTTTCAAGTCAGGTCAGGGAGACTGCCCTTGACAAGTAGGGAATTATGGCGCCTTGTAAATACACAATTTTAGGCCCTTTGGATTTGTGCAATGGAGCTGGCAAATAGCTGGAGCCATCTCTGGTTGCTCTGGTCAGCAAACAGGGCAGTTGTTATCTTTGCAGATGGCCCCTGTGGCCCCCCACGCCTGATATTTGTAATTACAAGCGGGGATTATGCAGGAAGGAGATGGAATCAACTATGAAAACTCCGCAGACAGCAGAGGAGCTTAGGCACCGGCTGGTTCCTCGTGGATATAGGCAGAGATCAGACCAAGATATGCGAGCAGGCTTGGGGTGCATATGTCAAACCTATGGGGATCCTGATAGAGGGATTAAAACTGAGGGGAGGCGAAGGGGGGAAACATCCAATTAACATTTTTTGATGCATGCCCAGGGCTAACATGCCCTCATGTTACTGACATTCATTAATATCCTAATGAATACTGGTGCAGTAGCAAAGCTTTCTTAGCACCCTCTGTCCTGGACACCCTTTCAGTAGAGCTAGACATGGACAGGATTTAACTCCTAGCTCTTAAGTGCAGCTAGGGTGGACCTTTGGAGCACAGGTTGGAAGGAGAGGTGCTTTTCCTGGGGCAGGAGTATTGCAGGAGGATGGAGGAAGAAAAGCTCCCATTTTAATGTCTTTTCTCCCATGCATTGAGATGATAAGATAAGGAGAAGCCCTGGCACCCTGAGTTGGATATTTGGTGACAAGGGATGTCTATGAGAGTGGTCTGTTGTCCAGCAGTTCTAGGAGCCCTGACATTTCTCTGTAAAAGGACCACAGAATCATAGAGTTACAAAATTGTAGGGGTTGGAAGGGACCTTCGGAGATCATCTAGAGCATCCCCCCTGCCAGTGCAGGGTCACCCAGAGCAGGCTGGACAGAAACACATCTAGGCAGGTTTTGAGTATCTCCAGAGAAGAAGACTCCACAGCCTCTCTGGGCAAATGCTGCAGTGCCTGGGGATTCTGGGCACTGAGCACATAAAGCTGCTGGGGAGGCAGGATGAGGAAGACATCAGGGGTGGTAGCTGTGCAGAGACACTGGGGTGGAAAAGGTTCAGGGACCTTGTGGAGACACAGCCTACAACCTCTCCTTGTCCTTGGGAAGGTGGGATGGTAGAGTCAGCAAAAAATCCTTCCAGAGACCAATTCCAGCTCCAGCTTTGGGACAAACTTTATCTCCTTCATCCCCTCAAGGAGTGCACAGGGGATGTCAATCCTTGCTCATACCCTGAGGGTAAAACAAGGACAAATCCCTAGGGTAGCTGTAAGCTGTTCCTTAGAATAGCCAGGAGTCCTTGAACTACCTCAGGGTTAGCAATGCTGGTAGGAAAAGGGACATCCAAACTTTTCAACAGGATATCTGCCATGGTTGGTGAGGTCATTATGGTCACCTAAAAGAACAGGATGGTGTGGGACCAGGCACTGCACAAACACAGAGCAGGAAGATGCTCCCTTGTCTTCAGCCAAGAAGACCTTCCTGTAGGATGAAGATGCCTGGGAGCTGCAGTCTTGGCAGGGGATAAATTCAGCAACTTATCTGCCACCAACCCATGGTGGGGAGCTACAGCAGGTAATGCCCCTTGTTGGGGTCCAACACACCTCGCAGGGCTGTCCTGCCCTACAGACAGCAGCAAATCCTCTTTTCCCTTCTCTCTGTTCCCTGTGCAGAGGATTGGAAATTCCTGCTTGACTGGGAACCAAAACAGACAGAAAATATGGGTGATGACTCTCTGCTACCTCTTTTTATCAGAAAGAGAGGGAAAATCTTTGGGTCCAAACTGTGTTTGCAGTTTTCTGCATCGTCTCTTTTTATGAAAGCATCCAAACAAGACAACAGGAGCTGATGATTTAATAACGCGCAGGGCTGGGAGACAATGGGGGGAAGAAAAACAACAAAGCGAAGAGGGTTTTAATAACCGTTCATTGAGGCTGTAATTAAATCTTGGTTTCTGTTTGGAAAACAAGAATCTCATTTTGTGCGTGCGCCCCGTCTCCCCACCGCATCTGCACCCATGTTTTCTTGTGGGCAATTACTGAGGATGCTGTGAGCTGATTAGCAAATACAGGTGTGGCAGGCACTCTCTCCTGCAAGGGAAGAGGGAGGAGGAGAAGAGAGGATGAGGAGCTTATTGCCAATTCTGGCACCAGCCCTGAGCAGGTGGGAAGCAGGAACTTGCAAACAAGTTGTGGAGCCAGCTTGGTGTTTTTTCAGTGCTTGATAGAGACGAGGAAAGGGTGTAGAGAGGGCAGAAGTGGGGAGCTGCCCACCCAGTCTCCGTGGTTGCTGGCCAACATGATTTGGCTTGGAGGAGGGATTTCCCTGTGGAAAGGCAAAAGTTTGCTGAGCATCAGCATGGGAGTTGTGGCACCAAGTGTGTTACAGTCTATGTACTTTCCATGTGGGCTATAGAAGCTTTTCATAGCCATGGTTACGTGTATAAGGAAACATAAAAGGACAAGTCATACAGTTATTTGTGTCCATATATCTCCCTTTCCTCTTCTCCAGCACATGGCCTAATGGGCTCAGGTAGTGTATGTGTTAGATCCTCAACCCTGCCAGGGCATTGCCTGTGAGGGCACTGGTGACATTGGCCAAAGCTCTGCCAAGGACTGTGCTGGCAACTGCATCCCTGGCCCTGGTTCATGTGCTTTTACAGGCTTAACCTCAGAGGTGGATGCTTTTCTAGGGGGATGAAGAGCACACCAGCAGCACAGCCTCCTACTCACATGGGGAACCATGTCAACAGTGGGCTAACACATAGCTGTGAACAGACGATGGGAGACAGAAACATGCTCATACCCTCCAGGTCACTGTCCATCTTAGAGAGGAGAATATAAGACTTCACTTGGAGTTGTTGTTTTCCTCCCCTTGCTCTCCCAGCCTGACAAAATTCAAGGAATGACAGAGGAAAACCCTACCCGACCAGAGCCAGCTTTCTGTGGGACTAAACCATCATTTCTCCCTCTCGCGATCTTCCTGCAGGGCTCATTGCCTAATTTCTGCCTGCTCATTAGGAAGCACGGCAGTAACGCTGCTGTGGTCACTGCCTCAGAGCCCATCTCCTCCTTGCATTAGTTCTCCCTGCTAATTGCCAGGAGCTCAGTGCAGGTGCTGCTCCTGGTCTCTGCCAGAGTTTGCCCGGGCAGACAGGCTGCTTTCTACCTTCATTTATATTCCAGAGGCACCACTTACTTAGCAGTATCTCCTGCCATCGATAAACCAATGCAAACAGAGATAAGCCAGATAAAGCAAAAGTAGGTCACTTCTGCAGCACAATGACATCCAGCTCGGTTATTCCTTACACAGCCCTAAAAGTTAACTCTCTCTCCCATCACGGCATTTCTTTTCTCTTCTTCCTTTTTATTTAAAGTTGCTAGGGAGCTGGGGCAAGGTGATTAAGCAGATATGAAAGTCTCCTCACAGCTCTACCATCCACCAGACTGAGGGCATCTGGAGATTGTTGTGCAGCTGCAGAGTGGAGGGGTAGATGGAGGGTTTGGTGTCATTCACAGATTTTCTAAATTCTGTGTTGTTTTTCTACCAATTAAAGTCTTAGAAAGGTCCTTCATGCTGATGGATGGGGAAAGCTTGCTTTGCTCCTTTGAAGGACCCATGTTCTTTATGTGTAGGTCCCATATTTCCTGCTGTGTCTCTGGAAAAAACATCACTGCCGCAATATGAATCTTCAAACCTTGATGTTGACTTAAAGCCACAAACTTCCTCTGGTATTGAGGTAAGATTTCTTTTCCAGCTGCTTATTATATGATTAATTTATTCAACAAGAACTCTAAGAGGTGGTTAGTGTCCTGTAAAATGTCATTTGCGTATCAGGGAGGTGGCAATGGCTTCCTGTTAATGTCATCTCAGACTAACTTTGGGCTGGTAGCACGTGGGTGAAAAGTTTAGTGACCTAGTCACAGTCACCTGAGCCATCCAGGCACCTAGGTTATGTGTGATTTTATTATAAAAAAATATCAGTGTTCTTTATTGGTTGATACATAGATTTCAAGTGCTGTTATGAAAGCATAAGAACCTCTGGAGATGCTTCTAAAGCCTTCTAGCAGTGCGAAGAAACATAAGCATTAGCTCAGTCTTGGATAATCTCCAGAAAACAAGACAAGTAGGGATGATCCAGTGCTCTTTTTCAGAGATTTCTGTAAATGCCGTCTTCATTAGCATAAACGCTTGTGGGAAATACATTTTAAAACTTCTTATTTAAGTATTCATTATTACAAAAAGAGGTCCTAAAAGTGACCCTCATCCATCCGAGAAAACAGAAATGACACCCGCAGAAGTTATGCGTTTGGTATATCACCAGCTTGAATGGCAAATAATCTTTTCTTTGTGCCACCTCCACAGCAGGAAAGAAATTCATGGCAAAATAAAATGATAAAATAAATAAATTTCAGAAAACAACAGCCTCCTGCCAGTTATTCCACAAGAGGGAAACATGGCAGCATCCAGTAAATAAGGTGTTCTGGAGTGAACAATCCACCGAGCTCCAAATGCTCAGGTAAGCAAGATGCAAGCCACTGAGCACCCAGATCCCTGACATCTCCAATCACGCGGCTGTCAGGGATTATCATTAGCATGGGTACAAAATTTACTTGTATTAACCAAAAAATTCATCTTGTCCTACAAGCCTGCTTGAAGAGCCTAACTGCTCCTAAAAGCCTTTCTCCTGCTTCTTCCAAGCAGTTGTCCCTTTGGTGCCTGAAGAAGGAGGAGCAGAGATGGACAGAGTACCCACCTGACGAGATGGCTAGAAGTCCTTATCAAGACTCTGAAACACCTGAGTGGGTCCTGAGATGCTCTTTCTACTCAGATAACCTGGTTTTATGGTCCTTTTAAGTACCATCATCCTTTGTGCCCCTTCCTCTGAGATACCACCCTGTGCTGCTTAAGCAGAAATCAGTCTTCCTCCAGCTTCTTCCCCTCTAGATCTCTGTATTTCTCCATCAAGGATGCTCAAAGTATTCACTGTGGCTGGCATTACCTCTACCAAGTCATGTTACTGGTCACCTAGATGGAGAGGTGCTGAACATTTGCAGCCTGACCCCACCATGGGTTAGACTGAGGAACCAGCTTGTTTTCTCAGTGCTTACTCGAAAGCCGGAGATATTGTCTGCAATGCTCTGCAAGTTGGTGCCCTGCACTCTATCTTATTCATCATCTTGAATTTATATTACAGCTGGGGTTAGCAGCCTGCATATGTTTCATTTGGGGATGGGTTAGTGCTGGTGCATGGAGCCTACAGAGCCTCTGGAGACAGCCGTCCTCGCTCCTTTCTCCAGAAACAGTGCCCAAGCAATTAACTGCAAGCAAACAACTTTTTGCCAAGCCAACCTACAAGCCACTTTTTTTCCTTACCTCTAAAAGACAATGACAAAATATGTGGGAAGAAAGGGTGGAGGAGAGGGCTGAGTACTTAGGTCACCCACCCAGCTCACATCACCTGCAGGAATTGCATCAATATAAGGTGGGAGGGAAAAAGACAACAAGGTTCTTTGGGATGGGGTGAGCTTGGCATGGAAAGCCCTAAGGATGGTGCCTGAGAAGATGTCCTATTTGTGGAGGGGCTGTCCTTGCAGCACAGGGGATGAACAGGCAAATGGCAGCTGTCGGTGCTGCGGCAGCGGCACCAACCCATGGAGGGCAGCGAGCGTTTTCCTCTCTCCTCCAGCTGCTGCAGACCCTGCAAGCAGTTCCCGCTGCGTGTGAGCTGAATGCCAAATTCCCAGGGCCACGGAGCAGGCAAGAGCCTGCACAGCCCCAGTGACAGAGCTGAGCTGTCCCGCAAACCCAATTACAAAGCACTTTCCCAAGCTGCAGTTTTAAGTCTTCTGCTCGACACCATTGTGCATCCCTGTAGATGAGATGGGTGGGGACGAGGAAGGGCTGTTAGGGATCATTACCCACCATCAAAAGTGTTTCAAAAGCAGAAAAGGATAAGGAAGACTCTCGTTCTTGCCTTGGAGGGGTAACATGGGATTTTCTCCCCCATTTTCAAGCAGACATGGGGATTGGCACCCCCCACAGGTGAATGCCTACAGGATAGGATGGATCTCAGGATGGATGAATTTTCTATACTGGCCCATTATCCCCTTAGAGAAGCCATCCTCGTTTCTGTATCAGTTGTATTTCTTCTATCACTGCTTATCTTCCCATTGCATTTGACTGTCCCAACAGCCCATCCAGCATCCACGGGAATTTGTGAAAAGCGACACCTTCCCCTTGTGTGTAAGATCCCCCCCTCCACCCAGCTGAGCTCCTGGGCCAGCAGAAATGCCAGGAAAGTGTGTCTGTAGCCAAAGGCATAGGAGGGAGAGGATGCGGCTGGCTTCACATCCCATTCCCTCTACTTCCTTGGCTTCATGGCTAGACAACCGCCTGCATAGGAATTAATTGAATGACCTTCTGTCTGAAACCTCTGTTGAAGCACCAGGCCTGTTTACTAGTGGAGGTCAAGTGACTTGTGTAGGGAGCTGAGATGCGAATCCTCCCTGTATGCTATGTGCCAAGTCCTATCCGTCTGCTCAAATCTCTGCCACCAGTCCTTCATCCAGACCTGCTGCTCCCACCATGTTTGCCATTATTAAACACCCCAGGAGGCAGCAGGGAACCTTGTCCTGCCACATCCCAGATTTGGTACCGTTTCATCCCTGCATCTCGTTCATCTGTTCCCGTTCTCTCCGACGCTGTTTGGAAATCAGGTTTTGCCAGCAGCACGCAGCACGGCACGTGCCCAGTCTGGCAATAAAGCCTTCTCCAGAAGCTCTCCCATTTTCCCTGTATGTTAATATGACCCTAATGGCCTCATTAGTTTTAATTTATTTGGCCACCAGATTTAGATGAGTATTCCAGTGATAGCGCGAGACCTGGAGAGAGTAAACAGTGACTAATTAGTGCAGTTAAAGTTGCTGCCTAGGGTGGCTGTTGAGGAGGAGGACAGTGCTGGAAGACAGATTTTTGTGCACCTGGACGCTGCTGGCCACAGCCACTGCTTCACAGCTGTTGTCCTGCAGAGGCTCGGAGCTGGTAAACAGCATCCGTGGTGTGACCTGAAGGGAGGTCAAAGAAACCCCCCAGAAATCCCTGGTGTGGGGGCAACACCTCGACTGGCAGGATAAGTACAGAAACATAGGGATCAATCCGAGGGGCACTGATAGAGGTGAAATGCTTCCCTGTCCAATTTCTCCAGGATTCAGACAAGTCAGTTTAATGGGCAGCTGCCTACAAAAGCTGCTGCTAGACAGCATCCTCTGTGTCAGCACGAACAGGGGGAATTTGCACCTTCAGGTGCAATGTAGGTAAGGATGAAGGAGTCCCAAGAGGATGGGGTGGTGCCCAATGCATATTTTTAAGGAATAAATATGAGGAGATACTCCCAGTGGAAAAATAGCTCCAAATGCCTCCTCCTTTGCGTACCTCTGCTCTGTCACAGTCCCCGGGGTACTTTGCTTGGAGTCCTCTGATAGAGGTAGGGAAAATGGCTTCACCAAGGGCAAATCGTGCCTGACAAATTTGGTGGCCTTTTACAGTACTGCCACAGGCTTGGTGGACAAGGGCAGAGCAACACACGTCATCTACCTGGACTTATGGAAAGTGTTTGACACTGTCCCGCACGACGTCCTGGTCTCAAAATTGGAAAGTCATGGGTTCGATGGATGGACCACTCAGTGGATAAGGAACTGGCTGAATGGCTGCACTCAAAGGGTTGTGGTCAATGGTTCAATGTCCAATTGGTGGCCAGTGACGAGTGGAGCTCCTCAGGGGTCGGTACTGGGACCGGTGCTGTTCAACATCTTTGTTGGAGACATGGACAGTGGGATAGAGTGCACCCTCAGCAAGTTTGCTGATGACACCAAGCTCGGTGGCGCGGTTGACACGCTGGAGGGAAGGGATGCCATCCAGAGGGACCTGGACAGGCTTGAGAGATGGGCTTATGCAAATCGCATGAAGTTCAACCAGGCCACATGCAGGGTCCTGCACCTGGGACATGGCAATCCCAGGCATAAATACAGGTTGGGTGGAGAATGGCTAGAGAGCAGCCCTGAGGAGAAGGACTTGGGGGTGTTGGTGGATGAGAAGCTCAACATGAGCTGGCAGTGTGCACTGGCAGCCCAGAAAGCCAACCGCATCCTGGGCTGCATCAAGAGAAGTGTGGCCAGCAGGTCGTGGGAGGTGATTCCACCCCTCTACTCTGCGCTCGTGAGACCCCACCTGGAGTACTGTGTCCAGCTTTGGAGTCCTCAACACAGGAAGGACATGGACCTGTTGGAACGGGTCCAGCGGAGGGCCACGAAGATGATCAGAGGGATGGAGCACCTCCCCTATGAAGACAAGCTGAGGGAGCTGGGGTTGTTCAGCCTGGAGAAGAGAAGGCTCCGGGGAGACCTCATAGCAGCCTTCCAATATCTGAAGCTGGCCTACAGGAGAGCTGGAGAGGGACTCTTTGTCAGGAAGTGTAGTGACAGGACAAGGGGTAATGGTTTTAAATTGGAAAAGGGGAGATTTAGATTAGATATTAGGAAGAAATTCTTTCCTGTGAGGGTGGTGAAGCACTGGAAAGGGTTGCCCAGGGAAGTTGTGGATGCCCCATCCCTGGAAGTGTTCAAGGCCAGGCTGGATGGGGCTTTGAGCAACCTGCTCTAGTGGAGGTGTCCCTGCCCATGGCAGGGGGGTTGGAACTCAATGATCTTTAAGGTCCCTTCCAACCAAACCATTCTATGATTCTGTGATTCTATGATCAAATAGAGCACAGAGCAGATGTACTGCAGGGTTTTCTGGGTTAAATAAAGGTGAGGTCTCTCATAAATACTGATGGTCTGTCCTGGATTGTGTTCTTGTGATAGAGAAAGAAAACATCCTTCACTTGTTCCTGCCCTCTGTGTAGCAGCTGCTTCAGGAGTGCGTGAAACCATTGCAGTTCTCAGCCAGATAGTGTGTTCCCTCCTACCCAGTATAGAGTTTCTGGTTCAGACCATGCCCTCGACCATGTTATTTCCAGGCTCTCCTTTAACCTGAACCCTCCTCCTCCTTTCCTTCTGAATTTTCTCTGCCATTTCACATTCATGTCCTTCTTTCTGACTGAAACAAGAGAGACAAAACAAAATAGAAGGCTCGCGTGGCTGCAAGATCGCTGATTTAGCTAGGATTTTATTGCACCTGAGAAAGATTCAAACAGTCACCAGCATTGTTTTGCTTTTATTGAGGGCTGCCTTGAAACTTCAGCCAAGTTCTGCGACAATGAAACTCGAGCCCTTGTTCAACTCCTGCTGTGTAAATATATTTTTTTTTTGTTCAAATGGTTGAGTGACTCCTGTAAGAACTGCACTGATTAAAAAAAATAAGTCTATATGAGACTTCCTTCCTCATGTTATCTGTTCCCAAAACACTGTGATTGCCGCAAGCCTTAACTATATCACAAAACATCATCTCACCCTTGGCCCTACTCCTATGCTCCTATTCACTGATTTCATCTGGTGTTAAATGCTGCTTTGCTTTTGCAAGCGGAGAACAAACCTCTGTAAGGCACTTCAGGGAAATTCCTTTCCTCTCCAGGAAGCAACGGCCACGAGTGCCAGGCGAGAAGCACCACCCTCCTCTGTGCATATGTGTACATTTCAACCATGTTTCCTGCATCGTCTTATTCGTGGCTGGTTGCAAGAGCAATAAACGATGTATATTTAGCATAGAGAATGCTCGTTCGACAAGGGCATCTCTGAGCAGAAGCAAGAAGGGGTTGAATGCTACTGATTAGAGGTTTGCCTCCACATTGGTCCTGGAAATGGGGAAAAAAAAGACTTTGTGCCGTTCCTGTTCTTCACTGATGGGATAACAAACTCATCTTTGTGACAAAACCACCTGGAAAGTGGAAGGAATGTGACAGACAGAGAGCAGAGGAGACGTGAATGGCTACAGGTCTTCGACTGTGAGAACCACCAAGTACAGACTCAGCTGGGCTCACATTCTCCCCATGGTTTTACAGTGGGGAAGGCTGGGGTAGTGGTTAACCAATGGTGTAATGAAACCTGGAATTGCCTCCAGAACCAAATCCCACAATCCTGCTTGCATCATCGATCCTGCTGTAGTTCACTCTCCCTTCAAATTCATTTGTATCCAACCAGGAATGCTAACCACAAGGTGGGAGAATATGTCTTCTCTATTAATTAAGTACAGGTCAGAGCCCCTTTTGGAAGCTCAGGCTCAGTACAGCTACGGACTAGCATGCATTGAGACACAGATGCCACCTCAGCTCTTGAAACACACGAAGAGTGCACACATGAATGTGCAAGCATTTGTGTGGGTCCAAGCTCTTCATCTTGTGCCCTGGATGTATTCGGGGTGGGCATCCAGACTGGGGACCTCACCAGAGCATGTGGAAGTTTGCTTCCAACGCTTGAGTCCCCTCACACACTTGAAGCTCCTTCCAAAGGCTGGCTGTGCTGATGTTTATGGTCAACACGATGCTGCATGGCTGGGACAGCGCATGCTCTAAGGAGATGTTCCCCAGTGCACACTCAGCTCTGGGACTCTGGATTTCCTCCTGCTTCCCAGTTTGAGCCCTGACTTTGGCAAGGCTGGGAGCCAGCACTGTCAGGAAAAGCAGACAGAGCACAAGCAGGATCCTCAACATTTTGCAGTTTGAACATACCCTTAAGTTACCTATGCTCTCTGATGTCTCTTCTGCACTGTTTGAGCAGGATCCTCACCATCTGGGCAGAGTAAAAATACCCCCAAAGTGACCCACGTCCAGTACCCAAGTGGAGCTGCCTACCCTGGTACCTTTACGCTCCTTCTTACACCTCCTCTGAAGGGCAGAAATGAGATTTGCTTTTGCAGGAGACAACAGAAGCCCTTGCTCTCATTAGGTCATAGTTATCATCATTAGCTGTCTGAAACACAGCATGGGCCAAAGTACAGATCAGCTACAGCAGGCCTGAGAAAATTGCTGGAGGGTTCATTACAGCCGACGATCCTGGGGAGACGGGCACCTAAAAAGACACTGAGGTTGAACTCATCTGAGCTGGTTGTCTAGACTCCGGCTTTAGTTGAAGGAAAACAGGTGCTTCCAGAGCGTGATTAATCTCATTCTAAAGTAGACATCTCAAATAGGTCAGATGACTCATGTCCTGGCAGTGCTTATTTCTCTGCAGACTATAAAGGGAGCCGAAGGTGACTAGCTTAGCTGCAGACGATCAACGGGGTAGACATCTAACATTAGGTAAGATGAATCCCATCCCGTGAGGCAAATCAAAGCAGTGGACTTTGCACGCTACAAGAAAGAGGTTAAAGTTGCCTGGCCGGTCAAAGCCACTGAAAAGAGCTGTTGAGGGAGGCAAATTTAAAGAGTAAAATCTTCTTGTGTATGTGTTGTCTGGAAATTATTGTCCCAGGAATGGTATTTTCAGCAAAGAAGGAAGGAAACTGAGGAAGAGGGTGAAGCAGAGTCAGCCATGCTGGAGGCTGTGCAGAGGACTCTAAAGAGGTGAGACACTTTCCATCTCCACCATGACCATCAAAGTTATACGAGGGTGGGGACTGCACTGCAGACAGCCCTTGAGAAGACACAGATGGACTAAGGGCTGTAGCCTGGCGAGGTGAGGGGCAAGCAGGATGGAACTAGTCCGAGGTTGCAAATCCAGTCTCATTTTCCATGTTCAGCGCTTCTGCTGTCCTTCAGTAACAGCCTATGGGTGATATGGTGCTATACCAGGATGGAAAAAAGGAGGGACAATGACTGCCATTCTTGTCCTGTTTAATGTAGACTCACCACTACTCCTAAGGATGCAAACTCAGGCCTTGAGGTCTGGGACAGCAAAATGTACTGCCCATGCTGGTTGTCTCTGCAAGTGCACAGGACCAAGTGCATTTGGCAGCTTGGATGTATCTCCACTTTACAGCTGCATTGGAGGAAAGGGGTCACCAGAAGGCCTTACAATGCCCATACTCTCCCTGTGCTCCTGAGAGTCTTTTCCACAAGACAAGGCTTCCTATCTACTGGAGAATTGACCTCTGTGCAACCAAACCAGTTCATAGTTCACATCCAGTTCTACCGATGAGCTCTGATGCTGGCAACCACTCCTCTTGGGCTGCTCTGCAGCAGGACCATGGCTCAGCTGTGCTTGGCATGCAGGAGGGAGGGGAGATGTTTTGGGCCAGGTTTGTTCCAACTGCGTACCATAGCTGCTGCCAGGAAATCAGCTCCAGCAGTTTATTCAACCATATGGGAACCTTCTGGGGTGTCTCTGGGGGACATCCTTCAACTCCTGGCTTCACAGGATTGCAATTCCCTCCATCCTGTGGCCCGCAATGAAAGCTTACAGGAAGGAGAGTTTGTATATTTAAGACTGGAGAACTCATAGGATTAAAACCCAAAACACACACCACCAAAATCAGAGATTTCGTGCACCATTTTTTTTCCCCATACAATTCCCTTCCAGCTCTCACTAGATTATAACATTTGATTCCCTTAGTGTGGGGAAAGGATATGGGGTAGACCTTTCCTGTGGGGTTATTGAGTGGGATGGCTCTGGTCCAGGAGTACTCCCATTTCTCTTAGTGCTT
This sequence comes from Numenius arquata, assembly GCF_964106895.1. Lineage (NCBI taxonomy): Eukaryota > Metazoa > Chordata > Aves > Charadriiformes > Scolopacidae > Numenius > Numenius arquata. The sequence goes on from NC_133577.1 coordinate 129,048,948, forward strand.
GGCAAAGAAACAAGAAGGAATATCCTCTCTGTTTAACACCTGAGCATCCTTCCCCACAAAAGCCCAGCCCTGCTGTTGTCTGGGCACACGTCCCTTTTGGAAGAGGAGCTGTTAGCTTCTCAGGAGCCTCTTTCTCCCAGGAGGAGGGAGCAGAATTGTTGGTTAGTTAAAGCCGCGTATTCGATAATTTTAAATGCATTGTACTTGGACGGTAATTGCAATTCATACTGAGCAATCACCGTGTCAGCTGTCACAATAACACACTGCTTAATAGATGTACGCTGATGGGCCATCACCAGAGCTTCAGGGAGAAAGACTTTGGCTCAAAGGGAGATATCACTCCTGGCTTGACAAGATCTAAGTAGTCACAAGGGCTGCCAGTCCTGATGTGCAAGTATGTCCAGGACTTCCCTTGAGCCTTTGTCTGCTCTTTCCTGTCTGACCCAAGTTATAATTTTGTCTGGCATGCTCATCACAAATCCTGTTCCGCTCCTTTTCCTCCAACCTTTCCACCCCATCCCAACCCTGTCTTGCTGCTCCTTCTTGCACATTCACTCTACATTTGCAAAAGAAGGTGAACGTGAATGCCAGGTGCTGTGCAGGAGACACTTGCTGATCGGAGGCTGATATGACCAGCCCACAGTATGAGGAAGGATATGTTCTTGTCCTTGCAACACAGACAGGTCCAAGGCCAGGCAAGTCAGGCTTGTGATGACAGGATATTGTTTGAATTGCAGCACTGCCTGGATCCCTCTGCTGAGAGGAAATAGAGGACAAAAAGGCACTAGTAATCTGACTGAGACAGGAGGTGGTGGGTGTTGCTTGCATGGCAAAGTGGCAGCATGGAGCTGAGCTTAGAACCACAGAATCATAGAATGGTTTAGGTTGCAAGGGACCTTAAAGATCATCTAGTTCCAACCCTCTGCCATGGGCAGGGACACCTTCCACTAGACCAGGTTGCTCAAAGCCCCATCCAACCTGGCCTTGAACTTCCCTATTTACCCTCCCTGTTGTGAGGGAGCAACCCTTCCTCTGGGAGAGGCTGCCATGGAAAAGAAGGAAATTAAGGATTTGGAAGTGTTCAAGTAATTTCAGGAGGTCAGCACTGCAGGTGAGACACTGCCTGGAGAGGCTGAAAGGCTAAATACACAAAAAATTAAATTCTAATGAAAGCGTTATGTACAAATTAGAAAGGAAAGCTTGCTGCTGTGGCCAAGGATATGCCCACTCTGTGTGCTGCAGTGGGATACAGAGTTCTGTCATCCAAAGTGCCTCTAAAGTAGACATGGGGTAAATTTCATGAAGACAAGCTCAACTCACTCAACAAGACGACTCCGTAGGCACAGGTGGAATCACAATGCAGAAGGTCTTACCTGGAAACCCGCATGGTATGTACCTTAGAAGTACTAGGACAGAGATCTCAAAGACTGGTGTAGCTCACCACCCTCTGCTACTGTATTTTGACCACCATGGTGAGTGCGGGAGATCTTGGAGGTTTTGCACTGACTGGCTACAGAACCAGAGAAAGCTCAGTAGAGATGTGAGGTTGAGATCACAAGTTTGTCGCTGGGTGAGAGGGATCTGCCCAGTCCTGAAGTCAGCAACGTCTGAACTGCACAGCAACACACAGAAAGGATCCAAAAAATTGTGAGCACCCTGGCCAGGGGTCCAGTCCACACCCTGTACAGACACTGTCTGACCTTTTATCCAGGTGCTATGCAAAACGAAGAATGTCTGAGCATGTCAGAGGGAAAAGACAATTGGAGGTCTAGGGACAATTTTGAGCCCACAAAAGCCATAGCATGTAGGAAAAAGGTTTCATGGAATCATGGAATTGTCAGAGTTGGAAGGAACCTTCTAGAGATCATCTAGCCCAACTCCCCTGCTAAAGCAGGGTTGCCCAGAGCACATTACTCAGGACTGCATCAAGGCAGGTCTTGAAAATCTCCAGAGAAGGGGACTCCACACCCTCCCTGGGCAGCCTGTTCCAGTGCTCGGTCACCCTCACCGGAAAGAAGTTCTTCCTCATATTTGAATGGAACTTCCTATGTTACAGCTTGTGTCCGTTGTCCCTCGTCCTGTCGCTGGGAACCACTGAAAAGAGTCTGGCTCCATCCTCTCTCAAACCACCCTTTAGGTACTTATAAGCATTAATAAGGTCTCCCCTCAGCCTTCTCTTCTCCAGGCTAAAGAGCCCCAGCTCTCTCAGCCTTTCCTTGTAAGGGAGGTACTCTAATCCCTCAATCTTCTTTGTTGCCCTACGCTGGACTCTCTCCAGTAGTTCCTGGTCTGTCTTGAACTGGGGAGCCCAGAACTGGACGCAGTATTCCAGTTGTGGCCTCACCAGTGCAGAGTAGAGGGGAAGAATGACCTCCCTCGACCTACTGGTCACACACTATGCAACCCAGGATTCCACTGGCCCCCTTGGCGACAACGGCACAGGTAAATGGCCTCAAGTTGTGCAAGGGGAGGTACAGATTGGATATTAGGAAAAATTGCTTCACCAAAAGTATTATCAAACATTACAACAGGCTACCCAGCGAAGTGGTTAAAGCACCATCCCTGGAGGCATCTAAGATGGGTAGATTGAAACACTGGTGCTTTCTGTGGAGCCTCTGTGCACACAGACTCTGCTATTGCAATGTTATAAGGTATTTCTGCTAAAGAAGAATCAGACCCTGAAGGTCTTTAGTAAGACAAGGGCCAAGCTTTGAGATGTCTGTTGGCTACAACATGCAAGAACCGTCAACCGTATCCTCAGTGTTACTCAAATTAGCTGTACTGGGAAGAGAAGTTAACCACATTGGATTAATTGAGAAGGAAAGAGAGGGAAAAATGGGAAGAGATAGGGATATTTGGCTCCTTTCTATAGGATTTAGGATGTGCCACTTTCAAGCAAGCCATCCGAATGTTGCAGCCCCACCACAGCCTTAGCTACTGTGGTCATCAAGCTACTCTGGCAGGAGATGCAAGCCCCTTCAGCATCTCTTCTATTAAGATGTGGTCTTGAGTCCTGAGTGTTTCTGACAGGTCTCCATGCCGGTAATGAGCAGCAGCTGCCTGGTTCTGCCTGGCTGCACACTGGAGATGGGTGGAGGAGGAGAGTGGAGATGTTCCTTTCACACCTGAAGGGACATGCTGGGCACCGCACAATTCTTCTGACAGCTGCTTTCCCTGCCTCTCCCCCTCCTCTCCCCTTTCCCTCTCTTTCCATGGGGAAAAGCTTTGCAAGGTATGGGATGCCATCCTGTGGAAAATGACATTTGCTGGCCTTAAACAGGTTGTCATCTCAACAGGGCATGGGAGAAAGGAGCCTGTACCTTCCAAGCAGGGCTGCTCTCTTCAGCAGCTTTCAAGGTCTCCTTTCTGGAGGATTAGTCTCGGAAGGTGAACAGGAAAGCAGAAAGGGGGAGAGCTTATTGGTACTGAAAACTTGGTTGCTTTGCCGAAAGATTTCAGAAAATGAGTAGGAAGGTCTTTTATTTGGAAACAGGGCTTGGAGAAGCTACTTTCTGCACCTACTTTCTGCACCGTCAGCAGCCTAAACATCTCTCTGGGGAACTGCAATTCCCTGTTTGAACACAGAAGCATGGCACCCTACTGAAAACCCTCCCTCCACAAAACTCACCTCCTCTCCTAAGGATTCTGAAAGCTGGTCATTGCCTGTGAGTGGATGCCTCGGTTGAGGGCTGTCACTCAGGTTTTAGCAACGAGCAGATGCTGCCCTCCCTCTGCAGCTGGGAAGCCAGGCTGTGCAAGTAAAGTGACTTTACCCAAGTTTCAGAGTGGAGTCAGGAATAGAAGCGATGTCCCTTGGCCCTTTTTGGGATGAATCATCCTTGTAAATCCGCTTGCCTTGACTGATCTGGTAAATATAGGGTGTGAGAAAGGGTGATTAAGTGACTTATCTGAAGTCACATGTGGCATTTATGGGATTTGGACACAATCCTAAACCGGCTCCACTGCTTTAACCACTATGCTTTCCCTGCTGTAGCTGTGACCCTGAAAGCGTGCAAACACCATCATGTATTACAGCAGCAAAGAATAAATTCACCGCCCGCCTGGAAAATCAGCTCCCTAAGGAAATACAAGATTAATCCCATACAGGAGAAGATGCAATCTAAAGCAGGCTGTTAATTAATTATTATTATCTTAACCAACCCAAGTATGGAGTCAGGGACACAAGTAAGGTTACAATTTTTGACAGATGCAGATTGATTTCTTAGAGCATCCACACCAGGCAGAGCAGCTAATCCCTTTCACAAAGGTGCAAATTGTTAATCTGATTTGCATGCCTGGCTGGCTGCTTTTGTCCCGCCGATTAGTTTAGAAGTCACTAGCCGGTGACGAATAAATGAGAAGTTGTGACTGGGCTCCCTCCTGAAATGAATTTCTGATTGACTTTGGAAGGCATCTCCCGGAGGCTGGTTTCTGTCTTCTGAAACAACCCAAACCAAAAAGGGAGGAAGGAGGTAGGTGGGGCTGGGGAGAGGAGGAACAAAATTAAACAAAGGGCAGCTCTTAATTAAGGCCTAGGAGCACATCTGAAGACACTGACAGGTGGTAGCCTGCTTTAGTACCTTGCAAGTCAACTCATTAAACACCAGCCTCTGCCTGCATTTTTAATATCTGCGAAGAGGGTTGTTAAGTCTCTTTGCCGAGGAGAGCAGATCTGTTTAGAATTATATTATATTTAAAGCAGGCAGCAGTGATAAAATTGGGACTGGAGCCCCAGACCTGTTAAGCCAAAAGGCACAGTTCGGTCTGCTAAGCGATGCTGTCACTTATAACGAACTATACTCTTTTTCTCTTAGGGTCTTTCCCATTGCTGATGAAAGTTGCTCTCTCTTATTTTATCTTTTAGTCTCAGGCAAGTTATTGTATGTGAGGAGTTATTGAGTCTCAGGCTATCTTCTAAAATTGCTGAATTCATAGGGGAGGACGTGTCATCTGAACCGTTGTAGGCCTGCAATTCAGCATTCAGATGAAGGCATCTGGGGTCTTTCCTTGGGAGATGGTGTCGGAGCTTCTGCTACAATTAATACCATCACAGTCAGACTCCACTGACTGCATCAACCAGACCTCCAGTAGCTACCCCAAGAGCTCAAACAGAGCAGCTCACACAGAGACACCTACAGAGACACCTAAATGTGGGTCTCTCCATCTGCGAGCCAAGTCTTAGCCCTAGATATCAAAACTTCAGATGCTTACAGATGAGTTTTTCCCCTCAAGATCCTTTGATTACCAGTCAGATGTGACTTTCTGCCTTTAGAGTAAATTCTTATTTTTTGGGGGGTGATCTGAACCCTGCTGGTGATAAAGAGGTCAGAATGGAGCAGATCTGTGAACCTAGTCTCTTGTGGCTCCCTTGTCACTGGTGCAGACAGCTCAGGAAAGCCCAAAGACCTGATGTGAGTAGGGGTTTGATGCCATATCCAGGCAGCTGGATTGCTTGTGCCACTACTTCTGCTTTCCTGCATGCTTTTAGCTCCTGGAGAAGAGTGGTACACTTGAAGAGTTGCCAGCCAGCCACTGAAGTACCGCAATTCAGACCGAGTGTTTGGTTTGGTCTTGCCATGTCTGTGTGTGGTATCTTGGTGGCCATTTTCTCCTAGACACAATTTGTGTTAAATTCTCCTCTGTGACTCATCTCATCCCCACTTTATCAAAGCAGAGGATATCTCGCAGCTATTTTGTGGGTATCTGCCCATTGATCCATTTTTCTGCCTTTCTGTGTCTATCTCCTAGTGTCGTGGTTTAACTCCAGCCAGCAACTAGGCACCACACAGCTGCTTGCACCCTCCCCCCGCCATGGTGGGATGGGGGAGAGAATTGGAAGAGTGAAAGTGAGAAATCTTGTGGGTTGAGATTAAGACAGTTTCATAGGAAAACCCAGTTGTGCACACAAGCAAAACAAAACAAGGAATTAATTCACCACTTCCCATCAGCAGGCAGGTGTTCAGCCATCTCCAGGAAAGCAGGGCTCCATCACGTGTAATGGTTACTTGGGAAGACAAACGCCATCACTCTGAATGTCATAGAATCATAGAATGATTAGAGTTGGAAGGGACCTTAAAGATCATCGAGTCCCAACCCCCTGCCGTGGACAGGGACACCTCCCACTTGACCATGTCCCGCACCTTCCTTCTTCTTCCCCCACCTTTCTATTGCTGAGCATGATGTCATATGTTATGGAGTATCTCTGTGATCAGTTGGGGTCAGCTGTCCCAGTTGTGTCCCCTCCCAACTTCTTGTGTGGTCCCATCCTACTCATTGGTGGGACAGTGTGAGAAGTGGAAAAGGCCTTGACTCTGTGCAAGCACTGCCCAGCAATAATGAAAACATCCCTGTGTTATCAACACTGTTTTCAGCACAAAACCAAAACATAACCCCATATTAGCTATTACGAAGAAAATTAACTCTACCCCAGCCAAAACCAGCACACCTGGTTCATCCTGTCTCTTTTGTGTCTTGCTGTCTTCCTATGTCTCTGTCTTTGCCCATCTCCCGTAATATTTAACATCTTAGCTGTTCTTTCAAGTAGGTGAAAGCTGCTGTCTGCATGTTATAGATGGATGTCCTAGTCTCTTTTCTAAACTCATAAATCTCTTTCTCGCTTTCCCTCCTCTCCTTGGAGAGAGAGGTGGGGGAGAGCATCTGTCATTTGTTTCAGTGGCCAGTCCAGCCCAAACCGTAACAATGGACAGTGGTGACACACAGTACCTCTCTTCTACTAAATCAAACAGTTCTGGCCCATGAGTCTCAGCACTAGGAAACTGAAACAGTTGGCATGGGCCAAACACCATTTGTGACAGCCTATTTGGATGAGGACACCCTGTTTTGGACACTAGGAGAGTAGTAGTATGAATGTAGTCCCAGAAGTGTCCAGTTAGCAGAAAGCTATGGATTTGTCATCATGGTAGTCACAGAAGCACTGGAGGACAGGTCTGAGCTAACTTCCCTGCTGTTTGCATGGTGGTCAGCATCAATTTGGCAACAGTCTATCCCTGAGGAGATGTAAATGTGTGTAACTTCAGGCCAAACTTCCCTGTGGACCAAATTGCTGGTGGAGAGTTTGCACCCAGCTGGATTTGGGAGCAGGAGTGACACATCAAAGTCTGGGTGAGCAAAGGCAGGCAGATCCTCTGGAAGCCAAAAGCTCCATGAAGTGGAGACACCTTCACATCTGCAGAAACTTCAAGCTGGGAGGAACCCTGTCAGACCTCCTGGAAGTGCAGCCAGCTCTGGGGAGGAGCAGGGTGGCTCTTGAGCAGGATCAAATCATCTAAGACCTGGGGCTTCATCCTGTCCCAGTCCTCACGCAGCCACACCTGAGGCAGTATGGAAAGGTACAAACATCTTAATTGATTTGCCCGGGGCTAAGCTGGAGGTTGATTGCAGAGCTGAGAATCAAACCACGTTAAAATCCCAAGCCATGGACTTTCCTTTCTTTCCTCTGCAGATCCAAAGGTGATGGCTTTGTGTGATACAGCAATTAATCCTGTACGACGCCTGGCTACCGCAGCAAATTTGATGGCTGCAGTTGGTGACACTTAGTTACCCAGAAGTGCTATCAGCTCTGTAACACAATTTGCAATAAGTCACCATTAATTAATGCTAAGTTATGAAGCACTTCTAGGGAAAGTGACACACCAAATCGACATCAGTGCAAGAAGAGTTCATTATGGCTAATGTTACAACAATAAAAGACGGAGGAACTAATGATGAATTTCAATGTTAAGTATCACTTTTCCCATGCTTTAATGCATTGTCTCAGAAGGGAGGAGGTACTTGGAGAGGAACTGGAAAGGGGCAGCATAATCGTAGGTTGCAAAAAAAAAAAAAAAAAAAAGGATATTCTTCAGCTTTTCCTTGTGCAGTGTCTGAGCTCTGCGCTCTTTATACAGTCCCACAGTCCCACACCCTTGGATGTGCACACACCCTACCTAACAACCGCCCTGTAAACGCATCCCAAAGTGGTCCCTCGCGTTTCATACGCTCCCGGCTACACACCACGCCTCTCCACGTGGAGGAGGTTTGACATTGATAGACCTTCCTCCAACTTGTGTCGACAGCTTGACTAGTCACTGTTTACTCAAACGCTGCTTGCACCCGTCCTACCCCACTGCAGACAGACCTGTCTCCCTCTCTGTTCCTCCCCTCTTTCCTCCTGCCTTTTCCCCTCCAAAGTTTCAGCCAACCTTTTCATGCCAAATTCTGGATTGAAGGTTTGTGACTGCACAAGTGGAAAACTGATGCAGAAGGCCGTGATTTTAGGGGTTTTATAATTTTTTTCAAATCTGTTCTCAGTTGGGTTCACACAGCAGCATCAACTCCCCCTGCTAAATCTCTCTTAATCAACACACACGTGTGCTCAGTCCTTTCTTAATTCCTCTCCCTACATATACATTTATCTGTAAAAACCCGTACACACACCAGTGCTTGAAATACACATTTTTTTCTGTCTCCATATATAGGCATGCTGCTATATCTCTCCACCCAAATGCTCCTGGTGACGGCTGTGCATGAATACAAGTATATCACATAAATGAGCAAAGCAGTGCAGCTGCCCTACACAGCCATGCTTCTTACCCTTGCCCCAGGGAACGACCTAGATGTTTTCAAGCCCCCTTTTCTATCATCAAGCCCTTACACAGTACAGAAATGGATATTTTTTTCCCCCAGTTCTTGTCCCGCATGACTTGACCACGTTGGTGGCAGTTCAGTGGTGCAGTTTGGTTACTCCTCAGCCATGGAGCATCCCTGCTGTTCCTCAAAGACCACAGTCACAGAACACCAAACTTCAAATAAAACTTTTACTATGCCACAGTGGCCACAAAGGATAGTTTGGAAGATATCAAAACCATGAAATCTCAGAAAAAACTTCTCAAACTAACATTTTACTGGAGTAAATCTTACAATGAACTCATGACAAGTTTACATCTTCATATTGTTTTAGAAAAGAAATAAAGCCACCTGAAGAGTTGAGCATTGGCTAACAAACTATTGCAAGATGCACATACAAAAATGACTACACTTAAATACTCTGAAGGCTTTTTTATGCCATCAAGAACTTCAGATACATTAGTCACAGGGATCAAAACATCCCAAAATGATAAAGCTGTAAGTTTTATTTTAAGGAGAGAGGTTTTGGCGATCTCCCATTTTAAATTTTGGCTCAACCGAGCTTACCTGTATCCCTGCTCCCCCAAAATTGCAAACCCGCATACGACTGTTGTGTAGAAACTCTTCCACAATGGGCTACAAAGCCAAGCCAGACCAATTCCCTCAGCTAATCAATATACAAAGTGCTGCTGTGGTTCTGATCTCAGTCAAAGCAACACGCACTCCCCTCATCACAAAGGCCTGTGAGATCAAAACCAGAAATTCAATAAAAAACACACTCCACTCCTGTGTCACTGCACTTCTGAGATGAAGCAACATTGATACTGAAGTGCTTGATGCTGGCAGCCCCACTGAGCGACAAATATGCTTGCGTCTTGGGAGCAGGCCCTAAAAATAATAATAAAAATCCAATATACGGGGTGCTGGGAAAATCAGATTGGAAACAAGAAGTTGGTTGTAATGGATCAATGCTCGGATACCTCACTTCTGCAGGCTTTATCTCAGCAGCAAAAAACTATGACCTCTTCCTTCGTCTTTGCCCCAAGGACACACAACCAGAAACTTGGAGATGAATGACTGTAATGGTCCGTCTCTCAGGAGGAGAGCCTGAAAGAGAAAAATATTTTCCTCTGCATTGTTCCAAATCTGGCGAGATATGAAGAAAGCTCCTTTCTCAAATTATCTGAAAGAATAAGAAGGAACAAATAATCTCCAGATAAAAAAGAGAAGGAGAAAAAGAACTTTTCTTTTTTTTCAGAGTTGTCAGTGGTAGAAGTAGATGAATTCAAGACTGGAAGTTGTGTCACTGAATTAGGTGGGAATGGTAGGGTTGGATGGGCATCTGGATACCGGTGTTTGATTATATGACTTTGGACAAGCTTTCCTTTTTGGACATCAGACTGATCAAATTGTGTTGCTTCTTTCTCCCATAGGTGTTCTGGGCATCACACAGAGTGGCCCTAATCCCAAACACTCAGAAGTCTTCTGGCCCACTTGTTTATATCCCAACACCCTCCCTTTCCTGTAGGACATCTCCGCAATCCATAGGCAAACCACCATCCCCATCTCTGGCGATAATCCTGAAGGTTCTGGACATTGCAATGGGTGACAGTCAGGCAGCATTGCACAGGGATTTTCCTCCTGATAAAATTAGTAGCTGAAAAGGAATTAAAGCTGGTAGTGATGTATACAGTGGTGCTGGTGGGTACCGGAAAAGTATCATTCAGACACTTTTAGACATGAGATAATCCAGCCATGGGACTAAGCTCTGTAGGAAACCAAACTTTATGACTTTTGCTCACAGAAGTGCTTGTCAAACTGTGCTAAGACTGGAAGCTCAATGATGTATCAGGATAGTGAATTACTCAGAGGAGTCTGGAAAAGTGGTATAAAAAAAGTCTTTTCTTCCTTTGGCTCTATTTCCCCCCCCTTTTCCTTGTTATTCCATATCCCCTTGCTTTTGTGTTGAAGTCAGGAGCAAAAATAAATCCTGTCTCATGTCTTTCAATGCTATATGGCCCTGAGCACCTGTACCCAGACGTGTCTCTTGGGAGGATGGTCTGAAGCTCTGTTGTCCCTTCCAAGGAGCATCCTTGGTCTCTCCCTACACCAGCAATCTCCTCATAAATGATGCTCTGTCACTGATTGACATCCTAACTGATGATACACTTAAATCTCTTGTTTTGTATCCACTCTGAGATCTCTTCATTTCGCTCTCCGGCCATCTGAACACAAGTCACCTCCTTTGGTGCACTTCTGACCTGTGCACTGCTGTCTCCTAAATCTCTCTTTGTCTATGCAGACACCCATATCCACACTTGCACACTGCTGCAGTGGCAATGAAATGGAGATTTAAGACACTAATTGCACACAAACAAGCGATTATGGGGACAATTGCAAAGCACACCCCAAACCTGCACTAATTCTTCATTCCCTGCATGGAGTAATGCCCTTTTGTTTCCCTGGATAAGTTCCTAATGATGTTAGGGGGCATCCAAAGAACACAGTGGCACCGGGGTGAGCTCGTTAATGAGATTAGCTAAGTTTTAATTTAGATGAAAAGCAGGCAAAGCAGGGAACAAGGCCTGTTATTATTTAGCATTACAAAAGATGGGTTTGGGAAGCAGAGAGGCATGCGGACAGCAGGCTGGGGACCTTATGTAAGGAATGACAGCAGATGCCCTGTCGAGTCATTCTGCTGTGCTCCTGTCCTAGACTTGCTGACCATCAAGTGCTTATTCACACCTTCAGGTTGAGGTGAGATGGAGGGAAATTTCTACTTTATTTCTTTTGAGTAGAGCTGTGATTTGACTTAGCTTCCCCAAGAAGCTGCTAGGTGTTGGCATGAAGCTGGTTGGTACACCCAATGTAATGCTCGTGATTTTGACCTGAGGGAGGTACTGGAGGAGGTTTGTCTGCATTTCCATTTTCTGCCTGCAGCCTTTTTGCTACCAATGTAGGGGTAATCCTGATCCCAGAGGCTTGTCTGAAGTCACCGCTAGAAAGTTACCCTATACTCTGTCCCACCACTGTGTAATTTCTGCTTGCCTGTGCCACTATCTCCAATGAAGGTCTTCTCAGAGTCCCCTCTAGACTGCATTGCCTGATGAAATGTTATGGAGTGACCCAAATCCCTTCTGCTTCTTCAGCTGGGGCATAGGGTTTATAGTCCAGTCCTGTCTTTAGAGTATATCAGGTATTGCTTTGAGTGTCCATACTCAGATGAATGGTGGGTTCATTGGAACAGCAGCTCTAGGAAGGCATGGGGGAGCTCCGAAGACATCATCCAAATAGTCTCATCTATGTACCCACCTGTGGATGTGCTCCTGTACACATTACATCTCAGACACACATCCCAAGTCACATGAATTCCAAAGGGAGGTGCATGAGACCCTGCCCACGATGTCTCAGGGTAGGTCCCATTCGTGGTGTGTGGGAAGATCTAGTCTGAATTAGGCTGAGCAAAGGGGAACCCACAACTCCTCCTAAGTAAAGTGTGGGTGCTGGGAGCCTCTGATTAAGCTGGAAAAGATCATGGAGCTTGATGTGCTGAGCTCCCCTGTTCTTCTCTATGATATAATCATTGAATATCTGATGGAGAAATGAAATAAGGAAACATCTCAGCCTTTCCTATGAGGCACAGCCGTAAATTGACCTAATCATTTTAAAAGTCTCCATGTGAACCCAAAACCTTAAGGACTGCAGCCTCTGGTGGAGTTTGGTGTGAGGGCCCAGTGGGGAGGAGCAGAGATAAGAAATAGAAACGATTAAGAAAGGCTGGCAAATTTCTGAATCAACACCCATTTCTGGGCCTTGTTTACAACCAACGCTTAGTTAGTAGAACAACAGGCTGAAGGGCGTCTCAGCGTGATGAGGAAGGAGTCTCAGCCTGTCTGCATAGCAGTGCTGGAGAATCTGGAGTTAGTTGTTTTAGGCTCTACAACAGCTTCCTATTTCTGCTCCCACAGGGGAGGCAACAGGGATGTGTGAAGCCCCCATTTGGAGCAAAAAGGATGAGGAGAGACAGCTCGCTATACTCCTGCTCACCATACTTTGCATGCCTAGTGCCCTGTTTTGTCCTGCCAAATCCCATCAACTTTTCCTATTCTCTATTCTCCACACATAATCCCCCCCAAACCCCATTCACTCCTTCCAGCTTTGCTTCTTAGTCCTCCCCTCTCACTTTCTTCTCTCCTTCCTAGTAGGAAATCCTTCCTCTACCCCTGAAGCTGTTCCCTTCTCCTTACCAGCACTCCTGTTGAGATATTTGCTTTGGCTGCCGGAGGAGCCAGAAAGAGTCTCTGGAGGAGATAGATGGAGGGCTGTATCCTACAGTCAATCACGTGGTTCTTCCAAGGCCCAAGCTCAGAGAAAATCCCCATACAGAGTTTTAGGCAAAAGGTGATGGCTGGTGGCCCCAGGACCTTCCCAGACCTGTGACCTGATGATGACAGACAGTGGTTTGCAAAGCACAGTGGTGAGATAATGGGTTGTTGCCTCACCATGACTTTTGACTGAGCCAGAGCCTCTCTGCCATTTCCCTAACGCATCTGAATTTCTTCTCCTAAGCCGGCACTGAGGAACATCTCCAGAGAGGGTCTTAATGCCAAATCAACAGAATCTGTCATATCTCCTCCTCTAAGTGAGGGTCTGTCTCTGAAGTGCCTGTAACCAGGGATGTTGCATTTACCTGCAGCTTGCTTGCTCCAGAACCTTCATGCCAACATATCTGAGGGGATGCACGGAACAGCCAAACCTGGTGTATGGGGTCCTGGAGCAGGAAAGAAGTTGTGACCCTTCAGGACAGTATTGTCTTTTAGAAGTATTCCTTAAATCTTGGGTCTTTTTAGTCTAGAGAAGAGAAGACTGAGGGGGGATCTGATCAATGCTTATAAATACTTAAAGGGTAGGTGTCAGGAGGATGGGGCCAGTCTTTTTTCAGTGGTGCCCAGTGACAGGACAAGAGGAAATGGGCACAAACTTGAATGTAAGAAGTTCCACCTAAACATGAGGAGGAACTTCTTTACTTTGAGGGTGGCAGAGCACTGGAATAGGCTGCCCAGGGAGGTGGTGGAGTCTCCTTCTCTAGAGATATTCAAAACCAGACTGGACAAGTTCCTGTGCAAGCTGCTCTAGGTGGACCGGTTTGGCAGGGGGGTTGGAATAGATGATCTCCGGAGGTCCCTTCCAATCCCGTGTGATTCTGTGATTCTGTGAAATGAAGAGGGCAGGACCATCTGCATTCCTATCCCTTCTGAAACACAACTCAACTTCCCAAAACAAACACTCATGACTCCTTTCCCAGCAGGCTTCGGTCTCTCTATGCCTGCTTCCTCATCAGCTGTGGGGACTTGTACCCTCACACAGATATGGGATGGGTTTGTTAAATTACTTTTTCCCCCTTGCTTAGCAGTGCTGAGAGTTTGGCCGCTAAGGGAAAAGTTAACCTCCGTCAAACTATTCACATTTGAGAGATTTCTGGGCAGCTCATGATACTTAGAGCTAAGTAAAAGAAATAAATACTTTTTAGGTGAAGAGTGGGATATTTGAGAGACCCACCAGAATCAAAACTCTTGGAAAATACGAGAGAGAGAGAGAGAGAGATGTTAAGCAGCACTTTGCATGTACCTGCAAACCATGGATGCCAGTAGAAAATGGAAGGCAGTCAGGAGGTGGCTTTATTTCTGTCAATTGCTGGTTGTGAATCACTTGGTACTTTTAATGGTCTCCAGTTAGCTCAGGCAGAGGAGGCTAACTACAAAACATTGAGAGAGAAATCTGAAGAGCACTTCACTCTGTGCAAAAGTGAAACCTAGGAGGGAAAGATGAAGCATCGTCTCTTTTTCCTGCCATGAGAATGGGTAAAGAAGAAAAAGAAAATGGAGAAAAGACAGTGACTTGCTTTAAAGATGAACAGCTGATATTGGGATGATATCAATTAAACAATGGAAATGTATTGCACAGGGATCTGGGACTAAAAAGACCCCTAGGAAAGGCCTCCTGAAAGACCCAAAATCACCCTGACAAAAGCAGCCAGAACTCAATGAGCAAAAGGGACTTTCATGGTCCAAAATGGAGTCATTGGTTGATTTAAATGCCTCTGAGACTGGACAGCATGAAACAGGTCATTAGACTCAAGCTCAAAGAGTTCTAGAATCAAGAAATCCCTAATTTTGTACAAGCAGTAGTGCCTGTGAAAAGCCTGTCTTAGGTAGTGGAGTGCCTAAGAAAGATGCATGCATGTATGGAAGGATGAGTGGTGACCATTTACAACCCACCTTTGCTTGTGAAGTTTGGTATTCCCAGAACTCATCACTTTCTTGTAGGTAAGAGGCTGCCTTACTCTCTGGTGCCAGTGGGATTATGTCTTTTTACACCTAGTGGTTTCTGTGACCAACAATGCCATTGGCAACATCCTGAAATCAGGATGTCAATCATGAATACTGGAATTGACCCAATTCCTGCAGGCTGTCATACCACAGAGGTCAGCCTATAGGAAGGACCTACAGTGGTCGAGCCACTGAAACCTGTCTATCCACAGTGATGGCAAAGGGAATACTGAAATCCCTTTTCCAGCTGTGTCTTATGTGTTCTCCCCCATTCTAGTGTGACTGCAAATCTCACATACCAAGGTGTGGCAGGACTCGATGTGGAGATCAGCTGGCAGCCCGGACACACTTTGCAGTCAGATTAGCACCTGTGGCTGCTCTAATTACAACCCCTACGCCCAGCCATGGGAAGACAATAAAGTCCAGCTAGTAGTTCTGTCCGCTTTGACTCCATGAGGCTACAAGAACCATAGCATCACAGCAATAAATCTGAACTGCAGAGATGGGAGAAACACCCTTTGCGGCTGACATTAATTTCAAATAAGCCTCTGTCTTTCTCCTCCTTATTTTATAGACATATCGGTGTTCACAAACTTGTTTTCTTTTCTTTTAGAGCTGTCCATTTCACAGGAACAGGGCTACGGGAAGGGGTGCCCAGTTTACTGGGAGGCGTCTGTCTCGATTTGCAGGGAGCAGAGCAGGTTGTAAAAGGTGTGTTAGACAACGGGGGTCAGTGTGGGCATGGAGCTGAAAGGCATGAAGTGCACTGCATTGATTTTTGTGTCAGTGCTTGTTAATGGCACCTGTATGAGCATGATGACTTTGGCCTTTGCTCATGCCATCTCTCTGATGATATAATATTGCTTGCCTGGAATAAGGAATGAAGAATCCTCTGAGAGCTTAGCAGTATTGATGAAGAAATGAAGACCCAAGGAGGTTCAGCAGTGTTTCTGATGACCCTTGAAATCCCTGCAAATCTGTGTTGATGTTGGTGGGAGCTGGGAAAAGCCATAAAGATTTTGTCTGTATTGATAGAACAGATGAGAATAGTACAAGGCCCATGCCTTAGGCCAAAATCATCCATCAGCAGAATGGCAGCAGATAAACATAACCTGTACCATGAGTTTTCCTTTCATCTGGAGACAGATCCTTCCCCTCAAATAATGGAGACATTCCTCTAGCAGAGTTGTTTAAATCCCAAACTAAACCTCAGCTGGGAGAAGTTTGCCAATTCCTGTTTCTCTTCCTGTAGTGGCTGCCGCAGGCCCAAAGTTAAATAAAAATCTTGAAGACATATGGGACCTGGTTGTTCCCCTCTCTGCGAATGGGATTTGGGAACAGGAATGGAAAGCTGTTGGGGCAAGGGCTTGGTGAGGCTAAATATCTGTTAGGATGAACAGCCTACCACCCTATCACTTGAGGGTGACGGTTGATGACTATATTACCTGGACCAAGGAAGGTTCCAGCTCACCCTAATTCCTGTGTCACTGTCTCTTGTGTCTGTGTGGTGGCTCATGCAGAATGGTTCATCTTCAGCAAAGGGAAGACAATTCTCTTGACTTTGATGAGCCTTAGACAGAGTGGATCTGACAAGGACAAGCTAGAGTGGTTTAAGAAGACACACTATTGGAAGCAGTTGCCTCTCAGGTAAGATGAAGCCATGAAGCTGGCCTCAGTCTGTGGCAATGAGAAATAAAACAGGGTCATCACAGCCACTGGAGATCCCTTGTCCACTCCGAATGGTGATGAAAGCCATGTCATGGAGATTTGCAAGTAGCAGTTAGTTACTGTGTCTTATTTGGACTGAAAGAGGGGAGATTTAGATTAGATATTAGGAAGAAATTCTTTAGTGTAAGGGTGGTAGGACCCTGGCCCAGGTTGCCCAGAGAAGCTGTGGATGCTCCATCCCTGGAAGTGTTCAAAACCAGGCTGGACGGGGCTTTGAGCAACCTGCTCTAGTGGGAGGTGTCCCTGCCCATGTCAGGGGGGTTGGAACTGGATGATTTTTAAGGTCCCTTCCAACCCGAACCATTCTATGATTCTATGATTGATGTCAAGTCTCCCTTTGACTTGGAGGTTTGGACTCCAGATATGGTTCACTGAAGAGAATCCTTTCATTGTTGATGCGCTCCTTCCTCCAGCAATGTCAACACCATTCTCCACAAAGGTCCCAGCTTCTCTGATCTGGTTAGTCCTCCATCCTGAAAGGCTCTTTCACCACCCCACCTTGAGCGCAGAGGCTGTTTTAGAGACAGTCCCAGGATTAAAAGCTTTCTCTAAGAAACTCCTTCCCAGTTCATGATTTTCCCCACTGCTCTATTTTGCAGCTCCTCTGAGATATGTTCCCAGCTGGAAGATATGACTGCAGGCTAGAGTGAAACAGCACCTGCCTGCAGAGATGTCAGCATAGCTCCTGAGACTTGATGTTGTTTGGATGTGAAGGAGGAACCAGAACACAGAAAAAAACCAACTTTGAGCATTAAATGGATTATGGAGGTGGATTGTGATATGAAAGTAACTGGATTTCTCCCTAAAGCGATTACTGCCACAGGAACTTGTAGCATACACTTTCTTTGAGACTTCATTTAGACATTTCTTATGGTTAAAGCCCTCTTACTGTCACTGTGCCATATAGACCCTTAGCAGAGGGAGATATTACTGTTACTAACAGTGCTTTTATGGAGTGCTTATGTCATAGAATCATAGAATCAGAATGGTTTGGGTTGGAAGGGGCCTTAAAGATCACCCAGTTGCAACCCCCCTGCCATGGACAGGGACATTTCCCACTAGACCAGGTTGCTCAAAGTCCCATCCAGCCTGGCCTTAAACACTTCCAGGTATGGGACACACACAGCTTCTCTGGGCAACCTGTTCCAGTGTCTCACCACCCTCACAGTGAAGAATTTCTTCCTAATACCTAATCTAAATCTCCCCTCTTTCAGTTTAAAACCATTCCTCCTTGTCCTATCGGTACATTCCCTGATCAAGGGTCCCTCTCCATCTCTCCTGTAGGCCCCCTTCAGATACTGGAAGGCTGCTATGAGGTCTCCCTGGAGCCTTCTCTTCTCCAGGCTGAACAACCCCAGCTCCCTCAGCCTGTCTTCATAGGAGAGGTGCTCCATCCCTCTGATCATTTTAGTGGCCCTCTTCTGTACCCCTTCCAACAAGTCCATGTCCTTCCTGTGTTGAGGACTCCAAAGCTGGACACAGTGCTCCAGGTGGGGTCTCACAAGAGCAGAGTAGAGGGGCAGAATCACCTCCCGTGACCTGCTGGCCACGCTTCTTTTGATGCAGCCCAGGATGAAGTTGGCTTTCTGGGCTGCCAGCACGCATTGCTGGCTCATGTCGAGCTTCTCATGTCTCAGTGAAAGAGTCATCCTGCTATAGCCTTAGTCAAGCTGGAGGAGTCAGGACCTGCCCCTGACAGCAGCTCAGCTGCAGCAGAATGCTGAGTCTCAATCGATACTGAATCCAGTCCTGAGTGAGGCACTAAGTAGCACCTTCGGTGCAAGTACAAGTCTTGGCCAAATGATGTTGCCCCGGTTACTTGATGGGATAAACCTTGGAGATTTGTAATATTCCAGTTTTGAGGTGAGATAGAGATGGCTCCAGCAGTCATGTTTCTTGGCTTGGCCACCACTCAGAGAGACCAGCAGGGATTGAAAAGACCTGAAAGAGTCCGATAGACTTTTCCAAAACTCAAGGACAACCTCAGCTTTATCATCAGATGGATTGGCACCCATTCGACCTGAGCAGCCAGTCCTAAAATACACATCTTGGAAGCCAAAGCATCTTTTGGATCATGCATGAAGGGGAAGGACAGGGACAACAGTGTGGTAGAAATCCTTGGAGAAATTCTCAGGACAGTGATACCAACCCTGTCTTTATCCTGTCTTTTTTGATCAGGGACTACTTCTAGTGGAAGGCTGCTATTCTACCATGCCTCCATGCAAATGGACATGCAAAAGCCCAGCGATGGGGACAGTGGGGCTGGTCCTAGTTCAGAGGAGTGCACCTCAGATGCTGGTTCTGCTCCCCAGGGAGATGAGTCTCGCACAGTGCTGCCAGGGGATGATGTGGGGAATGCCCATATCTACCTATCTAACAGCTTGCTGATGGCACCAGCATAGGAGAGGAAGCTGAAGCAATAAGTCAAGCAAATGTATCTTTCAGTACATGCTTGTTCTTGTCACTGTGACTTTCTTGTGAGCATCGCAACACTTGCTGTTTTATTCTCAGGTTCTCTGTGGTTCAAGGATAATCCTTGCATAAGAAGGAAAAAAACCCGACAGCCAAAAAATATTCAAATTGACAGAGATTTTAAGGATATCTCCATGATTCAGGATCTGCCCTGCCCAGTTTCCAGAAGCCAGAGAATATTTATCCCAGGGTAGCCTAATAGTGAAATCTCAGGATGCAAATAAAACAAGCCCATGTTATCACTTTGAACCTTTATTTAGTCAATTTTGAGCCAGTCTTTTGATGTTGAGGAATCTGACCCTTAGTTTAGGATGCTGGCCAGACTACTGAAGGTGGAGGAGTTGGCAGTTGGCCTGTTTGCTCAGTTGGCAGCAGAGTGACCTGTCACACTGGGTCACCAGGAAGAGCAAAACACGGCCAGGCCGCCTCATGTAGCTCAAGAAAACGCAGTTTGTCTGGAGAGCACTGGTGGGATTTTAAGAGACAAAGAAAAAAGACAGCAGGGAGAAGATGCTTCTGTTGAAGACACCTACATAAAATCTCTGCTTTAATAGTGCTAATTGGTGTTTGACTTTAGTCAGACCCAAAAAGATAGAGATAAATGAACAAGCTGTAGAAAGAATGAACCTCGCTGGAGCTGCCTGGTAGGGAGAGACAGGGAAAGCACGGAGGTTAAAAGTCTAATGACAAGCATCCTTAATGATTGCTCTTCCTGTATTCCCTCTGGGTAACATTTCCTGACTCTAAATTGTCTTAAAACTGCTCTAACACGGCTGAAACATTTCTAAATATAATTCAGCTCAACTAACATTAAAGAATATAATGGAGTTTCAGGAAAGAAAATCAAGAGCAGTGAGTTTTTTTAACCATTACATGTCATTCAGAGCAGGCCAAGTGGTGCATGAATTTGGGTAAACGAGGAAGACAAAATTGGCGTGTGAGCTGGAGTGGAAGTTCACCGGTCTGCAGCAGCACATGGGTTCCCTGCAGACTCTCTCCCCTCCACAGCGAGTGTAAACCTGTGACAATAGAAACTCCACCTACACTCCCGTGGGAAAAAATCACAGCAGGTTTCTGAAACAAAATTAAGAGTTGACACAGACAGCGATTTCTCTGTCCTGGGCAAATAGACCTCTCCTTTGGTAGTCACAGGTGTATGCTGGAGGCTTGCATTGCCTCTTCTGCAGCAGCCTGAACTCACTGGCTTCTCCAAAGAGACGCGGAGCTTGGCTGCAGAAAATGGCTTAAAAGCACAATTAGCTTTCTGTAACAATAGCCTCTTTATTCTTCATTATGAAAAGGCCTGAAAGGGAATTTGTTTTCCAAGATAGACGTGAAATGAAGCTCTATCAGAACAAGTAACCTTGCAAACCAGACACAATAGCCGGTATCTACCCATCGCTTCCTCCCTTGCCCTCCCAAGGCAGTGCATGGCAGCTCGTGAAAAGCGTGGTTTTGTCTGCTCCCCTGCTTATAAATTACACTCATTAATAATATTTTCATTTCATGTGAAAGCAATGAAATAATAAATGTGCCTCCCCAGTTCCTGCTTTGCTCTGGGCCAAGCTCCCTGCCTCTCTCGGGCAGGAAGGTCAGCAGGGAGGGCTGGACTCATGCCCGTTGTTTAGAGGCTCTTTTAGCTGCCACGTTCAGATAATGCCACTCTCCCCCTTCACTGACCTTCCTTGCTCCAGCCCCAAAGCTGATCTACAACCTGTTAAAGGGACTCTCCCAAACAGCACAGATTCAGGCTCCAGGTACAAAACCCACATGATGAACCTATATGTGCATTTACATCACCTAGCATTTGACCAGTTAATGAAGCTAACGGCTAGGGTCATTCTTTGGCTCATTTTCCATGGAGCAGATATGAATGAAGACACCTAAGACAACTTCTCCTGTCCTTGAGGGATTCCAGACCCAGACTTGCCTCTGAGCATTGCTGCTCGAGTCTGTCTGTACTTTCCTATCAAAAAATGTGAGAATGACGCAGTTGGTTTTAGTACCAGGCAAATACTTTTCTTCTTTCAGTCACCTTTGGAAAGTCTGGAAATATGAACAAAACTGGAATGAGCGGGATACGCACACAAGGTCCTGGAGAATAAGAACTGGAAGTGCCATATGGGTTTTAGAGCCATTAAATAAAA
The DNA here is from genome assembly GCF_964106895.1 of Numenius arquata. Lineage (NCBI taxonomy): Eukaryota > Metazoa > Chordata > Aves > Charadriiformes > Scolopacidae > Numenius > Numenius arquata. Next base: position 129,070,249 of record NC_133577.1, read on the forward strand.
TACACTGTGAAGGCGTGAAAAAAGAAGAACAAATAGAAACTAATCAATTCCCAAATAGTGTCAATCAGGAAAAACTGATCTGTTCTGATAGCAGAAATGTAGAGGAACCTTAGGCATAAAACCTAGTGGAGCAGTCTCTAGGCACCAAAGCTGAGTGCTAGGTGCTATTTGAAGAGTAACCAAAGTCCATGAGTGAATTAGGGAAAGGGTGCTCTTAGCAAATAAGCTAGGAAAAGCCTGGGGAAAGGATTTGTTTTCCCAAGCTTTGTCAGAAAGTCAATAGTAGATCTGAGATGTGAACAGTGCTTCCTGCTGGCAGCAGTGTGCAAGACTCATCTCCTGGGGGAGCAGGAAGAAGTGGTGGCCAGTTACTCAACTCTTTGGACCTTCCAAGTAACAGGTTTGGTGAAATTCAAAGGGAAGGACATGGATCCTTTTTCCTGGTAAAGATGCTGTATTGCTACATCCCAAATCAGTCTGTGGAAAGGTTTTCGGGGAGCCTGTTGATTTTACAAGGCAAGAGAGGGTCACATCTTTAGACTGCAGTACAGTAGGACCTGACACCTGCTGACTCCCTGTTGTCCCAAGGCCTTTTAGAGATCTGACCTGAGTCTGGAGGTCAGGAAAAGGTAACGGTTGCTCAGATTCGGGGCTACTGTGGAGCAAGTGTGCTCACTGCTCCATAGATAGTGGTGGTGTACTGAGAGGTGCAGATGGATATTTAAGCCCATCTGGGGGCACAACTGGAGCTCTGTAGCTGAGGAAAGCCCAAGGCTGGTGTAGCAAGGCTGGGGGCAGACAGATGGGGAGAGGTGGAAGGAGAACAGGACAGAACTTACGTACACCAAAGCTATTCCTATACTGGACAAATAAACAGAGCCAGAGCACTGGTCCAAGTGCTGTTCATGATCATCCACAGGGTTTGTTTGCTTGCTGGCACTCTTTTTGACCGAGGTCAACTCAGCACTGCCACAGTGAAGGTCCAAGCATGGTTCAAGTGATAAAACAGGCCAAGGGCATCCTAAGAGCCAGGGTGGGCAAGGCTGCCTGGTTCTGGTGTGGGGAAGAAAGCTTAGTTGTTTGGAAGAGAGCTGTGCCCCCTGGGCCGGGAGATGGTCTTTGGCCTGCTTTATTAGTAGCGCAGATATAGTCTGATAGTGTCTGTGCACTAGCCCTGGGAAGTCAGGGCATACAGTAATCAAGTCACACTGCCTGCGTGACTGCTCAGCTCAAATGACTTCTGGCATTACAGGGAGTGTATTCCTGTACCTAGGAGGAGTTATTAAATCCGTGCAAAGCCCATGAGTGCTCAGATTCGTCTTTTACAGGCACAGAAATAAATCCCCTTTCCCTTCTGCAGGTAGTTACTTGCCTGCTCAGACTCCTTGAACATGCATGTGCATATGCGATTGGCATGTAGCAAAGGCTGTCATTTTTTTTCTGTGACTCTGCATGTAAAATCAGCAAGAAAGCACTGGCTGTGCCTGTCCCCAGGCTGGTTTCCTACTTCTCCAGAGGTAACTGCTCTCTCAAGGCGCAGGAACTGCCTCAGGCAAGAGGTGATGAATGCAAGAGGGTAGGACTGAGCTGTTTTACCAATAGGTAAAAACATCTGCAGGAACTCATATGGGAGGGGGGATCTCAGAAGATGGAGGGGAGGAGAGGCAGAGCAGAGAAAGACAGGGATGAAGCAGGGGGAACAGCAAGACTCATTCAGCAGAGGCTGTGGCAGGATTCAGGCAGGATTCTCACATACAGCTGTATCAAGGACCCCGGCTAGTGGACATTTGCAGTTTCTTCTCTGAATCTTCCTTAGACCTACGCCAGACTAAATGGAAATAAATAGAGGTGTGTCAATTTACCCTAACTATGTCAAGATGTTGCCATATACAAAAAAATTATGACTCCCACTCCCCATGTGAAGATCATGGTGGATCCTAACAGTCTGTAGTGACTACTGCAAACCAAGAGCCTTCTCTACACACAGCCCTGCAGGACCTCCATCCCTGCAGTGCATGGGGAAGCTGTCTTTGTTTTTAGGCTGGAGACTACTTATCTGAAGCAAGAAGGTTCCACCAACATCTTTGCAATCTGCATCAAGGCTAGGAAAATTGCTGTCATATTCAAGCTGTCTTGGAGATAAACTGAGTGGACTTATTATAAAAATCCTGGGTGAAATAATTATTGCAGAAAGTGTCTGTCCTTTCTGAAGAACAAGCATACATGTTGTGGCAGCTCTTCTCTCCAGGACCTCAAGGCTGCCACAGGTCTTCCCAGTGCTCCAGAAAGAGCTTTATCCTGGTCAGGTGGAAGGTGTTTAGTTGGCAGCTTGTGACCGTCCCACCATCTGCATTTCCTTTTGCTGCTCCAGAGTGGGTTGAAGCGCTTGCTGGGCTGATCTTCCCCTGCTTCATCCTTTCTGTTTGCTGGATCCAAAGTGGGTGCTCACCCAGCTTCAGAACCAATACCTCCACGCTCTTTTCTCTGCTGTCCAACTATCTCCCAAGTGCCACCCCATTGGAAATGACCACAAAAGCTTTTGTTACTGTCAGATAAAAAGCGTGAGCCAGAAAGGATCCACCTGGCAACAGGGTGAAGAGGGACGAGCCTGAAGTTTGCAAGCAAAAGCATTCAAGACAAACAAAAATTGTCCCAGCTGCTCCCACCACCACTCTGGAGAGTGTGATGGTGATGTTTCACGTAAGGTCACCCAGCCCGCCATTTAACAAGCACAATGAACTCGCTGGGCTTCCTCCTGCTATAACAACATATGGTGGTGGGAGGGTGATTGACTGGTACAATGTGATTTTCAATAAAATGTCTTCAAGCCAGAAAAGTTCCAGGTGACTAGAAGTAAGCAATCATTGTGCCAATCTTTCAGCAAAAAAGGGTCACGCATTGAGTACAGCAACTTGAGGGAATAAGGCAGCTTTTTATAGCGAGTAATATCTCTTCTGACAGTGCTAGTGAACTGCTTCAAACCACACTTGGCTGGGAATGTGCTAAGATGAATAGCTTTGTCTTTCAGTAAGTATTACCGGGAGCACTAGAAAGAATGAGAAATGGTCTGTAAAGTAAGCAATAGCTGAAAATCCTCTTCTCTCCTAACCTTATTGTAAAGAAACCCTTGCAGTGTAAGGAGGAAAAAAAAAAATGTGTAAGGAAGTGCCCCTGGAGAGGAAGAAAAATGCCCCCTGAAGGGAAACCTGGAAGTTTTTATGAAGGAGTGTTAAGGATTAGGTGTGGTGAGCTGGAATATCGCAGTCCACTCTGGCACTAGTCTCATCATTCACTCCTGTTTACCTTAGTGTTACAGTGGTGGATTGAGACCTTGTCTGGGTCTGCATGCATGGTGTGATAGGTATTCTTTGTCCCCGTGGGAAGAGAGAGATGGAGAGTACTGCCTAAATAAAAAAGGTACGCACAGGGGGACTTTTTCCTCCTTTTTCCAGACTGTCCGAGGTTACACTGAGAAATTGGGGCCACGCATGGAAGTGGACACAGATCTCCTGCACCTTTACAGTCTGATCTGTTGCTGGTTGATGCATCTTACGAGGGCTCAGGATTGGGAGATGGGGAGGCTTTTCTGGTGGGGGCTTGGTCCTTCATAGCCTGGAGATCAGGACTAACGGACTCTTTTCAGGCTTTTGAGGGAGTTGTGGACTTTTCACAGTTCTGGGGGAGTGGAGGGAAAGGTATGTGGAAATGTTGGTTTAAGTTGTGATGGTTTATTTCTGAGAAGGTTGCACTGTGGTTCATGTCCTCCCAGATGTGATCTTGTAAGGACTGGAAAGCATAAGAGGACCTATCTTTACCCTCCCCAAAACTGAGCTCCTGGTCCTGAGCACCTCTCATGAAATTAGGGCTGAGAGCTGAGCTGCTCCATGACAGCCAGTCCCCTTGGTATGTGCCAAACCTGACCCTTGCTCTAACTCAGCCCTAACGCATGCAGAATAATTAACACCCCTGTGAGTCTCCCCCTGTAACCAGTTCTCTTTGGACAGCCATCAACCAGTACTCTTCCATAAAGCCTTCCTTTTGCATACAGGTCTGTCAAAAGACCTCTTCTTTGCATTAAAGTGTTTGTAGCCCCAGTATTTTTTGAGAGCTCTTCAAGAGAAAGCCCTCTTAGCACACCTAGACATGCATTACTAATGCACAGTGTTTACTAATTATTATCTTAATGTAAACTGGCTGACTCACCGTGCCATGGCTCAGTCTGCTAATAGGGAAAAAAATCTTTAGTGCTGCTATTTTTCTAGATTGAGTAATAGGAAAAAAAAAAAAAAGTGAGAGAGAGGAATTAGAGACACCCCCAGAAAACAGTCGTGTGCCTTGTACTGTGGCTGTCAGAGCATATGGTCTTTTATGGGACTCCAGGCTCCATCAACTCAGAAAGAAAATCTTTCCACTCTGTCTAGTCGGAGAGCATGTCTGCTCATCTCTGACCCTGTCAACAGAGCATCTGGCAGGAGTTATGAACTCTCTATCTTCTTGTGTTAAACCTGAGGTTATTGGTTGTTTTGGTATTGTTATTATTTGTTTTTCCCTAGGGGGAAGAAAGGAGAAAGGATATATCTACAAGAAGCGATAACCAGATGTTTAGTATTTCCATTTCAGCTCAGGCTTTTCTCAGACAGATCTTCCCCACTGATTTAATCAGAGAAATAGTCCCTTCCACCCTCATCTCCAAACCCAGCTCCATGTAGTTGTGGGTCTGCTTGCTTCCTTTTGGAAGTTGGATGGAGCTTTAAACAACCTGGTGTAGTGGGAGGCGTCCCTGCCCAGGGCAGGGGCATTGGAACTTGATGATCTTTAAGGTCCCTTCCAATCCAAACCATTCTATGATTCTATGATTCTTTTCTGCAGGTGGGTCCCAGATGTGCCCTAGCTCTGCATGCAGAGGCAGAAGATCTGTTCTGGAGTGATGGAGGAAAAATGATATTATTACTTGATTGACCTAGATGTTGAGATCCTGTCACATACATGCGGCAAGGGGCACCTTTGTGGGTCTGAGTTAGGAGCTGAAGGACTCAGGGGAGCTGGAATCCCTCATGGCTTCTTTTTTACCAAATCCCACCCAGGGATGGAGCAGTAACCTCTAAAAAGGTGAGTGAAACCCCATTTAGAATCATCAAATTGCCTAGGTTGGAAGGGGCCATTCAGATCATCCACTCCAACCATCAACCTAACACCGACAAAACTCATCACTAAGCCATATATCTAGGCCCTACATCTACCCGTCTTTTAAATACTGGCAGGGATGACAATTCCACCACTTCTCTGGGCCGCCTGTTCTAATGATTAATAACGGTTTCAGAGTAAAAATTTTTCCTAATATCCAATCTGAACCTCCCCTGGTGCAACTTGAGGCCATTTCCTCTTGTCCTAACGCTTGTTACTTGAGAGAAGAGACTGACCCCCACCACTATAACCTCCTTTCAGGGAGTTGTGGAGAGTGATACGGTCTCTATTGATAAGCCATTTGGGGCAGCCAAGAAGTGGGGGAAGAGTGTGAATGATCACCAATTGTTGCTCCTTACCTGGGATACCCATACAGTTCAACATAAACCAGTAGGTCAAACCTGATCAAGCAGACCATTTTCCCCAATGCCTTTTGGTCAGGACAGTGAGCGTAGGACATGCTCTTCCTCTCCCAGCCCAGTGCTTGGATGATGATGATAAAAGTGGCTGTCTGAAATCCAGAAATTGGGGCACGTTGCAGTTGTCAGGGGGATGTGCAGAGCTGCAGCCATGGTTACTGGCACTGAAAGGCTCAGCCAGCATTCACGTCTGTGCACTTCCTTCTAGAAGACACCTCTCACAGACATATGGCCAAACGTCTTCAAGTCACTTAATGATTTTTGGCCAGGGTTTATCTCAGATCAAGGCCTTCAGCAAAGGTTAAACCGTCCCCTTTTTATCCTTGATTATCTGAATTACATGCCACCGAAATTTCCTCCAAGCTCCTGGTATTGTAAATGATTCCATGTTAACAAAGTCTGGGTGGACATTTGAAGAGTTAATGGTATATTTTTCTTTGGCATAATTGATGTTTACTCCTTTTTTAGTTTGAGATACAAAAACGCCTAGAAGGCATAGGGGACTTTAAGATCTCCTTTATACCCTTAATTCCTGAAGATCATTACAATCAAGGAGACTTTAAATCCCCAGATAAGTCTCAGCAGAGGGATGATGAATAGATAAGAAGCAGCAGCAGTGCAGTGCAATAATATTCATCCAGAGATCTACCATGGTACTTACACTGAAGAGAAGAGCTTGCAAAACAAAAGTGAGGTGGGAGGAGGGGTGGGCATTTGGCTAACACAAAAGTGTGAGCAGTACTGTGCGGATGAATCACACTTTTCTCATCAAAAACAAGTAGTCCCATGATACCGCCAGAGCTAAAGGAGTTTGATTTCCAGCAGAACCACATGCCTACATTTGGGGTGAACCAAACACTTTTTATCAGTCCCTCCTCTCCCTGATTGCTCCTTCTCCTTGAAACTTGTCTTTAAGGTGCTTTGGGTCCCGGTGATATTTGGTTAACATCAACCAGTGTGTTTCATACCTCTTTAAAAGGACGATGCAGAGAAAACTGCACTCTTCTTTCTGAAGAAATTAGAGAACCAAGGCTGCCTCTTTCTCACCCCCCTACCTATTTTCCCCCTGTAACACTGACACCCTAGGCTCAAAACACGCTTTTTTTTTTTTTTGCACAAATACAACACAGTCTGCTTTTAAGACTACTGATATGGGGCTGTGTCCTTAACATGCTTCCTGAGGCATATGTTGCTCATCAGCGTCAGAGAGAATGCAGTGGGCGAGAAGGCCCTTGGGTTTGACACCATATGCCAGCTCTTGTGCTCTTCTACAATATTCTCCCACTGTCCTGTACCCAGGAACATTGATACCCTCCCAGGAAGGATGAAAACAAGCAACACCCTTAAACCCAGGTATCTCACATTAAGGCATTAGGTATTTCCTTGTTTCCTCTGGATCTGTAGTATTGTCCTGTGTGGGAGATTAGGGCCAGGTCTGGAGGCCTGTCTGCTGTCTATGTGGTCTCATTTTCAGAGATGTTACAGAATGGAGAAAAAAAATAGAATCATAGAATCATAGAATGGTTAGAGTTGGAAGGGACCTTAAAGATCATCGAGTTCCAACCCCCCTGCCATGGGCAGGGACACCTCCCACTAGAGCAGGTTGCTCAAAATAAATAAATTCTATATTCAACCTCCTGGATCCCTCAAGTCCCGGAGAAGTGTGTTTGCAGCAGTAGATGGGTCTCTTGGTTGGATCTTTCTTGGTTTTGTGAGGCTTGTCTTTAGGAAAAGAGGCTGAGTCTCCTGGGAATCTTACAGCACCAGCTAAAGTAACATGTCAGCATATTTGTCTGATATAATCTGGGATTTCAGGCTCAAGAAAGCTGGTGCTGACCTATTGTTTTGTCTAATAAAATACCAAAGTCAGAAGGCAGCTAATTGTAAAACAAATCAGTAAGGAAACCCAACTGGAGAGTTTGGTTAATTGTGATTCCTTGTTTTTTTTCCTGTCTTAGAATGTGATATCTGGTTCTCCCAGGGGCAGAGAAAGACTTGCCTCAGCAAAATTAGTATGATACTGTATATATAAAGTCCAAATCAACTCTGTATGTGTGTGCCTGTCTGTCTGTCTATCTATCTCATTAACACCTTTCTTTTCCACTGTTTTTGGTGAAGAAAAAATGACCTTTCAAATCAAACACTTTTGAGGCCTACTACAGAAAGCTTTCATATTTCAAAATTATTTCAGCTTCATAATAAAGACTTTTTTCCTTCCTCAATCTCCTGCTTCCTGCTTAGAACAAAAAGTAATGTTGTCTTGACATTCCACATCCTTTTAAAAAATTTTATTGCATTAAGCTTTTCTTTTCCATGTTTTTCCCCAAACAGTTTCCCATGTTGGAAATAGCTAAATAAACAAACGTACAAACAAGAAAGTGAAATTGAAAGTCTGCTAATTGGGAACTTTCCCAAAGATGGAGATGTTTAAAAATTTTAGAAGGTGTTGCAAAAGATAAAATGAAAGAGAAAACATAAAGAAAAGTTAAAGCAAACAAACAAGATGCTTAAAGTGTTTGAAGTATTTTTAAAAATAAAATGTTTGCCCCTATCAACTCTGAAAACAATGGAAACATGCCTGAACTTTTCTTCTGGTAGTTACAGTCTTATCTTCAATGTGGGGCACTGAATAAATATTCTGGGACCTCCTGCCAGTATCTGCTCCATAATGGGAAACATGATACTGAAGCAAGTTGTCTGAATTCACCCAAACCTTCTGGATATACATCTGGAGGGACTGTGATAGTTAACCATGCAATGGCTGTTCTTTCTCTTGCCTTTTTACAAGCTTTGAGATAACAAAAGGAAAAGAATATTGAAGCTGAGAAGGGAAAGCTTGTGATCCAGGTACTGCAAAGACTGACTGTGAGTGCAGAAGCTGCTTACATTCACCTGGGTAAGACCTTTATCTGTGTATTTCCCAATCTTCCTGTGAAAGTGTGGTAAGCAATCTCTAAGAAAAGCTAAGAAAGCAAAGTAAAAAAATAAAGAGGAGACTGCTGGCATTGATGGACATGTGTACTGCTACTGCACTGTAATTTATAATTTACAGAATTTTGTGAAATTGACGTGATTCTAGAAATGTTGTTATAAGCTAGAAGGAGAGAAAATGGTTGAATACAAAATGAATTATTTGTAGGAGACAGAAAATGAGTGTGTCAGTTGTTTGAAGAGTGTATTAGAAGCATGAAATACAGATCACCAGTCCTCCATAGCTGTGAACAAGTTGTCCCTTCAGTGTACATCAGCCTGTTTGAAAAAACGCTTGAAAACTTTTCTTTCCAAAAGGCAACAAAAGTTGCAGATCTTTTACTTGCACATTCAATCTCAAGATGCAAACCTTTGCCTCCTTCAGTGATGAAGTCATTTGTGCCAAGGAGCAAGTCAGGGTCAGGGGTAGGGAGTGTACAGCATGTTCAGCAGCAGTTGATCACTACAAGTCTGCAGTTGGGCTGGTGTGCAGGTGTGTATGGAACGTCCAGGACGTAACATTCAACCTTTCATCTTCCTATTTTCTGAATAAAAGAGCAGCTGAGTCCCCCTAGCTTTAGACCTCCACCCTTCAAACAGTATGGGAAGAAGGCGTAGGTTTGCGAACAGGGGACATTAGCATCATCAATCACATTTTCAGGTAAGTGAGTTGTTTTAATGCTACCTGGGCAATTGCATAAAATTTAGCCATCTAAATTTGTAGGATCGTTGACTTTTTACACTGAGCTAAAAGATGCCATTCTTGGTGAGTGATGAACTGGAAACCAAACACGGGTGGATGAGCTTCACAAGTCTTGTCTGAGAGCACTATGCTTAATGCTTCTACTGGAGGCAGGAGTCATCTTCACAGCGGCTGACCTTAAAAGTGGATGTCTTGCTGAGGATCTTGCAACTTCAGCTAATCACTGGCAATAACATAAATGTCATGGTATGGACTGATACTTTTCAACAGTGACGATAGGAAGTACCTGCAGGTGAAATGAGGATGCTGCATGTTCTGTCTGGTTGCTTATGTCCCAGCCACTTATCACAGGGTCTAGTTTCTGAAGGGCTCTTACATGAGGATTCATTCCTCTATACTCAAATGCATATTTAGGTCAGTCTTCTGCTAATAAACTGGAAAGATTTTTTGTTTCCTAGCTGTTAATTTCTTTAATGGAAAAGGTAACATCAGCAAACAGCACTGAAGAGGTGAAATAAATCCCTTCAGGATGCTTGGGAGGGATTTGGTCACTGGATTTGATGGAGCCAAATTATTTCATCCAAGAATTTAAGGGAATAGAAGAAGCTTCACAGACAATGCACCCTTTCTCCTGATATGACTCCTGATTCAGAAAGGAGAGAGAAACTTTAACCATTTCAGGCCATGGGCTGTGGACCTTTCTGCTATGCCAGTTAAAGAGCTGCCTCTGCTGGTGCCTTTTATTCCTACGAATTCCTACCCATCCTACTTTCATTTTCTACAGGATCTCTGAAACTAAAGATATCTTCCAGTCATTACCAGGAAGAGATGCTCTCAAGCTACAAACTTTAAAGCAAGAGAGAAGGATTCCATAACCCAAACCCACAAGCCATTGATTTCTGCAAGAGTTATCACAGAAGAATCCCAGCACTTAACAAACAGATCAGGAACTAATGAGGAAAAAAAAAAAATCAATCATATTGCAAGTCAAAACATGTTACTTTCGCTTTCCAAAGAACTGAAAATAAGATTAACCTTCCAGCAGAACTTTCTTTGAGTCTAAGGATAACTTTTGACCCACATGTCTATTGATGTCTTCCTTTTTGTTGGCAAAACAGAGGTCATCACTTTAGGGAGCCTGTGCTGTTGAAATGAATATAACAAATTACCATTAAATCAAATGAAGTCTCTCAATGGTTTTGGACAGCAAACTGCTGGGTCTTGATCTTAAACCCCAATAATGTTTCCAAAATGAGTTTTCACCATGGAGCTCTGTCAGTGGGGCTGCAGTTATAGAGAGCAGGGAAATGACTTAATCACGAAGAAGAGATTCAAAGAGTCACCAGGAGCAGGGCAGCGTGGGGATATTTGTCTCCTGGGCTGGTACAGCCGGTCTCACAGTGAGCACCTATTAGCGATACAGCAAGATGTTGCATGGTAATTACTTTGAGCCCTGCTGCAACACCATAAAGCAAAGCTAAGTATTCATGCATGGCAGCACTTCTTTGTCAGTAGGCTTGCACATCAGATAAGAAATTAAAGGTTTCTCTTTCTACTTTGCACAAAGGGAGGTGAAATGGCGTCCTTTTGTGTACGGTGGTCCAAACGGAAAATTATTTCACATCCTGCTGTGAAATCATGGGAGATATCTCAGATGTTGCTTGTGTGAGATGTTCTGACAAGTTCCCATGTGTCATGCAAGTGTGTACAAACCTACTGGACCTACTGCGTGTGAGAAAAGTCCTGGCTGAGACTGTGGCAACTGCTCTTCAGACACATAGCAAAAGAGGAGTACACCTGTAAGACTGAGTTTAATTGGTCAGGCAAAAAAAGTTTATGGATGAGGAGGAAGGGAATATTACTTTCTTCTTTTTACTGATGGAGAGCTGAGATCCAGCTCTCTAAGCCCTTGGTGAAACCTGAGGCTGGATTCTCAAAGCAGCTCAATCCCCACCATGCACTGAGCCTAGCCTTCCCAGCTGCAAATACGGAATTATTTGTAAAATTTTCCTTGAGGTGATTTGTCCAAGGGCAATGATATTTGTACCACATGAAATCTTATGAATCCTTTTCCTTATGTGGCTCTGTCTGTAAACCAAAGGAGGATGTCACAATCTATCCCACTGTCATCAGCAAGTAGTGTCAGAACTGCACACAGGGATCTGGGTTGTTAATTTAGCACCATTAGATCCATCAGCCTGTTGCAAAGCTATAAATTACAAGCCTCCCTTATCATCTGGGCATTTTCCAGGTACACCTATCAGGCCAGATCCAGGCTGGAAATGGCACGTTCTGTAACTAACGGCTCGGTGAGGCATTGAATCCACCCAGAGAACAAGAGCTGCTCTTTCTACACCCTGCACTAAACATAACCCTGAAGAATAACACAGCATTAAAACTCCATTTCCCACACAGAACAAGGGCCAGCTTTTGCCCTTCAATTGAGAAAAGGCTTATGCTAGAATGGAGTTACAGGAGATGTAGGAGACTGGCATGAAGATCACCTGATGGAGCTGAACCTCTACCTACAGTGGGCATCTGAGGCTGACCCTTGTTGACCTGCAGTGCTATGATGCTCTAGCTGATAGCTGCCTACCTTTTTTTCCATTTATTGCATTATTCTAGCACAGGTTCAACTCCTGCATCTGATAAGGTCTAAGACTCATGGTATAGCTCTGAGGACATACGTAAGAGGTTATAAAATTTTGCATTTCCTGATAAACTTTGAAAAACCTGTCAACCCCTGTCCTGTGCTCTTGTTTCAGTTTCCCACTCCACAACAGATACAGGATGAAACAAGAGGAAACGGCAGCCCCTGGCGTAGTTGAGAAACCTTTAACCAAGAGGGAAAGGTTAATGGAGTAGAGTTAACGCAGTTGAGTTTATTATTAATAGAAAAGAAGAGAGTTTGAGATGACTTGGCTGAAATCTTCAGCCTTAGATAGGAAAAGGGTGAGAGTCAGTTGTTTCCACTCTGATGTCATGGTGAATAAACTTGGGACATCATTTAAAACAGAGATTATTCAGGAGATGTGCCACATCAGGCAAAGGGAAAAAGATATAAGCAGTGAGCTACTAGTCAACTTGAGCTTGCACATACTAAGGATAACAGTTCTCCAGATCTTCCAGTCTGTTTTCCAGCAAAATCCACAAACACTGATCTTGATTGTCCACATTAATATATTGTTGAGGAAAGGCAGCTCTGTGAGTTATGCCAGAGGACACCTGTATGCAGGTAGGTGAGTACCTGCTACTCAAGATGGAACAAGGTACTATATCTTAACAATTTTGGGGAAACATTATGGTTTTGCCTTTTCCTGTGGCTTAGCTTTTTCCCTTGGTAAATAGGGGGAACATGGTATGCCTCAACACACATACAGCATCAGTTGTTGGCTTGTGAATATTTACAGAGAGCTTGAATGGGAGGGGCTGAATAAGCACAAAACATTTTCGCAACCCAGCTAATGAATTTGTAACTTCTGGCATCTTTTTTAATGTAACCCCCATTCAATCAATTTGCAATTAACTCTAGCCCTGACACTTACGGCTGCTTGAGCAAGCAATACATCTGTGTGCTAGAAACCAGTCTGCTTGATAGGATCTGTGTGAAAAATTGCTACTTGTTGAAAGATAATATGGGAGAATGTCTGCATCTCTTAATGAGTTGGAATGGGGTTTATTGTGCTGAAGGAAAATTGTGTTCTGTCTCAGGGACCTCATTACCTGATTGTATATCCTCACGGTGCCTCTTGCAGAGGGGAAGCCTCCTAATGAAGTGCGTTAGGGGTTTCTTCAGCCCTTAATGTGAGCACGGTGGGTCTGAAGTAGGGCTTGGTGGCACCACTGTGCTTTAAGACACACTACTCACTAGGTAATCTCAAGAGATGACACAAAGCTTTGGAAGTTAAATTAGGTCTTAATTAAGAGAACTTAAAGAAATGTAAGGGCTCTTAACTGCTCTTACCACTCAAGCCATGATTAAGATCCTGCATCTAGGACTCAATAACCCTGTGCAATGATGTGAGTTGGTGTTGACTGGCTTGGAAGCAGCTTTATAGAAAAGGAACTGGATTTTTTTGGCAGACAGCAGGTTGCACATGAGTCAGTAGTGCATTCTTGTGGCAAATTGGGTAGTATTAACCAGTAGCTAATACTGGCTACTGCCAGTATTACGGCTAATGGCTAGTATTAGCCATTAGCTCCTCTGTCCAGCATTTTTGAGACCACTTCTGGAGTATTGTATTCAGTTCTGGGCTTCCCAGAGCAAGAAAGACATGAGTATACTGGAGTGGGTCCTGTGAAGGATCTTCAAGATCCTGGACCGCATGACATAGGAGGAAAGGCTGAGTGCTGGGTCTGCTCAGCCTGATGAAGAGAAGGCTTGGGGGCATCTTATTGCCATCTGCAAATACCTAGTGGAAGCCTGTAGAGAAGGTGGAGCCTGTCCTCGCAGAGGTGCACGGTGGAGGGATTAGAGGCAATGCTCACATGTTGGAACATGGGGAATTCTTACTAGATATAACAGCAAAACAAAATTACCATGCGACTGTTTAAATACTGAAAAGGGCTGCCTAGAGAGGTTGTGGGCTCTCCATCCTTGCTGATATTCAAAACTTGGGTAGATAAGCTCTGAGCAACCTGATCTATTTGGCCATGCTTGAGCATGGGCTCTTTTCCAACCTGTTATTATAGACTATTATTCTATAAAACAGACTGTCCTCTCATAAAGACAGACTTTTCCTTTTATCAGCTGATGGAGTTCTCTGGTGAGGTTATCCTAACCCGTATCAGTGAAATTGAATGGGCTTACTTTATATGGTCTAACCAGTACATCTTTACTAATGAAGCATATTTTTGAATGCAACAAGTCAAGAAACGAGAAAATGAATTCTTTCTTGAGACGTGGTGACCTCCAGCAGAGTGTGAATAAAAAAAAAAATCTGGGGGAAGCGATCTCTGGATCTAGAAGATGACTGTTCTCAACAGACTCAGATATTTAATTTTTTCTCACTCTCTTAAAGCAGGCCAGCTATTGCCTGGGGCTCTTTTTGAGTCAAAGCATACAAATTGCTTTGCGGGCAACCATACCATATAATTTCTGCCATAGAAAACACACAGAATGGTAATAAAGGCAGCAACTGAAGACAGGGAGATTTTGAGTACGTGGGTCCTAGGCTTTAAGCAAGGTCTCAAAGCTTGCAACAGCCTGCCATTGCAGGAGAAGCAGACAGACATTTAGTTATCATATTTAAAACTGTGTTGCTCCATGAATGACATGAGCATAAGACGGGCTGTAGAGGGTCAGACAAAGCTTTCTGCCTCCAAAAGTGGCTAACAGCAGATGCCTGGGGAATAGTGTAAGCACGTGGCAGCGTACAGTGATGCTTCTCCAATATGTTCTCCCGGCCTCCAGCAGGAGAATAAGGGCTTGAGCAATAGGTGTTACATTTGTGTTTAGAACCCCTTGGTTGACTTTTCCTCTGTGAGTTGTATTTTGCAGTTCCTAGGAGTACCTCAGTTTACCTACACGCTATGTAGGTGCCTTCTGCTTCTGGTCAACCTGACAATGTCACTGGAAACCGCCTGGTTTTGGTATTATGAGAGCTCATGAACCAATGCCTTCTCTTCATCGTCATGCTGGTCCAGCAATACTCAGGATTGACTGGAGTTTGATCCCAGCACCAGTACTAAGCTGGAGATATATAACCTAAAGCTAGATATAAACAGCCAAAGCATTCTGGGACCAATAGATTAATGCAGGACACTCAAAATTTTATCCTTTGAGGTCAGTCAAAGATAACAGCTGTGCTCCTGTATTAGCTCCTTCTCAAGTAGCAATGTGTTGTCTATAGTGGAATGGTTGTTCCAGGCTTCTGCTTTTCCAGTACTCAGAAACTGCTCATTTTTGTCCTGTGTTGATTTTTCTGCTCTGTCTACAACACTCCAGGTCCCTCCTTTGGTGGTTCTTACAGACCTCCCAGAGCTTTGCATAATTTCTTCCTCGGCTTATCCATTGCATCACTGACCAGACTGGGTTTGCTCCAGTGTTTGATTTGAAGTGGTTATTTCCTCCCTAACAAATATCAATGCTTCTTTTTCCTTCTTTTTGTTACCTTTGGTTTCTGTGCTCTCCAGTGTTGGTGTCTACCCAGTGCTGGTGTTGCCTCAAGGGACATTTGAAATGGCACTCAGAGGCAACCACATTTGGCTGTTGTGCTGGGCAGAAGGTAGGGATGTATGGGATGCTTTGAGGAGCTATCACAGATGCAGGAACAGAAAGGGCAGAAAGGTTCATGAAGGTTCATCTGAGGTTTGCTTGTGAGCACAGTCAGGAGACCAGGAGGTCGTCTCAACACCATTTCTAGCTGTGAACAGCCTAGGGACTGAGATAAATTTCAAATCACATCGGGAACAAGTGCAAGTGAACTGTCAAGGGGTGCTAAAATTTGGGCTGACATCAGCCCTTCTGTGGCTAAGATCAGCCATGGTTATTCCTCTCAATCTTTTTTTGCCCCTGCTGCTGTTTAAAATGCATGGCAAGGGACTTGCTGGCTCCTGTCCCCAGTGTGAGTGAGTGCATTTGCTGATGGATTCTTGCATGCTGTGCATCCTGTGTTTTCAAAGAGAATGCATAATGATGGGCCACCGTTCAGCTCATTGAGAGTTTGTTACATAGCTGGAGCCGTTACTATGAAATTACCAAATAAAACATACATTTTCATTCCCAGTGGTAATAAAAATTATCGAAGTACCTCTCCTGGGACAATTATAACAAGATAATACAGAACTCCTGACTGATTCCAGTGGCTGTATAAAAAAAAACAGAGAGCATTCAACAAGACATTAGTGTCTGCCTTGGCTCCAATCACTTCCCCGTCTCGTGGGGTAATGAAGTTATCAAATTAGTTTTAAAAAGGTGAAACTTCCATTTTTCAGCCCATCTGACAGGTTCTCCCTCGAATAATGTCATTACAATGAGGCGCACAGGACAGCATGAGCACTTATTGCTTTTGGTCTAGACACTACAGGACATTAAGAAATTTTGCCCTCTTGTGTCTGCAGTGTAATGTTTTTACTCCAAGTGTCCAGGCCAATCAAATGATAAAGAACAGGGTTTTAGGTTTTGAGTTGTTTGCCTTTTTTTTTTTTTTTTTTTTTTTTTTTTTTACTTCTGCACACCCAAAACATAAATACAACCGTATGTTCAAGCCTGCCTTTGCAGAAATGTAGCATAAATGGCCTATTGGGTTATATAGCTCATCTGTTTCCCATTACTGCTCGGCAGCAAATTACATTCTTTCCAAAGAGCGATGCTGGTACGGACAGCCTAACAGCCTTGTTTCCCGGGGATCCGGGATGGAGGTCACGAAACATATTCTGAACTGCTCTAAGGCCCGGTTTTTCAGACTGACATTAACAGAAACCCTGCCCTGGGATGTCTCTGGTGACATTGAAGAGAGCAAAGCACTATGAGAAGATGTTTCAACCCATCTCTGAAAGTGTCCCCCGTGGCCCCGCCTTCATTGAACATTAAAAGTCACAGGACATCAGTGCTGCTAATTCAGGCACTTCAGTCATGTGCCAAGGCAAGGGCTTTGCCCAAGAGCTGATGCCTCCCATGGTTTGAGTTCTAGGGATATTTTTCATTTTGCAAGCATTGCCATCCTTCACTTTGCTGGGAAGTGAACCCCAAGCTTTCAGAAGCAAGAGCATTATCTCCCGCGGTTCCAAATGAAATGGCTCAGTAGTCTTCTTGGAAGCAATAGCAAAACCCTCATCCTCTGTAGGTCAGGCACAGCAGGATGTTAATTAACATATCCATGGAGCTGCAACCGGACCCACTCAGTGGTTTTCGGCTGTCTCAGGAGCAGGGATGGTCCCACTGCCTATCCAGATCTGATCGTGATAACCCAGGTAACACTCTCCTCTCTGAAAAATGGAAATGGAAAAGAACCACCTCTGCATGCGCTCCAATGACCTATCAGTACAGCAGATCTGGACACCCTCCCACCTTGATCGTGATTTCAGCCACAGAGCTGTCTCATTTCCTTTGTAAAAGAGCCCCACAGGCAACGCACGCACACACAGAGCAACTTCTGTCTTTACCTTGACACTACCTGAGCCACAGCCCTTGCCTCTTGCAGAGCAGTTGTATATATTATCATCTCCTTGGCATCTTGGTTGCTGCTCTCTCCGATTATCCTTCTGTTCATCAGAGCAGACAGGCTTTTTTAGGCTCCCCCCCCCCCCCCAATCCCCCCAATGCCTGCACTCCTCCTCTGAAAGTCATTACCCAGAATGCCTGCCTTCCTTGAAGTAGCACTGAACAAGCTGTGCTATGTTTTTCCCCCTCCAGGCTTTTTTTACAGCCGTTCTTGCAGGAAGAAGTAATTTATCCAGAATTAAAACATCTGGTTATCATGCTCCCCGGGTACGTTAGCATTAAAATAAGAGGAAAACATACTGCCTGGCTGTCTCCATCATGTGAGAGGGGGAACATGCCCTGTGGCTCCATGCAGTCAGAAGGTGAAAGCTCTCCCCAACAGCTGGCTGCGCGGGCTGTGCAGAGTGACCAGGTTTTTGAAGTTGACACACGCAGCTTGCTGGGGCTAAAGGTGGAAGGGGAAAGTACTAATTTTATTTTACACCTTGCTTCTCTTCAATTCAGCATTATACAGTAATAACACAGGGGCTTATGAAGGTCTCCTCCTGGTACACAGAAAGAACAATGTGTTATGAACCCACCAGTGTATCTCTCTGTCTACCCACAGGTTTTATTTCATTAATTCAGCTGCATATCCAGAATATCTGGAGAAAGTGGCCTTGCATAATGCCAAGATGCTGATGGAGGGTGGGTTTTACAGTTAAGTTCCTTTTCCAAGTCTCCCCAGATCCCGGTTCTCCCCTTTTGTCAGAAACCCAGACATGGAACAATTCAGCATCACGTCATTGTCCCTTCCTGAGGATTTTCCAGCTTCAGTCAGGTGGGACAGGAGTAAACACCACTTTCCAGTGACAGCACTTGCTTTTTCACCAATCTTCCTTTCCAAGTGATGAACAACTCTTTCCATACCTTTGCACAACTGTTGTTGCTGTTGCAGAATAGCCTCTTCTGGAGGACATAGCGGAAGAGCCATGACATGGGAGACTGGATAGAGGGATTAAGAAGGGCTCTGGCAAATGTATGACCTTCCATTAGTGATTGAAATACCGTCTAGACAGCTTTCTCTTAGCCTCCTCTCAATGAGATCTCTTGCCATGTAGAGGTTTTCTATGCTGCCTTATCAGCAAGCCAGAAGCTGGGAGCCTTGCTGCAAACCTACTGTGCTATCATCATTGCTAATGGTGCCGTAGCTACAAATATGCTTGGATCACCCAGAAATGACTTTCATTATGGATACAACAGCCATCCCAACCAGGCAGCTATAAGGAAAGCCGGAGATTCAGTGATGACATACACAGGTGATGTTCGGGTGCTATGGTTGAATGTTTGCTACTGACCTCCAAGGCACCCCTAGATGTGATGGCTGATGTACTGGGAATGGTTATGTGGACAGTGGAATTCCTGGGACCTCCATCAGCCATCTCCTAATCTTTCCCTGTGCTCAATCTGTCTTTCCTGATATTTTGTTCCCTCTTGCTCATCTTCTCACAGATAAGCACTCATCTGACCATACTGTGAATGAAGTTCCAAGTTCAGACTTCACTATCACAGCATACTGTGGAGCCAATGTGACTCAGTCTGGACCAGGAAACTGTCCTGTGCAAGACAAGCTCTCTGGTAAATGATGCAGAGAAAGCTGGAACTCAAGCTCTGTAGAAGACGAAGTGTTTAGGTCTCAAAACAGTGCTGTCTTCATTAACAACTTCTTTGCATATGAATTGCTGTCACAAAGCTCTAGCTGCTTCTTCTGCTGGCCCTGTGTGGTCTCTTGGTCAGGGACAAAGCAAGATGATCTAGTACAGAAATAAATATACAAATAATATAGTATAGTATCAAATCGGGGGTGTGCTCCAGAGGCAGAGGTCAACACCTTCACCTACAGTCCAAGAACATGAACACTGGATACGTATTGTACGGACTGGGACTGTGTTGTCACATCTACTGCTGACCTGTGGAGTAACCTTGAGCAAATCACACCTCCCCTCTGCTCCTTCTCTCTCCTCCCAGCATTTGCTTTGACTTATTTAGGCAAGAAACTTTCCATTCCAGTATGTGCACACAGTGTTTATCACGTCGGTGCATCCTCAGGCTACCGGCATACAAATAATAAAGAGCAGTAATAACTGGTTGCCAATCAGCAGAGAATCAAGTTTTTGGTTTCTAAATCAGTTGGAAATTGTTTTTCTCTCGCTTTGAATAATGTGCTGGGAATATGTAAAATGAAGTCTTGATTTTTTCTTTTTTTTTTTTTTTTTTTGGCTAGCAGCAAAAATACCTTTTATCAGCATTCCAAAATATGATTAATGCTAATCTTGACCTTTCAAAAGTTCCATGCCAGGCAGCTGATGATGCTTCTGTGTTGTAAAGAATCAAACAGAAGGTGTTTCTATCCACAATGAAGTGTTCTTTATTAATGAGTGATTTGCTTACCAGGAACTCCAAGAATTCCTTTGCACTCTCTTTTTACAAACCTAGGGGTGTTTAATCATTTGGAGTGGATTGAAGGCATGAATATATTTATGAATTTCTCATCTCTCCCCCCCCGCCCTTTCTCTAAAGCTGGAACACAAACACTATTAGCTTATTACTGTAGGTCAGAGATCATTTTTTACCTTCCCATGGCAAATACCTTGGTTATCAAGTAAATTAATAACTCAAATCAATCAACATTTTGATTGATCAGCTGTTTCTGAGACTCTTCACAACAAGAGAATACACATTGCAAAACATAAAATAGTAGAGACAATAGTTGTTCAGCTTCCAAAAAGGAAAGTGTAGAAGTGTCTGGGCTTGAGTCAGGTCTAGAGATCTGAACCTGAACCCTCCAAGATGGTGACAAACTTCTCATTCACGTCTTCTGTGAGTAAAGCAGAAGATGACCCCCATCCCCTACCAGTTTGAGCACTCATATACTAAACAACTTCATAGACTCACATAAGTTTAGGGAGTCTTTAGGGTGCATTTCACATGGGGACACCCCTAAAAAGGGCTGTGCTCCACAGGGATGTCAGTGTCCCTTTGCACAGGGACAAAGGGTAATCACTCTGATGGACTCCACCATATATGATTTAGTACCAACACACAGTTAACAATAAGAGAATAAAACCCTGAAGATTCCCACAGACCCCTCTGTATACCTGTGTCTGCTAGAGGGGTTTCTACACCAGTACCCTGGAAAGGTTGCTGCTGCAAGAGCAGGGGAACCGAGACTTGCAGTTGTGTTCCAGTCTAAGAAGAGTTCCTGAATTAAAGTGCAAAAGGTTCAATACTGTGTGTTGAACTGCTGTGCCATTTGCTACCACTCTATCCATGTGTTGGGAATTCAGTTACCATGAATATACAACAGAGAATGTCCTCAAGCCATGCTCTGAGCAGCACCACCAGTAGCGCTCCTGCAGAGGGGGCTGGATGCATGGAGCAAGGTCCTCTTCTTTCTCCCCATTGCTTGTTGTCGGTAAAAAAAGCTAAGAATCATGTAGGTGATAGTGAAGGGTGTGTCTGCACTGTTAAGTGACTTAAATATTATTAATCACTCTCTGGAGTGATTGTAATTGTAAATATTGGTATTGTAAATATTGTTAATCAGTCTCTGGAGAAACTTGCCTCTCTCGGTTGTAGTATGAACTTGGGCTAACTTCTGGAGATCTGAAGCTCTCTTAACCTAAATGTCAGTTGTAGACTAAAATGAGAGATGTAATATTCCCTTGTAAGAGCCACACAGGACTGTGAAAGGCATTGCATAATCAGAGTGGAAATGGCAAGAGGAAAGCAATGCAAACTAGCAGGGAGATGGTCTCCTCTATGACAACTGGTAAAGAGAAGTTCACTGATGGACCAAGAGATGTCTTTATGTGTGTAGGAATGGGAAGGATGGAAACCAGGGTCAGTTTGCTGAATTATGGTCAAGAAAATGAAAATGTTTGAACCATTGCTCTGAAAACTACTAGAACCTAAAGATTTGCTACACCCTTCAAGGCTGCCCAGAGAGGTGGTAGAGTCTCCGTCTCTGGAGACATTTGAAACCCGCCTGGACATGTTCCTGTGCAAGCTGCTCTTGACAGGGTGTTGGACTAGATGATCTCCAGAGGTCCCTTCCAACCCCATATCATTCTGTGATTCTGTGAGTTTCAAGTGCAAGGTCAAATAATAGTGGCAATTTCTTCTGGAGAGTATGGAGGGCGAGGTGCTTAATAGAAACTGCAGGTCCATTGGACATTCTGCCTAATTAATTCACAAACGCAGTGTTTTCATGTTATCAAAGTCTTCTACCACTAAAGGGTTATACAGATTCATTAAGTTCTTTGAGAGTCGCAGATTGGGGGTATGAAAGAATTGTAAAATATATTTCTTATTTATCATTATTCCTACTTGCGAGTAATTCAGGCCACTTATCTCCAATCACAATTCTAGTGACTACTTGCATTATCTGTGATGGGGATGTCTCAGGCCATTAGTGACTAACACTCTGAATAATTAGACTGTGAAAGTCTAACTGCAGGATTTATTATTAGTAGTATTATTATTATTAGCAATTTTCCATTCTGTTGTATTAATTTCATTTGGTATTGGTCTGTTTTCTTGGAGAACAATGATCATTCATATAAAATCATTTCTGTGCAAAATGCTTTTCATCATGTGATTTAACAGACCATAAAATGTCTTACGTTCGTTTTTAGATTTTCAACCCAGTGTCAATATTACGATGACATTAATACCTTCCTTGCATCACCCCTGGAATATGTATCTGAAACCACTATATTATTCTTCTGTTTTCCATTGCTTTTTCAGCTGTCCTTTGTGTCCTTTCTTCATCTTCCTCCTGTTTTGCATAACAATTCTCGCACTAGAGGTTTCAATGATGGGCTGCTTCTACCTTAAATGCCAGTCTTGGCCATACCCGAGAAGTCATACCTCTACGAGAGAAACCCTACTGCACTCAAGAGATACTCCTGGCTCCACCTTGCCTGTGTAAAGACGTTAGTTTGTCTTGCCGACTTTCTAGTCCTGATAGTGATGCTGAACATCATCCAGCCATGACCCACACCGCACTCTGTAGTCCCTTGCATTTCCCTTACAAACGGTTTGATTTCACTGCTGAAGGTGCCTGCAGTCCATCGGACTGGGTGAAGCTTCACTTGACAGTGATTTGGGGCTGGTAGGACCATGCTCTGTTCTAGTGCTTGTGGGTGGACGATATGGTGCCACGCTCAGCGTCACACATGCTCAGCGCCCACGCACAGCATCACACAGGAGTGGTGACAAGGGGAGCAGGGGATTTCTGCTCAAGGAACACATGCTGCTACGGGACTGTCTTGCAGCTGTAAATGTGGGCACTCCTACAGTCATTGTAGTCCCCTTTATTCTGGGGCTTATTCAAAAATTATGATTTCTCCAGCCCCTCTACACAAGCCCCTCTGGAGACTGCTTTACGATGCCCATGTAACACACCTACATGGCTCTGCTGAGTCAAATTGTTTTAATGAAGCATCCCAGGGTCTTCCTTCTGAGCTATTGGCAAGCAGGATGTTGCTGATACACAGGGCCAAGGTGTGAAGTCAGTCACTGCCTGGCAATGGTTTGTGTTGTTGAACTGTTGGCATGGACCATGAAAGTGCTTTGGTCTTGTCCAGCCAGTGCTCTCCCAGCAGCTCTTGTTCATTCTTCAGGGATTAGCCCAGACTGAGGACTATGCCCAATAGGTGTCGCAGATGAAGCCACCACAGCTGAGTTGTGCTGCTTGCCTCAGGGCCAGCAGGGAGGCTATAACCTGTTTTATTTGCTAGTGCAGGCAGACACTGTGTGCCTGCTCCTCCTCTGTCCAGAACAGTATGTTTTTAGCCTGTCTTGCTAGCTCGTAAAGTCTAGCTTATAAATATTTGCTCTGTATCTATAGGACACAGGGACTCCAATGTGTGTATAACAAATACTACCAACAAAATGCTGTGCAGTGCTGTACGACAGACTGGAAATGTGACTACCAAACAGCCATCATCTTTGGACCAAAAGCAGCTGAGTCCCTTCCAGTTCTGGCTTGGACAAAATGCCCCAAGGGAAAGAGGTCAAGTGATGGTCTTCTGTCACTCCCACCAGGAGTCCTGTTACCTGCTCAGCCTTCTTCCACAGGGTCCATGCTGCCTTGCTCAGCACGTCCTCAAACCAAAAACTATCCCTGGCCAGTGGGAGACAGCAAGTAGGAAAGTATGAGGAGATGAGGAGAAAAGCTCCTGCAGGAGATGCTGAGACTGGGGATATTGGTTCTAGCCAATATTTTTTAAAGACATCTCATGCCAACAAGCTCACTCTTCAATCTTCTTGCCTTGCCATCCTTTTTCCTTTCCTTTCCTTTCCTTTCCTTTCCTTTCCTTTCCTTTCCTTTCCTTTCCTTTCCTTTCCTTTCCTTTCCTTTCCTTTCCTTTCCTTTCCTTTCCTTTCCTTTCCTTTCCTTTCCTTTCCTTTCCTTTCCTTTCCTTTCCTTTCCCTTCCTTTCCTTTCCTTTCCCTCCCTTCCCTTCCCTTCCCTTCCCTTCCCTTCCCTTCCCTTCCCTTCCCTTCCCTTCCCTTCCCTTCCCTTCCCTTCCCTTCCCTTCCCTTCCCTTCCCTTCCCTTCCCTTCCCTTCCCTTCCCTTCCCTTCCCTTCCCTTCCCTTCCCTTCCCTTCCCTTCCCTTCCCTTCCTTTCCTTTCCTTTCCTTTCCTTTCCTTTCCTTTCCTTTCCTTTCCTTTCCTTTCCTTTCCTTTCCTTTCCTTTCCTTTCCTTTCCTTTCCTTTCCTTTCCTTCCCTTCCCTTCCCTTCCCTTCCCTTCCCTTCCCTTCCCTTCCCTTCCCTTCCCTTCCCTTCCCTTCCCTTCCCTTCCCGACTAATGGTAAAGGAGGTGAAGATCAGATTTGGTCTGTGGCTCCTTGGCTTAATTTTCAAAATGGCCACTTGCGTTTGCCATTCACCTCACAAATCATTGACTTTCTGTTGCCTTCCGCATTCCCTGCACTGCAGTAAACTCTGCTCATTTATCTGCAACTTGCTAAAAACCCCATTTTTTTTCCCCACAACAAAATGCTGTTGTCAAAAACTTCAAATCATCTCATCCATCAAGAGCCATGTGAGTGTGTGCACGTGTGCGCCCATGTGCAGGGGGGGGTGTAAGCGTGTGATACGTACAGCTGACAGGTTCATTCTCTCGCAGTCATAGCCCCAAGGTTAGCTGGACTCTTTGGGGTTTATCTGGACCAATATTAGACACACACACACAACACACACTCCCCAAGAGCACCTACACCTACACCTTTTTTTTTTTTTTTAATTTTGGGAACTAAATTAGGGGCACAGCAAAAATGCTTTGGTAGCTGTAAAAAGTCCATTTCACCAGAGCCCTTGCCCTGAAGCAAGCTTGAAACCTTCTGCTTGGGATTTGCAAAGGAAATGGCTTCCTTCTGACAGCCCCATCCCTGCCCCAGTACCTGCTCCTCAGACCGTTCACTACATAAATTTATTTCTCCACACAAAGGAAGGCTGCAAAAGCTGGACTTTTTTTTTTTGCTTTCCTGTTGTTGTATGTTCTGCAAATCTCTGGTTCAGCTGAGGGCTAAACCATTGTCTTTTTGAGCCAATTTTTCCTGGGAAGGTCTAGATGTTGTGCCTGTATTTTGGGAGACAAATCTGTTGGTGAGAGTAGGGGACACCGTATTTTCAAGGGGCTGTCCTGTCTCAAGCCAAGAGATGAAACCAGAATTCGTTCCCAGAGCTGTCACTGGATCGCCAGGCTGCTTTGGCAAAGCCACTTCACCTCCTGGCATCTCCGGTTCCTACCCTGGGGTGCTGATGCTCTGGCAGGCAGGGAGGGATCCTCTGATGAAGGCTGGAGGGGACTGGGAGCCAGCACAGCCTCGAGCACAGTGTTCTCATGTGGGCTGTGGAGGCAGATTTAGCATCTTGCATTGCTTTGTCCCATCTGTGCCTACAGCTGGGGCCTGGAGGAGCTGGAAGATATCTCCCTGCTGAGCTGTGGCTCTTCTTGGAAGAAGCAGAAGCAGAGAATGGCGGTTGTGGCAGCTGGAGAGGTTAACCACTGCAAATCTTGCTCAGCTGTGCTGTCCTGCTTGCTAGGGGCAGAGCACTTAAAGGACAAAACGCAGCAAAATGGTATGTACGTACCTGCAAAAAGTCAACTCCTGAGCCTTATGAGTGGCACACCTCAAAAATTAGGACATAGAATCATAGAATCATAGAATGGTTCGGGTTGGAAGGGACCTTAAAGATCACCCAGTTCCAACCCCCCACCATGGGCAGGGACACCTCCCACTAGACCAGGTTGCTCAAAGGCCCATCCAACCTGGCCTTGAAAACCTCCAGGGATGGGGCATCCACAACTTCCCTGGGCAACCTGTTCCAGTGCTTCACCACCCTCACAGGAAAGAATTTCTTCCTAATATCTAATCTAAATCTCTCACCTTTCAGTTTAAAATCATTACCCCTCATCCTAATGCTATACTCCCTGATAAAGTGTCCCTCTCCATCTCTCCTGTAGCCCCTTTAGGGACTGGAAGGGGCTTTAAGGTCTCCCCAGAGCCTTCTCTTCTCCAGGCCGAACAACCCCAACTCCTTCAGCCTGTCTTCATAGGAGAGGTCCTCCAGCCCTCTGATTATCAAGTTACCTTTGTCCTGGCATCCTTTGCCCTGACTCCTCCAGGTGAGATCATTTTCATGCAACATTTCACTCTGTGACCATTTATCATACTAGTAAAATGGGAGTGGTTGATTTTAGGAAAGGTCGGTGCTTTAGGTGGGTTTCAGGGAAGGGTTGGGTAATCGCTAAACTCATTTAATGGTATGTCAACACAGGCTGAACACCTCAACTGACTTTTGGTGTCATTTTGAGCAACTTGCAGAGCTCAGTTTGCTCCTTTGAGGCATTATGCCCTTTTTATAGGATGCAATCCCATAATTAACAGCAAGGTCAAGAGGCTGTAGCTGGACACTGGCAGAACCTGACTGGAAATAGGTTGGGCTGGAGGCAAGCACTTGAACTTGCAGGGCCGAACTCACAAGTTACGAACACTAGCTGGTAAATAAGCTTAGAAGGTGGATGAGCATCCCAGATGCTCATAAAAACAAGGGTAGGGTTTAATGACATATTTTACAAATCTCCTATAACATAACCTGGTGCCTGTGTTTCCATAAGCTGTAGCCATACCCAATATCTATATCTCCAGTATGAGGTAGACTCCCATAATAAGGTAGAGAAAAAGTGATGTGGGAGACATTATCTCTTTCACTTTCTCATTTCTGAGTAATGATTTGGCCATGCTTCATTGGGACAAAAGCTGTGGCTTTATTATTTGTTTGTATACCTTTATTATTACCCCTCATGACTTTTTGGAAATGGGAACAACTGTTGTGTCCTTGTGGGATGACCTTTTCACTAGAAGCGTCGGCCAGGTCAGTCCCATTTTCCTCAGAAAAATGTAATTCTCTATCTAAGCTCTTTTCAAAACTGCAGGTCTCCCCCTCTCCCAGTCTGTTTGTTTAAATCATAATAATTTATTTGGAAGAGGTAATGTAGGCTTTTATTTAATTTAGTAATCATATCATTGTAAAAAAAATTAGTAGTTTGGGATTTTTTTTTGATTCTCATTTCTCAGACTATTTACTTTGAGCTGGCCAGGCCTGGAGAATTTCAGCCAAAAGGTGATGAAAAAATTAAAATGGAAATGTAATACTGAAATGTTTAAATACTATCAACACTAGCTGTCACCAGAAGCCAACCTTCTTCTTGTTTATTGTGGAAAGAGTGAAGAGGGGGGTCCTGTCAAAGAAACAGACTGTATTTTTATGGGGTAATAGATGCATTTATAAGAACTTGTGACTATATGGAAGTTTCATTGGTTCGTTTTTGGAGAAATAATGGCTTGTGATGCAATATTGAAATGGTGTGAAAAGGAATGATTTTGCCTGGGAAAAGTGCTCATATTTTCAACTGTTCCTGCTGCAAATGTTGAAGTAAGTAGGAAGAAGTCTGCTGGTGGTCCTTGTCTTTATTCCCATTCAATTTTTGCAAAGTTGCTGCTGAAACCCTCCTACCCTGCTGAAAGCAGCCTCTTTCCTCTGAAGAACATTTGCAAACATAAGGCAGTTTCACCACAGACTGTGGGGAAAAAAAAAAAAAAGTGCACTTCACTTTTCAAGAATATTTAGTTTTATTGCCCAAATTTCATTCAGCTCTAGCAAATGCAATCCCCATGTTCACCCTTTCCCTCGCCAACTCGACTGTGGTCCTGTCTGTAGCATCTGCTCTGCCAAACCACCCTACAGGGCGACTCATCTTCCCCCCATAAACTTCTTCCCCCTTGATTATTTGCTTTCAACCCTGTTCTAAAACTCATTGGAAATGGTGGGAAGATTTCTGTGGGTCTTAATGGAATGTTGAAGCAAGTACTGACTTTTCAGAGTGCTCTAGGAAGCAGTTTGCAGGACAGAAGCTGTTTTGGGGAGCGCCTAGCACTTGCAAGCCTTGCTCACCTCCATTTCAGACCCATGAGGGAGAGCTCTTGGCAGGGAAAAGGACGGACTGAAACAGATCCAAAGGTTTGGGTTTTTTTTCGCATGACCTGAATGCCAGAAGAGGGAGGAAAGGGCACATTGCAACACCTTGTGCCTGCAAAAGCGAAGCGGGAGAATGCCTGTGCGCTCTAGACACCCGATTCTCCACTCCATCTGCTTTGAGATCTGAATCGCTGCTGTCCCTGATGATTTCATCTGCAAAAACGCAGTGGGCTGCTTCTGCCGCAAGTCATGTGGACGGGAGGGGGATGGCGGGGGAGGGATTTTACGTCATAAAGATAACAAAATCATCCCCGTAACACACTGTGATTTATTGCTCTGTCTCGTGGCCTCAATAACTTTGGTATCTTTGCACAGCATCTGCTCCGGACGCTTGAGTTTTAACACTGTTTGAAGCTGCTGCAGCAAGTCAGATCTCCTCAGCCTCCAGGAGAAGTCAAGAGGGCTCTTACGCCTGAGGGTTGTTGTTCCCCAGCTTCACTGTGCCCAAGTTATTTGCTGCCGATGCAGCACCCGCCATCAGCTGCAGGCATCTCATGTCCTGGTGAGGGGTGCCTGTGTAGATTTTATTTATAAAATCGACTCCGTGGTCTAATATCAGCACTGATTGCAGGCAACACAGAGCCAGATGTGGATTTGGAGGTGTGAGAAGGAGCAGAGGGAGCAGTGAAGGGTGGCATCACCAGGATGCACCAGGAATCATCAGGGTGCCTGCCCCAAACCCCCTGGGCAGCACCATACTTTTCCTGTCAGTCTTTTCTCTGCACATTTTGCTCAATTTATTGCGCGGGGAAGCACTGCCTTTCCTTGCAATGCTCTTCCCATCTGGGCTAAGAGCCCTCTCCTTTCCTCTCTGGACACCTCCTCCTTCTCTGCCGCAGCCTCCACAGAGCACAGGAGCTGCTCGAGGGTGTTTCAGGGAAACAACTTTGCTTTAAAAACAGCCTGTTTATCTCAGCCCTCATTTGCAGGGAAGGACCCACCATTGCACCAACAGGGAGTTTCTGCTCGCAGAGATGGCATGTTTCCCATGCTCCAGGAGAGCCAAAAGTCTCATAAACCCACTCACCTGTGATGATGGAGATTCATGTCATGAACCAGCAGATACCTTTGCTAATTCCTACAAAAGTGAATGGCTCCAGCTGGAGACATCAATCCCCAGGCCATGCCTAGGATGGGAAAATTTCTTTGTTCTGTATCTGGCACAGCAGGGACATGACATTTGGCATCGCAAATGCCAGAAGAACACTTGAACACCAATGGAGGGAAGTGAGAAAGTTTTTTTCTTTCTCTCACATGCATTTCAGGAACAAAACTTAAAGAGTTTGAATTCATCCCCACATAAAATAAAACTTCTTTTGAATTCTTGCAGGATATAAAATTTTTTCCCACCCAGCTTTACCAAATCACAGGCTGGTTGAGGTTGGAAGGGGCCTCTGGAAGTCATCTGGTCCAGTCCCCTTGCTCATACAGGGCCACCCAGAGCCAGTTCTCCAGGACCAAGTCCAGATGGCTTTTGAGTATCTCCAAGAATTGAGACTCCATAGCCTCTCTGGGCAACCTCTGCTACTTCAGGGAAAGACAGTTCATGCTGAAATGTCCGCAGCACTGTCAGCTGCTTGTGGATGCAGGGTTTAGCACTGGAAATGTCTTTAATTCCAAAGATGTGAAATATCACTTTGGGTCAACTTGGCAAGCATTTTTCTTCCAGAATTTAGCCTTGAAAACGACAAATCTCAGCAGCAAGCAGCAGCACAAATCTTTAATATCGGGCAGTGGGTAGGACCTGCTGCTTTTAATTTTCTTTTAACTTTTGCTAAGCTTCTGTTCTTCATATTGCTGCTACAGCTACTTAATTTCCCTCCCCT
This sequence comes from Numenius arquata, assembly GCF_964106895.1. Taxonomy (NCBI): domain Eukaryota; kingdom Metazoa; phylum Chordata; class Aves; order Charadriiformes; family Scolopacidae; genus Numenius; species Numenius arquata. Next base: position 129,100,109 of record NC_133577.1, read on the forward strand.
GCATTACCAGTTGTTTTTTATTATTATTATCATTTTTGTTTAATCGTTTCTTCTCACTTGAAAGGTGGAAGAGAATAGCTGTGTCGCAGGAATGCACCAGCCCTGGTAATGCCATGGCCATGTCACAGTAGGCAGCAGCTTTCTACAAGGACATTGCCCTATGGGTAAGGAAACACACACAACTCCAGTCTGTACCCCACCATGGCAGCTGGAAGCTCCCAGCAGCCACAAGCAAAGGGAGCTTCTCACCCCTCCCCTTAACTGTGTATGAAACTTATGACAGAACCACAGAATCAAAAACAACAAAAAAAAAAGTGTCTCAAAATACATTTTCTAATTCATGAACCCATTGCCTGGTTCTTATGGTTTGTGCTGTCTTTTCTGGGAAGCTTTGGGGCATTTTCCTTGTTGTTTCCTTTCCTTGTTCCCTTATTATATTTAATTTATATATCTTCATGTCTTTTTAGACAAAGCGTTATACAATAGATTTCGATTCCTTTTATAATACACTGCTGCTCAAGGAGACAGTTCTCACCTTCTTCCCAGAATGCTCCCACTAATGCCCTTGTCCCTTTCTTGTGTCAGGACAAACATTCGTGCAGCTGCACTAAGTTTGATCAATAATGAATCCAGCTTAAATAAAGGTTCCATCCTTTCCCCCTGCAATCTGGATCAGTTCCCTGAATAAAGACTCTGGTTTGAGGCCAAACTATTGCATTATTATTGCTGCTACAATTGTTACTTCTATATTGCTATTAGTGTTATTATTGCTACTATTCCTACCTGGCTTTCAGTGAGGAAAATTATGACAGCTGTATTTTCTGCAAAAAACCACACACATATATATAAGGATTATTCTGTTTCTGGAAACAGCCAACAGTTTGGGTGCAGTTTGGTGAAATTTGCAGATGAGGAAACCTCATGTCTTTTTGTCCCCCATCGTGGCTTTGCTCCAAGAGAAAGGGCAAGTTGCTCCTGATGCCCTTTATTAGCATTGCTCTGGGTTGTTAGTGTGTCTCCCTTTAGCAGCTCATTGCAACACCTAGGAGAGCCTGGCATCTTCCCCGGGAAACCGTCTCCATTTAAAATGGCAATTACAAGCATTTTGGTGCTGAAGTCAGTGGTTTGAAACCCACCATCTGCAGCCTTGCTGCAGTACCGCTGTATCCTAATTCCATCTGTCAAAGCTCTAGAGAATTGAGGTGATGAGTCTGGCATTGTGAAACAGCATTGAGCTCGGGCAGAGAAGGGAATTCCAGGTCCAAAAGAAAATTAGGGAATCTGAAGCTGTCACCACTGGAAAAAAATGCTCACCCATTTAATGAAAAAAAGGGACAGCTGAAATTCTGTGCTTAAAGATGTGAGCAACAGAGCTACTGAAAACATGGTTTTCTGTCTTCAGAAACCTGTCTTATGTGTCTTCCGTAGATCTGTGCTTTCCCCTTAACTTAAAAGCCAGAAAAAAATTCCCTTGTCTTCTCTGGCACAAGCTTTATTGGACCGATTGCGATGCAATAACTCCAGCTCTAAAAACTTTTCCCTCTGATCTGTCATGTGCAAGCCAGTTCAGATTAATTCAGCTGGGGCTTTCTACTTTATTACACTTGTTCATGCTGGAATGGGCCAAATGCATCCTGAGAACATTAAGGTCTTGCATTTAACATCCCTCCAAACCTTCGCCCCGTTGCCTTTAGCTTGGCTGCTTAAACCATCCTAGTGGTATCTACAAAATCCTTGGTCCCTCTGATCTCCATCCTCTTCCTCCTCTGTAAGGCACACTAAACAGCCAATTTTCCAAGTTCAGGAGGGCTGAATTATTCATTGCAGAGGGATGAACGTAGCTCTTTTCATCTGTCCCTGAACGGATTCTGATCTCAGTGAATGCTTATTGTTATTCATAGCTCTTCTCCGGCTAGTTTGGATAAACAGCTTCAAACCAGCGGGCTGTTTCCAAATGGTTCCTTGCTGGTCCTCACCTCAGGGCTAGTGGTGGCAAGTGCTTTTGCTACCAAATAGGTGGCTGAAAGTTCAGAGAGGGAAGATAAAAGATGGGGAGCAAAAGAGAAACAGGAAATTATAATTTTTTTTCACACTGCTACCCTTGTTCTTATGCCTATGTGGATGTTTGCTGGGAAGTGGACATTCCTTGAATGCTAGTGTGATCAAGCATCCTTTTGTGGAAATGTTCCCAAATAGCAAATGACAAGGGACATGGACACTGTCACCCAGAACAGCTATGTGGGATTCAGAGGAGTGTGTGTGAAAACTGCAAGTGTCGTCACAAGTGCTTCAGCTTTCCTGCTGTTCATCTCCTGCTCCTCCTCTAAAGAGCAGCCATTCACTTCCTTCACTCTTTGTTTCCTCTCACTGGGGAATTTGGAGGGTGTTGTGGGCATCTGGTCACAAACCTCAGCCTTGGATGTGAGGAAGAACATCTGGGGCCAAGGTTCAGCCCAGCCACAACCTGGACCACTTGGGAGTCATGGTCAACATGTGAATTTAAATTGTGTCCCGTGAAAAATGGGGTTTAGGGTCCAACTGTTGGACCGGGTTTAATTTTTAAATCAAAGGGGTTTTGCTCCTAGGGCTGCTTTCCTAAATTGCATCTTTTGAGGGACCTTGAAGAAAACTCCACGGATTGCTTGAGTAACACTTCTGAAGGCTACCCCCAGGTTCCAGGGGAATAATCTGCCTTCACAGCCATCACCTCAGCTTAGTTCTCTCTGAAGAAGGGAGTTGAGAGTTTTCCACAAAGCATCACATGGCGCACAGTGAAATGACAATGTGTAATTACTTGGTGGAAATGTGTCACTTCCCATATCCATGGGGAACAGGCAGAGCTAGGCAAGGTGGTTAGCTGTGTCGTTTCACCTCTCCCTGCACATCGCCTCCTCTCATGCTTTGGGAAAAAGACATCACTTCAGCAGCGGCAGGGGAAATTCTGTTTGCAAACAATGTGTAAATCTTCAAGGGGGGTGGAAATGCAATGGGCTAAGTATTTTAGGTTCCTCGGCAAAGGAGAACATTTATCAGAGCAAGCACAGGCACAGAGGAACAAACTGGGAGTTTATGAAGGAGCCACATTCAATCATTGAGAGAAAGAGAGAGATTGCAGTACTTGTGTCCAGCCGTAAATCACAGGTAGAAAGCTCAATAAACATTTCTGATGTACAGACTCAGGGGAAAGATGATCCAGTGATCTGGGCACACTCAGGCAATCGGGAATTTATTCTTCCTTCCCCCTCCAAGACCTCTTCTTCACTTGCATTCCCAAGTACTCCATGCAGCTGGGAAGGCAGGAGAGAGCCATAACCCATGACACCGCCTCTACATCATCCTCCAAACTGCAGCTGAAGTCCCTGCTGCAGAACCTCTCCTCTTGGTGGATGCTGAATGATGGACAGATGGATTGTTCACATGCCAGGTGCCATTCCCAGCACGAAGAGTAAGGGAAAAGCACCTCCTTCTTTTCCTTTCCAAATGGAGCTGAGATGATCTGGAAGCCACTGAGAGAGAAAAAATATGGACTATGACTATCTGACACTCCCCCACACTCACTGCTATTGGGCTATTGCCATTATCTTAAAAACAGCTATTAGCTCCCACCTGCATAAATCAATACCGGCCTCAGCACCACTGGGGGCCACATCGTCTGAGTTATTTCAAGTTTCCTAGAGGGAGGAAGGAAAGAAGCAAACAACAGGGAAATCCCGCTTTATTTATTAGGCTACAACAGTGGCAGAGGCACGGCAGCGAGCTCTCCATCTGAGGAAACCCGCATCCAGAGCTCAGAGTGATGGACCAAACTTTGAGGAAGCTTTGTGATTACCAGAATACCAGCCTTACCAGTGAAAAGTCTGATTTCCTTTATTTTGGAATTCAGCTCCCAAATTAATCTAATAAAAAACTTGATACTGAGGAAGAGTGGCAGGATAAAATGAGTTTTAGGATAAGGAGAGCTGTGGTGAAATAAAATGCATTTTATGATAAGGAGAGCTGTGGCAGGGTAGCAGTAGGTGTTAACACTTACAGCATCCCCTTTGAGGAAATGTGCACTGGGATGGCTCACATCTGCTACTCAGAAAGTCCAGAAGGAACTGGGAAGGGTCAAGGAGCACCACTGCCTACAGGATCTGTGTGTGGCTTCTCTGCTTGCAAGAAATGGCCAGTGCTTAAATGCAAGGAGGAATGAGATTGGAGGTGTTGGCTGAAGCCATTGGGCTTGCTGGAGATTGAGCTGCTTTAGCGCATCCAAGACTTGCAGCAATCAGTGTACCAGTCTTCTGTCCATCCTCTCAAAAATGTGGGAAAAAAGCATTAAGAGTCACCTCTGAGGTGACACTTGCCTCTTTAGAGGGTACAAGAGAGTGGTTTTGATTGTAGCAAGGTATTTTCCCAGTGTGTAACCATCGCTGTCTGCTGGGGTGTCAGAAAAGAAACATCTCAAAAAGCCTCAGTGCAGGAGGTTTTTCTTTTTATTGTACTGCAACCCTCACTAAAGGGTCATTTTCTGGGGAGCACTGGCTAGGTGTCCTCCAGAAGTGCTTCTGTTCCAGTAACAAGAGCTAGCCCTAAGCCAGGCACCACACCACAACTAGGTCTACTTCCATCTTGTCTGTGGAGCAGGCTCTCAGACTCACATTCAGAGCATCACACTTTCTGCTGAGTCAGATGAGAGGGAAAAGAGCGTTTTTAGTCTTTATGGAGAGCACTCTTCTTCAGTGCCACTCATCCAGGGCTCTGCTTGAATTAGGAGTCCTGTATTTTCATAATGGCTGCAGTACGTGTCTCTCCACAGTGCTCCACCAGGAATGGAAGGTGGATCTCCAGCTCCTTCCTTACCAGCTCTCCCCTCTCTTTAATGTCTTCTGCTCTGCTTTGTTTTATTTGGGGGATGTTTGGCCTGGTGATGGGATGCCAGGAACAGGAGCCATTATCAATGTTAGGTCCAATATGCTGTGAATAATCATGCAGGACTTGCAACTCAAAGCCACTTTGCCTTTGCCCCTACACCTAATACCTCCATCCCAAAGGAAAGTGAGTGCTGTCCTACCTGCTCACATTCCCCAGGATGGGGTTGCCTGACTCTCTCTCTCTCTCATTGCCCTTCAGTAAACACACTGGACACTGCTTTCAGTGAGAATCAGTAAATTCCCTTCCTTTCATCCCTCTGCTCAAGACGTCTGAATTTTCACTTGGCTGGCATATTATCTACATCTGCAGGATCTCTACTTTGCCTGCCAGGGCTCCTTAAAGAACTGCACAAATAATTTAAATGGCTGGTTTATTGTCAAAGACATGTACCTGATTTCCCTGGTGTTCAGGCGGAGTGAATCGTCCCAGGTTCATTGATTTCAGAATTAGAGTGTCAAGGATCCAGCCCATACCTTATTGAAATCAATACCAGTGATCAGGACCACACAGAAACTGCTCATAAGCTGTTATCTTGATATCAACTCAAGTTAACCGGCAATGACAATAAGTTTCATTGAATCAGATGGGCCATTAAATTTAGACACTCAAATCCCGAGCTGAAATTCAAGCCAAGCGTTAGCAGGAGAGAGACACTGTTGCCTGCGGTGCCAGATCCAAGTCTGACCCTTCTCGGGTTGGACGGTGTTACCAGTTGGTTTAATTATGCAGGGTTTTCTTTTTGTGCTGCGCATTAGCTAATTTGTTTGGTGGGTTTTCTTTTTTTTTAATTGAGCGTGGCTGGAGGACAGCTGAAAAACTCTATTCACCTTGCCTCACCAGGGCTGTCATCTAAACCTCTGCCTCCCAAGGGCAGGCAGAATAACACTGCACACCAATAAAATCATCATATACTCAGCTTGAAGGCGATAAGACAAAATCAAACTGCCTGAAATAACAAAGACCGAGTCTTTTGATGGTGAGGAAGGAGGGAGGGCTTCATTATGCACATTTTATTACTGCGGTTTTCCAACCTGGTAGTGATGGGGATTTAATTCTCTGCTACATTGGCACCGAACCTGGAGCAGAGAGGGAGGGAGGTAGTTTTTAGCTACCCTGGGTACCTCTTGGTTCTGGATGCGCTGCCTAAGCTGGCAATTGGAGCCTCTTGGGGCTGGCAGGAGGAAGGGTGCTCTCACCATGCCAAGCCATCGAAGTGGTGGGCAGCTCCAGAAGTTAACCTGGATTGCTGGGACTGCCTGCCTGCGTGCTTCTACCTCCCCTCAGCTGCAAAGTAAAACGTGTTTGCTTAAAGCCAGATTGTTTATTGATTAAGAATCCTTTTTAACTTCACTGCTTCAGATGATTAGGAACGGGCAGCAATCTGAGCTAACATGTTTCAGGTCCTGGCGGGGGCACATGTAGAAATAAAGCTCAGTTAGTAGGTTAAGCGAGAGCATTTTTTTCGCAGTGAAGGGGGAGTTAAGGGCACATGAACAGCTCGTGGGAGAAGCTCACTCTGCAAAATTGGGGAAGGGGGAGGTTATGGGGACAGGCCATTACTGCTGACAAGCAATAATGGGTGAAAATGCAGGCATTCAAGCACTTGTGATTATGTCCCTGTGCCCTTTATCTGTGCACACCTCCATTTCACCCTTCACACCAGGGGTTTTAAAGCATAACTATGCACAAAGCCATAAAATAATTGAGGCAGCAAGTGAACTCTGAAGGTTGTCTGGCCCAACCCCCCATTCAAAACAAGGCCAACCTCAAAATTAGATCCAACTCCAAAGTTAGACCATGGGGATCAAGGTCATGAGCCAATGCCCAACATGTGATGCCACTTAGAAAAATAGGTGAAGTGTTCTTCCCCAGGAATGGGACCAGGTTTGCTGCAGTTTTTCCATCATCTCTACAATGGTCAACATAGCCTTGAAAGCAAAAGGCATCTCCAAGAGGTCTTAATGCAACATGTTTCAAAGGCCTTGTACACCTGGGGACCATAAAAGAGACCTAAGCCAGCTAAGAATTACTCTTCCCCCATGCATTCACAGCTCAGGTTTATTTCTTACAAGAAGAAGCAGGAAGATATCATTATGGGGAAAAAAAAGGGGGAAAAAAATATTTACTTTTGCTCGCCATGTACCATCAGGCAGTGATAAGGTGCAGCTAAAGTGGCAGCCTGCACTTATGGGGATGAACTATTATTCAGATAAGATGGAGGCACGAGATCTTAGCTGGGGTAAGGAAAAAAATACTGGTTTAAGGTTATTACGCAGGAAGCGCCCTGCTGCACGAAATCTATGGGAAATTGCATATTCTGTCACATTTACTTATTGAATCCCAATTTCATCGTAGCATGAGGAAAAAATACATCAGCCTCCCTTGTAGCTCTTATTAGATTTCACAACCTTTCAATATTAAAATGCCAGCTCCGGTAACAGTCTCTCTTCCCCCTCCTCCCTACCCCTCGGTAGCACTGCAGTATAGGAGGTGTGGTACAGAAACCCTGGCGTGGAGATGCTCTGAACCCATAGGCCACAGGATGAGTTGGAATTACCAGTTCTGCACACAAAGATCACTCCAGCTTTCTCCTTGACCACCCATTTATTTGCTGCAAGTACATGGGCAGTCCTAGCAGTGCCCATTCCCATGCTGAGAGTCTTCCAGCCTAGGACTGCATCCCCTCCCTTTTTTCGGAGATTCCCCAAATCTGCATGTTTTAGTTCCTGCTCAGACCAATAAGAGCTTAACAGTCATGAGTTCACCCTGTCCTCTTCTTCCCCTTGGACTCATGCCCCCAGCAACATCCTTGACATGTTTGAGTTGGTTGATAACAAACACCCTAATGGAAGAGGAGGATTAAATTGCCTGGCACCCCAAACCCCGTCCCAGGCTACTCCTCCCCTTGCTGAGGGCTGAGCATGTAGCCTCTTCCAGTGGAGTGAAACTGGAGGACCATTCTTGATCCCAGATAGAAGGAATGTGTGCTTAGATAGGAACTGATGTTTCAGGACTGTTTGAACGGATTAAGACATACTCCCAAAGGTCATCCTCACTGTTACCAGAATCTTCCCAAAATTTGATGACTTGATACATTCCCCAGCCAAGGTCCATGACCCATCTCTTCCACTCTCCTGAAAGTTCAAACAGGCCAAGTGCAAGGTCCTACACCTAGGTTGGGGCAATCCCAAGCACAAATGCAGGCTGGGCAGAGAATGGATTGAGAGCAGCCCTGAGGAGAAGGACTTGGGGGAGTTGATAGATGAGAAGCTCAACATGAGCCGACAATGTGTGCTGGCAGCCCAGAAAGCCAGCCACACCCTGGGATGCATCAAAAAAAGCATGGCCAGCAGGTCGGAGGTGATTCTCCCCCTCTACTCTGCTTTCGTGAGATCCCACCTGCAGTGCTGCCCCCAGCTCTGGGGCCCCAAACATAAGAAGGACATGGACCTGTTGGAGTGGTTCCAGCAGAGGGCCTCAAAGATGTTCAGAGGGCTGGAGCACCTCTCCACAGGACAGGCTGAGAGAGCTGGGGTTGTTCAGCCTGGAGAAGGGAAGGCTACAGGGAAATCTTATAGCTTGTTCCACTAACTAAAGGGCCTACATGAGAGATGGGGAGGGACTTTTGATCAGGGAGGGGAGTGATAGGACAAGGGGTAAAGGTTTTACACTGAAAGAAAAGAGATTTAGGTTAGATATTAGGAAGAAACTCTTTATTGTGAGGGTGGTGAAACACTGGAACAGGTTGCCCAGAGAAGCTGTGGATGCCCCATCCCTGGAGGTTTTCAAGACCAGGTTGGATGGGGCTTTGAGCAACCTGCTCTAGTGGGAGGTGTCCCTGCTCAGGGCAGGGGGGTTGGAACTTGATGATCTTTAATGTCCTTTCCACCCTGAACTATTCTATGATTCTGAGTGAGAGAAGGCAAACCCAGCACTGGCTATAGCCAGAAGTATTGCTTTACCATCCCCAGCCTTGTAAATCCTCCCTTGTTATGTAGGGAGCGTGCAGAGGGACTGGCTCTGGAGTGAGTGGGTGTTTAGTGTTTCGGAGATGGGCTGGGAGTGCTGTGCTATAAAGTTATCAATCTCTCTCTAATGTAAAGCACACCGTAGCTGCTGCAGGGCAAAATGGGCTGCTTTCTCTGCTCTTAAAATATATTCTCTTCTGCCTGCAAACAAATTGGGGGAAACAAATGCTTTCCCCAGTTAAATGTTTTAAAGAGGAAGCCAGGTTTTGGGTATCACATAAGGTGGGGAGAAGATACCAGCTGGAGGCTAAAGGAGTGGATTTGCTTTCCTGGTCCTTGCAGAAAGGACCTTGCATTGAAAGAGGGGAGTTTTAGATTAGATACTAGAAAGAAATTCTTTCCTGTGAGGATGGTGAGACACTGGAACAGGTTGCCCAGAGAAGCTGTGGATGCCCCATCCCTAGAAGTGTTCAAGGCCAGGCTGGACGGGGCCTTGAGCAACCTGGTCTAGTGGGAGGGGGAGGTGTCACTGCCCATGGCAGGGGGGTTGGAACTTGATGATCTTTAGGGTACTTTCCAACTCTAGCCATTCTATGATTCTGTGATTATTAGCCTGAGTGTTCTCTACCTGTAATGCCCTCCTGATCCACCAGGCTCTAGGGAGGAGGCAAAATCACGCTGAACTCCGGTCTGTCTGGAAAAATGCCCAGCTGTTTGATCTAAATTTGTAACAGGCCACAGGAGGAATAAATCCCATGACTCCATAATGGAAGCCCAGGAGCCAGCAACCGGAAAAGTTCTGAGGTGCCTGAGGCTCAGTTCAGATAAAAGTTGCAGCTGATTATCCCAACAAAATACCCATATCTTTGAATCAGCAAAATGGGACTGGAAACTTGAAGGGAGCAGCCTCTCCTGTGATGTTGTAGACCTTCAACCTCGGTCCCCGTCCCCTGGCAGAAAGGGCAGAACCAAGAAATCTCCAAGTGAAAAGTAGCCAGGACTCAGGGAAGACCTTGCCGAGGGCCAACTGAGCAGCTCCTTTCTCTGAATACTTTTAAGCACTTTTAAGGAACTCCTCCTCACTTTGAAGAGAGGAGAGCAACATTGCACTACCTTGAAAGCCTATGCCAAGTCTGCTGGGGTTTTTCTAATTAATTTCCCTGCTTTTAAGGTATTTTCTCGCACAAATCAAAAGCAGCGTCAGGTGAGACACATAGGTACAGGTGTGGCATGTGTTACTTTATGCAGCCCAGAAAGGATGAGAGCCGAATGCTCTTAGTGGACTTGGATGAACAGCCATAAAAAAAAAAAAATAGTTCTAAAAAAACCTTCTTCCTCTGAAGCACTCCCTCTGAATAAAAATAACAGTGCTGAAGCAGCACTTTCTGGCCTTAAAACCCTGCGTGCTTTTCCAAAGGAAGGTCAGTGCCATTGCCCCTGCACACGGGTGTGGGAAAGGAGCCGCTGCCTTTTATAAAGGTGTTGCCACCCCATAGCATGGTCCTGCTTAATGAGGCCACCAGGCTCACTTTTTTTCCAGGGGCTGAACTAGTCCTGAAGGTTTCTGTGGGGCTTCCCACCTTTATGCTGCCTTCTTGTCCTCCCTCCTTTTAAAGAGAGCAGCGTGGTCTTACCCTATCCCGGAGGCCAGATTTGCCTGACATTTGCTGGGTTTCCTCTTCTTCTTCATCCAGCCAAACTCCCGCAGCACTTCGCCACAGTGAGAATGGATCAAAGAGCAAATGAAGCTGAGACATCATGAAATTAAGATTTTCCAGCCCCTCAGCACCCTTTTTGAGATTATGTCTAACCAAAACTGCTTGTCTCTTATCTGGCAGCATGTGAGTCCAAGCAATGACCAGACAACAGGGCCAAACCCACCATTTTCCCATCTGCCATTCTGGGTTATACCCTCCCTGCTGTGCTTTCTTGTTTCTTTTGGAGGTGCTTGTTTTAATCCTCCATCTCTGTCTATCCCTCCTCTTTCCCTGGCTTTCTCTTCCTTTGCAACCTCAGTTTGTCCATCCCTTGCTCCCGGTTACAGGATCCTGCTTTGCTGGTGCCTCAGATTAATTGCTTCCTGTCTGCCAGGTTGCTATCTGGAAGATAGTAGGAGGTTGCCATCCAGCCACATCTCTCTCAAGCACTCTCATTTCTGAATTGTAACCAGTTTTTTCCCTTGTTTCCCAGCCTACAGAGCATATGGCCCTCTGTGCATCACAGCATTGAACTAGCTTTTCCCCTCTCAGGCAGGCAGGACCTTCCCACACCAGGGCCCACTGACAACTGTAGTAGGAAAGGAAGTGGAGAAGTGTTTAGATGAGAGATGGACAGTAGCATGGGGAGATACTGAGCAGAGACTCTAGCAAGTAGATGGCTCAGGCTTCCACTGTCAGAAAGGCTTTCTAAAATTGTCTTGCTGTACAATGTGTGGAGCAGCACCCCGGGGCGGAGAGCAATTAGTTGCGCTGGTTGAACAAGTGACCAGCTCTAGAACTGGGAATTGCCCCATGTGTTTCCCACACACTGATGGTGGCATTCCCAGTGCTTTACTCCAGGCATCAGCCAGAGCCACTATCATACCTCTGGGTGCTGTGACTGCCCAGGTCTCTCTTAGAATCATAGAATCATAGAATTGTCTAGGTTGGAAGGGACCTTTAAGATCATCTAGTCCAACCATCAACCTAACTCTGATAAAAAAACGTGATTAAACCATGTCACTAAGCACTATGTCAACCTGTCTTTTAAATACCTCCAGGGATGATGCCTCAACCACTTCTGTAGGCAGTCCATTCCAATGCATAATAACCCTTTCAGTGTAAAAATTTTTCCTAATATCCAGTCGGAACCTCCCCTGGTGCTACTTGAGGCTGTTTCCTCTTGTCCTATATCACCTGTGACTTGTGAGAAGAGACCGTCTCTTGGCTGCTTCCTCTCTCTATTGACTCTACTAAGGAAAAGGCTCCTAATGAAATACCAGAAACTGAATGCACCCCCTTTCCCCTGCCAAATAATAGCATTAACAGGAGGTGGATGGACCAAAGGAAGAACATGCGGCCCTGTAACAGGGTGTTGCCATTGCTCACGACAGACCATAAACTCTATGGAGCTTGCAAACCCTCAGGACTCAGGATTCACAGGCAAATGCTGTCTGATCTTCTCTTGACCTGTCTGTAGCTTTGTTTTACTTGGTTTAACCACAACATAAATTTCTCTAATTGACCAGGTTGTCTATGGCTAATTTATTTTACTTCTATTTATCTTTGTGTGACACAGTCATAGCTGTATATAGGTAACAATAACAGGCAGTGGCTCTCTGTAGAATGAGATGTTTGCAAGTCTGAAACAATAACAAAGTGTAGAGAAACATAGGCCTGATATGATAGCAAAGGTCTCCAGAAGCAGAGACAGGACCAGTGAAGCAGTCCAATGGAGAAAATGCAAAGGGGTAAAAGTGTGTTAGCAAACATATAAAAATTGAACTAGCTAACTAACTAACTATAAAAAATGATCCCAAGCAAATCCTGGAGGGAAGAAGAAAAAACCATCAACATGAACACTATATTCCTCCTAGTGAAGGACTCTAGATACTGTAACACCCCACCAGTAGCAGACTGAAACCACCAAGCCGGGGAGCTGTGTGTGGGTGAGCAGATCACCAGGAGAATGGGAAAAACCCAGAATTGACTGAATAAAAATTTTAACTGCATTAATTTTTTTTTTTTTGTTAAAATTAGCTCTAGGCTAATAATTATTATATTCTTAACATTCCAGTTACACTAACAATAAATTCTTGGTTTTACTTATATATACAAAGTGTTGTTCCTCTTCACCCATAAACAAGCTTTTGAACATAACATGTTTTCTAAAGACGGTCTGAGTCTGAACACATCATTGCAGGGATGAGAGCTACTGTGAATATTAGAGGTTATTAGAAAGATGTGAAGGATGGCAGTGAGTATGGAGGGCTCCATATTGAACAATATGATGAAGGGCTGGAGAAGCCAAAGAACTCCTTGGCTTTGAATGGTGAGTTAACACTTATGACAACTTTGATTTTATGATAAGGTGTTCCACTCCTGGCAGGCGAATGTATAACCTTGTTCAGCATTATTTGGCAGTAGGGATGCCGGGTGTTTGGAGGTATGGGAGGGTATGAAGTGGTCACAACCATTTTTAACAGGGATCAAAGCAGCCAGTTTGTAAATAATTAATTTCATATAGGGCTGAACATCCACTGTATGGTATCATGCTTTTTTCATTGCATCGAGCTGGATAGGAAATAAAAATCTATATTGCTTCTGTCCAAACTGTGTATTCTAACAATTGTCCTGTGTTTGGAGTAGCAGTAAACCAAGATTGTCTACACATGGGTGCAGATTGGCTCCCAAGACATTGAACGGACATTTGTACGCCCATCCCAGATGACATGTAGTTATTGTTGGAGGCCTGATTCTAGTCTTTTTTTTTTTTACATATGAAGAAACATATTATACAGAGAGCATAATTTCTCCTGATTTAGATTTATATGAAAAGAACCAGGATTACATATGTCATTTTTAGAGGGCTAAAACAAATCTTTTTTTAACACTGGAGTCTGCTAATGGTTATAGACTGTAATTCACAGCCTGTCTACTAAGTAATTTTGCATGGCATCAAAGACTTTTGCAAGCAGAAATATGGCCGAAATAACACTTCAGCTTCAGTAGATCAATACCACTGAAATATAAGGCCATCCAGTTGCTAAAGAGGTCTATTTAGTTTCTCTGTCAGGCACCAATTCTAGGTAGAATCTGTTGGTTTTACTTACCAGCATTAATATATTGCATGTTGAGGACACCTAACCCAGGAGCCCAAGTGCTGTTCTTGACAAGGAAGTTGAGAAAGGGCAGTCCGATACGTGCTGAACATTCAAGAAATTAAAATCCCTAACAGCTACATCTGTTAACTTCGTGGCACTTATTCATTTCGGCAGGCATTTACTGCAAACCAAGTTTGAGGGAGGTTCTGGGGTGTCATGTAATAGAAAATAGATGGTCATCTGGCCACCTGCTGATGGCCTGAGAAATAAGGAGCGAAGGATGAATTTTCAGCATTGGTCAGACTGGGTTGATACAAAACGCTACCCAGTTCAGAGAGAAGATACAACACCCATGGGAAGGAATTTAAGAAAGTGTAAAGCTGTGAAGGATGAAGGAGGCTGAACTACTCCTCTCTCTGCCATTTTTAATGGGCTTTTGAATTAGCATTGTTCTTAGGATGAAATAAATGCACTTCAACTTCTTTGCCTCAGCCTGTCTGCAATAATTACCCCAGAGAAATTAGGACTACCTGGTTTCTTCTCAAAAAAATAGCTGATGGATCTTTTCTTGAAGAAAAATCTCCCAATCACCTTTCCCGATCATATTGTTGGATACCATTAATTAAGAGGGGTCAGACAAGGTTGAGAATTTGGCTGGTACACCTCAGAGGATCAAGCAGCTGATGCTGTGGTCTGAAAATATCCTGTTCCCTAATTCAGACTTGTACCAATTGTTAGGAAGAGCATTAGGGGGCACTGCAGGTACTTTTGTAACAAATATTCATGCTCTGTTTAATTAACAGCTGGTTAAGTAAGTGTTAAGCTACCTAAAAGCCTTTCAAACCCTGCAATGCTTATCTTCTAACCACCTGCATGCTTTCTTCTTGCAACTGTTGCTGGTGCAAACCTGACTCTTTTCATTCCCCTGCATCAATTGCAGGAAGAATATAAAAGTGAAAGGGAGATATTCAGTGAGGTGTCCAGGTGCTAAACTCCAAACTGATAAAAGGAAACATGTCATAGGATCATAGAATCATAGAATCATAGAATCGTCTAGGTTGGAAGTGACCCTTGGGATCATCGAGTCCAACCATCTACCCTACACTACAAAGTTCTCCCCCATACCATATCCCCCAACACCACATCTAAACGGCTCTTAAACACATCCAGGGATGGTGACTCAACCACCTCCCTGGGCAGCCTGTTCCAATGCCCGACCACTCTTTCTGTGAAGAATTGTTTCCTCATGTCCAGTCTAAACCTACCCTGTTGGAGCTTGAAGCCATTCCCTCTTGTTCTGTCATTAATTACCTGTGCGAAGAGACCAGCACCAACCTCTCTACAGTGTCCTTTCAAGTAGTTGTAGAGAGTGATGAGGTCTCCCCTCAGCCTCCTCTTCCTCAAACTAAACAGTCCCAGCTCCTTCAGCCGCTCTTCATATGATTTGTTTTCCAGGCCCTTCACCAGCTTTGTTGCCCTCCTCTGCACCCGCTCCAGCACCTCGATATCTCTCTTGGATTGAGGTGCCCAAAACTGGACACAGTACTCCAGGTGTGGCCTCACCAGTGCTGAGTACAGGGGCACAATCACCTCCCTACTTCTGCTGGTCACGCTATTTCTAATACAAGCCAGGATGCCGTTGGCTTTCTTGGCCACCTGGGCACACTGCTGGCTCATATTCAGCCGCTTGTCAATTAGAACACCGAACAATGTCCCCATACAATTAGTCTGTGGCTGTTGTTTCCAGGAGGTATCGGCATCGAGACCCAAACCTCTGTGGGTTTCTCCAAAGCCTTGTGCATCTCTGTGGGGAACGAGGCCATCCAGAAAAGAGATTAGAAAACCTGACACAGTCTCCATCCTCAGAGTGCCGGCCAACTTCCAGCTAATGAGCTTTAGGAAGAATTTTATTCTCTGGGAGAACTGTTTCATAAGCATCAACTCCAAAGTCTTCCTGTCACACAGATGGAAATGTCCAGCCAACAGTGTCTCCCAGGGAGACATGACTGGCAAAAAAACCCAGTCTAAAGGATGGATCAGGGGCTTTGCAGTTCCTATAGCTTTTCTATAATCAAATACCTTAACTTCCCCTTGACCAGGAAGTCTTATTTCTTTTATTCTAAAAATTCTGGGCCGCATTCTCTCAAGGACACCTTTCCCCAAAGGGTTTTCTCCCTGTTCTCCTGTACGTACGGAGATGAGGGAGTGTAGCGATAGGACGAGGGGCAATGGTTTTAAATTGGAAGAGGGGAGATTTAGATTAGATATTAGTAAGATATAGGGGGGGTTGAACTCGATGATCTTTAAGGTCCCTTCCAATGCAAACCATTCTATGATTTTATGTTTCTATGTATGTGAGCCATGGGGGGTCCCATACGAGGTGAATAGGATTCCTTATGCTGATGGCTGAGTAAAATTTGAGGTGAAGGCCTTAGCACCACTGAAGCTGATGGTAATTCCAATGCATTTTCCCTTTGAAACTGAAAATCTTCTGAGTGCGACAGAACAATAACCTAGCACACCATTTGTAGTTTTTAGAGTTAAAACAAAGGGGAGGTCAAAAGCAAACTTTTCGGGGGGAGAAAATTTTTCTGTTGCCTTTTTTTTTTTTGGTCAAAATTTGAAAATGTTGTCACCAATTTGCAAGTTTCCCACCTGTTCCGTTTATGCGTGAAAACAGACGTAGTCTCTTCTCCTTTCTAAGTGGTTTTTCACGTATAGCAAGAACGCACAGTGTTGACAGCTCTCCAATTTTATCACCAGTCTCATTATACTTTTTTTTTAAGCTAAGGCCACCTATCCCAAAATACAAGATGGGGTGGTTTTTTTGGTGAAAATGTGCATGAAAAAGTGTCTACTTTTTCCCTTTTTGTTTTAGTCATGGAATTTCAAGTACATCAAGCAACTCTATTTAAAGATCCAGCACCTTTACTGGGATCACAAGATTACTTGTGATTCTTGTCTTCTGTTTGAAAAAGGAAACAAGTATGTTTCAAGCCTTCATGAGGTGGGGAAGAAAAGGCTTTGAAATACCATTTCCAGCAGGCCAAAACTTGGAAAGCTCAGTTATTATTTAAATCTGTATTTTTTTTGGAAGGAATCTGACCCATAACTTTTGTATCCTTTGGAGCTGGAAATATTAACAAGAAAGAAGCAAAGGTATTTCTTGTGATAGGGTAGCAGTATGAAGGTTGCTGCAAGACAGTATATGCCTCCAGGCAAAGCCGGGAATTTTGTCTATTCAAAGTTGTGACAATTAGCAAAAAAATTAAAAAATAAAATTAGAACAATAACAAGGCCTCGTATCTATGTCTGCTTTGGATGAACATTTCCATTGTTCTGTTCCTAGGTAGATATCCTCCTGTTTACAGTTGGAAGCTGAGATAGAAAGTTCTTCAGCTACCTAAGGGGGCTGCAGACTTGTGTTTTTAGGGCCCTAAATTCAGCTGGCATCCTGTGCTAAGCTTTTCTGTCCTTTAAATGACTGAGACCCAAATCCATGGTAAATACAGAGCTACAACGGAGCCCTCATGGCTAAATTGAGAGTATAGGAGTCAGACCCTCCTTCAGAAAGTTGAGACTAGCTTAATTATCACACAGCTCAAAATGCAGGTCATCACACTGAGTTCCTGGGTTCCCTGAGCCTCAACTGGTGAGTTTATTTTGCTAATATCCATGCAATAAACTTAGCATGGGTTGAATTCTTCTGTTCACCATTTTCCCTACTTATGCTTCTCCAAGTTGTTGTCCTTCCAGACAAAGTTTCTCCACCTCAGTTGTGTCGTTGCCTCTTCCTTCCCTCCAGCCCTTGGGTTTCTGCTTCTCCCAACATTCATTCCCCCATCTCCTCTTAGATCTTTGCCTGCATTCTCCCACCTGTGTATCTATCCCCTTTCAATTTTGCTTGGAGTGGGAGTCATAGGCTCTGCCTACAGATCGTTTGCTTCTGTAAGGGTGACTTGACTCCAACGCCCCCCAAGAAATCACCAATGTGTATAAAGGCAGCAGTTTACAGGATTTCCATAAGGTTGCCTAAAAAGTTTTACAACTTTAAAGAGCCAATATTGCAAGAGTTGCCCACTTTATACAAAATTTGCATTCTGCTTGGGTAGAAGTCATGGCTTTCAAGTCCAATTTCCTTGAAAGCTAGGGCGAGGTTGGATCTGGCAGTTTTGATTGACCCCATATAATGAGAGGAACTGTGAAATTTGGGTCCCAAATTTGAAGCTGGTTTAGTTCAGCTTTTATGATTCATGTCTTTGCTGTGCTAGTCTTGACAGATTAAGAGAATTACACACCCGTGCTCCTCTTATTTACACGGCCGAGTTGGTTTGTGATCCCCTGTAGAGTTCATTTCAAACCCCCCTTGTGCTTGGTGAAGGAAGAAACTTCAGTAACCATCAGCTGTGGCATTGATCCTTCAGAGAAATTAACCAACTGAACTGAGACTTACTGTGAAATCAGTGATGCTCAGCGGCCGCTAACTTCATTTGCAACTCACCAGTGTTAATGCATTTAAAGTATTGATCCTTCCTAGTGTGCTTTGCAGCTCTGGCTCCCTTTTTGGCATTGCTAACACAAAGGCAGCTCTTTCCAAAGCCGGGATGAGCAAGCACAACCCTTCGACCCCGAAAACAAACTCATTATTCAAAATGCTTGTCGGCTTGCTGCTGCATTTGAATTGATTGGCAAAAAAAAAAAAAAAAAGAAAAAAAAAAAGGAAAAAAAAAGAAAAAAAGGGACTGTGGCAGATAAAAATCGGATTATTTCAGAGCATGGGAAAAGAACACGCAGAGGAAACATCCTGCTGTCTCAGGGGAACAAATCTTCCCCCCCCCCCCCCCCCCCCTCGGCTACCATTTTTTGCTTTATTATTGCATCATCGTGTTATTGTGAAGTTTTTGCATATACCTAGCACCTGGGATTGAGAAAGAGCACTGAGAGCTGTGGCTGTGCTGGGAACAGCCCACAACTTGGACTTTCATTGCCCAGCAAAACCCAGAAGGACCACAGGGCTTGCCCAATACCTTTTCTAGTACTTATGCAGGTAGTTTTGGGAAGGACATTACCTTTTTAACATCATCGGGTTGTGAAGTACAGGCTTAGCTTTCAATTCATTACTGAACCGAACTAGGCTGTGGTTTTTTTCACTTTTGCAGCAATAAATGAGCCTTCAAATGAAAACTGCAGCTGGAAGCAGGGGAGCTGCTGTTTGCAGCCTGCTCCCTGTGTAGCCCTGCCTGTGCTTTCCACCGTTTTGTTCCCTGGGCTTTGCAGCAAGCTTGCTTACACAGGGCTTTCCCTTGCCCTATTTAAGTGCCTCTGCAGTGTGCTCGTGATGAATTAGGTTATTCTGTAGAGAAGTATACTGCAAATCCCCTCCCCTCGCTTCGGCTGTTCCCCCTTTCATAGATGGCGAAGCTGAGTGCAGTCTGCCTGCCTCCAGTTTTCAGAAGATGTCAACCACATCATGGGGGCTACTACACAGCAAAATTGGCTTCTCCCTTGGACTTCCCTTGGCACTCCAGAGGCTACTGGTTCTCCAGTTTCTCCAACGACCCCAAGCCTTCTCTGCTTTCAGTTCTTTAATTGCTTTTAATATTTTTACCCATATATGCTGTGCGCTCCTAGGCTCCACTTCTTAGCAGTGATTGCACTCAGTTTATGATCTCTGTCTTTAAATGTCACATCTGGGCATTTTCAGATGCACACATCTCATTCTTTAAAATATGCAGGTGTCTTATCCTGACCTTCATTAGCACTGTGACAGATTCCAGCCACCCTGCTTGTTAGTCTACTACTTACCTGCTTGTCAGCTACTCTCTGTAGCTTCCTGTTACTTCTGATGCAGAGATGTAATAATTAGGCACCTTGTTTTTCAGGCATCTTTAGCATTACTTGAACCTACTGGTTCAATAACAGAAGCTCAGCCGGATGAAAACCCATCTGTTCCCAGGCCGTTCGTAGAGGTCCCATTATTTTTAGTGACACAGAATAGCTTGGGAACTGTGGAGGGCTGGAGGGGTGGATCCGTGGCTGAGCCCTGCTTTAAGAGAGGCAGAAAGAAGATATCACGCTCTCCTTCAGTGTACAGTGTCTGCTGGTCTCCATGAAACACACGGCAGAGCTGCAAAACTTATCTGGCAAGAGCCAGGTAGTTCCTGATCCCTTTTCCAGCAGTAAACTATAATGAGACATCTCTAAGTGGTATTTCTTAAATAGAGAGAGACATTCCCCAAGCTTTGTGGAAAGGCTCCAGGAAGGACCTTCCTTCTTATTCTTCTGGCTGTGCAAAAAATATCTGACTTTTTTTTTTTTCTTTTCCTGAGTAATTATGATGTTTACAGAAACTTGTTCTCTGATAGGAAAGCTTGTTCTTCTAGTAATTCTTTTTTTTTTTTACTTATATCCTTCTACCTGTGTGCTCTGCTGCCTGAATATGTTGGGAATATATATGGTCGAGTATGTCATAGTATATCTGCAATCTCATGTTGTTATGGGTATGCTTTTGTGATGGAGGGGAAGCTCCAATACCTCTCGCAGGGTTTCACATGTGAGCTGAGTAGACCAGAGGTGGAAAAACTCAATGGAGGAAGGAGAGGAGGTGATGTTCCCTCCTGCTCCTTCTCCCTCCACCTTGGAGAAAGATGCTGGTTGGTGTGGGAACGTCTAAGGCTATGCCCACCAGCTCAAACAGGCCAAAAAAATCCCTATTCCCTCAGTGTCTTTTTGCACCTTCTTGCTGATATCCCTCCCCCTGCCCAGTGTTATCAGACACACTCCCACCAGGTCTGACCTTTAGAGGAAAGGGAGGTGACTGTGGTTGTGACTGTTCCTCAGCATCAGCAAAACAGGCAGAAGAGACCTAGTTGAAATTACACTGTGTACGTGCTTGTGTGTTTTAGATACCAAGAGAACAAACCTAATTTATTATGAAACAGAAGTTAGCTTTACATTTTCATAATTAGGGAGGATGCTAATGTTGCATGATTGGAAAATGTCACCCTGCACAACTAATTTGCGAGCGAGGCCTAATTGAAGTTCAGCATCATCTGTGGCTCCCCTAGTGATAACTTTTTCGCAAGGTGCTGCAGAAATGCAGAGAGTGGTTAGCAGAGAGTAATTTATCACGTTGTTTCCTAGCAGATAGAGGAATCTGGGAGGAGATGACCAAAAAGAAGCAATACCAAAGCCCAGAGCCTCAGGCTGGTGAAACAAAGCACTCCATATAACCACAAATGACAGGGTTAATTATCCCATGGCTGCTGCAGGGAACCATACATTTCTCAGGCACTCTGTCCTGCAGAGTTGCTGCTGAAGAAAGTTGGATTGGGCATGTCATTGTATCACAACACAGTGTCGGAAAGGTATGGATGGGCCTGCCCTTATCTAAAGCACGCTGGGGATGGCTTTGTGTCCTGAATACAGAAGAGATGGGGGCCGTGCAAAAGCCACACACAAGATGCTGCAGGAGTGAAATCTTCCCTTTGCTGTCCACAAACTGTGTTTCTGTGGGGGAGACCCAAGTCTGGTTCTGGTTTCAAATGCTGTAACCCCATTTTCACTTGCACAGTCTTGCTCTAACAAAGAAAATCTATGACTCTAATCCTTCTCAGCCCCCCCAGGGTTATGCAGTACTTACTTACACAACGGCGTCAACCTCTCAAGTTATATTTACTTTGCTGAAAGCCTTTCCTGCTCCCTGACCATGTTCTGCTTCTAAGGAAGCTTGAAGACACCTCCCCAGGTGTGTTTGGAGAGGTGAGGTCCTGTCTGCTCAAAGCAGGAGGGGAGCATATTAGATATGAAGGTAGCCCTGACTAGACATGCCATAATCTGTGTGACTCAGTTTCCAATGTGCATGATACACAGGAGATGACATGGCACAGAGTAAGGGGGCAGTATTCAGCCCCTTTCAGAGATAATACAGACCAGCTGCACAGGTCGCTCATTCTAACTCACTGTCTCCACAAGTGGCTATAGGCATATGCATTATGCATTAAGTACAAGGCAAGGGTTTGTGGTGTTTCCTCCCTGGTACTTTCTCTGCCTCCAACCATTTGAGACTCAGGGACTTCCAGGACTAAGTATGTTCTCTGTGGATTTAATAACATGGACTGGATTTTTCTTTGAACTTCTCTGCTCTTCCCTGAACTCTTGTTAACTTTAAGAACCAACTATATATCCAGTGGCAAGAAATTTCACAGCTCGATTACACCTTCCCTGGGACCACCAAGTTCTTGCACTGGAAAAGACCACAAGCAATCATTATCCACTCATCCTTTCCTTGACAGTCATGATTTTACAGCCTCCACCATGTGTTTTCCCAGTCATCTCTGTAGCACCCTAACTTATATTCTCATTCCTCATGGAGAGATCATCCTAGCTCTTTGAGCACCCTTGCCTTCATTCAACTCTTAGTCCCATGACCCCCTCTCCCCTTTTCCTCTCTGATGTTTACAACTTCCCATTTAGAGGTGGTCTGGGAACCCCAAGGGAGGCAGTCTTGCAGGTCTCATGAAGGTGAAGCCTTCTACATATCCCCTTGTAACAGATAACCACTGGGAGAGCTGCGGTATTTGCACTGATCATCTCAAGGTGGGGACCTGTAACCTACTTGGGCAGCTTTAACAGGATACATCTTTGACAATGAGGTAGCAAGTGAGAAGATTTGGCAGAGCTTGAGCTGGACTTCATCCCACTCTCAGGCCGCTCTGGGATCCCAGAGAGCTGGAGAAACCAGAACCAAAAGGCTGGACTTCTTTGGCTTTGAGATTTATGGGTATGGTTGAGAAGGAAAGGATTTTGGTTCCCATCCAGGCTCCTCTTCCCCAGCCAAACCTCCATGAGGGAGGGGATTCTGTGCCTGTAAGATGGATTCCCCAGTGTCCCCACCACATCTCCACTCTTGTTCAGTCCATTGGGTGGAGGACACAAAAGAAGCTGTGAGCTCCCACGTCAACCACCTGATGGCCAGCTGACTCCTCCACCCTGGCGCTGGGACATCCCACCTGCTTCTTGAGCCCTTGGGACCTTCAGCTGCAGGTGGCTTCCCATCACTCGTATCCTGGGGAGAAGTCCCTGGGGTTTTAGAGGGGCTCTGTACACTGTGATTTACTGCCTGACACAAACACACAGTGAAATTAAATGTCACACCCTCCCAAAGACACACACACGCACCCATTTCACTATGTGGCTTCCTCCAAACCCCAAACGCATTTAACATCTCACTTCACACACAAATATACAGACCATGTCTCATGCATGGGCGCTCCCTGAGAGATTTAACATACACACACGCAGGGTTATAATGAAACACACACACACATCTCAGTTTAATGTCCCCATCCCACCCAATGGGGAAATCAAACCAGCTCCGTAAACCCCCCTGCACTACATTACAGGAGAGTTAATTCACTGGAGAAAACTATAATCTGATTTCAGCTTCACAAGCCAACATTATTATTCTTTTCCTTTCTATTCTTTCAAGCTTAAACTGATCCGCTGTCATTCTTTGTCTCTCTCCGTCTCCAGCCTGTATCGCTTTCAGTGCAGCCTGTCTCCATTTTATTTTCCACCTCCTAATATTCAATTTCATTTTAAAGCCTGTCCATGCTCCCTCCCTCTTCCCCCATTCCCCTTCTCCCCCTCCCCTACAAATCCTTCCTCCCGCCCATGACACAGCTTTCTTCCCGATTTCCTCCCTCTGATTTCTCCTCCCTTTCTTCATTATCAGCATGTCAGATTAGGATCTGACATGAAAGTAGAATCGACTGTTCATCCAGAGCTTTACAGCCTAAGCAGGATTAGTTACCCTGATATAAAGGACATTTTCATTATTTTCATTTTTCTGTAACTGGAATACATCTAAAGATTCCCATCATCTACCCAAAGCTGTGAGCTCCTGGCCTTTTCCACTGGGAAATGGGCAGTCCATTAAAAACTGCTCCTTGGCACTGTAAAGCTCTCAGGGACTCTTTATGCATCATGAAGAGGAGATGCCAAGAGGAAACCTGAGGAATGAAGTCCTGAGGCTTGCTGGATGCAGATACCTAGAATGAGAGATGCTCCTAGAGCAGCTCTCCTCCCAGGGAATATTTTGCTGTTCAAAATCACCTGAGGAACACCAACAAACCTCAGCCCATGACCATTCCCACACAGCTCCTTCCTTCTGAGGAGGGGATGCCATAGACAAATGCACGCTGTTATTTTGGGGGCCTGAGTGCTAAAAGAGGTGCTCTGGGCTCGAAGGAGGTGACTGATTAACACATTGAAACGACGAAGCTTATTTCCATGCTACAGTGCAGATTTTGCAATGAGAGCCATTGGCCTTCAAATTCCTGAGCTGTAAAATCCCTCTGTTTAGTGTAATGACACGCTGGCTGATTTATCCACAGGGTCCACACCAGGTAATGCTCCGTCTCAAGCCATAAACCTTTAAAATTGGAATAAGATCACTGGGGCTGGTAATGAAGAAGCAGAATAAAGGCAAAGATGGTTGATGTTTCCCTGTGGCTGGAAGGACTGAGTTAATGAGGGCTCCTGGGCACCCAAAGTGGGATGAACCACAGGAGCATCAAGGTGAAATGGTGGGTTCCTCGTGGGCAGAGGTGCACAGATACCTCCTTGCTGTCCTGACCAAGCCCCAAGGGTTCATCACATGGGGAAATCAGGTGTGAACAACCCCTGTGACAGATAAAAACAGGAGTTGGGAGCTGCATGATTTTACCATCCTGTGCAGGGTTTGCCTCCTGCTCCCTTTTGCCTCTGAGCTAGACCATCAAATGTACATAGTTTAGAGATGTCTTCTCTCCTGACACACAGGGATTCTCCCACTACCCAGTGATCTGGACATTTTTTCTGGCTGTGGTCATTGGCAGAAGTTTCAAAGAAAAGTGTCAGTATGGTCCAAGACAGAGAGGGAAAATCTTTTGTTCCCTCATAATGAGGTATACTCCTAATACCTAAGAGATTAATTTAAAGTCTGAAACATAGGATGTTAGATCCCTCTTGAGAGTTTTTTTAACATTAGCTGTTACAACTTCAGGTGTTCGGGTTATCCTTATAAATGTCCAAGCCATCTTTGGGTCTGGCTGAGTTCCTGGCCTCATTGACGTCTTATGGAAATGAGTCCCTCCGCCTAATTACACTTTGGATGACAAGAGATTTCCTTTGCATCGAATATCTCTGTCTCATTCTTGTCGTATGAGGCAGAGGGGAGAGCCGTTCTTAGCCTGCCTCCCTCGTTTTAAGTACATCCTCTTGTCTGTGCCCTTTCCTCCCCTTTCTAATATGCCAAAGTATAATTTAATTGGCTTTATTTACATGAGATATTTCACAGGAAGTTAATCCTTGTTGCTCTTCCCCGAAACCTCTCCTGTGTCTGTCTGTAGACATGGTGACCTTCCAGGTAAATCATGGATGCAGTGATTTCACAGAATCACAGAATCACAGAATATTTTTGATTGGATGGGACCTTTGAGATCATCGAGTCCAATCAACAAAAAAAAAAAGAAAAAAAGAAAAAACCACAGCAAAAACAATCAAAAACCCCCCAAACAAACAAACAAAAAAACAACAAAAAAACCCAGAACACCAAACACCAAAACCAAACCAAAACAAACGCCCACAACCACACACCACACCTACCCACAAACAGACACAAACCAGCTTCTCCAGGAGAATGCTGTGGGGGACGGTGTCAAAGGCCTTACCAAAGTCCAGGTAGACAACATCCACAGCCTTCCCTGCATCTAGAAGGCAGGTCACATGGTCATAGAAAGAGATCAAGTTGGTTAAGCAGGACCTCCCTTTCATAAACCCATGCTGGCTGGCCCTGATCCCTCAGCTGCCCTGCACTTGCCGTGAGAGCTCACTCAAGATAATACTCTCCATGATCTTTCCCGGTACCGAGGTCAGACTGACAGGCCTATAGTTTCCCGGATCCTCCTTCTGGCCCTTCTTGTAGATGGGCGTCACATTGGCCACCCTCTAGCCATCTGGTACCTCTCCTGTTGACCAGGATTGTTGATAGATAATGGAGAGAGGCTTGGTGAGCTCTCCCGCCAGCTCCCTGAGTACCCTTGGGTGAATCCCATCCGGCCCCATGGACTTATGCGTGTCCAGGTGCATAGGCAAATTATTAACTACTTCCTCAATGTAAGATACTCTGTAACATTGTCCAACTCCTTCCATATGCCATAAGGAAGTTCCATAAAGACAAGGCACAAGGAAGGAGTTGGTCAGTAAGGGTATGGCATAAAATATGCAAAGCAATGTCTGTTCTACCTTTGGAATACAGCTGTCCATGGACCTGGGGCATCTGCTGAGGTGACCCTCTGGGTCCCTTCTTGACATAACGTAGTTAATTGAGAGGTCAATAAAGTCAGTGAGAAGTCTATATATTTCTTTCCCCATTATGTCTTATTTTGGGACAGCTGAATATTCAGCTGCCTGGGGTCAATGAAACAGCCCCTGGTGTTGCTGGAGTTATTGGGAGGATCTGGGGAATGCTTGAGTTACTGACTGGGATGTGAACTTGCACTGGAAATACACTGCAAAGGAATAAGGGTAAGGATTTGCTTTACCTAAGGGATCACGCAGGCGTGAGAATGAATGGGAATAAGCTCCTCATGAGAAAGTGGCAATAAATGCTTGTTTGCCTCCTCTACAGGTGATGCTCTGAACTTCTTGGGGTAAGGACAGGTGAATATGGGATGTGAATGGGTGGCAAGTATGTACAGAAAAGGGATCAATGAGTAAGAACAGCTCAGGGATGCTTCAACTGGCTTAACCCTGAAGGGAAGCTCCCTTGTTCATCACCTAAAATCAATGATCCTTCATGATCGTGGGCCTCACTGAATGCTCAGTTTCCCGCCCTTTGCAAACCCAGCCACAGCAATTAGTTGTGGCCACTCTTCTGCCTGGCAGAAGCTCTCCAGTCAGCCCCTCAGAAAGCTGGGGACAGACCATGACAGTGTAGCACCCCCATGCTCCGTATTTCTTTCCTTTAAGCAAGATTTCCTTTAATGGAGCAGATTTCGCTTAAGCTGAAAAGCTAGCTGAACAGACTATAAGACACTGTGCAGAGAGATCAAAGGGAGTTAAAAATAAGTGAAATAAGGGAAATGCATGGGGAAGAAGGGGGGGCAGCATGAAAGGGGGAGCCAGGGCGAGAGTGTAAAACACATTGCTCATGTAAAAGGTGAAGTCTCCAGAAACTGTGTTCTTGTTCATGTGATTTTCTCCTAATCAGAGCGTAGAAGCAAGAACCAGAGGAATATTTTCCCCGTGTTGCATTAAAATGCCTATCATTTTCTGTCTGAAGCTACTAATTTCAGAATCCTTAGGGGAGCAATTGCCAAGGCACATTTGACTGAATTGCTTTTCTGAGACCAGCTCTCAAAAACTACAGGGTGAGGACATCTTTTGCACCCTCTGATGGCCATGGGAGAGCAGGTCTCCACTCTCAGCCGGCAGAACCCACCGTGGAGGCCGTCTGAAACAACAGCAGAGCACAAGCCTTTAGTCCACAGCAACTTGAAGTAACTAAGGAGAGGCAATTTCATGATTCCCAGTTAATGCCTCGGACTTTCATCTTACTTTCGCAGCTTATTCTTTCACCCCTGGGTTCACAGATGACCCCAATTTCCCTCTGGTATGTATTACCATGGCTTTGTTGCTATGTCTCCATATCCAACCAAGGAGAGAAAGAGGTCAGGAGCAGGGAAAACACCTACTCATGGCCATATGGGTGACAGGGTCAGAAGTGAGGTCCCTCACAAAGCAAAGGTTTTCGTTTGTATGTGCTTCCTTCTCCAGTATTTACTGAGCAGCACTCAAACCCCATGACCTTTTTGACTCACAACACCCCATCAAGCTTTACACAGGGGAAAAGGGGACCACAAAGAGTTTGACGATACAGGATTCTGGGTGCTATTGTGGGGGCTTAGAAAAGACCCCCCAGGCACTATAGTAGAGCCAGATCCAGAAAGTGTAAAGCTCAGACCGCTGAGGTAGGGTCTGTCCTCAGTTCCCACTCATGTCTCAATCTTCAGTTTTCTCCAGGATGGTATGTGGTGTTCACACCTCAAATCTTATTTAACATGCTGGGTTCTAATCTGCCAATGGCAGATTCACATCAATATCCCATAATCTATCTGAAAATCCCAACATAAGCCCATCTACCACTCATAAATAAACAAAAAAAAAAACCCAAACCAACTCAACCACCAGCACACAGCAGTAAGATCTAGATGTTTTATATCTATATTTCTTTACAAACTACCAACTCAAGCAAACCCAAAGACCTGGGTGAATTCTGATTGACCTGACACCTGCACTTATGGTTGATGCTCCCAGAGCAACTCAAGAGGAGATGAGACAGTGCCAGGCCTATTTAAAGCAGTGGTTTTAAATTTAATTTCCTAGCTGGGGGAGTTGGGGGAGGGATAGAAGGCAACAGCTGTCTCATTATACCATTGAGGGTTCCTTAAGTGAAAACTGAATAGATTAGTCATGGAGAAAATTAAGACAAGGTCTTTAAGCCATCAATAGCTCCCGATTTGAGTGCAGGAGGGAAGAGAGTTGGTATTTTACTTCAATCTCACTGTCTGGGGGTTCAAATTTTATTTTTAAATGTGTCTTGAAGCCAGATGCAAAATATCTTTTTTATTTTTTTTTTCCTTTTGCAATCCAGCAGTGACTTTTCTGCATCAGTCTCAAGGCAGATGTGTGGGGTTGGAGAAGCTTGCAGAAGTCTGCATTGCATTTTTAGTCAGTGATTTGAGTTTTCCTGCTTTTTCTGTTTAAGCAGAAAGCCAGGATCGGATCTGCTTTCCACCAAGGGACTATATCCAGGAGGATACAGCTTCAAGCTCCTGAGCACTTGTCTGTTACCTGTTATCCTTGACCTAACCAATATCTGCAGCTCCATCCCATAGCTTCAACAGGAAGACCTGCAGGTGTTGGAACAGACATTAACATGATTTGGGGGGCATTTTTTGATGCTTTAGATGCTTCCCTGAGCATCTGCATCTCAGCAGCAGTACTCTGGGGAAACAAGCTGTGTATGGTCAGTGCTTCTGACCGCTGGCTGGAGGAGGTGTCCTTCATGCCCTTCCTAGCGCTGGCTCTGCTCCAGAGTCCAGCCAGGTCTTCAACTCCTTTGCTGGCTCTGTCTCACTCTCTCTTTGTCTTTCTGCTCTCCCTTGGCATCTCCCTGAAATATTTGACATGGCAAGATGAAATGTGGTAGACAGGGACCCCCAAATGGACCTTGGACAACTAAACCCAGTTATTTGGCTGATTTTTGATCAGAGCAATTGCCAGCTTAGGGTGATCAAGTAGCTAAGGTATTTATTGATGGAGAGGATGTTGCGTGAGCATGTCAAGAGCCTTAGTGAGGTTAAGCTGTCTTACATCTGCTGCTGCTCCCCTGACCCTCAAGGATCATTACACTGTCATAGGAGGAAATTAGGTTGGTGGGACATGATTTGTTCCTGGGAAATTGAGGCCGGATGCTACTTATCCCCTTGCTGTTTTCTAGGTGCTAAGAGACAGATCGCTTGACTGTTCGTTCCAAGATTTTTCTGAGCACTGAAGTCAAGCTGATTTGTCCTTGATTCCCTGGAGTCTCCTTTCTTTTTACTCTTTTTTTTGGGAGGATGATGTATTTGCTAGGTGATAATAGCTTTGCATTTCTACCAGATCGTACAGTTCAAATGACAGAGGGCTGCTCTGCAGTGCTGAAGGTCCTGCCTTCCCCGTGGGATGTGGGAGAGGAAGGGTAGATCATCGTATAAAGATATTGCGATTATGGTTTCCGCATCATAAAGCTAACTGGGGCAAGTCTGCTACAAGCTGAGGAGCTCTGCTTGGTATAGTTTCCCTGTGGCTTTTGCAGATAGAGTGCTGGAAAACATACTACTTGTTAATTCGTGTTTAAATGAAACCAACCTGTTATTAGGAAAAGCTGTTACAAAAGACTAGCTGGCAACTAAAAATGAGCACAAACTCTTTCTTTCTTTTTTTTTTTTTTTTTCCCCAACCCAAGTATCATTTCTGTTGAGATTTTAATTATTTTTTTTTCTTTAATAATGAGTCGTTGCATTGTTCGCTCCATGTGCTCACATTGTTATGACTCTGAAAACACAATTAGAGTATACATTGCTAATTTCATCTTGAAGGGTGTATTGTGGGGAATTAAAAAATAAAGGCGGGGGGGACCTTGTGTTCACTGTTGTTGCTACAAACAATAGCAGGCAGGGTTCAGATAATGTGCTGGCTGGGATGGCTCTTGTTTCCCTGCCTTCAGAGAATGAACACGGGCACAGAACAAAGCCTGAGCTGAACATTTCATGGAGTACGCTCTGTTGACCAAAATGCAAGGGTCGCTGTATGTGAATAGCACAAAACAAAAGAGATTTTAATTGCAAACATTGATCATACCCTTTGGTCTCCGGCACGGGTTGCTATGGCTTCGTCACTTGGAAGGTTTGAGAGCTGCAACTTTGCAAATATTTTTCAGGGGCCTCTGTCATGTGACCTTGTCAAAATGACAGAAAGTTGCCTTTTTTTTCCCCCCAAACAATAAACAATGCAGCTTTTTTTCTTTTTCTTTTTTTTTTTTAAGGTTGCCCTGTTAGCCGTGAAGCTGCTGCTGTTCCTCAGGCCACAGTTTCACTCTCATATGACCAAGCTGCAGGAAACTAGAACTCCTGTATCCTTAGGCTAAAGAATAAGGTGATCTCTGACTTTTTCCTCTGCTCACAAATTCTGTTTGGGTAGACAGAGGTAGCAAAAGGTCTGTGTTGTGGCCTTGCCGTAGATCTGCTAGCTAGGAGCTCTCCTGGGAAACCAGGAGAGAGAGTACATCTGCCTCTCGAAAAACTCCTGTAAATAGAGGCTACAAACAGAGGAGCTGCAGCCTCCTGTGGGCACTTTCCAAAGGAGGACAACGTGGTACTCCGAACGAAGCTGGTTAATGAGTAGCTCTGGGTCTGTTGAGCGCACTGCTAGACTGAGCTAGAAACAAAACAAGCCAGGGCCAGTTCTCAGATCCTGAGGCCAGCTGGCACAGCATGGCTTGCATCCATACTGCTGAGCTCCCTTGTCCCCACATCACAGCGACTTGGTCAGTGCTTTCTACTGGGAATGGCCCTGGCCTGGGAGAGCCCCTGAGCTGTGGTTGAGTGTGGTTCAGGGAAGTGTTGTCTGGATGTTGTCTGGACGCAGGCAAAGTTGCTGCAGGACCCATGCCAAGTATGGACCGCTTGTGGTGACTGCTTGGCCCTATGTCATGACTCTGGTTAGGCTACTGCTATAGACAGAGCTTAGTTAGGTCAATTTAACTGCGATGTTTGTCTTAGATGCAAAACTGTTCCTGTCTACTTCTGCATTGGCATCCTGGTTTAACCCCAGTCAACAGCTAGGACCATGCAGCCTCTTGCTCACCCTCTCTTTCCCTCACAGAACAGCACGGAGAGGAGGGAGAAAAGGAGGGGAAAGGGGAAAAAAAAAACCTTGTGGGTTGACATAAAGACAGTTTAATAGAACAATAACAGAAAAGGAAAATAACAATGATAATAACAACGGTAAAAACATATACAAGCCATAAGTCGCTCTCATGGCACAATGCCCAACCCAAGAAGAAATCACGGATTCTCTCCCTCCCCTGGCCAGCCCCCCATTTATATACACCGAGCATGACAGCTATGGTATGGAATATTCCATTGGCCATTCTGTTGTTCTGTCTCTGCTCCATCTCAGCTTCTTCCTTCAACTTCTATGGGAAGCTGAAAAAAAGTCCTTGACTAGTATAAACATCCCTTAGCAACAACTAAACCAATATGCATTATTGATGTTCCTTTCATATCAAATCTGAAACACAGCAGCCACTAGAAAGAAAATTAACTCTATCTCAGCTGAAACCAGGACAACTGTGGACAGTAGGGGTAATATTAATGGTGAGCATCATGGCTTAGTTACAAAATAAGCATCTTGCACACTCAGAGACACATATGTGATACAGGACAAAGCTTAACTGAGATAACAGATAGAAAACCCCAGAACTTGCTGTTCATGAGCTGCAAGTTATTCAAACATTCCAGCATGGCTTGAGGTTTCGTGACTGCAGCTGAGCTAAGCTTAAACCTCTCTTCCTTTGATGCTTTTGTCTCCAGTGCCATTCTGACTATCTTCCTTTCTTCTACCATAACAAAACATGCCCTCTCCCTTCTTCTTCCCAATCCTTTTCTGTCCCTCTTTCTGCTCTCTCTTTATTTTTCTCGGGTATTCACACACTTCTTCTGGTCAGCCCTGGGGAACTGCTGAAGAAAAGGTACTGTAAGAGTTGGAGGAGAAAGAGGCAGAAATAAAGTGATCCCCTGAAGTTCACTCAACAAGTGACAATGAGAGCAAGGAGTGGGATACAGACCAGTGTCATGCCCTGTGGATAGGTCAGCTTTTCCATTTGGGTTTATCTGGCTGGAAAGAGACATCTCTACCTACACATATCAAAGCCTCAACCCTTTTACAACCACTGGAGGGAAACAGGCACACCCAGGACATGATTCAGTTCATGTCTGCATCTAGGACTGTGTTAGCTGGCATGAAACCCATCCTGGAAGGTATCTGTGACCACCTCAAAAAGCACAGATGTTGGTAGAGACAGCCCTGGCTGGGCATCCTGAACTGTGCTTTCTTCTCTGTGTCTTTAGACTGCTCACCCTGTAAATCATAGCTGAAAGGACAGGTGTAAGTGGGCTGGAAAAAAGCAGCCTGGTAAGTACAACTATGGATATGAGCAGCCAGCTTGTTTCCTTTTATAATGTTTCCATGTTTCTTTAATTTTTAAACATTTTTATGAGAATGTTCCTCTGCAAATAACTTTGTCCCTCCCTTGGCTCCCTCTTCCTGAGCCAAAGCAGTCCCTGAAATGAGGAATGCTGGTCTG
Source organism: Numenius arquata (assembly GCF_964106895.1). Taxonomy (NCBI): domain Eukaryota; kingdom Metazoa; phylum Chordata; class Aves; order Charadriiformes; family Scolopacidae; genus Numenius; species Numenius arquata. The sequence goes on from NC_133577.1 coordinate 129,132,747, forward strand.
GATCTACACTGTAGGCTTTGTTAATGTCCAAGTCCATCCAAGTTTAGCAACAAATGTATGCCTGGTTCCTGCCAAAAGTCCTGTGTAGATCCATTTTCCTGCACAATACAAACTTTCCACCACCTTCCTCCAGAGCCAAAGGTGAGTCCCTGCCATCCCTGTGATGGATGCTGAGGACATACCACATGCAATGATGTAGAAGAGGACAATAGTGTCAGGGCTTACACATTTAGTGTCGTGACACTACAGTAAAGAAAAACCTCAGTCCCATGGTTCTTGGTGTTATACAAGATAAAAGCAAATTGTGAATGATTCCAGGCTAAAGTTTATGGTATAAAACCTATCCAAAATGTCGGCTCCATTTAGAAAACTTTTAGAGTACAGGGGTAAAAAGAGCAACAGAAGTCAGGCTACTTGGCACAGAAGGTGAGGCAGGGAGATGTGCTGCCAGTGACTCTGCACTGGCCGTGGATGATGTGGGCGAGCAGCTTTGGGCTGCATCCTGCATTGCTCCCACCCACCCACCGCCTCTAGGTGGCTCAGGACGGTCTGAATACGGCCCGATGACATGAGGTTGAGCTCAGCATTGGCAATGCAGAGCTGTCAGCCTGGGTGGGATACGTACACTCCCAGTATTTTCCCTCCTTCACCAAGTCCCTCGGTGCCCAAGCTCGTTCCAGATATCAACACAAATAAAGATCCAGGCTCTGATAAAGCAAAGGCAGCCTTTCTGACACCAAGCAGACACAGAGTACTTGGCTCCTGCTAACCCCTGTCACCTGCTCATTGAGTGGCCCTGGTGGCTTGCATATGGAGAACACCCTGAACTGTCCTGGGAAACACAGCAGCTCTCTGGGGTCTTTGGTGTCGCCCTAGAGCTGCGGGTGATCCCAGCTGGCTGTAATGCAGGATGGTCTCCAAAAAAAGGGAAAGTACAAATGCTACAGCAGGGAGACCACTTATAATAAAATTTAAGAGGGTTTTACAGTTATTTACTCAGAGATCTACAAATATCTGGAGTTTGTCTCTGGTTTTAATTTAGTTTCTTGCTGTGCGCTTGTGTGTGTGCAGGCACAAATTTTGGCTGGGAGATGCTGTTGCTTTAAAATCTTGCCAGTGTTTGCAAGTTTTTGTCCCTTCAGGGACAATTTCACAGAATAACACCAGTTTCCTGTAAACATCTGAAGCCCTCATTCAGTCTGACTCATTCCCAAAAAAATCCTTACGCCCAGTGCTCCTTACTAACTGGCTCTCCATAGCTCCCTCCACAGCAGTTTCCTTAGGCTTTCTGGCCAGCTGAGCTCACCATCACCTAGTCTCTAACAAATGGGTAATTTAGGCTGGGAATTTAAGCTGCCTGCATCCGGGCTTTCTTTCCCAAAGAACCACCAACACAGCAAAAAACCTCATCATCTTCCCCAACCAAACCCAGTTTTATAAAGGGGCTTTTAACCCTTTGAATGCCTGAAGACAACACTACCTGACTCTACCATTCCTATCCCAGTAAAGCACTAAATGGATTTTCTTTGCTGCAATAAACCTGCTAATGGCTTTTTATTATGTTTGTCCTAATGCTGGCATAAATTCTCCCAAATTTATTTCAAGTTTGCTTGAAAACTCATTTGCCTAATTGTAAAAATAAAACAACATCATATGCAGATGTCTTCCTTCTTTTTCAAACTCAATTAACTTTCAATTAACAGTGATTCACTGTTTGGTTTTTTGGGGGAGGCATACGAGTGGGTGTTGGAAAAAAGGTGTGTATGTCAGGTGGCATCTTGGAGCTATCAGAAAACCCAGCACGTTTGAGCATAAGCGACACACACAATCCATTGCCCTGATTTGGCTGTGTGAATCCGCAAGAGATCAAACCCAGAACAAGTAACACTATTATCTGGGAGCCTGGGAACATCTAGGATAGGAATATAATGTCCAAAGGGCTGTGTCACAGGCAGATGCTGCCTGCTACTCCTGGGGAGGTCTGGACCTTGTGAGCTGTTCGCTCATTTGGGAGACACACCAACACAAAGAAGGGCATTGTTTATGTTAGGAAGAGGGAAAATCCAGAGGTGATTATGAGGAGGAAATTACTTCAATTTACCTTGCTTCAGACAAGACTGAGAGTCCTGTTCAGCTCTTTACTCCATACCTGTCCTAGGGCTCAACATCTCAGACAACAATTAAGCCTTGCAGGCATGGGTTTGGAGAAAAGAAATGTCTTCAACTTCATTTAAGAGATGGGGAAACTGAGACACAGAACAACTCACAGACTTTGCATTGGATAATCAGAGTAACATGATTATACAGAGTTCATGAAACAAGCTCTTTATCTCCATATTGTGGTTATGTACAGACTGTAACTAAGTCTCAAATCATCTGCCTTGAGCTTACGGAGAACTGAGCTTTCTTCACCTCTTGCATGACTCAGCTGTAGCATGATTTGAAGTGATCTGAACCCAGGCTAGAGCCCATGTAGTTGCAATAGACCTGGAAAAAAGAGTCACTCATCTCATTGATAGACACCTCTGAAAGACTGTGGTGCAGCACCTGAAAGCAGTAGAGAAGCTGTAGCATGGATGAGATGTTGTGCCTTTGGTTCTTCTCTTCTCCTTACTGGGGTAAATAAGGTGGAGGTCTCCCAAAGTCACAGAATCACAGAATGGTAGGTGTTGGAAGGGACCTTCGGAGATAATCTAGTCCAACCCCCTGCCAGAGTAGGATCACCCAGAGCAGGTTGGACAGGAAGGCATCCAGGTGGGTTTGGAATATCTCCAGAGAAGGAGACTCCACACCCTCTCTGGGCAGCCTGGTCCAGGGCTCTGGCACCCTCAAAGTAAAGAAGTTTTTCCTCAGGTTGAGAGGGAGTTTCCTGTGTTCCAGTTTGTGCCCATTGCCCCTTGTCCTGTCACTGGGCACCACTGAGAAGAGCCTGACTCCATCGTCTTGACATCTGCCCTTTAGATATTGATCAGCATTGATGAGATCCCCTCTCAGACTTCTCCAGGCTGAACAGACCCAGGTGTCTCAGCCTTTCCTCATCAGAGAGATGCTCCTGTCCCTTGATCATATTTATAGCCTCCACTGGACTCTCTCCAGCAGTTCTGCATCCTTCTTGAACTGGGGAGCCCAGAACTGGACACAGTACTCCAGATGCAGCCCCACAAGGGCAGAGTAGAGGGGGAGGATGACCTCCCTTGACCTGCTGGCCATGATCATCAGCATTTTTCTATTATGTGTTTGTATGAGTGAGGTCAGATGAGGCTCACGAGAAGTACAGGAACGTGCAGTGAGAGCAAACCATTAGTGACCTTTCCAGGTGCTAGCAGAGTCCTGTTGGTCGTAATGGCCTGGCATATGGTTGAAATGAAGCCCTTGTGCAGCCTGTGGCTATCTGGAGTTGAGCTGAGTGAGATGCAAATGAATTATGATGAGCATCTGGAATTCAAGGAAATTGCTATAAATAATGCATATGACTTACTCAGGTTTGTAGGTTTCTCAAGTGGAATTGTTTGGTAAATCATTCAGGGCTGGTGAAAGGTCCTAGGTCAGTGTTTCTGGAGGAAGAGGTTCTGGTTTATACCAAGCAGCAGCAGTGGCACAAGCAGACTGCCCAGAACTGCCACCTTCTCCTTCCAGTGTGTCATCCAAAGATGTCTCAGCTCTTGATATTTTCCAAGACTTTCTGGAAGAGTATCCATATTGCCAGCTGCCACTATGAAGTTTTAAGATGGTCAGCAGTATATTGAGAGCAGATCTGAGAAAAAATAACCATTTCATAGGATGCTCGGCAGCCACTAGCAGTCATCTGCCCATGCTACTTTCTCCTCTGCTTCTGAGGATGTGTTGTCACAGCCAGAAAAGGGAGTTTCTTTTTCCCATGCCTGCCCCAACACTTTGTTCTCCTCTCTCAGCTGGTGGAAAGGGAAGGAGCAGGATCTCCCAATGCTGTAATGGAGAGGACTCTGCTCTTAACACTGGAGATCTGGTCTCTGTCTGGTGGTTTTAATTGCTTGGAAAAAAGTCTGACAGAGGGTTTGTGTGCCCTGAAGCTTGTCCATTTCCTCCAGATGCATGAGTTAATGTAACAGATGATTTCTCCCTTCCCTTGTGCTGCAGATGAACTGGGTGAGTATATTCTCTCAGCCATTGCACAGGGTTGTGAAGCACCTTGTATCTGGGTCACTTGAAGGTTTCCAAGTCAAAGTATCTGGGCAAAATCCAAAAGGTTTGCTGATGTGTGAGGGAGCAGATTAGAAGTGGGAATTGCTTCACATTGGTTTTAGATCTGTGAGATTTGGAGAAAGGAGACAAGTATGATTCTGCAATCCCTCAGGAAAGACCTGCTGTTGATTCCAAGATCCTGGCTTCTGCCATGGGACTGGGAGGTTTCAGTGCCATCTGCCAAAGAGCAGAGGTATCCGTGCCTGCTGGCTGGGTCACCACTGTGCAACTGTGCATGCACAGAATTCACAGAAAGACTGGGAGAGGGCTTGCATGCAAATTAGTACAGGATTGTGTTTTTAACATAAGCATGAGGCTTTTCCTGAGTCTGGCAGATCAAAATTCAGAGACATTTTCGTGTGCCTCCTGCTGTTGCTATGTTTGGGTTACAAACATTTAAGAGAAAAATTAAAATCAGCTCCATGATTAGACTCTCTTAGACTCTCCCTTGACAAAGGTCATTTCTGGAGGAGGCTCAAATGCAGCTTTTAAGGCAAGATAGCTGGAGCTGCAGCAATAACGTCTCCAAAAATGTTTGAAGAGATTAGAAACCATCATATTTGCAGCCTATTAGCCAGGTTTTTTTTGCAATGCCCTTGGACAAAAAGGTCTGACTTTTGCAGCAAGGTAAGTAGGGAAGAAAAGTTTCATGTCAGTATGGGAGCTGCAATCTTGGCCCATACTGGGGCTGAAAATCTGGGCCTTCTGAGCCGAAATAAAAAAAAGTTTCTGCAGCTCAGCCTCAGATGTTTTACAATCTCTTTCCTCTGAGGGCATACAGATTTTGGAAGAAGGTACTGTGCAAGCTACCATTCCTGTAAAAACAGGGAGTCTGTTTTACTGCATAGATTGTGTTGTCTATGGCAGCTCCACTGTGCCTTTGCTCTGCACATGGTACGGAGATGGAAAAATATAAACTCACTTTCCAGTGAGTCCAAATGGCAGTTTCTCCTCTGAGTATCTTGGTGAATAGCTGGAAACATATGTTGTTACTGGTAAAAGCAAATTAAGGGGGATTTTGTTTGGGGTTTTTTGTTTGTTTTAGTTTAAGGGGGTTTTTTTGTTTTGTTTTGTTTTGTTTTGGGTAGATTTGGTTCTTTTTTTAGCTCATTCCACTCTTCTCTGCACTGGTGGGACACATCTGGAGTGCTGGGTCCACTTCTGGGCTCTCTACTACAAGACAGTACAAGTAAAAGTGTATTGGAGCAAGTCCAGTGAGAAGCCAAGATGATATTTAACAGCTTGGAAGCACCTCTCATATGAGGAGAGACTGAAAGAGCTGGGACTGCAGCCTGGAGAAGACTCAGAGGGCTCTTCTCCACGTATATGAATACCTGCTAGAAGGGAGAAGAGAATCTCCCGAGGAGGGGCAGAATCTTCTGAGTAGTGCCCAGTGACAGGACAAGAGACAACATGCAAAAACTGAAACACAGGAAATTCCATTTAAACATAAAAAAAAACCCTACCTTTTTTATGGAGAGGGTGATCAAACACTGGTACAAGTTGTTCGGAGAGGTTGTGGAGTCTCCACCCATGGACATATTAAAAACCTAACTGGACAGAGACTTGGGCAACTTGGTCTAGCTGATCCTGCTTGGGCAGGGTTTGACTAAACTATCTCCAGAGGTGTCTCCAACTTCTGCCAGTTTGAAAATAGCAAAGCTTAACTATTCCAACTATCGTTTCTTCCACAGGTCCCTAAGTAGAGAAGCATTTCAACTTTGCTAGGTACGTTGATGTAAGATGAGCAATAGCACCCCAGTTCTCAAGACTGTTCTGTGGCACAATCATAAGAAGTGATGAAAGCTACAACGCAGGACAATGATGGAAGATATAAGCTTGAAGATGTCATTTTCTAAGTTTGTCAAACTGACTGCGGAGAAAAAGGACAGAACTAGTTAAACCACCTCATCCTCCAAGCAGACACCAAATGGAAAATTTGGCAGGTTTTAACTGTTTATCAATCCTTCCTGCAGGTTTACACAGCATCTTCCAGTGGACACAGCTGCTCACTAGCACTTTTCCCTACATATTTGAAGCAACTTATCAAGCCAATTGCCAATATTGAGCTACTACAGATGCACATAGACTACAAGTGAGTTCATGTTACCCTCAATACAAATCTGTGCTTCCTCATCAAGGGACTAAGGCTGATCAACCAGCCATGGTATCTACCTCAGCCTGACTCGTCCCACTGAGCTGCTGACTTCCCAGCCACGGAGAGAAGACAGATGTCCATTCATCTTAGACCACCTTATCACAGCTCTCAAAAAATCCCTAGAAACAAACGAACAAACAAACAAAAAAAAACAACCCCAAACCTGGATGCTTTTCCATAGTGTAAGACTATCTCCTTTCACTGGTAGCCTGCATTGCTGTGGTCTGTGGATTAAAGCTGACGGGAAAAAAAACCCTGTCCCTTAACTGTTTTGGGGAAAATCTAAATCCTGTGAACTTTTTGATTTTGTGTCAATACCAAACCAAATTTTTTTAAAAATGAAGTTTTCATAATCAGAAAAGTATAGTCCAGACTGAATTTGACCTTAGTATTAAAATGACCATGTGTGGTATCTTTCTGTTTCTGTCTTGATCATCTCTTTTTTCCTTTGTGTTTTCATTCCATGCCTCCTTTGTTCCACCTGATTTCTAATCTGATTCTTTTCCTCCTCTTTCCACAAATGTTGACTGCAGACTGCCCTGCTAAACAATCGAATTTATAAACCAATATATATTGTAATTACAACCTGAAGCTTATTTCCGGGATGTTATCTTTGCCCTGGGACTGCGATGCTGGAGAATAATGAGCAGAGAAGGTGAGTTAGGATGGCTTCCAAGAGAAACTGGGAGGATTGACACAGGGTGGCAACATTCAGCTGGCCAACAGGAAAAGCACATAGGAAGGAATCTTCACGTGAAAAGTGGTTTTCCTAAGCTGCATTGCCTTCCTAGGCTTCTCTAGACAGACACTCAACCTCTTGGTGAAAAATGGGGCACTGCAGAAGGAAAGGAAGAAGCATCCATTTGCAGCCTGCTGGTCAAGATGCTTTGGCATGAAAGCACCAAAGTGGGAGTCAACCCTGAAAGACTCCATTCCTGGTTCTCCGGCAACTTACTTTTTCTACAAGAATTTTTCAGACAGTTCCTTTGTGCCTAAGTTTTCCCTTTCATAAAATGAAAGATTAGTATTTAGATTGCATTACTTCCTTTGGGTCTGTGCAGTTGCTCCCAAATATATTTTCTGTGTGCCAGCACCCTGAATTTCATAGCTAGCCATGACCACCATGGGAGGCCTTGGTGTCTGTATTGCAAATATTGCAGTTTGCATGGAGTGCTCTGGAGGGCAAGTATCCTCGTAAACTGGTGTATTTGGTTGCTCTCTCATTAGCGAGGCAGAGACTCTGGGTGAGTCTGCTGTTGGTCTAAGGAAATATGTTGCAAGCTTCTCAGCACAACAGAGGATTTTTATACATCCAGTACTTAGTCGCTACTGCTCCACCCATTCAATGGCTCCAACCCTCTTGAGTCTTTATGTTGGACCGTGTCATGACTATTGACATCTTCGTGGCTTGTTCACTGATGACGACCGCAAGCTGAACGTCACATCACCTGCTGCAAGTTACAGGCATCGTTACAGCAGCCAGTAGAAGACTAAAGACAACCAAGAAAAGCAGAGGTTGGTTTTTTTTGTTGGTTTTTTTTTTTTTTTTTTTTTCCATTTTGTGTATTCCTTTAACCCAGGACAGAGTCCACCCTATCTGGGGTTTTCTTATAGATGCACCACACCTGTAACCTGCTTTCATGAATCTTTAGTCACGAAATCTCTACACCTGCCAAAGGCTTTTTTTTGAGCATTAGATATTCTCCTAATATCAGCCCCACATTCCTTTCTTTGCTGTTTAAGCTCCTTATTGTGTCCTCCATGGAAATCCCCTGTCAATGGTAGGAATGGGGACGAGCCTGTTGCCTTTGATTCTGAAGACTTCTTTTGCCTGTTTGAAGACCATTACCAAGTCACCTCTCAGTTTTGTCTCCTTTACACTAAGCAGTGCTGACTTTCCCAGCAGGATCTATTTTCTGGGCCTTTGTGGTCCTCTTCCAGACTATCCAATTACCCCATGCGTTTTGGGAGGAGCATAGTTCCAGCAGAAGCCTTCCTCACACTGACTTGAGAAGAACGATTTCAACCCAGGGACTTCATCTCCTATCTTGCAGACACTCATCTTGTGACCTATGACAGCATTCAAGCATCCTTCTGAAGCACTGCTGCCCTGCCTTGTATGCATGTACTTCCCCAACAGATGTTCTATCCCTGTTGAAATTGTTTCTACTTTCTTTTTCAGTCCATTTTCTCTGCTCCCTTATCTTCCTCTTTGCTATCTGGTTTAGCACCAGGGCAGAACGATGTTGGCTTTTTGAGCTGGCGGGAGTTGTAACAGCAACCAAGTGGATAATTGTGGCATAGAATAATAATTTGCCTATCAGTTGATTGCAACTACTTTGAATTTGAAGCAATCCTTCCTGATGTTTCACTCAGTAGATTGATCATAAGTGGCTTACTGAAATATGCCTCACATTTGACAGCTGAGATGTGCAATCTGTTTTCAAGTAAGAAATTCCCATGGTCCTGTTTCCCAGAATGGCCCCAAACTCAAGTGTTTTCCAAGGACCAGTCTCTGCTAGTATGAAGTTTAAGCAAGGACTTTGTGGGCAGCCTGAAACGTGCTCCCACCGCTTAGACTGTGATGAGGGACTACTGCTCAGTTCCTCAGAGTTGTTTCCTCTGCAGCGTGTCTTGCAGCAGAGGAAATTTGTCTCTTTTGTTGCTGGAGTGTCCGTGTACTATCTCCATGGCTCTTCTAAGGTCCTGAACTGGGAGATTTCCTTTGCTTACTGGTGTGCTTTACATGGAGGTGTTTTGCTCCCGTGTTTCCACTGCTGGATCTTGTATTCATCCAAGCAGAAACAAGCCTGACCTTTGGTTTGTTTGGGACAATGTTGTCTTGCAGAGCCACTGCCTACACTGCTGTGAGCTGAGAGCCCTGTGCTCCACATTCATGTATCCTGTGTCATAGGACAAGAGGAAATAGCCTCAAGTTACGCCAGGGGAGGTTTAGATTGAATATTAGGAAAAATTTCTTCACCAAAAGGGTTATCGAACATTGGAACAGGCTGCCCAGGGAAGTGGTGGAGTCACCATCCCTGGTGGTATTTAAAACACGGGTAGACATGGTGCTGAGGGACATGGTTTAGTGGTGGACTTGGCAGTGTTAGGTTCATTGTTGGATTCAGTGATCTTAAAGTTCCCGTCTAACTTAGGCTATTCTATGATTCTATGAAATTCGGTGGGTGAATCCTCCTGTAAACAAGTATATCCCTCTCCACTATCAGATAAAGGAAACTATACCCTTAATTAGTAAGTTAATTAGCATTATATGTGCAAAAAAAAAAAAAAAAAAAGGAAGTGCATCTTAATGTAATGGTAAACCCAAATGCTTTCTTTCATGCGTGACTCCAACTGTCTCTTTTGGAGGTGAGATGAGGCTTTTAATCCTCATCTTAGGCTCATCTTAAGGGAACTAGAGATGATCACAACCATCTCCAAGGGAAGGCAACTCTTCTCTGTAGGCACTGCTTCGATCAGAAAACTGTGTGCATGTGAGCCATTTTAGGAGGGTGCTCTCAGGTAACATCTCCTGGGAGGACTGGCGCTAGAAATTACCCAACATCCACAGGACACACATTTTTGTCCTCACAGGAACAAATTTTGCACTCAAAATACACAGAATTTCTTCAAATTGCTTCCTACAGAAATTGGTGTGTACTTGAAAGTCCTGATCAAGGCTTCAAAATTGTCTGAAGAACTCAAGAGAGAACACCATGAAACCACTTAGTGTCAGTGATGCAGCTGAGGGCACCAAGGCACTGAGCGTTGTATGCCAGATGATGTGTGAGTGATGGAGTGAGGACAGACTCCAAGGACCCAGGGTCTCTTTTACTGCTTTGGGATGATTTTAAAAACAGTGCAATCCCATATTCAAAACGGATTAAAATCACAGTCAGTGTGAAACCAGGATAACCTGCAAAAACAAGCAAACAAATAAACTCAAATGAAAATTTGGAGTTCCCTCCTGCCAGGATTGATGCAGGTTTCTTTAGCAGGAGGGTGGTAGGAAATAGCCAAATAAATAGGAACACAATCTTAAACTCATCTTGGAGGGAAAAAAAATGAAGCTGCAGATGTGGAAACAAGAAAATTAATTGTGTTTTCTGATTAACAAACACAATTAAGGAAACAAAGCAAGAAAAACACTGCCAGCACTGGGGAAGGTTATTTTTGTAGTATTCTGATTACATGAGACGGTCAGCGCTGGGTGACAGCTTTATTCTGATAGCTATTAGGGGGAAAGAAGCAGATAACACGACAAAGTAATTATTACCGCAAACTGTAATTTCTCTGCAGGGAACCGGAACTGCTAGGGACCGGGGTGAGAGTCAGAAATAACCAATAACAACAACAACAAATGTGAAATTGCAGGGATCAAGGAGGAAAGTGGAACCAATGGGGAAATTATTTTCATAAACCAGAAGTGAAAGGACGGGAAAGTTGTTAAGCTGATTTCATGGACTAACACTGGCAGGTCTTTTAAGGTCAAAACAAAGATTAAAAAGAGTTCTTTACAAGGAAAAACAAGCAAACCTTATTGGCGTTCAGAGAAAATAATACATGTCTGGGTTATCAGCAAATGCTAACAACTATTGCTAGTATTCTCAGAGATTACATGGACCTTTTAAACTGTGAGGGATGCAGAACCATACTGTCACTCCAGATGGGATTTGGATGATTAAGTGTAGGCAGAGAAAGCTGAGCTGGTTGCCCTTGGATCCTTTTATAGAGAGTGGAGACTACGGTAAATCATGGTTCTTTTGGGTAAGTGTCTACTTTAGGATGACAGGAGGACTGTCTTTCTGGTGGCTAAGCAGGGGTGGTTAGCTTTGCTAGCAACACCTCAAGAAAAGAGAAATTACTTCTTTTCTCACTTTCTGTGTTGATATAGTTATATGGGAGCTGGTCAAGGTGGCTATAAAGCTGATTTTGCTCCCTGCATTTGGGTCACAACAGCCTCATGCAGCACTACAGGCTAGGGGGAGGGTGGCTGGAGATGCCTGGCGGAAAAGGACCTGGGGGTGCTGGTTGACTGTCGGCTGAACATGAGCCAGCAGTGTGCCCAGGTGGCCAAGAAGGCCAACAGCATCTTGGCCTGTGTCAGGAACAGCGTGGTGAGCAGGACTCAGGACGCTATCATCCCCCTGTACTCGGCACTGGTGAGACCCCACCTCGAGTGCTGTGTCCAGTTTTGGGCCCCTTACCACAAAAAGACATGGAATTGCTGGAGCGAGTCCAGAGAAGGGCAATGAAGCTGGTGAGGGGTCTGGAGAATAAGTCTTGTGAGGAGCAGCTGAGGGAGCTGGGGTTGTTCAGCCTAGAGAAAAAGAGGCTGAGGGGAGACCTTATCACTCTCTACAACTCCCTGAAAGGAGGGTGTAGCGGGGGGGGTGTCGGTCTCTTCTCCCAAGTCACAGGTGATAGGACAAGAGGAAATCGCCTCAAGTTGCTCCAGGGGAGGTTCAGGTTGGATATTAGGAAAAATTTTTACACTGAAAGGGTTATTAAGCATTGGAATGGGCTGCCCAGGGAAGTGGTTGAGGCACCATCCCTGGAGGTATTTAAAAGACGGGTTGACATAGTGCTTAGAGACATGGTTTAGTGATGGTTTTTTATCAGAGTTAGGTTGATGGTTGGACTAGATGATCTTAAAGGTCCCTTCCAACCTAGACAATTCTATGATTTTATGATTTACATGCTGGAGTCACCCCAGGGTGACCTGCCTAGGGACCTAGTGGGCTTTCAGCACTTAGGTTACCCATAATAGTCTACGTCTGGTCTAGCATGTGCCATCAATCCCTTCTGCTCTTGTGGTGGAATTGCAAGAGAGTCTGCTGTCCCTGCTTTACCTTGCTGCATGGGTAGATGGGGTTTGTGGGCAGGTTGAGCTTGTTCTCTATTGATCGCTGCTGCCTCAGTGAGATGGGTAGATCTGCATCTCAAAAATTGCCTGATTTCATCCTGTAAAGCAGCGGTGGGCCAGGATTAAGTCAAGCAGGTTGCTTAGAAAAACAAGATTTGTTTTTTTGCTATTTAAAAAAATGTCCTTGGAATATTTAAGAGAAAAAAATCCAGCAAGCAGGGTTTATTTTGTTTCCTCCTGGCCTCAGAATCAAAGCTGCTCTATGTCCACCGATGTAAGTATTGGATGGCAAATCCAGCCTTCTCCTTTGTGGACTCGTGACAAGGGAAGAAAGGACAAAGAACCAGAAGAGACCTCCTGGGTCACCATGCTAGTCGCAAACTCCTGCAAGAAGGCACACCATAAAACTGCCATAGCTCTTGGCAGCGGTCACAGAGATGCAAGCTGCTTTCTTTGTTGTGATGCTGCAGTGGGCAATCACGTTGTCATTCTTGATGCTGCAACGATCCCCAGGGTCAAAGCTGTAATAGGAATGTGTTAAATCAATAAAGCAAAGAAGAGCTTCCAGAACTTGTTCTGTTAAAGGATGCATTGTGTCGATCTGTTGAAATGAGTTCCTGCTGCTGGGAGCTCCTGGTGTAAGGAGGAAAAAGGGAATGGAGGAGGTGGGTTGCACCTCTGCTGAAAAGAGAGGGGAGGTATTCTGTGCCTTCTCTAATCCCGCCAATGGGCCTCAGAGACAAGATTAATCTATCCACTTGGCAAGATGACCTAAAAAACAGCACCACATGACTTTTTACATTATAATTCCAAACCTCTCTTCTCTCCACCCCCATTTGCCTCTTGAGATCTCTTCTGGGACACAAGAACAGGGGAAACCAATGACTGTGGCAACCTATATTGCTGTAAAAATAGAAGCCTACAACTGATAACATCATGAGCGACCTCAGTTATAGGGTCTCAGACAGAATGTGCATGTGCCCCTTGGAATTTGTTACTCCCCCTCATATACAGTTGGGTTTACTGCTTGTAGTGTGGAAGATCAAAGCATCATAATGTGTGGGTGCTGATGCAGATTTGTGAGACAGAAAAACATTTTGAAGGGAAAAGACTTATTTTTGTAGATGAGTGTGTCCTTTGCTGTGAATGACCATGGCTGAGTTTGGTAGGTATCAGCAAAGGAGCCAAAGACTTGTTGATGTTGAAGATCTCTGTGTATATACAGAAGAAAGCCAGCTCTTTCTAGGCAGCTCTCAATCTGTCCTTGCTGAGTCCTTTGAAAAGCTCTTGATGATGATCTTTGATCAGACAAACTGATCTCCATTGCTTCTCATCATCACCGTATCAGTCACGCAAATATACATTTTTTGAGGGATTTTGGTTCCAGCTCTATATCCTACCTGTTCCTACAAGTTCCTTTTTTCCTCCTGGATCCAGGGGAAAGCTATATAGGAAGGTGCATCATCTTTGTTCTTTGTGGCAAATCCATGTGGTTGCATGGTAAATATGGTTTATATCACAGTGTAAATTAGATGTGTGGGGCATAGTTTCTGTGTAACCTATAATAAAAATTTAGAAACTTCCTCCAAGATCTTCCTGGGCATTGAAATGAGTCTGACTGCTCTTTTGTTTTTCCTCCTTCTTTCTAAGACAGTTGTCATGTTCACTGCTCTCCTGTCCTCTGGGACCTCACCTGCCATCCCTGAATTATTGAACGAAATGACTTAGCTGCTCAGAGCCACTTCCTTAAGCATTCGAGTTGATTCTGCAAGGTCCTGATGGGTCAAATGCATCCATGTTACCTCCATAGTGCTTAATCCGGTCGTCTCTCTCGGGGTTCTCTCTTCTACATCAATTTTATAATTAATTGTATTATCTATCTGATCGCAATTAACCTTTTATTTTTAACAAGAAGATAGAAATTTCCTACTATCCTTCTGAAAATATACTTCACTTTTCACCGTCCCTGCATCACAGGCTATATGTTTCCCTTCCCATTGAAACAATGTGCTGGTTCTTCCCTTTGTCTTCCCTTTTTTTTGAGTGATTTCCAGACCTTTCTTTTATTGTTGCTGCTGTTAACTAATTTTTATTTACTCTGCATGTTAATCTTCTTAGTTTTATTCCTCCACAGTTGGGGTTTTCCCTTATTTTTGTATTAAACTTGCAGACTTCTTTCCACTTTATGTGTAATTTTTTTTTTTTTTTTTTTTTTTCCCCAACCCAAGTATTCAGGCTCTTAAAACATTCCTGGTACAACCACCTCGGTATCTTCCCTTGTTTTTTTCCCTGAACACTAGGATTTGCTGATATGTATTTGATAGACTTTTTCAGCAAGAACCAATATTTATTTCATTGCTACTGAGACTGTCTGCCCAGGAAGCAGTATTATTTCACATTTGTTGCCCGCTTTGTCAAGTCTGTTTCTATTTTGCTGTTCCTACTCCTTCACTTCTTTAAAAAAGTGACAGTTACTGCCACTGAGATAGCCTGGAAGAAGCTACCTTTCACCTTTAGATTTTCAGCATTTTTTCCCCATATTGCTCTTCTTCCCCTTCCGAAATAAAAAATGCCTGAAAAATTCAGTTATCACTAGGTCACATGCTGCTGCATTCCTTCTCCAATAAATACTCAACCCATTCAAATCCCCTGGGTTTTACCTGGTCTTGTTCTCTGGATGCCTTCTCCAGCTGCCCAGAAAGCATGGTTCCCACTTTCCTCTACTCCACAATTGCACTGTGGGATTCAGTTGCTGTTATTTTTTAGCTCACTTGCCACCATAATCCTTGAAAACTGGTCTGAAATGGTCGTCAAGTCACACAGAATTTTTTTATGTGCAAAATGCATGTTCATAAATACCCAAAGGATGGGTCTCAAGAGGATGGGGCCAAACTCTTTTCCGTGGTTCCCAGTGACAGGACAAGGGGAAATAGGCACAAAATGGAACACAGGGAATTCTGTCTGAACATAAGGAAAAACTTCTTTAATGTGAGGGTGCCGGGGCACTGGAACAGGCTGCCCAGAGAGGGTGTGGAGTCTCCATCTCTGGAGATATTCAAAACCCACCTGCATGCATTCCTGTCCAACCTACTCTGGGTGACCCTGCTTTGGACTAGAGGATCTCCAGAGGTACCTTCCAACCCCTACCACGCTGTGATTCTGCAAAATGGAGCAGACCGTGTACAAAGGAAATAATAAATTACTGTTATCCAATCCAACTACAACATGATAGTTATTTAACTAACATTCATAATCCAAACTGATACAGATGATTCTCAATAACAATAATAATTTAAGAACTGTTACACAAGGAAACTTACTAGTATCTGCCCATTTTCTCTGGTGTGATGCCCATCCCATCAACATCCCTCTGCATCCCATGGTTGACAAAGTTGGTCTCCCTTATGCACAATCAGGGAGAGAGTAACAATCTCTCATTAAGAGAGTAAGTCATCACCACCCTGAGGTCTTCCCAGGGAGGAGTGTGAAGTTCATGGTGGGGTCTCTTTCTCCTCACTCTTGGGACAACCTGGGTGTATCTTCATCCCCCTTCTCCCCGCCACCTGCTCCCTTCTCCCTGATTCCCAGCATCAGTGGCAGAGCTGCCCAGTGCCCAGCCTGGGCACATAAAAGGCTGGTGTTTGCTGGGCAGTGTTTGCCCAGGGCGGCAGCCCTTGGCCATGCAGGGTGTCCCCAGCGCTGAGCTCAGGCAGGTCAGGCACAAGCACTTGGCAATGGGACACTTGTGATCAGAGGGACACCCAGCTCAGGTCACGGCAAGCCCAGAGACATCCTGAGACCTTGTGGTGTTGGGTCACTTGGGGGCCTTCTCTATTGACAGAAGAAAAACATATTTGCTCATCTATGCTCACAGAAGGTGTTGTGCCAGCACCCCAAAATAGCGGGGAGTGCAGCTGGATTAGAAATACTGCTGTTGAATCTTGTCCTCAGCTGACTGTTGCCATGCCAGTGTGGTTCCTTACAATTGCAAAAGTTTAACCAAGACCCACAGAGGTTAACACAAATGAATCACTTCTGTCTGGCTTCATGAGCTGCATCAGGGTCGGTTGAAGGATATGAGTGGCCAGCAGGTCGAGGGAGGTCATCATCCTCCTCTATTCTGCCCTGGTGAGGCCCCATCTGGAGTCCTGTGTCCAGTTCTGGGGTCCCCAGTTCAAGAAGGACAGGCAACTGCTGGAGAGGGTACAGCAAAGGGATCATGATCAGGGGCCTGGAGCATCTCTCTTACGAGGAAAGGCTGAGGGACTTGGATCTTTTTAGTCTGGAGAAGAGAAGACCGAGGGGGGATCTGATCAACACATATAAGTACTTAAAAGGTGGGTGTCAAGAAGATGGGACCAGTCCTTTTTTAGTGGTGCCCAGTGACAGGACAAGAGGTAACGGGCACAGACTTGACTATAGGAAATTCTATCTAAACCTGAGGAGGAACTTCTTTCCTTTGAGGGTGGCAGAGCACTGGAAGAGGCTGCCCAGAGAGGTGGTGGAGTCTCCTTCTCTGGAGACATTCAAAACCCACCTGGACACATTCCTGTGCAACCTGCTCTGGGTGGACCTGCTCTGGCAGGGGGGTTGGACTAGATGATCTTCAGAGGTCCCTTTCCACCCCATATCATTCTGTGATTCTGTGATTCTGTGTGACTGTAAGGCTGGGAGGAGGAGGTGGAGGAGAGAGAAACTGAGGAAGCTGGATGACGGTGGCCTCTTTCAGTAATAACAAGATTCCCCACCCTACCACAGCTACAGCAGCTCAGCACTTCTTCTGACCTCAGGGAAGCACTGCAGATGTCCTGCTCTGAAGGTGTTTGCATTCACCAGTAAGCAATGCCCATCAGTGCAGTTCTGGGATGCTGCTTTTATATTCATGCATGTCTCTCTAATGCCACACAGAGAAATGTGTTTGCAAACAGAATTTCAGGTAACTTCTACTTCCCTCCAGTACAAAAGCGAGCAGTTAAGTAATTGCTGGAGGGAGGTATGTTCAGAGGTTTTTCAAACTTTGATGCCCTGTGATTTGCAACTCTCTGTAGTTGAAACTTGCAGTCTTTTCTTTGCAGCACTGTTCCTCAGGGGAAAGAAATCAGTCGAAAGGCTCTTGCTGATTTCAGTGGGGTTTTGGCCAGACCCTCAGTGAACTTTTAAATGACTTTAAGTGAGCTAAAACTTCACACATTCTTCTTTACCCCATGCAGCGGCTGACTGCTCTAAAGTTTTCTAGTTCTCAGCTTGCTGAAGAATTAAAGAAACTATGTCACCTTGCCTGCTGAATGTTGTCCTTCCCTCATGCTTTTAGTTCCCTGCTAGTTATTTTATAAGTCAGATGACAATATTTGCCGTGTTAGTGAACATATCTTAGTGTTTGGGTGTGCTCCAATGAATCCGATGGGATTCTGATCCTGCCTGCAACCTTGGGCACTGCTGAAAGACAGATAATAAATAATTACAGCACAAAATAGGAGACATGACTGATTTTCCAGTTGTAAGTTGTTCTCTGTCTGGTCACTTAAAGCTTTCTCTTATTCATGAAATATGGCTGGCCATACAAACTGGCTGAAATTGGTTTTGGCTTCCTCACTGGATGTCTGAAGGCTTGAGGGTTGGGGTTTTTTTTTATTTAATAGAAAAATGATAGATCACAAGGAAGGAACAGACTTGTGCCTGGTACGAACATTTAGGATCTTCTGACACTTTCCCCCTTACCCTGTGATAATCCTACGACTGACCAGAATAATTCAGCTTCAGGAATGGCAGTGGCATTAACCCCCTACTTCTTTGCAAATTAATTTTCCTTGCGCTATCCTTGTTGATTACAACACCATGCACAGGACAGTTGCCACATGTATGTGGGTAATATAAAGCATTGAACAACTAATGGAAGGGGAAAAGAAAAGGTACCATTTAAAGATAAATCAGGATCTTGCTGTCAAGGTGACTCTAGATGTAGTTCAGATGCATTAACTAGAGAGAAAGCAGAAGCATGCAGGGAGTGTATTGCTCCGGGAAGCATAGATTTCAATGTGCTGAAAGGCAACCTGAGGTGAGAAGGGTGGAGGGGGACCCCTTGGCCATAGAGAAACCGTGTACAGAGAAACCTCAATAAAATTAAAAATCTCAATCAGGTTGTGCTTCCAGGCATGAACAGCTAGAGTCTGCTACCCTGAAAGGAGTTGGTGGCCAACACCAAGCAGGTCTGCGAGAGAGACGTTTGCAGGCACATATAAGGAATTATCATCACCCCAATTTCAAACAAGGTGAAAAGAGCAATTAAACCATTTTATAGTGCAATAACTGCAAGCAACAGAATTCACTACCCAAAGCAATGGCCCAGCCAGCAGGCAGGCTGTGTGGACTGAGACCCAGGGAGAGAACACATGCTGTCTCCTCAATTTAGCTATCTAAGAGTTAAATATCTGTTTTTCTCAGCTCCTTCTGCAGTCAAAGCAGACACATAGGGTAGTTTGCTCCTCACACCTTAAAGTGGCATGAATCTGGAAGTTTCATTCTCCATCGACTTTCTCTTGTAAGGTTAGTTTATATTAACTTTTGGACAACAGAAGGTGAGATAAGTCCTGTCTTCAGAGGTCCATGTGGCACAAGCCAGGGAGATCAAGAGAGATGTAGCAGCGAGCAGGTGAAGCAGACATGATCCTGACCTGGGGGTTGAGATCACTGGCCACCAGACACGTAGCAAGTGCAGGCTGGGGAATTGCCTTTGAGAGAAAAAGTCCTGGGGCTTCCACCTTCTCTGCATGCAGGATTGTGTACAAAAGGGACTCTAGAGTCAGAGGTGCTGGCTCTCACAGGACCTTGCTGATACAATGCAGGAGTGGAATACAGAAGAAAAGCTTGAATTCAGATGGTTGCACTGTAGATCTGCGTCTGAGAGAGTCACTGTTGGTTCTTGTATAGCACAAGGAGACAAGTACTGATCTATCTGGTACATCTGCCTTAGAAAAAGGCAAACTGCACCCTGAAAACTTCTTTTCTTTTTCTTTTTCTCCAAAATTGTGAAGGTGTCTGAGGGTGACTGGCTGAGACTGTCCCTGTTCCAAACATATGTTTTAGCTTAGATGAACCCTAGCCATAGGTCTTGGACAGATATGAAGGTAAGCACCATGCAATGCCACCCACAGATACCTAATAAGAAGAAATGCTGAGGACAAAGGTCCCCCTAAAACCACATACATCTGGAGCTCAGATGCCCTGGCTGACTGCAGATCAGCTCTCCTGAGTGAGTGTGAAATACTTCAACAGAGGTCATAACTTTAGCAGAAGCACAATTGCAATAATAATCTTTTTTATAGGCTAAAGGGAACAAACTAAACACATGGAGCAAAAAATAGTGTTTATTGCTAGCCTAATTAATACTTTAACATTCCAATCATCCATATTCTCTAATTTGTAAAGAAAAGTAGAATTAATAACACAGTAGATGCAATATGTTCCACTTTCTCTGTTGTGATGCTTACACTGCCAGTGTCCTTCTGCATCCCAGGGTTGACAGCTTTGGTCTCTTCAGGAGCAACCAGGGAGAAGGTTATGACAAGTCACCGCCATCCAGAGGTTTTCCTTGGTAGGAGTGTGATGTCCATGGTGGGGTTTCTTCCTCCTCACTCTCGGGTCCACCCAGGGCTATATTCATCCCCTGTCTCCCCACCTGCTCTCTGGTCTCCAGTGCAAGTCATCTTCATTTATACTCTCTATCTGCACCAGGAGACAGTAGTTTGAGTCAGGTGGAGGAGGAATTTTGGGGCCCCTCATCCCAAGGGACTATCCTGAGGTATTGTATAGATGGAGGGAAGAAGGAGCTGCTGTAATTTGAAATATACCAGCAGCATCTCTGTCTCTGTGAATGCAGAGTACCTCGGGGTCTCTTGGGACCGCTGATGGATAAAGGGATGCTCAGGGTAGGTAATCTAAAGAGCATGGGGATTTCTAGTTAGGAGCTGCTCAGCTTTGCCATGACCGAGGATCTTCTGTACATGCCTATAGGCAGAGCTTTAAGGGGGAAAAAAATGGTACCCGTGCAGCTCAGGAGCCTCAGGGATTAGGTGATGGATGAGTGGGGATTTTCAGGATCGCTGTTTTAGAATTAGGTGCCTAAATTCCCTATAAATCCCCCTTTAGGTTTGTAAATCCTTTGTGAATGCTCTCGGTAAATAGGATTGCAGCCAAGAAATACCTGGCTTGTGTCAGCCATTTCTCTCCTCCAGAAATTAATCCTGCAAAGGAACAACTATTGGCTAGTCTATGGGTGCGGAATCTCGAGCCCTGTGAGCTCTCGGAGCAGGATGATGGACCAGCTGAACTGATGCCTGGTCATTGCTCTTGCAAAGGTCTTGCTGGCTGCTGTGTCTTGTTTACAACAAGAGAAGGGCAAGGAAGGAAAACGAGATTTAAGCCTCTCAAGCTAAAAAAGGGGGTTGATTTTCCCCACTGTAAACTGGACAAGGTGGAAGAGAGATGAACCATGGTTTTCCCCCACCACTACTTTCAGCATCTACCCCAAGTGTTAAGAGCTTTTTGAGTCTTGCTTTGTACATCCTGGGAAACTGCTCTGCACGACAGGCTGTTTCCATCAGCAGGAGATTCTCAGTGGAAGCTAGATTCATTCCTTCAGTTCAGAGCATCAGTCCTATATACACAGGGGAACACAAGGACAAGGTCCCTGGTTCTGCCTTCCTGCCATACAAAAGCAGGCAGAGATAAAGGAGTTAGCCTCACACCAGGGCGGCTTTTCCAGTGTTCCCCAGCCCCACCACACCTCCTTTTCTTTTCCTTTTTTTTTTTTTTTTGGCCATTTACATTTTTCAGCAATTTACATTTTTCATTCATTTACACGTGATGTTAATCTTTCCTTAATCTCCAATTCCTTGGTGTGTGTGGGGGGGATGAATTCCATTTGTTTTTGTTCCACTCTATCAGACACAGCAGCTATAAGATTAAATGATAACTGTGGACCTAATAATAAAAATACAATATAATGTAATGAAAGTAATGTAGATCTAATCCTCTGTTTTATTGCATCCTGAGTGCCTTTGGTGCTATTATTTTTTCCTATGCCTCTGTCTTTGACTTAGCTGCATCCTTTCAAGGAAGCAAAGGGATTTGTAAAGATTATAGTATTATTCTGTTGAGCACAGACTTGCTGTGGGGCACCTTTAATTACAAAATACTATCACCGCTTATAGGGATGTGTGTTTATATATGTGCATGCTGGTGTGTGGTGTGTGAGGAAGATATTCCAAGCACCCCAAAGCACTAACGCCAGCTCAGACAGCTGTACCTGGGCAATGCTGCTGTCTGCTTCTTTATAGTTGGGTTTTTTTGGTCCTTCTTGCTGCAGTTCCTTCCCCAGAAGCTTTCTTTCTGCATTGTTATTTTTATTGTTTTAATCCTTGTTTGGGGAGAAACTTTAGAAGGGTTTAAAGCAGGAACTCCTCTCTGTGAAACCTCCCTCTCTGGTTCCTTCCGCAGCCATGGCTGGCCCCGTTCTTCAGGTAGTGATGCTTTAGAGATCTCCGAGGTGGAAGGTAGCATGCCCTTTCTGACCTGCGCTGCCCTCACTGTCTCCCTTTCTCTCTGCCTCATGTTGGGAAAGTTACTTTGAATGCTGGAAGTGTCTTCGTCTCAAAGTACCTAACAGCACAACCAACCCCTCACAGCAAGGCCACTTTGCAGGCAATTCAGATGAGGTCTGGGATAGGGACACAGCTGGCCTAAGATCTTTCATAGAATCACAGAATCATAGAATGGTTAGAGTTGGAAGGGACCTTAAAGATCACCGAGTTCCAACCCCCCTGCCATGGGCAGGGACACCTCCACTAGAGCAGGTTGCTCAAAGCCCCATCCAGCCTGGCCTTGAACACCTCCAGGAATGGGGCAGCCACAACTTCCCTGGGCAACCTGTTCCAGTGCTTCACCACCCTCACAGGAAAGAATTTCCTCCTAATATCTAATCTAAATCTCCCCTCTTCCAATTTAAAACCATTACCCCTTGTCCTGTCACTACACTTCCTGACAAAGAGTCCCTCTCCGGCTCTCCTGGAGGCTCCCTTCAGATATTGGAAGGCTGCTATGAGGTCTCCCCGGAGCCTTCTCTTCTCCAGGCTGAACAACCCCAGCTCTCTCAGCCTGTCTTCATAGGGGAGGTGCTCCATCCCTCTGATCATCTTCGTGGCCCTCCGCTGGACCCGTTCCAACAGGTCCATGTCCTTCCTGTGTTGAGGACTCCAAAGCTGGACACAGTATTCCAGGTGGGGTCTCATGAGTGCAGAGTAGAGGGGTAGAATCACCTCCCGCGACCTGCTGGCCACGCTTCTCTTGATGCAGCCCAGGATGTGGTTGGCTTTCTGGGCTGCCAGCGCACATTGCCGGCTCATGTTGAGCTTCTCATCCACCAACACCCCCAAGTCCTTCTCCTCAGGGCTGCTCTCCAGCCATTCTCTGCCCAACCTGTATTTGTGCCTGGGATTGCCATGTCCCAGGTGCAGGACCCTGCACTTGGCCTGGTTGAACTTCATGAGATTTGCACGAGCCCATCTCTCTCCATCTCTTTCGTGGAGTCAATGGCAGAGATTTTCCGTAGGTGCAGGTTCACGTATCAAGCACTATGAAGGGAGGGAAGGAGCAGGTAAAGTGCCTGGTTTACTGTCCCTGTGCTCATTTGCAGAGGTGCGTTGGGCAGGCTGTGGGGAGATCCGCATTACCCTGCTGCTGGGTTTAATCCTCTGATTAAACTAGGGACTTGTGCAGCTTGAAGGATCCCTGAAAGACCCTCACCTTGTACCATATCTCCCCCACCTGGGCTCTCATTTTATAAGTGGAGATGTCTCCCAGTTTTCGTCTCAGTGTCTCAATACTGGAAGTGTTCAAGACCAGGCTGGATGGGGCTTTGAGGAACCTGGTCTAGTGGGAGGTTGGGATGGCAGGGGGGTTGGAACTGGATGGTCTCTAAGGTCCCTTCCTACTCTAACCATTCTATGATTCTATGAATACTCTGAACACAGCTTGTTCTCCTCCTTTAGTCCTCCTGGTCCATGAAAGATCAATCCTGCTGCTACAAACACAGGTACTAGGAAAGATCTTGTACATCAAGCAGAAGAGAAATCAAGAATTCATCTGTGCAAGAAAATAATACAAACATAAAATAAATTTTTATTCTGCATCATGATAAAAGTAATGCCTTTGAAATGCTCACCAGAGAGGTATGCAAGAGAAAGGAAATGTTTTCTACCCTAGACATCAAAGAACTCACCTGGGATGTGAGATAGCTGCATCCAAGGCTGTCTTGGCCCAGGAAGGACAGGAATGAGGAGCCCTCACAGCACCAGAGCAGCCTCCTGCCTCTAAATTATCTCCTTTTGGTTGTGGAGAAGTCTTGTTTTGTGAAAACAAGTGAATACTCACTCAGGACTCAAGTCAGTGTCTTTGGAGCAGGAGTAGATTCACCATCACGTTCCAGCCTTGAAATCAGACTCGTCACAACCATAGGAGTATCAGTAGACTCAGTTATCTTGACATCCTGGGTGGACTCAACTTCAGATGCAGCTGCTAAACGTAAGTATCCAGCAACACTGGAGATGCCCTAAAGCTTTCAACTGGTCTCCAAATGCTGCTGTAGAAGGAGACACCTCTGCAAGACCTTGGCATGCCTGCTGGGTCCACATCAAATATTTCAGGGCATCTCAGATGGTTTCACACGTTTGGGTAACCAAATCATCCTCTAGCATCTGTGGACATCAACACCTAAATGTAAATGTCTTATAAATTAATTTCATCTCTTGTGCCCCCCTGACCCAGACAGGACCTGAGAAACCATTTTAATGTCATGTTCGTTAGAAGCCCTCTCGTGTCAGGTGAACTTTTGGCTCCTGTGAACTGATGTTTGCTGATGGAAAACCACATTGTGGGGAAACACGTTGACAGCTTCTGATAGTACACCACGTTCAACTCCAATTGAATGTCCATGAGTGGTGAGCACACCAGTGCTCCTCCATTAGCTTCAAATCCTCGGGGGTTGCTTTAACTAGTAGAAACCATCTGAAAGATGAGTTATCTAAACCAGTCAATGAAGTGAGGTTAAACTCCCTCTCCTTGTTGAATACAGGGGATGCCCTCTAAGAGTGGATACAGATTTTGCAAGTCTAAAAGTAGGTGAGATGAGTTGCATTCTGGATGTAGATGTAGGCATCAGATAATTGTACAACATCTCCATTCAAGGCATGAAGGACAACGTAAACAACCTTCTACCCCTGGTCAGTCTGACTGCTTCTACCCAGTCTCATGTAAATCAGCAGATGGAGAAGGCACAGTTCAACTGGCTAAACACAAACATCTATTTGAGTTGTCCTAGAGAATTCCTCTGTGCCCTTCCAGAAAAGCATGGATTTCCAATATATCTAGAGTCATAGATTAGTCCCATACGTATACCTCAGGGCAGTCAGGTGGCATGAGATCCCATAAAACTTTGCAGATTTGGACTTGGTTCCCACTGATATCTCAGTTTCCCCTCAACGATGGTCTGCAGTTCCAGCTTTCCCCTTTTGTCTGCCTCACCTGGTCAGGCTCTGAGCTTCCTCCAGATATGGATACCTTCCAACAAAGTCTTTAGTCATTTGAACAGAGGGAAACCAAAACAAGCTAGATCCAACTCCAGATTCACTGTAATTTTAAGTACAGATACTTATTTGTCAATTCCACATTGAAACCAGTCTAGCCAGCGTGTCTGGGTGAACAAGCCATGCAATTCAGCCTCTTACTTTCTCTCCTGACAACGATTGCTTGTCCTTCCTCTGGAGAGCTCCAAATTGCTAGTCTTCTGCTTGTCAGTGGGATGCATGTGCTATTTATGTGCTTGCGATATACCTCCAGTGGTGTCTAACACTGCTGCAGCTCTGGGGAGAGCAGTACAAACATGGTTCCAGGGACATGACCTCCAGCCTGTTGGATGCAAAGCCCAATCCCTGCTCTTTGAACTGCTTGAGCATTAGGAGAATGCAAATCCTAACTGTTGGAGGTTGCAGAGACAGTCTCTAGAGGGAGACATGATCATACCAATTTCAACAAGGTATTGCCTTCTGGGGAGTTGTGCAGGTTGGAGCACCAGGAACCAGCACCCACAACATCAGCTTTGCAGTCTAACCACCTCAGGCTGGTCTTCCATCAGCTGCCGTGAAGACTACATTTGGCTTATTGTGTCTCCCTTCTTTTCCCAACATACTCTTTTTTCCATCTTGATCTTTTTGTGGCAGTCAAGCCAAAAATTGCATTAAGGGACTATGCTCAAACAGAATGGTCTCCCAACAGTGGTTCCTTCACTCATACAGTGCCACTGGTTGTAACATGCAGGTTGGACCAAAAGATGATCCCGAATTCAATCGCCTAGATAAAAAGGGAGAGAATGGTATGTTGCTGTCTGAAGCAGCATGTCACATGTTTAGACTGTTCAGCTGAAAGTCGTAAAAGAAGGGAACTTCATATCCGTGATCTTTTTGCCAACACATTGCCATATTCCTGCAAATGCCAATCTTGTCTCTCATTTCTGTTCTGCAGAAAGGAGACTGAGGCCCTGCACAATCACATTCTCTGCTTATGGCGTCACAGCACAGCCCTGTCAAAGACTGGACAAAAATGCGGGTCTATGGGCTCCTGCTGCATCAACCTCTACCTTTGAACATGGTAAAACAAGCCCCCTGCATGATCTCAAAGCAGAAATTCCCATATGTTCAAGGCTGCTGGGACCAGCTTAAACTAGCATCTTGCAGGTGTGAAGTTTTGGCTAACTGTAAGGGATGGGAATTACTGAGACAATAATCTCCACTCAGGGAGCAGTGTTCACTTTTTTCTTTCCCCTTCTGCAGGGAAATGCACCCCCCACACTGGGGAAATGCTTCCTAAATGCACAAGTCATTTTTCTTATAGTGACATCCTGAGTGATTTTCTTATCAGTTGAGCACTTGAAGGGTGGTGTCACTTGCCGTGAATCTGTGCTGCTCTGTCTCCAATCTGCTATCAAAACACAAGGAGGCCCTGAAGCAGAAGGTGCAGGAACTCTGGACTGCTGTAATCGTTAGGTGAACTGAGTCGGATGCCATGCAAAGATAAACCTTGATCATGGCTGTAGCCTCACTTTGTGATTGTCTTCTTGCACTGGAAAAATACATGATATGTTGCAGTGATGGGTTTTCAGTCTGTCCACTGTGATAGATACAATGTCCAGAGGTTTTGTGAGTACATCCGTGGGCTTGATTCAGTTTGATGATACTGTGAGCTGCAATGGTGCTCCTTTCTAGTGACTACATCAGAGTTGCATCTTGCAACCATAGAAATCCAACCGGGTTCTTATAACACGCCTTTCCCTCTGCAGGGGCTTCGCAAGCACTTAGTCCCTCCCTTTGAAATTCTTCTACTTCTGGGGAGGAAATTTTCATCCATCCTAATTTACAACAACAGCAAAAGAGAAAAGTGCTCTACTTGAGTCTAGAGAAGAGTCTTGGAAGCTCCAGTGACAAAAAATAGCTGGATTAGTTGACTTTAGAGGCTTTTGGGGAACATACAGAAAAAAAAAATATCATTGACATTGTTCATTGCAAAGATTTCTCCCAACATTTACAAAAGCATTATTCAAGAGGTAAATAGTGAAGCTGAATATCTCAGTTCCTCACAGGCAGAGTGTGGAGGAAGTTAAGGAGTACTGTGTGTGGTTTAGGGGAGGTGGAGACTGGCAGTTCACCTTCAGTCTTGAGGACACCCTACTCAGTTGTAGGGATAGAAAGTACTTGTTAACATTTTTTGTGAAAAAAAAAAAAAGGATGCTGAGACCACGGTACCTTCATTGGCTTTCTAGAAGGAACACCCTGAAAGCAAAGATCTTTGTTAAAACTTCACGGCAGGATGACCAGGGACAATCCCAAAGTAGACAATCCCTCCTTGATGTTCCTATCTTCAGGATGTCCCACCTGCAAGCTCTGAGCCAGCCTCCCTGCTGGGTTTGTCAGCAGGACTTTGCAGGTGTCCAGCAATGCTACCAGGAACCCCCTTGTTCTGTCTGTGGTTTGTACTTGCCAGGCATGTGGGCAAACAGAATCTCAGACTCTGATAGCCTTCTCCAGCCACCAGTTCCTATCAACGACTCCCTGATTTACTAGGTCGGCACTGAAGGATTTCTCTTCTCCCCTCTCTGCTGGGGTAGGTGCTGGTGTATTAACCTATGTCTGCCCTCACTCTGCCCATCTGAGGGATTGTAAGAACGCAGAAGCCTGTGTCCCCAGCATCCCACCACCTGATTTCCTTGGAAACATAACTCCTTGAGGGTGGAGAGAAGGAACCGTGAACAGGTCTTTCTCCAATAAATGCACCGAGTGTCGGAGGGGAAATCTTCAGAAAATATTGTGGGCAGCGGATGATGTCAACCACAAGAGAAGGAAATCGTCACATAGAGAGAAATCAAAAGATGAGATCTTAGCTCTCTGCAAATCTCTCTCCTCTCCACTGGTCTGCAACTGGTGGCTTGGACCAAACTGGTCTAGCATCTTCTACTCAGAGAGGTCATTCCCTCATGAGTGGACTGAAGTTTTAACTGGGTCATGCAGTGAGCCAAACAGAGGACCTGCCTTTTTACTCCTGGATTGGAGGAGAAAGTGGCTAAGAGGAGGTGAAGGAGGCTGTCCTTCCTCCCAGGAGCCAGCTGTCATAGGGATGGGTGTCAAATACTGGCCCATTTCAACTGCTGCGTATTTCAGATGATATTTTGATTTTCCACAGAGAGAGGATTCGACGCAGGCATGTAAAAGATACCGTGTGCTCTGTGTCATTCTGCTTGCAAGCCTGGGGAGTGCCAGTGCACAGGTGGTTAATTCATACAGCAGATGGAGGAGGAGAAAGCAAGAGGAATGTGTAGAGAAACAGATGCTGGAATCACCATTGCTGTTTATGAGATGCCCACTGTGGGATGCTCCTGGGGAACCCCTGCCTGGGTGACCACCTGTGTACAACCTGGGAAACCATGGGTGGTGATAGTTTCCTTTCATTGCACCCTCACAGCTGCTCCTTACCTTTTGAAGCTTTACTCTGTGGTGGGAAAGAGTCATTACAAAACTGGTTCTCCACACAGAAGCCATGAACTGAGCTGGACTATGAAGACAGCAGAATCCAGAATACATGAATTGAAACCTTTTAGTGCAGAGAAGAGATGCCTGAAGGAAAGTGTAACAGCAGTCACCAGTAAGGCTGCAGGAGAATAGCCCCCAGTGACAGACACCTGTGCTCTTGGGATTAGAGATATATGTAAGAGAGTATCCTATTCAAAAAACTGCTCAATGTTCATATGGGTCAAAACAAGGAAGTCAAATGTTGGGTATCATTGTGGCAGGAACAGAGAAGGAAAGATGTAAGGTCTTTGTCTCAGGATATCTCTAGGTTCTGGATGCTGTGTGCAGTTCTGGTCTCACCCCAAACGGGAGAGAACCGAATGGGAAATAGGTCAGGGAAAATGAGGGTGTTTAGAGATTTCAAGTGGCTTCTGGAAAAGTAATAACTGTTTATGGTTTTGCTAGGGCCAGAACAACTTCTGAGACCCTGAAGCAGTGTGATTCTTCTGAGGCTTTTAGGTTTCTTTGTAGCCTGTTTTTAGCCTAGTTGCCTAAGTGAAAAAAGCCCATGCAGTCCAGGGATGCATATTTCTGATTCGTTTCTGTCCCCATTTCTGTCTACTATGTTCAACAGGATGCAGATATCTGAAAGATTTAACATTCTTTCAAACTTAATGGCATGACACAACCAGGCAGGGGACAGGTACGTCTCTCAGCAGCTTCCTGATGGAAAGGCAGTAGTATGACCTTACTATTAGACAGCAGATAACTCATGTAGGAGTCCCTGTGACCCCCCAAAGGTGGGTGTGTCTGGGTAATTAACGCTTGACAATTGACATTGACAGCGTAGGTGCAACCACACCCTTCCCCCTGGGAAAGCTCCAGCCCAGGTAGGGTACCTGGACCTCTTTAGATCTCAGGACATCTGAGCAGGGAGAAGTTGCTTTCTGCAAAAGCTGATTTCACTGACTCTGCAGGTCATGGGAGGAGCTGTCAGCTGTGATTCTCACTCTATCCTCTATCAAAAGACAGCGCTGGTGTTAGACCCCATAATGTGCGCCTGTGAGATACTTCTGCCTTGACCTTTAAATGTAATTACAATAAGACAACTCTGTACACCCCTGGACATAGAAAAACAGAAGATGGAAGCTAAAGTGAAGGTAAAAATAAAGCTACAGTAAAAAATTATCCAATGCAGACTTAGGGTGTAACGTAATAAAGGATACTGGAGAAGGGCCAGAGAATACTGCCCTCGTCATTCCCCGCTCTCATGCAAAATGCTGAAGGACCCTTAATGCCCACAAAGTGGTTGGGTCTCTGTCTTACAGCTCATTTGAAAGGCCATCTTACACAATTAGCCACCTATTACTGGTGGTTAATTGACATCTAAAAGACATCAGGATTACAGTTAGAGCTAAAAGTCAATTAATGGCTCCTAGCTTTGCTCCAGCCGGTGTTAAAGTGCGGGAACAGCCTTCGTCCCAGTGACATGGTGATGTGTTCCAGGTCCCCAAGCTATTGCTGACTGCTCCCTCCCCCTCTTCCCTGATAGTATCAATCATGATGATTGATGCTAACTGGCCGTGGTTTCCTAATGTCGACAGGCCACCTCTTGTCTTTACAGAATCACAGAATGATATGGGGTTGGAAGGGACCTCTGGAGATCATCTAGTCCAACCCCCTGCCAGAGCAGGGTCACCCAGAGCACGCTGGACAGGAACGTGTCCAGATGGGTTTTGAATGTCTCCAGAGACGGAGACTCCACCACCTCTCCGGGCAGCCTGTTCCAGGGCACTGCCACCCTCAAAGGAAAGAAGTTCCTTCTCATGTTTAGATGGAACTTCCTATGTCCAAATCTGTGCCCGTTACCTCTTTTCCTGTCACTGGGCACCACTGAAAAAAGACTGGCCCCATCCTCTTGACACCCGCCCTTTAAGTATTTATAAGCATTGATCAGATCCTCCCTCAGTCTTCTCTTCTGCAGACTAAAAAGACCCAAGTCCCTCAGCCTCTCCTTATCAGAGAGATGTTCTAGTCCCCTTATCATCTTCTAGGGGATTTATCCCTCCAACAAGGACCTCTTGCTACAGTTTGAACAGAAGCTCATGGTAGATGCCAGCAGAAGCATTTGCTGGGGATTAGGCACTTCAGCCCTCAGGTTTTCCATCTTCAATGGTTGCGCTGAGGCAGTCATGGCACTCGGTCTGGAGGGCAGAGTGGCATGAGGAAGCCAGCCCAGGGAGGCAATTGTCTGCTTCAGCTTGTTCTTCTGGTCGATATGATCAGAAAGAAACTGCAAACAGAAAGCAGATTATCTGGAAAAGGGTAGATATCAGGGCTGCTTTGTGTAGCATTATATCAGAAAAGAGAAACCTTAAAACAACAGCAGGAAGACAGACCATTCCCCCTGCACAGCAGCTTCTTGATGCTGCCGACAGATGATTTACCCCTGTACATTGTTTCCTGTGTCATCATGTCAGGGGTACATCTTTGTGAGGAGGGCAGAGAAACGTCCAGAGAGATGAGAGAATCTGGGGGACAGAGAGAAAATCTGCCTTTTTTAAATGAAACAAATCATTCCACCACACTGCTGCACTCAGGAAGCCTCCTTTTGCCAAGGACTGGCATCCTCAGTCTGAGCGATGCCAGCTTCTCAGAAGGTGAAAACTCCAGCCAAATCTTTTCCGTCAGTGGGACCACTGGGATGTGCTCAATCTCACATGGATTCTCCAGTAGCTCATAAGGGGCAAACTCATTTTGCAAGCTTTCCCTCAGAGCAAAGGTAGACTTGTGTTCTTTACTTGGCTGCCAGTTGCTTACAAACTTGTCAGAACTCCACCTTGCTAATGCCATTAGCCCTGCAGTGGAAATCGGTTAGAATTAAAGAAGAAATTGCCAAAAGTTAGGGGAAGGTATAGAAGTAGACATATACATAAATATACAGAGAGGTTTCATAAGTCTTGTTATAAACATGAAGGTTCTTGTTTTCCCATTACAGTTTGAATTAATTTTCCTTTGAAGATCCATCTGAGAGCCTAAGCATGGACCTCTAAAGCAAGGTGCTGTTCAGGTTTGAGCAGGGTTTTCTCTGTCTACAGCCTAATTCCCCAATCATAGAACCCTAGAATCCTACAATCATAGAATGGTTTGGGCTGGATGGGACCTTAAAGACCTGGACTTATGCAAAGCATTTGACACTGTCCCGCACGACATCCTGGTCTCAAAATTGGAAAGTCATGGGTTCGATGGATGGACCACTCAGTGGATAAAGAACTGGCTGAATGGCTGCACTCAAAGGGTTGTGGTCAATGGTTCAATGTCCAATTGGCGGCCAGTGACGAGTGGAGCTCCTCAGGGGTCGGTACTGGGACTGGTGCTGCTCAACATCTTTGTTGGAGACACGGACAGTGGGATAGAGTGCACCCTCAGCAAGTTTGCTGACGACACCAAGCTCGGTGGCATGGTCGACACACTGGAGGGAAGAGATGCCATCCAGAGGGACCTGGACAGTCTTGAGAGATGGACTCGTGCAAATCGCATGAAGTTCAACCAGGCCACATGCAGGGTCCTGCACCTGGGACATGGCAATCCCAGGCACAAATACAGGTTGGGCAGAGAATGGCTGGAGAGCAGCCCTGAGAAGAAGGACTTGGGGGTGTTGGTGGATGAGAAGCTCAACATGAACCGGCAGTGTGCGCTGACAGCCCAGAAAGCCAACCACATCCTGGGCTGCATCAAGAGAAGTGTGGCCAGCAGGTCGTGGGAGATGATTCTACCCCTCTACTCTGCACTCGTGAGACCGCACCTGGAATACTGTGTCCAGCTTTGGAGTCCTCAACACAGGAAGGACATGGACCTGGTGGAACGGGTCCAGCGGAGGGCCACGAAGATGATCAGAGGGATGGAGCACCTCCCCTATGAAGACAGGCTGAGAGAGCTGGGGTTGTTCAGCCTGGAGAAGAGAAGGCTCCGGGGAGACCTCATAGCAGCCTTCCAATATCTGAAGGGAGCCTCCAGGAGAGCCGGAGAGGGACTCTTTGTCAGGAAGTGTAGTGACAGGACAAGGGGTAATGGTTTTAAATTGGAAGAGGGGAGATTTAAATTAGATATCAGGAAGAAATTCTTTCCTGTGAGGGTGGTGAGGCACTGGAACAGGTTGCCCAGGGAAGTTGTGGCTGCCCCATCCCTGGAGGTGTTTAAGGCCAGGCTGGATGGGGCTTTGAGCAACCTACTCTAGTGGAGGTGTCCCTGCCCATGGCAGGGGGGTTGGAACTCGATGATCTTTAAGGTCCCTTCCAACTCTAACCATTCTATGATTCTATGATCCAGTTCCAAGTCATTGCTCTCAGGTTTTGCACTAAAGGCTACCAACAACCTTTTTTTCCACAGCATCTTAAAAAGCATGTGTGTTGAGTCCCTTATCCACTCTGCACTGGCACAGACATTGCAGGAGCAGTGCTGTCGCCCCTCTGTAGGACCACGGTGAAGGTCAGACCCATCACACTTTGTGATGACAATGAGTTGTCTTCACTTCTCTCTTGGTTGCACCACTGTGATGCACCCACAGCATTTCTATTCTGGTTGCAGTTTTGCAACTGAAATCATGTGGTCACCAGGTGTTCAAAAGCTGTCCCTCTCATGTTCTTCGAGGTCATTTTCTCCGTCAAGATGCACATGCCTAGAATCCCTGCCACTTGGCTCTGGTCACAGGAAGGACATAAACTGTGCTCCCTGTTTTTTTTTTTTTTTTTTTCTGTAAAGGTAAATGAAGATAAACAAATCAATAAACAGTGGCAGCTGGTGAGCTGCCTTCACCCAGATGATGCAGTTATGTCTGTGCATTTTTAAAAACAAAACAAAAGAAAACACAAACAGCACCAGTGAAGAAATCCAACACAAAGAAACAAAAAAAAAAGGCAAATCTTTGGTTTGCATTTGGGGGAAGCCACCGCTCAGATTGATAGCACTTTAAATTGGGTTGGTCATGGATGAAGTAGAATTTTAAACGGGATCAATTTGTTGTCTTCCTCTGAAAGACAGCCTGTGTTCCTAGAACAACTTGTCTGATGGAGAAGAAAAATAAACTCAGCATGAGAAGTCTCCCTATGAATAAGAAACTGAGGAAAAGATGGGCTTGGGAATTTGGGTTCAGGTGCACGTTTTTTCATCTTATTATTTTATTATGGGGCACGGACCATCTTTTTTGGATTAGGCTTGTACAGGATCTAGTATAATGGAGGGCCAAGAAAAAATACAGAGAAAACAGTGAGCTTGCTTATTTATGACACTTCTTTACAAGGTGATGGTAGTCTGATTCATGTCAGCTGTCTCTGACCATCACTATTTTATCTGTGGTGGATTCCCCTAACAAGGGGAGGAGCTGAGAACAGAATCAGACTGCATTGCAGCAGGCTTATATATCACTTATTTTTCCTGGTTGAGAGAAACCGCACTGCAATAGTCATCATTAAAAATTAGTGTGATTTATCTAATTATTACCATCTTTCTCTCAGAGGGCTCCCAAAACATTTGAAAAGGCTGTCATCAAAAATGTGTTCTGGTTTCTGCTGGCATGAATCAAGTGGTGACTGCTTTGTCATTTCTAGTTGTGTATCCATGTAATGAGAACAGCCCTAAATGTTAGGAACTACAGTAATAACTTCACTGTTCAGACTGTTTTTAGCTTTGTTTCTCACTAAAACAAGGATTCATTTCCTTTTTAAAGCACCAAGGTCAAAGGACACTTTTTATTTGCCAATACATATAAGGGAGAAGGTAGAAAGAAATTTATCCAGTGTTGTAAGAATTTTAAAGGACTTACAGTATAAGTCCTTTACACACTATGCAATAAACTGGAGTGACTCTAATTTTAGGCCAGCCTAACTATGAGCACAAATTTGCTGATGGGGATGTGAACAGGGCAGATTTTTCTGGCTCATCTCCACGTGAGGGTTCCTGAATATTGAAGAGGCTGGCTGGTCACATAGTGACTGTGGTAGCCCGAGATTTGGATTTAGATCTTTTTCCTACCAATGCTGTCTGTGGGACTTGGCTGTTTTTTGTGTTGGTTCCCTTGGGATGGATTTTTCTCGGAGGATGTATGCGTTACAGATGGGCTGTGGCATGACAGAAGGCTTAAAAATACAGACAAACTATCTGTTGGAGGCAAATTCAGTTTCAGTCTGAAATGTTGTTTGTAAAACTTCAAAAGGTTCTCTCGAGAGAAAAGAAATAATTTCACTCCGAAAGATTGCAATCAGCACCCCCAGCCCACCCAGGTTCCCATTGCAGTGGTTGTGCTGGGCAGGGAACAAAGGCCAACACCCAGCTGGGACCTCTCAACCCCCTTTTCCCCATCATTCCCTTGTCATCTAGGAGGGTCACTTAAATCTGACATGACTTCTTAGTGAATTATCTCATCATTACCAATAATCCTATTTGCTAGATGGGGCTGCCTCAGGAATAGGCCCCAGTGGACTATTTCCCCATCTCTGGCTCTTCCATGTATCTTCTCTTAATGACAAGCACTCCATTTGTAGCTCACTTTCGCATCAGCCTGATGGATGCCACATGCAAATTGATTGCCAGCTGGGGTCACGTCATCCTCTTCCCCACAAAATGAGAGGATTGCGCCATTTTCCCAATGGCATGCAGGGTTGCTTTTCTTCCCTCTGGTGTTGGACATTTGGGCCACCCTTAAATTTTGACAGGTATGGACTGGTGTGCTAGGTACTGAGTGGCCAGCCACTCCATTTGGCTCATTCTGCACTTCTGCAACTTGATGCCAAAACCTGATTTCTAATCACAGGCTACATCTTTATTAACAGATGCGATGTCCTGGCACTGTTCTCCTCTACTCCAGCTACTGGTATGGTATGGCTTGCACTGACAGGGTTAAGCTCTCTTATCCCTAATAACAACAAAAAGGGGGCTCAGGGGAGACCTTCTTGCTCTCTACAACTACCTGAAAGGAGGTTGTAGCAAGGTGGGGGTCAGTCTCCTCTCCCGAGTAACAAGCGATAGGATAAGACAAAATGGCCTCAAGTTGTGCCAGGGGATGTTTCGGATGGGTTTTAGGAAAAATTCTTCACTGAAAGCATTGTCAAGCATTGGAACAGGCTGCCCAGGGAAGTGGTTGAGGCACCATCTCTGGTGGTATTTAAAAGACGTGTAGACATGGTGCTGAGGGACGTGGTTTAGTGGTGATTTTGTCAGTGTTAGGTTGATGGTTGGACTCAATGATCTTAAAGGTCCCTTCCAACCAAGATGATTCTATGATTCAATGAAAACAACTTAGTGAGAATGGTACTGTACTATCCCTTGAATACCTACCTATTTGATGTCTAGGAGTGGACTATTTGGCATGAGCCAAAAATCCGACATCATGCCAAAAATTAAACTATGGGGACAACTAAAGGACAGGGCTGTGGTCCATTCCCAAATAAATAGAGCCAGACACATTGCCATAGTTGTTGAAAAGCTCATGAATGGTGTGGTGGGAGAGGAACTCACAATAAGGTGTCTGAGATTAGGTTCTCAGCAACAGAAGCCACATCCAGTCAGGGAAGAGATCACTGCCGGACATGTTCTTACCAAGGTGAGGATGTGTCCGTACTGTGGTCGTTGCTCTGGCCACAGGCTGGACGTGCACATGCTTGCTTTAAATTAACCAGTTACTCCAGTTACAGCAGCAGGGGATCAGCTATCCGTTTCACAATTTATGCCAAGTTTCGTGTTCTTGAAGACAGGTTGCTACTTGGTTGTTTAAAGAACACAGAAAAATCAGGCTCACAGGGTGGAAAATACCTGCATTCTTGCATTGGGATCTGTAGCAGCACAGAAGGGGGTGGAAGCACGTACACATCATGTCTACAAGTGTGCAGACTCTCTAATTAACTCTTTTGAGGGTCCCTGAGAGACACAAAATCCCCCTACAATAATGGAACTTATTCAATATTTAATTGGACACTAATAATTAAAATATACCTTCTTTCAGCCCAAACCTACTGAGCTCACAGTAGCTGCCATCTTAATTATCAAGCCACACTGATTGCTTCATTTCCACAGTCCTTGCTTTGTGAAAGGCAGCAGCGATGGTGTGAAACATGACAATGTTGTACAATTCATTGGAAAAGATGTTTTTGCAGCTCATGGGAATGGGCATCCATCGCTACTTAGGCTTTTTCTCTGACTTTTTCAGCCTTGTTCTCTCCGCCTTGTATCCAAGGAATAACTGATGTGAAAGATCAGGGAGCCCTTTGCAGGCTCCCACAAAGAGAAGAGCAGCCATATCTTCTGCTGGTTAACCAAAACACCTTAGGAGCCTGGACGGAGGTTTTGTTTTTGATGTTGTTTGTTTGTTTGTTTGCATGGTTTTGGTTTGGTTTGTTTCAGCAGTAATTGGAGAGCTTTTTATATGGCATTTTTAGACTGACATTCATAATGAGCCCATTTTCAGACCTGAGATATTAGACCAGTGAGCTGAAGAAATCAAATGCTATTCCTAAGGTGGAAGCCAAACAGGGAGATTTTTGTCCAGGTCTTGGTACGAACATTTAGAGGAGGACTGAAACATCCAGAAGGAGGGAACACAATGATTCAAGATGTGAAAATTTGGTGCCTGGGGGTTCTTGTAAAATCAATGAGAGCTGAACGAACCTTGTAACTGTTTGTCTGAGAAAGCTGGAATGGTGTGCTATTTATTACTATTACTATTATTATTATTATTATTATTATTATTATTATTATTATTATCAACATCCCATTTGAACTTAATATAATTTTTAGCTAGAGGAGAACCAAGCAAATGTGCTGGTCCACTGGTCCACTGTCTCAATGATGAACCCAGAGATCAATAACAGGAGAATTCATTGCACCCTAGAAGATAGGGCTCTTTAATCTGACCAAGCCTGGGGGATTATTTCCCCCCCTTCCTTTCTACCAATGTTATCTTAGTGCAAAGGTTAGAAGAGCTTTTGAACTGGCAGAATTATTGCCTGGAAAGACACAAACAAGTTTACAGCCTCTGAAGAAGAGGTGCCTTGTGCTCAACTTCTCAAAGGCTCTGCCCAGCCTGCTGTCTCTCCAGAAGCTGATTTTCATAGATTTTTCCTGCAACCCCACAGAGGGTTTGATCTGTCTCTGCTTTGCCATAAACCTGCTGCAATGTTTAGGGCCAGGCTAAGCAGCGACTTAGCTCCTTCCTCCCAGGAGATCCTCTGACCCTTCTTACAAGCCCCTTAGGATGCCCTCATTCAGCCTGCTCCATGTCGCATGATTTGCTGCTGGTTTTCATTGACTCTTCAAAGCCAGGATCTGTGCAAAGTGCCCTGTATAACTGGCATGGGGATAGCAGCTTTGGAGCTAATACTGTAGACGTATTTTTTTTCATCTAATCTGTCCTTGAAAGTTTGCAGCCTCTATCCCCAAATCAGCAGGGAATGAGCCCTGATATTGCCCAAAATCATCACTGTGCTCTTGGATGGCCATTGGAGAGAAACAGGGAATTGTCACGGAACTGGGCTGCTGAGGATGTGTTTTCCCTGATTTTTTTTCCTTGGCAAGGACACCAGTGATGATCACTAAAGCTTTCTGTTTCTATTTCAGACTCAGTTACTTCTTACCCCTTTATGCAAGCAGAGATACCTGCTTTGCATCTGCTGTGCTGTTGGTCTGATGAGCTTTCAAGAGGAGCTGCTACATCAGGTCATGTCAAATTAGCTCAGCACTGCCTAGCACAGAATAAAGGATGGTTTTGATAGGAGTCTTCAGAAGGGACTGGGTAGATCAACCAACTTGGCTGTATGTCTTTCTGTTAATCATAAGGCAAGAGAAGACTATCTTAACTGATGGGAACAAACCAAATGACACTATTCATTCAGTGGTACAGATACTGTCATGACCCTTCCCCTTAGATCCTCCAGCTTTGAGGAACAGCCCCTTTCCATTCTGCAAGTGTCACAGCTGCCCCTTTACTCCATCACATGCACCCTTCATGCTTTCTCGGTGGGTGAAGTCTTGACCTGTTCTTGTCGTGTTTTTCTGCATTTTTACCTGAAGTCTTAGTTAAAAATCAGCTCAAGCTGACCATGTGCCAAGATCCATGTGTGCATCCTGCTTTTGGGTTTTTAATGCATGCAGGGGCAACTTTGCAGAGGGAGACTTTGGGAACAACCTACATTAATTTGAGAAGGGAAAATCTACTTTGCAATTTCTTCTCTTCCTTCCCCTCTTCATTTGCCCTTGACTCACTCAGCTCCTCCGTCACCAGTTTGCTCTCTGGCCAGGGCACGCTGCCAGGAATCTCTTGCCAGCCTTGAATAATAAATACCAGCTAAGTGATGGACTAATGCCAGGGTGAACTGCTCAGAAATATTCCCTCTAGGTCTCAGATCAATAACACTTAGCTCTTGTTCTGTGATTGAAGACAGGCAAAAAACCACATCATGTCCCCAAGAGCACAGGAGGAGCCTGCAAAGAAAACCATTTACCCCCCCTCAAGTCCCCAGGCATTCACATGTGCTTTAAAGTGCAGACCTCAGGTGTGTGCTTTCTGCCTAGAAATATTTAGCTAGGACATGATATACTGGCCAGAAGATGGTTGATACTGGGAGCTGGGTTGTGGAGGGAAAGATATAAAAATTGAGCCTGGAGAAGAGAAGGCTCCGGGGAGACCTTATTGCAGCCTTCCAGTACCTGAAGGGGGCCTACAGGAGAGATGGGGAGGGACTCTTGATCAGGGAGTGGAGCAATAGGACAAGGGGTAATGGTTTTAAACTGAAAGAGAGGAGATTTAGATTAGGTATGAGGAAGAAATTATTTCGTGTGAGTGTGGTGAGACACTGTCCCAGGTTGCCCAGAGAAGCTGTGGCCGCCCCATCCCTGGAGGTATTCAAGACCAGGTTGGATGGGGCTTTGAGCAACCGGATCTAGTGGGAGGTGTCCTTGCCCATGGCAGGGGGGTTGGAACAAGATGATCTTTAAGGTGCCTTTCAACTCTAACCATTCTATGATTCTATATCATAGGAAACTACTGATGTGTCAAAATGGGGGGCTTACCTTCATCAACATGACTAGGGCATCAGACTGGTAGAGGTGCAAGTTATGAGCCCTTTGGATGCATCTGAAACTTCCAGCCCAGGTCCTCAGTGTGCTGGGATACAGTCAGAAGGTAACAGGACCCGAGAGGAGAGCATCCCTTTGGTTCGTTGGTGAATTAGGGCATGGCTGTCCAAACTGTGTCTCTGCCAGTGACAGATTTGTTATGGATTTATAATAATATAACAAAGTTCCCAAATGAGGCTTTTACACTGTGGCTGTGTGGTCTTCTCCTCTTTTAAAGATGCAGCATCTCCTTCCAACACCAGGTGCTTCTGTGGTCCATGGGGTCTGCATCTGTTCTGAGGCTGTGGTGAAGCCAGCATCATGTACCTCCTTGAGACTGACTTGGAGTTTAACATGCCAAGCAGATCACTGAGATCTGCTGATTTTTAAATGACTCGAGTGCTGGAAAATGATACATTGCTCTTCCTGACAGGTTAATTGGAAAAGCCCGTGTTCCCGAGTCAGTGTGAGAAGCATGGCTGCTTGAAGCATCTGGGGTGAGGGATGGATGTTGGACAGTGTCAGGAGGAGGGTGGCAGACAAGCCCAAAAATCGGAGTTTTAAATCTCAGCACTTCTAATTCTCTTTTCCAGAGGGACGGTGAAGTTCTGTTCCCTTTCCACAATCTTGGGAAGACCTGTTCCCCACAAGGAAGACAAATCTGCAGACACTGGAGTGCTGAGAACATGGCTATTGGTCATGGATGAGCAAGCTAAGCTGTTTTAAAAGGGATATGCTGTTCTTCAGATATGCTAACTCAGTTGCTCCAGTTCACCCAAACAGGCACCCAACTACTTGTGCTGCAGAAACACTGAAGATTTGGGGTCAGAACCCCCATGATGCTGGGTGCTCTGTCAATATGAATAGGATAATCCGTGGACTGGGTAGATCATCACTAACATGCAGCATCTGATGGGAGAGTCGATCCTTTCTGTGCAGCTGTTTTCAATCGTTTGTAAAATTCTTTTGTCATTTAGAATCATAGAATGGTTTGGGTTGAAAGGGACCTTAAAGATCTTCGAGTTCCAGCCCCCCTGCCATGGGCAAGGACACCTTCCACTAGAGCAGGTTGCTCAAAACCCCATCCAGCCTGGCCCTGAACACCTCCAGGGATGGGGCATTTCATTTTTATTTTATTTTATTTTATTTTATTTTATTTTATTTTATTTTATTTTATTTTATTTTAATGCTTCTCTATTGGGCCAGAGCATCCTGCTGTATTCTACTGCAAGCCACATGCCCTGGCATTCTCTGGTGAATGGCCAGGATTTATATACACCAGTACCAACCCCTGTCTGGAGAGAGAACTGTACCCTTGTACTTCCAAGAGTCAGTGGAGATATGTGTTGTATTCCCCACATGGCTGAAATGGATCTCAGGCATCAGTGGTGAAAGAGTTGTGTCCATTCATTTGCTTTGGTCCACTTAATACTATTTTCCTCAACTAACCCTTTTCATTTCAGGCCTCTTCCAAAAACTCCTGGGTATTATAGAGCACCATCATGAAGGAGAACTTAAAGTGAAGGCCTTGGCTGATAAATAGACAAGCAGTGATTTTGTGCAGCAGGAACAGAGAGTTGGGGACAGAAGTTCTGGTAATGAGACTGTCCAGTGTCTCCCTACATCCATGGCCATGAGGAACTGAGGGAAACAGTTTCCCAATGGGAATAGGGAACAGTCTCCCAATGGGATATAGGAGCAACAAGCTCCTATACACAATAGGAACCCAGAGCATGTGGGAAAAAAGGCCAACAGTGAAGTCAGGTGGCCCAAGGTGTCATCCCAGCACTCTGAGCTGTCGTCTTCTCCAAAGTCCCATCTTCTCTTTAACAAGGCAGGCATTTTCACAGTGCCATGTGGTTAGTCCTAGCAAATACTGCTGGAGGTGTAAAACAAGTTGCGCCCTCTTTTGGGTCACACCCAGTCCCTAACAACATCAGAAAGGGCTCATGTGGGTTTTAGGTGGCAAAATGCAAATTATTGAGGCATGTCAAAAGTGTGGTGTCATCTTTAACTGCTATGGCCAAGAAAGCAGCAGTCGTAGCAAACAAATGAGTGGCTTTCTCATCCACAGGTGGATGAACATTTTCTTGCCCGTACTAGAGGTGAGCAAGTGTAATTCCCTGCATTTGTCCTTGTCTACACCTCTGCCTGGGGAAGGTGTTTTGTATTAGGATGTCTTGTATTAAAAAAAAAAAAACTGGATTAATTCCTCTTTGGTGTGGCATCCTCACAGCCTGCAGATTAGGAGTACTGCAGAGAAAGGAATTGTCTGCAGAGAAAAGTGGGACTCGCATAAAACTGGAAATAGACCTTCTTTTATTAAAACCTAGCAGGACATACTTGAATTTGCTCTGCTCATTTCAGACATTTCCAAATGCCTTTACCTGAAATGTTGTCCCTGAAAAGACTGTCCTACCGCAATGTTTCAGCTCTTAGCTGGGGTGGCCACAGGAGGTGAGGGTAAAGACAGGAACAGCCTCTTGTCTTCGTTGGAAGGGATTTTTTTGACCTTGTCTTCAGGCTGAAGTGAGTCCCCTGCACACATTACCTGTCCCAGTGATTTGCATCTGTATATCTTGCCTGGGAGATGTCACCTCAGGGCCTGCTCCTCACCAGGTACAGGGAGCAGGGATAGACAGGAGAAAATGTGAGCTTTATTTATTTAACGTGTAGAAGCAAGGACAGGGATTATAAGGATTTAAGATGCAACAAAAGGTGAATGCTAAATTGACACATTGATTGACTTAGAATAGAAGTTGTCCGAGGGGGATTAGCAATGCAAGGGCATTGGCACTGCAGGGAAGGAAACGGGATGGCAACAGGTAGATCCTGTGTCTTGCAAAGGAGTTTCAGCCTGGCACAGAAAGAGGCTGATTCTAGCAGCTAATGGAGTGTGGTGGCGTCAGCGCAGGGACAGGATGGATCACACGCACCGGCGGGTTGCATGGGGGAATCTGAGTGGGAAATAAGTGACAAGGGGTCAGGGGGGAGAGAGAGGCATGGTGTGTGTGTAAGACACAAGAAAAGGGTAAGGTCTGAATCTCTGTTCACATGATATAAATCAAGAAACCAGGGGAGCTCTGAGGTGGAGAGAAGCTACGGGTGGAGAGGCCATTTGCAGAGCACTGGGGCATGGGTTTCTTCTCCTCTTTTCTCCTGGATTTCAATCCTTCTTGCCAAGGCCGGCTGCTTTGATAACTTTTCTAGGCCAGACTGAGCAGTGTGGAAGCCAGAATCTCCCTCCCATTGTGGGCGTCACCTCTGCTGACCATAGGGTCCAAGGAAGAGGTACCATATCTGGCTTCTTCCATAACCAAGAAGCCCTTCTGGTTTGTCCCTTTCCCTGGGATCTTGTGATCATCAGGGTCATGGTTTGTGGGTCAAAGAAACAAACATGTCAGTGGGAAGGACATAATGCACTGTGTGTCTGGAGAGGCAGCTTTGTTTAACTCTTTATCAGCTGCCTGAGGGCCTTGATCCCCAATAACTCAGTAGAGATCCCTGTAGCGCTTTCTAGGCTGAAACCTGGAACCTGCTGTACAAGAGCAAGAAAAAAGAAGGAGCAGCAGCATCATTCAGTGTGCAGCGGAGAAGAATCTCCCTGTTTATTGATCTGAATTGTCTTGTCCTGGGCAGTTTGCTGGGCACAAACTGTCTTCCAATTTGAGTAGATACACTAATGCCTCATGGAATCACGGAATCACGGAATTGTCAGAGTTGGAAGGGACCTCTAGAGATCATCTAGTCCAACTCCACTGCTAAAGCAGGATTGCCCAGAGCACATCACTCAGGACTGCATCAAGGTGGGGCTTGAAGATCTCCAGAGAAGGGGACTCCACGACGTCCCCGGGCAGCCTGTTCCAGGGCTCTCTGGAAAGAAGTTTTTCCTCATATTTGAATGGAACTTCCTATGTTCCATCTTGTACCCGTTGCCCCTTGTCCTGTCACTGGGAACCACTGAAAAGAGTCTGGCTCCACCCTTTAGATACTTATAAGCATTAATAAGGTCTCCCCTCAGCCTTCTCTTCTGGCTGAAGAGTCCCAGCTCTCTCAGCCTTTCCTCATAAGGGAGATGCTCTAACCCCTTAATCATCTTGGTTGGACTCGATGATCTCAAAGGTCCCTTCCAACCAAGAAGATTCTGTGATTCTGTGATCTTTGTTGCCCTACACTGGACTCTCTCCAGTAGTTCCCTGTCTCTCTTGAACTGGGGAGCCCAGAACTGGATGCAGTATTCCAGTTGTGGCCTCACCAGTGCAAAGCAGAGGGGGAGAATGGCTTCCCTCGACCT
The DNA here is from genome assembly GCF_964106895.1 of Numenius arquata. Lineage (NCBI taxonomy): Eukaryota > Metazoa > Chordata > Aves > Charadriiformes > Scolopacidae > Numenius > Numenius arquata. Next base: position 129,176,501 of record NC_133577.1, read on the forward strand.
ACTAGCCACACTCTTCCCTACAGCCCAGGATTCCATTGGCCTCCCCCTACATTAGAGCTTAATGAGCGACTGCTACCTGGCACGCCGTTTTTGAACTGCCTGCAGAGTTACTCAGGGTGCCTGTTGCTGTCCTATCACGACAAGGCACCCAGTGGATAAAACATCTAAATCCTTTTACTTCCATCTCCCTACATCCCGCCCCCCCTCCTTTGTCAACAAATTAACAATACACAACAACACCCGAAATTAATCCCACCCTGCCACTCCTCCTCTTTCCCACTCCACAGAAGCTGAGCTGGACTTGTTTCCTCTGAGTTGTTTTTTTTTTTTTTTTTTCCCTCCCAGTGTGGCTCAACAGGAGAAAAAAAGCAGCCTCCAGTTACAGAGTGATTTAAAGGTTAACACAACGACCTTCATCGGGCTCCTAAGAGGGATAATGATCTCTCGCTCTAATCAACAATGCAGACTCCTTTTGATACCAAAATAGCAACTGTTAAGTAAAGCCGCTTTTTCCCCTCTCTTTTTTTCCCTTCTTTTTATTATTATTTTTTTTTTATTCTTTGCCTTTTTCCTAAATCTGTGAACAGAAGCTCAGAAAGCAAATTGGGAAATAATATGATCTTGAAATGGATGTGAGACAGTCTTCAATTAGACTGTTGATCATGCTCCAATTCAATTAGTTGGGAGCTGATGCTAAGTTTGTTATGGGGTCCCGGGGAGGAAAGGTGCTGACCCTGTTAAGATGATCACTTGTTGGAGTGGTTCCTAAGTGGTGCTGGATATGGATACGCACACAGTGCAGGACAGAGATAATGGCAGAGCTTTCCCTCCTGGTCATGCTCTCGCCGCTGCTGCTGGAAGGGTACCCTCTGCAGGAGCCGGCCAGCACTGTCATCTGAAGATATTGATGCTTAATTGCCGTTTTGTCTGTGCATATCACAGATGATCTGCAATGTCAACTGCCGACGGAAAATACAGATAAACTGCCTATAAATGATATATTTACTGACACTATGCACCTGTATGATATAATGTACTTTATCTGTATTTTGTATTGGTAGTTCA